>NC_140338.1:8905059-10105451 GCF_963514085.1 Chelon labrosus
GAGCTTTTCCCACTTTCTTTTAGGTTGGCCCAGAGATCCGTGAGTGTGTTCGATTCTGTAATCATCAATCTTCTTTTTTTTTTTCTTCTTCTTTTCTTTCATTATTTTTTTTTTTTTATTATTATTTTAATGTTTTCAGTTATTTTCTTTTTCCCTTTGCTATTTTTTCTTTGATTTATTTTACCCAGAACAATGTGTTGGTATGTTGGTGAGTGAGGCATTGAGGTCAATAGATTCATCTTGTTCAGATTATGGAGTACAACATCTTTTTTTAAGAAAAGTATTAAAATAATATTTAAAAAAAAAATCTATATATTTATGGTGTTTTTCTTCTTTTTCACCGTCTCTGTTCATGTGCTTCAGACAGTGAGCCGTGTCAGCCAAGAGGTGGCGCTGTAGACATAGATGAGCTGCAGTCCAGTCCCTCATTGGCAGGTACTACATACTTTACGGTCAAAAGTATGTGGACAGACCGGCTTTTCTTTGTGATTTTGGCCAACTTTATATTCGGATTAAGGCAGCTCTTAAAGATAAGGTATTTTAGGCATTAACCCTTTATAGGGGCCCTCGTTAAAATACTTGGAAATTATAAATTTCAACCCTAGAGTGTTTTTGCAGGTCATAAGAAGACTTATTTACTTTTGTGAAACTTCAAACCTTTTCATTTTCATGGAGAAAATCCAGATCAATGAAGTTACCATGCATGGTTCCTTACCCTTAAGTGGTAAATAAATGTAAACGTGTATATATATATACACACACACACATATATATATATATATACACACACACACACACACATATACATATATACATATACATATACAATATATATATATATATATATATATATATATATATGACATAAGACCATATTAGGACACGTCTACCTGGGACCTAATAAAGCTGTAGCACTCAGCAGAGGTGGACCATGCAGACCACATTTAACCTGATCTTCTCTGATTGGCTGAGCGAAAACCACACGCTTCTAAACCTCACCAAGTTAAATGCATGCCAAAGTCAACCACATACGGTTTCTCGCCGGGTAAAGCGTTTGACCATGACAACACGTCGCGAACCTCTCTGGTGAGCTCCATTGTAATTTACCAGCAGGCCGATTGATCCCTCCTCCAGCTTCCTCCCACCGTCCAAAGACGTGCTCGTTAGGTTCATTGGTGATTCTAAATTGGCCGTAAGTGTGAGTGTGAATGTGAATGGTTCTCCGTCTCTCTGTGTTAGCCCTGAGATAGACTGGAGACCTGTCCAGGGTGTACCCCCGCCTCTCGCACAATGACAGCTGGGATAGGCTCCAGCAGCAGCCCTGAACAGGAATAAGCAGGTACGGAAGATGAATGAATGAATGTTCTAATATGCACATTATCACATTAGCCCATATTAGGACGCTTCTACCTGGGACCTAATAAAGCTGTAGCACTCAGCAGAGGTGGACCATGCAGACCACATTTAACCTGATCTTCTCTGATTGGCTGAGCGAAAACCACACGCTTCTAAACCTCACCAAGAGGCAATGGGGGCGCAAGTTAAATGCGTGCCAAAGTCAACCACGTATGGTTTCTCGCCGCATAAAGCGTTGAGAACACGCAAACCTCTCTGGTGAGCTCCATTGTAATTTACCAGCAGGCCGATTGATCCCTCCTCCGGCTTCCTCCCACCGTCCAGAGACGTGCTCGTTAGGTTCATTGGTGATTCTAAATTGGCCGCATGGTTGTCTGTCTCTCTGGGTTAGCCCTGCGATAGACTGGAGACCTGTCCAGGGTGTACCCCGCTTCTCGCCCAACGGCACAGCTGTGCAGGAATAAATCAAGTAATTGAAGTAAAAGTATGTATTATACTTGCTCATACACCGATCATTGCCTTCCTGATATCGTGTAGGTCTCCCTTGTGCCTCCAAAACAGTTGTGACTCATCAGAGAATGGACATGGGCCTTCTGAGGGTGTCCTGTGGTGTCTGGGAACAGGATGTTGTTAGTGGGGGGGGGGCTTTTGGTCCTATGGGTTGAGGGGAGGGGCCTCTGTGGATCAGGCTCGTCCCAGTGCATCCCACAGGATTTGAAGGCCTGGTCAACACCATGAAATATTCTTCCAGTTAAAAGTTTACTATTGCTGCGTGTGGTGGAGTCACGCGCACCACTCTGTTCAAACAGGGGTATAGGTGAGCACAACATCAGGAAACGCAGACAGGCACGTACTTTTGTGTTTGTTGAAGGTGCAGGATGTGCAGTCACTGTGGAGCAGCAGAGGATGTTGTGGTTGAAGACCAGTTCAAACCAGCCACAAGAAGCAGCACAGACTCAGTCACGTGGTTCTCGACGCTCCAGTCACACATATAAAACCTTGGCTCGCGAGCGGATAATGATAATGATAACGATAGTAATAATAATAATAAACCTGCTGCTGCTGCTGCTGCTGTGTTTTGTTCCGTTCAGCCATTTCCTCAACGAGCACAACGTTTTTCCAGTCCTCTTTGTTTTTGACTTTCAAATGAGGTGCCTTTGTGGCTTTGCATGACATTTAAATAGATCAAATTTAATAAAGGGTGCGGTGGGGGAAAAAAAAAAAAAAAAGTACCTGGTGTGTTTCCATAACCCACGCTTGGGGGAGAGATCAGTGAAACTGAACGCGGGAAAACTGCCAAGCTGCCCTCTTAATTTATCAAGTGAGAGGATGAGAAACGTAACGATAAGGGAGATACATTCTCTAGATAAGAGATAAAAAACGCTGCGCAAATCCACACGGCGAAATAGTCTGGGAATGTGAGAGTAGTAAACACGAGAGTTTCAAAGTGTTAAAGGCTCCTGGATAGTGCCTGAAAGTGAGTTTTAGAAAGTGGAATCGTGGAGAATCCCAGAGGGAGAGAGAGTCGGCGTGCCAGGAGCTGTATGGGTAAACGAAAAGGAATGAAAAAGAGCAGTTTCTCTTGCATGTGGCAACAGATACTAGAAGGCTGATTCAGTCAAGCAAAAGCTGTGTGTGTGGTCATGGAGAAGTGGTCATGTGATCCTCTTATAGAAGCGGAGGAGCACAGCTCTTTGCATTCCTGAGGTTCTCTCTCTTCTGGTCCAGTTTGTTTTATATTTGCCGTTAACACCAGGGAGGTCACTTGGACCCGTTTCTGCATTTAAGCACAATTTCATATCTCATTTTACTTCATATATTTTTATCTGCTGACATGTTATGCACGCCAGAGGGAAAAGCTGCTTTTTATACGCCAGTGTTTTGCAACTTCTTTTTGGTTTGTGACCCTTTAAAGCCGTTGTGTTGCTGGCTGCACGTCACGACTCGTTTTAGCAGAAAAAATCTGGAAGAAAATGTTGTGTATCGTCTTGTGTCGGAGAACTGTGTTTTCTTTTTTGCTTTTCCTGTTCCTGTTGACCTTGTGGCCGCTCTTTTTTTTTTTTTTGTCACACATTGTGGGGGGTCCCAACCTTAAAAGTCTTGGAGCCAACACGTTTTATGCAAAATACGGCCTACAACGAGCAAAAATGTACATTATGTTATTATTCCTGTGAGCACAGTGCTCTCCTTTTCCGGGAAAAGGCTCGCTAACGTATGCACACCAGCGCCCCGCACAGCTTCAGTCCAGTCGGTTCGTTTCTGGAAAGCTCCACGGGTGTTACCACCTCGAGGACATTTAATCTGTGGAAATTAGGGGGGACAGCAGGAGCTGATCACGAGATGCTTCTTAGATCTTCACTTACTACCAATGCTTTATAATATAAAATTAAGCAATGCTTGAGATTAACCTACTCAACCAAAAAGCAGCCATTTTGGTCTCTGGCACCTTAACTATATTTTACCTTTCAACCTTTTTGACAGTCAATACCGAAGTGCCAAAAATTGCAGTTCCTCAGATGACCACTTGAGGCTGCATCCGAACGTGAGGTAATCACCATGTACCTCTGTTTACATCCCAAAATTTATAAATGAAATAAACACGTCCACAGCCTGGTGCAATAATGATTTGGTCTCTATAGCTGATTTCTGTGTTCAACTTTACGGGGGTGGTTTTATTTATTTTTTATTGAGCTCACCTCTTTCCTCTTTTGAATTATACATAATTAAATGGGTGTGGCCACTTTAAATGACAGGTGGTTGCCGTCGCATGTCGTTGGCTGTCTGGCCAGGTGTCACCAAACACCACAGACGGTTTGTCCATCTTTGCATACACCGATCAGGCATGACATCCTAATATTGTGCAGGTCTCCCTTGTGCCTCCAAAACAGTTGTGACTCATCAGGGAATGGACATGGGCCTCCTGAGGGTGTCCTGTGGTGTCTGGAAACAGGATGTTATTAGTGGGGGGCCTTTGGGTCCTATGGGTTGTTGTTTTAGTTGTTCCTAAAGTGTTTTTGTGTGTGTGCCTGTGTCAGGCTGCATCCTGCTGGGGATGGCTGCTGTCATTAAGGAGTGTCATTGCTAAGGGGTGGGGGTGCCTGGTCTGGTCTAGGTGGGTGCTACATGTCTAAGTAACATCCACATGAATGAATGCCAGCTTCAAAAGTTTCCCAGCAGAACACTGAATTGTCACAAGGTGGTCAATGTTATTTACTTCTCCTGTCAGTGGTTTTAATGTTGTGGCTGATCGGTGTATGTCAGTCAGTCCGCCTTGCATGAGGGTGAATGTTTGAGTGAAACAAAGTAACTCTTTAACGCAGCAGTTCCCCCTGCGGTTAATATATCTTCAATCCGTGAATGTTTCATTGACTTTGCGTAACAGACAGGCTATGCAAAGTAAGTTGTTGTGTTTAATGAGTAGTGAACTCAAATCACAAGAGTGTTCTGCTCCAGACAACAAACCAGAAACAGGTCTAGGTGGGTGCTACATGTCTGAGTAACATCCACACAAATGAATGCCAGGTCCAAAAGTTTCCCAGCAGAACACTGGATTGTCACAAGATGGTCACTGTTATTTACTTCTCCCGTCAGTGGTTTTAATGTTGTGGTTGATCGGTGTACAGTCCATGTTTGCAAATTTTGTCTTTGCATTGTTATTTTTGCTATTGTTCGAGTAAAATTGTTGTTAATGCAGCCAGATTTTGCAAAATTAGAACAAAACATCTGCCGTTGACTGACCAGCACCACGGGTTTTAATAGATGGACTTGAACATGGTTCCCTTTCTACGTGTTAATGCAATGTGAAAATTTTCACATTACGAAATTAAATTCTGGATGAGCATCTGAGGCAGAAGAAATAGTGATGTAGAAATCTCTTGAGGCATCCAAGAAAAGGATTCAGATGCTTTCGATATGAAAGAAACTTCAGAGGAAGGATTTCAGTCTAAATAAGGAATTGAGCAACAGCGGGGATTATCTGTGGTGTGGCTCGTTTGAGAGCACCGAAAGAGACCAGGGGACGAAGAGACGAAGGGAGAGGGGGAAAAAAAGTTTGCACTGTAGCTTTAGGTTGATATTTCAAGTTCATCTTTAGGCAGAAACATCCTGCCCCCCTCTTAACAACACGGCGAGGGCTGCTTCTACTCAAACTTACATTTCTGGGAACAGTGAAGTCATCCCATTAAAAGGTCAAAAGCTGCGCATTAGCATACGGCGGGGCGGACGGTATGTGCAAACGTACAGTACCGCGCGGCAGCAGCTTTTTGTTGGCGTGTTTTTCGGCTTCCCCCTGGGCACTCAGGGGGAGCAAGAGCTGCCTCGGTTTTCCCGTTAATGACATTAAAATGGGGCGCGGGGGGCGGTGGGGGTGGAAATGGGTGATGAGGGCAATCACTGGGACATCAAAGCTCACCCCAAATCGATCCCAGATGACAATAAGCAACTCCACATGTTATTTATGGGACACGCAAAGTCACAACTCCGACTTGAGCACGTTGCATAAGACCCCACATAATTCTGACAAAACATTTGCTGACACATGCTGCTCTTTACACGCAGCCCTACGCTACGCTGCACATGGAGCTGGCCGTCGTTTCGATGCTAACTGGGCCTTGCCTCGCTTCACCGCACGCCGGATGAAAGTGTTCCCACCCCTCGATTAATCACTACGGAGCACTTCTGCTTTTGCTCTGTTGATGTCTTGGGATCCGCGACCTTTCCTTTTTCCTCCATCCTGTTCTAAAACAGGACTTCCCTTTGTCTGTTCCGTCCCTTTTACTACCAAACAGCTCTTGTTTGAAGTCGCATTCTGTAAGATTTTATTACTATGACGGCAAATGGTACTATTGAACTGTGCAAGATAAATCAAGACGGCTCTTTTTCAAGTAATGACTGTGTGACAAAATGACACCACATGGACTCAGAACAAAGAAAGAGCAGACATTAATTCTCCAGTGACCACAATCAAAAGCGTAACGTGAAGTCAACAAAGACTAAAAACTCATTTAAGGTCCCACGGGACATAGACGCCGTAACCTACGTACGTAGCCTACACCAGTGCGAGTCTTTTATATTTGTGCACTCGTCACTCTAGCTCACTATGTAAAAACACCACCTAGGCACTAGTTGGCGCTGTTTTTTTTTTTTTGCTAGTCGGGTCAATTTTTGTTTCTATTTCCCGCTTCACTTTCAACAACGGCGACTGAAACTTTTGTCAACATTTCGCCAAAATTTCACTGAAGATGAGTCGTACAAATGTTTGTATCTCCGAACTTCCTCAGTTAAAGGGGAATTACCGTGTTATTCCCCGTTGAGTTACCTGTTATCTATTCGCAGACGTGCAGCGGTTTGTTGTTCTTTGGCCAGCTGTTCCTCTCTCTGCCTCCGCATCCTCCTTTCAACGAGCTCCTCATCCGTATACTCTGGCTCAAAACGGTAAGGACGTCCATCATAAACAAAGTCATCGTCCACAACCTCAGAATCGGAAAAATATTCAGCCATGTTGCAAAAAACTAGCAGTAGCAAATTACAGGTAAACAAGCCGACCGTCGTGGGTGTGTGCGGCGCTCAAAGATGACATCATCCAGGTCAGAGGTTAGTAGGTCAATCTACAGACCCCGGATGATGATAACAGGTAACTCCAGACTCAACAGGGAATAGCACTAGCGTATCATAATAAAATATTGGTGAACTGAACGAGTTTCGCGGCAGATAATGCGTTATTTAGAGGCTGTGTTTCGGTGCCCCATTCACTCCCATTATATGAATATACACGGATCCAAATATCGTCTGAACGACTCCAAATGACACAAAAGTTATATGCGTGAGTAAATGATCGTATTTTATGCCAGAAATAAGGTCCAGGTTGTAAAAAGGTTTTCTGTCCTGGAAAACTCCTTAAGTCTCTTGAAGTAAATACAGAGCCACATCCAGGATAGCTTAGCATAAACACTTTAAGTGGTGTAAGCTCAGGCCCAGCGCCATGGCTCATATTTATTACAGTTATTTCCTGTTTTACTCCATGTGTCTCGTTTCACAGGGTTCCCTTCCGGCCCTTGTGCGCCCCCCCCCCTCACCCCCCCGCTCTCTCCCCGCCCCGTTGGGTGTGACCCACCTGTGTCTCATTGTTCCTGGTGACCGCCGTCTTCCTCCGTCCCTCCCTCTGTGTCAGATTGTCTTCATACTTTGTGACGAGGGTTGCAGACTTTGCTCAATTTGTTCTTCTTTTTTTTTGACTCATCTGGTTCTCGACTCACTCATTTTAATTCCTTCAGGTAGAAGTCATGAGCCTGTGGTTACGACATGGGAAGTCGTAAATAACAGCAGGCTAATCGCCGGTAAACTCAACGCAGGAAATGCAAAGGTGTAATGAACAGATTAGACAGGAATTCAAGATTTGTAGTAGAACGAGGTTTAAGACTGAGGTCAAGTCCATGGAAAGGTTTTGACATTTATTAACTCCCAATGAGACACTATAAAACTCAACAAAGCTCCAACCCACTGACTGAGACGGACTTTACTGATCCACAAGGTAAAAAATAAATAAATAAAATGAATAAAAAATAATAATAATTATTTAAATTGAATTAAATCAATAATGTAAGAAATACAACAATAGTAAAAACAACCTATATAGGTTCTGGGTTCTAATCCTACAGCCGACTGGAGACCTGTCCAGGGTGTACCCCGCTTTTATATATATATATGTGTTTGTTAGACTTAGATGGACTTTATTGATCCTCAAGGTAAAAGGTCAAAAGGTTAAAAGGAAAATAGGTGTAAGACAGTAGAAAATAAATAAATAAAATAGATGTAAATTGAATGAAATTATTAATGAAAGAAATAAAATAGTATAAGCAATATGTATATATGGATAAATGATACGGTGCAATAATATGGATTGAGAAGCACTGACATTCATTCATTGTCAACTTTGTCCTGTGAGGGGTCGTGGGGGCTGGAGTCTATCCCAGCTGTCATCGGGCAAGAGGCGGGGTACACACTGGACAGGTCTCCAGTCTATCACAGTGCTAACACAGAGAGACAGACAACCATTCACACCTACGGCCAATTTAGAATCACCAATGAACCTAACCAGCATGTTAGGTGGATGAGTGGAGTTATCTGTTACAGAAAGGTGAGTTGTTGTTGTAACAGCTAAAATACCAGAACTAAGCTAAAGAAAGGAGGTGAAGCGACTAGTGGACTATTGTTATTGACTAGTTATTGTTGTTGACTGGTCAACAACAATAACTTGATTCTGCTCGTCAAAAAGACAAAGGAGCTCATCTTCGACATCCCATGAAACCAGCCCAGTTGCACGCTGCCCTTCATCAACAACACAGCTGTGGAATCTGTCAAAAGCATCAAGTTCCCTGTCCCTCCCTCATCACGTCTCCCCTATCCCATCATCCTCACCACTTTCTACAGAAGCACCACACAGAGCATATTAACAATCTGCTTCTGCTTCGGTAGCTGCAGGGCCTCAGACAAGACGTTTGTGCAGAGAGTGGTGAGTCTCCTCTACCCTCACTTCTTCCCGTTGAGCAAAAAAAAAAAAAAAAAAAAAAACGCTGCCTGTCCTCAGCCCACAACATCAACCGTTGGTTCAAACATCTGCCCTTAAAAGGACAAAACGTACCATGTGCCGTACGGTGTGCAGAATATTTATAACCTTACAAGCGTTTCTATACAAACATACCTGTACATTTTCTTTATTTTTTATTTATTCCCTCCTTTTGTTCCTCATCTCTTTTTTTTTTCGATCTTTGTGTAGCTGCTGTTACAAGCCAGTGAAACATTTTTTTCATTCTAATGTGCTGTCCTGGCGTAAAGTTCCCAGCGATAATAAAAGCTGAGATGATTTTCTCATGGTTAAAAGAAATTCCCTTCTTTTACGAGTTCCCGCGATGTTCTCGGCGTGTTCACATGATTTTAAGTCACAATGTGGAAACAAACAAGATGTGTTGCAATTCCTGTTGTAAGATGTGTTTAAACAACATGTTGGCTAATTTTCCCACTATTTCCGTGTGAAAACAAGAATGGGGGGGGGGGTGGGGGGGCATGGCATGTGACTTAGTTTAAAGCTCCTCACCTTGCTGTGTCGCTGAGCACCGTACAGGCCCGTACCTTTAGATACCCAGGGAGAGGCCTACCCGCCTGAAAACTAAAGGGGGCGGGGCATTCAGTCAGGGCTGTGGAATGATCTGCTTTGTCTTGTTGATTTGAAAAGTGCTATAGAAATACATTATTATTAATTTTATTGTGCGAGATCCAGATTCCAAGTGTCAAAACGGAGACATTTGCCAAGTTAGGCTTATATCCACCATGTTTCTGTGAATATGAACGACATGACAAGGGATGGACCAACATTTTGCAATTTGGAAATTTGTACTTCTTATCTTCTGGAGGTCACGTTGCTCACTCCTTTCAGCTCTCTGTCTCGGTCAGGCACAACATTACGACCGCTGAGAGGAGAAGTAAATAACATTGACCATCTTGCGACAATTCATTGTTTCTGCTGGGAAACTTTTGGACCTGGCATTCATTCATGTAGATGTTACTTAGACATGTAGCACCCACCTTGACCAGACCAGGCACCCCCCCACCCCATAGCAATGACACTCCTTGATGACAGCAGCCATCCCCCAACAGGACACACACAAAAACGCTTTAGGAACAACTAAATAAAAACGTGAAAAACAGCAGAAGGTGTTGACCTGGCCTCCAAATTCTCTAGATCCCAAACTGATTAAGTATCTGGGATGATCCACAGAGGCCCCTCCCCTCAACCTATAGGACCCAAAGCCCCCCCCACTAACAACATCCTGTAAAGTGTATTGTTTAAAGAAGTGCTGAAACAATGTTTATTATGTGAAAATATTCCATTACAATCCCAAACTCTAGTATTTTTCCTACTTGGGGTGGGGGGAGGACGGATGAATTCTTCCAGTCTGGAACTAATTTTTGAATTATTCCAACATCACACACACACGTTAAAAGTTAAACTACTAGAAGTGTATCAGATTTCCGTTACGTCAGCGAGCCAATCATCCACCAACGACAGATTTTCATTCAGTTTTGGAGGCTGACTTTCTCCCCTTGATTCGACGTTGTGAGTTCAAAGTCATCCATCTTATGTAACCGTTCACTGTGTGGCGATACTGAGTTTTCTCACGTACCGTCAGTTGTCAATGAGCTGGATTTCAGTGGCCTATGTGTAACACAAGACCTGCTCTCTTGCCGAGGTGAGATGCAATTCCCATTTCAAAACTTCAATTCAGTAGTTCTCTGCGCTGGCCTGCTGGTAACCCTGGCCTGCTGGTAACCCTGGCCTGCTCCGCAAACAAATTAGTTTAGTCGGTGCCAAACAGGTGTGGAAGACAGGGAGGGCAATCAGCATCCTCGTCACCATGGCGATCACTTACGCAGCCTCCGGGGCAAGCTGTCCGTGGCGTCAAGGAGAAGTGAGAGAATGGAGAGGCCCCGTTCAACAAACTGGAAACTATGAGCACACACACACACACACGGGCTCCATACTGCAACACACAAGCCGCCTTAAAAGGACAGCCGGCCGAACATGTTGAACAAACATGCGTGTCACGTCTCTTACACACTACCCGCCGCACAGTGTGTCCCTCGTGTAAACAGGAAAGTATCCACTTCTTCCTCCCCCCCCCCCGCCTTCTCACTGTTGCTCCATGTCCGTCTGCACTGCAATCTCCTTGTTATTTCCTCCTTATCTCCCCCCCCCCCTCTCTTCTCCGCTCATTTTCTATTATGAGACAGTAGTTTGCACTTTTTGATAGTTCCATAAAGCTTATTGCGCCCGTCCCGAACGCAAACAGCTCATCCCAAGCTGATAGCCCACTCCTAAACAATGGAAGAAAAACAAGATAACCGGGCTTAATTTCTCACATGTGTCCTTGTTCCTGTCTGATATAAAAACAGCCCCTCTCTGGACTTTGCCCTCTCGCTTGGACGGTGGACAGTGCTGCCCGTGGACCTCGTGCCCCGGACTTTTGAATTAAAGATGAGACTGACAGCCCATTGTTGCTGGAGGTTGGCGGTGTTGTTTCTGTGGTTGCCATCATTGTACTGAGCAGAGGCTGATCTAGTTGTGGTGAGAATGAGGCCACGTTCAGCGAAGGCCGGATGAAATGAAGTGTTCACTGTTAAAAGCAGTTCTTTATAACATGTCCCTGTATTTTCTGTATGATCTGAATGAGCTGGGTGTTCTTTAGTCGTCCTTTATATTGTTTCTGAGGGCGTACGTCTACTTTTAACAGACACATGCACACACACACAAAAAGGCTTTAGGAACAACTCATAAAAACATGAAGAACAGCACGAGGTGTTGACCTGGCCTCCAAATTCACTCGATCCCAAACTGATCAAGTATCTGTGGGATGATCCACAGAGGCCCCTCCCCTCAACCCATAGGACCCAGAGGCCCCCACTAACAACATCCTGTTCCCAGACACCACAGGACACCCTCAGAAGGCCCATGTCCATTCTCTGAGGAGTCTTAACTGTTTTGGAGGCACAAGGGAGATCTACACAATGTTAGGAATATCGTTTTCTTGTTGTTGTCTAAATTCTCCAGTTGTCAGAATAAATGGAGATCAACCTGAAAATTGTGGACCACAACACAAACCAGTGGAGGACATGGATCAGTCTGAACGTCTCCCTAAAATCAGGTTCAGGAGAGTTTCCAAATAAAGCGCCTTTCAAAAGTAAATAGTTGACAGTTGCTATGGAAACGACCAACTCCTGATTGGCTTGCTCGTTGATGACATCATCGTGACATCATCATGCCGTATGTCCACGGAGGAACCGAGGTTTTAAATAGAGGTCCTCTGACAGCCATCTGACAGAATCCACCATCCTAACGGATGCGTGAGGACCCCCCAACGACTGTATGGAGGGGATCAGATATTCTCTAGTGATGGGCCACACACAACCCACTTGCACTTGGCCCACATGCATGAATGAATTGCGGCCCTTACGTGGCCCACATCCGGCATCCAACATGTGTGCCGGATGTGGCCGGCCTCACGTTATGTGGCCCAGAGGTCTAAGTTGATATGTGGGCTGAATACTACACTCCACAAGTGGCCCACATCCGTCTGCCGGATGCCAGTGTCGACTGAACGCCTCTGTGCCGGCTTCAAGACAGATCTGGGCCACATGTCTCGGCTATGTGGGCACCTGAATTGATGCAGTTAGTAATTACTCCACTAGTAGTTACCAGGGAAAGTAAATTGCGTTACTTTAAAATATATGTTTAACTACGTCTAAGAATTAGATTTTTTTTCTGAGTGTAACGTACACTTCATGTTATTCCCATCACTGGTCATCGATCAAAACGTTTTGATCCATGACACATTTTGATTTAAAAACATTTATTCTTGAACCAGAGCCAACAACTGTACACAGAGAATCAAATCAAATAAACTATCTAATTTTTCAATAAAATTGTTCTTCAGCTTGCAGAAAAAGAAATAAAGTTTTGCTGAAGTCTTACACAAGATGTAAGTATGTAATTTACTGACTCTGGACTACGACAACGTTAACGTTAATTGGATGCAGTTACACAACAAGTAAACTCGGTTCACCTTTCAGAAAGAAAGCAGTTAACAGTTGATTCCCCTCATTCTGCCCCATTTCTTTTCTTTCCGCTCTTTCTTTTTCTGGTACCACGATTTGTGTTTTTTGGGCGGCATGATGACAGCTAGCCTCCAGGTCATTCAATCTGGGGGCTCACTGACATACTTGTCGCCGGCCGCTGTTTATGGGCGGACTAAACCATTTTGCGTCTCCAAGAGGGGGGCCCCAGAATGTCCAATATGTTGGGAGGGCTGTGACGCAAAGTTCATTATCTCATTTGATGTTACACCAATTATTTGGAGGGCCCAGTTCATTCAAAAAAATAAAAAAATATCAGGATTTTCATGGGCCCTCTCCCTACTCGTGCCCTGGGTAGTTAGGTCCCCTTTTCCCCCCACTACCACGCCCATGGCAATGACACTCCTTGATGGCAGCAGCCATCCCCAGCAGGATGCAGCCTGACACAGGTATACACACAAAAACTATTTAGGAACAACTAAAAAAGACAACATGAAGAACAGCAGAAGGTGTTGACCTGGCCTCCAAATTCACTAGATCCCAAACTGATCAAATATCTGTGGCTCAAATACCCCCACTAACAACATCCTGTCTCCAGACACCACAGGACACCCTCAGAAGGTCCATGTCCATTCTCTGATGAGTCGCAACTGTTTTGGAGGCTCAGGGGAGACCTACACAATATTAGGGAGGTGGTCATAATGTTATGCATAATCGGTGTATATTTGCATTATTATGAACTGAGTGTCTGAAGTTTGTGCTAACGTAATCTCTATAAACGGACATCTGGCTATTGAGGGATAGAAGTCGTCATCAGATGATAGCTGATGACTTCATAGATTGCTGCTGACCGGCTTTTTCCTACCGACCTACTGCAGCTTCAAGTTAAAAGCAACTGATGGAAGAGCAGTCACAGGAAATGCAATGTGTCAGCGTATGTTATAATGGAGAAAACTGACAATAACTGAGCCAATTATAAACCAACCTCCATTCACAAACCCCACTCAACACAACCTTGTGTCAAACAAAACTGAAACTGTGGTTTTAAAACAATGTCTTGAGGGCGGAGGTGGAAAAATACAACGTTTATTTTCCCACACAGCAAACTTGAGGTACCTTCACTGTACTTCAAGCAGACTGATGTATTTAGGGGATTGTTGAGCTTTATGAATCTGCGTATCTGTGTATCTGCGTACGGATATTACAGAATATAGAAGAAGCTTCTTTTTTTTTTTTTTTAGCAGTGGAAGCTTCCTGGTTTCCTTTCTTACTCTGAGCAGCAATGACCGGTCACAACTGCGGGGGTTTTGGCCATTTCCAGTTTAATTTATTCCTGTCACATCCTGTTGGAAAGCATGCTAAGACACCATGCATTTGTCAAGCAAATAGCTTAAACCAAAACTGTTAAATGGGTGTGTGGCCACACTGCAGGAGACCTAAGTCCAAGTTTAATCAAGTTGTTCTTGACATTTCTATTGATGTCCATCCATCCGCCCACTTCATGTTTTATCCACAGGCTACCGTTGAGCTTCCTCTTTCATCCCTTCACATGAACACACCCATTATTACACCAGTCTCACTAACATTTTCCATACACGAGTGATTCACCAAATAGTTTTTTTAAAATAGCTGAAGGACTTTCATCACCGCCGATGAAGGCAACCAGCAGAAGTTTAACACGGCTGATGCACACACAGAGAACACAACAGAAGGCTCCTGCTGTAATAAACAGAGCTGGAAAATCACTTCGGTTAGTTGTGATTGCCGGCGAACGTGGAGGACGCACTGACAGAGGCTGGCTCTGTCACTGGCTGCGGACGGTATGGACTCTTGAAGCGTTGGTGTCGATCGTGGATGACCCTGACCGCCCCCTCTCCACCCTACAATAGCCCGACACCTTCTCCAAAAATGGCTCAGACGGGTTTGCCGTCTCAAGGGACGCTACAGGAAATCCTTCCTTCCTCAAGCCATCAGTCTGAGCAACTCCTCATCTGTGTGTGACAGAGGACACCGGACTCATTGTTAAATTTCACTGCAATTTGTAGATTATGTGTGGTGTGCTTGAGCGTCTGCACAATGCTGCTGCAACGCTGAAACATCTCAGTTTGGGATAATAAAGTATCTATCTATCTATCTATCTATCTATCTATCTATCTATCTATCTATCTATCTATTTACAGATTCTTAACTATGGTTGAGGAAAGTGTCTGCAAATCTATACTTTAGAAGGTGTAGATAAATAATTCACTTCAAACCTCATCAACCTGAATGAACAGCGTCTCTACCCTTTCTGTCAGTCACTCCCCAGCACCCTCCCATTGGCTGGTCCGCCTCCTCTTCAGCCAACGGGGGGGGGCAGCTGGGGGCGGATACCAAGCGTTCAGGTTGGCAGAGAGAGCGAGAGCGAGAGAGAGAGAGAGAGAGCACCAAGAACTCCGATCCTCCGCTCCTTTGTGAAAAAGAGCCGGCCCGAAACAGCAGCTGCAGCCAGCGGGGACTGTTGTGCCGCACCCTTTACTGCTCCTCCCGGGAACTCTCAGCACGGATCACTGCGCGCAGGTAACAGCCACTACCGGAAGCCCCAGCACAGGTGACCGAGAGACGTTTTTTTTTTCCACCGCGTGTGGCTCCGTAAAGGACAAAAAAGAAGAGACGTGGACGGATCCTCTCTAGAAACCAAAACGAAACAAAAGGCTGAGAGACTTTTTTTTTTTTAAATTTTGTTTTATGTTTTTTTTTTTATTCCTACACTTTGCCCTCGGAGGGCGGTGAAAGCGCGCAGGAGCAAAATCTCAGGTGTGACCGCACATTGTTCCTCCACTCCACTCCACTCGACGGGATCTGATCTGGATCTACTTGACGGGCGAGTTCACAGGCACAAGGAAAGGTGAGTTAAGATTCTTTCTTCACTTTTTCTTTTTTTAAAATTTGGTTCTTTTTGTTTTAAAAAATGCCTCCGGCGTGAGTTTGAAGTGTGCGCTTCTTGGAGCGGAGGCGCATGTTTACGGTGTGTGTGCGCGCTGTTCCTCGTTCCGGAGGTCGTGACTTCCATCAGCCCGCTGAGGCGTCTGCACTGTCTCAAAGCGGAGGGAGTCTTGAGCTATGCCGGCTTTGAACATGCCCCATGTTTGAGCAGTGATTCCACCTTTTAATACAACTTTATCCCTGAATTATGAGGGGAAAGCATCCCGGTCTCGTATCTGGATTCCTCCGCAGCAGACCTCTCTTTCACATAAATGGTTAACGTGATTTACAGCTCAAATTTTACAGTCCTGGGATTGTCCACTCCTGTGCAATCTCTCCCGAGGACATCATTGCCATAAAAAAAACTGCCGGGGTGAAGGTTATACGGTCCAGTCTTTGTTGACACATTGTTATTGTGTTGACTCAACTTTGTGGAGGTTTCTGCGCTTTCTGTGCTGCTGCTTTTGTGTTGAACTGACTTTCACTCCTTAAACTGCAACATAACCATTCAGGATTAGACTGTGGCTTAGTTTTCTTATCAATTTGTGAAGGTATCAGCCCATAACACAGAGAAATTGAGTTTACAGCAGAGTTAGATGAAGTTTTTTGGTGCATGATGATGAACTCTTTCACTTAAGTTCTTTCCATTTTGCCTCTCTTATAACTTATCATATAAAAACAATCCTTTTTATTTATTATCCACAAATTTGCAAATTTAACACAGCCTGATATATACAGTCTGATACAGCGACGAGGCTGTAGATGGATAGTGAAAGCAACCAAAATGTTCCTCCAGATCCTTGTTTAAAAACACACCCATGTTTGGCCAGGCCTGCTTTTATTATTTGGCGCCTGTAAAATGAAATGTCGCCCGCGGACCGCTCTCACGTTGCTCCCAATTAAGATAACGATTGTCTCGCATGTGAGGAGCACGAAATGGAGACAGACGTGATGATTGACACTGATTTGCCTAATCTGAATTCTGAAGAGCGGATGCTCTGGCGACAGTACAGGTGTCAAGATAGTTTAGTGAGTCAGCAGGAGGAGGAGGGGGGGGGGGGGGTGACAGGTGGCGGGCGGTCATCGTTGTTCATCTGCCGGAACCTGCCGTGACCTTTGCAGAGAACCGAAAGCACGTGGGTGAATTCTGATCAGATAATGGCACAAAAGGATTCAACATCAAGATCGCCCGCGTCACCGTTTCCGGAAATCTGTGCAGAACATTAGACGCTAGCCTAAACACACGACCGGAAGGTGTAATAGATTGATGGCAGCGGATAATAGAGATCTGTTAGCTGCAGACCACTTTCAGATCCTGTCACCTCTGTTCGGACATGAAAAAAAAAAAACAAGCTGCATATTGTGTGCTCTTCACACCATGTTTTCTTACACTTGGGGGGGAAAAAAATAGATTGTACAGGAAATGTGTATTTCACAGGTTTTGGTACAATCATACCTTGTGTTTAAAAGAAGAAGACATGTCTGGTAGGTCTGAAACATTGGTTTTCCTGTGTGACGAGAGCGAAAGTAACACTGTACTCTTCAGGCGCCTGTGTCCCATAATGTCAGGGTATAATCGCTATGCAGATGGAAACCCACCATTCGCATCTCATTGCTTCTCAGTAAAACACCTGGAGAGAGATGACGTTTTGTAGCCTTTCTCTACCTACACTGGAGTATTGGTTTTAGTAACTGTCTGTCTGTGTGTGTCTGTGTGTGTGTGTGGGCTGGTTTGCAAAGAAGCGCAGACTGAAGTCATGCTAAGACTGTCCTTTCAGAGCGAGAGAGGGAGAGAGAAGGAGGGAGAAGGGAGAAGGGATCTGGGTGTGGCCCCTCTGTAATGACCGGTTTGCATTGAAACTGGTGTTTACTGATTCAGCCCCGGTCCATTCACACACACAAATGTTGACACGTGACGCTCGAAAACATGCACCGTGCACAACGCGGCCCCCTTCCGAGCCACATGGACGTCTCTGAAGAAAGGACGCGCTCGAGCTGTTACGCTCGCATCCCACACACAGAGCTCAGGGTCGGGGCCGTGCAGAAAGTTTCAATGTCGGCAAGCGGTGCAGATCCCCTTTAATTATGATGGATTTATGGGAAGATGTGACTCGCAAGTAACTGGCTGGAGGCTCTGCTGATTTCCCTTTTTTACGCTTACGTTCAGATTAAATAAACGACACGTGAAGTTAGCTGTTGTTTTAAAGATTTTGGCAGCTACCCGCGTTTCCCTGTTTTCAGTGAACTGGCTTTTTGTCAGAGCCTTCAATTTCATGGGCAGTGATAAGAGAACTCTTGGCTGGAAAGTTAACTTTTCTCCTTTGCTTTAAGGTTGAATGTAATTTAAGCTAAATATTTGATCAGCTGCCTGAATGTTCTGCACTTAAATTGTGATGCAATAAACCAAACACTCAAAGCTGGAACTGTAAACACAACAACGACATATCATCCATTATTAACTTTTATGTCAACAAACCATAGGCATGTGCAGGCACGGCATTAAATCATTAGTTTGACATTTTTGGAAAATATAATGCGTAAGAAGTCGCGGCTCCTTGTTTGGATACAGACCTGCAGGCGACACCTTACGCATCCTCATACAACTTGTTCTTTTGCACTTCAGTTCAAATAATACGTCACCTGTTCACTTGTGAATTCTTCCTTTAGGCATCATTAACATTCCTCTGAAGTCATGTGTTTGGAAACCTTATGAATAGAAGTGCAGCGTTGACTAAACCTTTACCTCCGATTTGGTCTCCTCCAACTCTTCAGGGACGCGTCAGGGGCTTTATCTGTTAAATGCTCGACTGAGATCTCAAGTCGGTTGCCTGCCTTTGTCTGTGACACTGGGCGGGTGCCGTCTGTTTGCTGCTGCGGCTCAAGACGGTGTGATGAAAGCAGTCTGGTGGTGGGAGCTTTACATCCTGTGACGTCAGCTTTCCGGGTCTCGTAGAAGCGCAAGCTGGATTTTGTATAAGAAACGTCAGACTGCAGTTCAAGGTTGCTGACTAACGTTAAAAGGGTGTCAGACTGTAAAAACCGCGCCACGTACCATGTCACCCAAATAAGAGCCGCCCGCCTGGTTCTGCTGACTATGTTGACGAACACTGCAGCAGCGGTTTGGCGGCTGCCTGGGTATGCTAGCTGCATTGAGCCCGTGCTGATGGTAAACCGGGATGTTTAAATGCTAACACTGAGAGTGAGAGCAGTTGCTGCGCTGCTAATGTTCAGGGGCAGCCGAACCACGATGCTGCCAACAGTAACAGAAGTAAAGCGATGAAGTGCATGAGCAAAGCTACCTGCTCTGAGTGCTAACACATGTTAGCGGTGGCATTAATCATTTTAATGTAATGTAATTTTATATTGTGAAGCTGTGCCAGGCCAATATTTTTACATTTATCATTTGAGCAGGCACTGTTTGCTTTATCTTTCCTAAATTATATAATATATTTACATATATACACTAAACAGGCATAACATTATGACCACTGAATGGAGAAGTAAATAACATTGACCATCTTGTGACAATTCAATGTTCTGCTGGGAAACTTTTGGACCTTAGACATGTAGCTAGACTAGACCAGGCACCCCCACCCTACAGCAATGACACTCCTTGATGGCAGCAGCCATCCCCAGCAGGATACAGCCTGACACAGACACACACACACAAAAACAGTTTAGGAACAACTCAAGAAATCATGAAGAACAGCACAAGGTGTTGACCTGGCCTCCAAATCCACTAGATCCCAAACTGATCAAGTATCTGTGGGATGATCCACAGAGGCCCCTCCCCTCAACCTATAGGACTCAAAGGCCCCCCACTAACAGCATCCTGTTGCCAGACACCACAGGACATCCTCAGAAGGCTCGTGTCCATTCAAAACAGTTTTGGAGGCACAAGGGAGACCTGCACAATATTAGGCCATAATCTTATGCCTGATCTGTGTATATTTGCATTATTATGTATTGAGCGTCTGTGGCCACCTTTGTGAAGGTTGTGCTAACATAAACGGATATCTGGTTATGAGTGAAATATAGAAGTTGTCATCAGATGTTAGGCAGAGATAGCTGCTGATGGAAACCAGCCACCTACCACAGGATCATCAAACCGATGAAACCGTATTTACAGGAAATGCAATGTCTTGTTCATCTAATATGCACGGAGACAGAAGGATAACAGTCATTTTTTGTTGTTGCATAACAAGCTGCAGGAGACAGGTGGCACGCCTCCAGCTCCTGTTACCTGCCGGTTATTGACTCCAGACATGGATATGACAAAAGGCCAGTTGTCGCCCGACTTTAATGAAACATCAGTAGTTTGTTTTGCTGGCATTGAAGGTTTTTACCAAGTCAACCAAGACTGAAATGTCTAAGATCGCCACATTAAAGGCTGTTACATTCTCCACGAGAAGCGAGTCGTTTGGGAGTTCTCGCAGCTTGTTCTCGACACACCAACCGGGGAGAACTTATTTCTTTCTATTTCTCATGTGGTGTACGATTACTATTTTGTGATTGGTCAGAAATTGGATTTGGGCGTGGTTAATGCGGAGATGCTAGTGGCCACTCTGTGAGCTCCCAGATGCTAATATACGCAGCGTGACCACTAATCTCTCTTGGGCGGAGATCGGCAAACTGCGTGTGGGTGCATGCTGAAGAAACGGCGGCCACGTTTGGACGCGGTCGCCAAAACGACCGGCCGACATCCGAAAAATAGTAAGAAAAGTGCCTCTCGTCGCCCGTCTCCTGCATCTCCCACAATCCTTAGCGCGTGTGATGTATGCTTCAGTGGGAGGGCCCTATGAGGACTTCCCCAAAATTTCTTGTGAAGTATAAATTACCTGGCCACTACTTGTTCTCGCAGCCCTAGGAAAGAGAACTAATTTCTCGCTGAGTAACAAGCTTAAGAAATGCTTGGTGAATATTTAACACGTCTAAACCAATCAGTTGCACAACTAATCTAATGAAACAAAGTTGGTTTGAGAACGCCGGGCACCAAATTACAGCAATTGGCAAAATTTAACGATGGACATTTTTCATGTTTGCTGCCCTGAACACATTCGGATCATACGATTCATCACAAACTAGACGAATGCTACAGTTCTTGAGGTTCATTACTAGCGCGACGCAGGTGCACGCCAAGATGAGAGAAGGAATGCGCTGATCTGATTGAACTGGATCAGGTTTAGCGTAGATAGTAATGCTTGTCTGCAGATCGTCTGGGCCGGATATGGATGCTTGGTCAGTGTCACCAACTGAAACTGAAACATTTAAAACGAGAAATGACTCGGCTGCGAGTTTCATTCTGGCCAAACACAAATTCATCCGCCATGGCTTCTTCTGGACCTCGATCCCTCCGGCACCACGTTTTTGATCTTTGGCCTATTCACTTTCAACAATACTGTACACATACGCTCTCATGCACCCATCGACACACTGGTACTCCCGCTCAGATCTCATTGTTGGTTGGTTTTTGACTTTATTCAGATAAACTGGTTAACCTTTACGTTTAGACCGCGTCACTCTGGTTTTTTGTCACGGCTTATGAGCCAGGTCATGACAGCTGCAAACTCAAAAAGGCAAAGCAATCAGCCCGGAGTTCAAATTGCAATCCTATACCAGTGTCAAACCCAGGAAGGATAGTTTTTTTTAAAATGACTAATGTATGCCATGCACGTGTCTCTCTTCTCACTTAAAACTTGTGCAACTCAACCTCTTACAGTTCTGTTGCCGGTGTTGCATACGAAGCAGTGGTTGTCTGATATGAATAAAAAAGGAAGTGATTATTGTGATTATTCGAGGCCTAAACTACAGTGCATTCTCCAGACAGAGAGCAGAAATGAAAGACAACCTAAGTAACCGTCACTTCCTCTCAGCTCACTACCCTTCAGACACGCAGAAACTCGACGAGTATGTTAATGTCGCTTATCATTGCGTTAATGTTCACCCAGGATTGTGTTGCTTCTCACCACATTCTCTCACTGCCGACATGTTCCACGTTGCCGCCTTAATCAAACCCTTTTCTTGCACTTGTGTCTCATCCGTAATTTTGTTCTCGTGCCTTTTTTTTTTTTTTTTTTTTTTGCAAGTTCTTCCCCTTTCCACATTTTTCTGTTTTTGATTTGGCATTTCTTTCCACACACCCTTGGTAGGAGAGTGGGTCACTGAGGTTCCCTCCCTGTCTCTGTGCGAGTGTGTGTGTGAGTGTGTGTCGTGCATGTTTGGATTGAGATTGAGTTACATAGCTGGATTGTGTAATTCTGAGGTGTGCCTCTTTCTGCAGGGAGCTGCTCGGCCGTTTCCATTGTTGAGCGAGCTCAGCTTGGAGCTGGCGGAGCTGTAGTGTCGTGGTGCTGCGCTGACTTTCATAGGAGAAAGGGAGAACGTATGAGGGAGTGTTGTTGACTCTAAACGCGCCATGCAGCCCATGCAAGTTTACTGGTAATAAAGGATTAAAGCCAGTTGTTGTTGGCTGTGGTTGTGCAGTGCATTAAGGGGAGGTTTGAGTTTTTTTTTCCTCCCCTCTGAGCTGTGGTTGGTCCTAATTACAGCGTCACAGTCATAAAGCTTTGCTAGTTCCTGTTGTGACATGTCAGGCTGTATAGCTGATAGTTGGCGATGCAGTTGGAACTTGGTAATGGAAAAGGCTGCTGATCAAGATTTTCTGGCTTATGGACATGTAAATTCTTTAACGCGTCTGTTTTGTAAATGTAAAGTGCAACATGTTCAAAGAAAGTCCGAACACTTCTCAACAGGCAGTTTTGTTTCATTCATAACCTTAACGGTGGTGGAGTGGTTGCACTCTCGCCTCGCAAGTTCCTCGTTTCAAACTTGCCGGCAGGCTGGGACCAGGACGCACCGAGATCGCATTTGAGGGATCCGATTTCTGACCACATTTTGGAGGTGGTCTGGGTCGCATTCCTTTGGTAGTGTTAACGCAATGCGTCCTGAGTCCCATCAAGGGCGTGACCAGGACATTAAGATCGGATTAACATTTGATCTGGGCGTTCCGGACACCCTCAGGAGAGCGCATTGAGATGAGATCGCATTTGAGAGAGCTGATCTCTGACCACATTGGAAGCGGTCCTGGGTCTCTTTCTTTTGGCAGTTTGAACGCGGTGCGACCTGAGTCCTGCTCCTTCTTTCGGCAGAGTTTTGCCTCATTCATTCAGAAAAAAAACACACGGCCATTATAAATGATCGCCTGGAAAGATAAAAAACACAATAAGTGATGTCGGTTCATTAGTAATGAGAGCCTTTTAAAATATAATGTCATTGTGGCTTTCACTAACTGAAGAATAAATAAATCCAAGTGGAAATTAACAAATTAAAGTATTTAATATGAGTACACGGCTGTGATTCTGTGTTAATGATTGATGCTGTCATGTTGACGTATGACGAGCCGTGTGTGGTCAACTTAAGTATTTCCTCAATCACTGGTGTCTTCATTTGACTTTATTACCAGAGATTATGGAAACTTCCAGGGGTGGAGTATGGAGTTTAGTGCAGGTCTAACTAACATCAGAGTGTAGATCAGTAAAAGTCACGATGCACACATAAAACAACGTTCTCTGTTCTCGGTTCTGGAGCAGCGGTAGAGATGCATTAGAGACAGCAACTGTTAAAATATTCTTCTGCGCCTCCCGGATGAGCGTCAGGGTTTGTTTGCATACGGAGCCGAAACTGAGATCGTATCTGGGGACGCATGTTTAACGCCTGGTCTGAACACACGCACCCGAAGCTGGTCTCTTGTGATCGGATATCTCAGATCAGATCTTAACGCTGGGTCTGAACAGGCCCTCTGTGGACCTATGTGTTGCTGTTTGCATCTGTCTTTTAAGGAAAGTCAATTTGCAGAACATTGCACCTCCTCCGCCACATCAAAGGGGTGAAGTAGAACGATTAAAAGTGCGGATGAACAGAAACCCCAAAAGGATAACGATGTCTTAGACTTCTTTGTTTTGCCTTCATGTGTCAAAAACGACAACAACAAAAAGACTAAATGGCTAAAATTTTGTCCTGCATTTATTTGTGTTGGTCATAATTAGGGATGCACCGAAATGAAAATTCTTGGCCGAAACAGAAAACCGAAAATGGAGAACCCAAGGCCGGAAACCGAAACACAGAAAGAAATTATTATGATAATTATTAGTACAATTGCATTTATGGCTATGACTGCTACTCACTCCCTCACTAAAAATCAAGGGATTGCAATTGCATACATTAATAGTAATGTTTCAAAGAATAAATCAATTACAAAATTATGAAAATGTTAAATATTTATTTAATATTCGGTGCATCCCTAGTCATAATGTAATGGTATTTGGTCATCAAAATGCAGTTAAATCTGACTTAGCAGCTCATTTTTGTTCAATTCATTTAAAAACACAGGATATGTTCTTTGTTTTATTTGCCCACTTTTACTCTTTACTGTTAATTGTCATTATCAATTCATCTAGATGTTATTTTCCATGATTTCCATCCACAAAACCTTAGAAAAGTCTAAGTGTCCTTTCCAAGATGGCACCAATTCTCTTAATTTTGTGGGCGCACCGGGGTAAAAAAAAAAAAAGCTGATGAAAATCTGATCTTTTTCTTGCTGTGCTCGTTGTTTTATCTCGGAGGTGGTTGCGGCATTTGTCGGTGCATGCCGTGTTAAAATCAGACAACGTGAAAAAAGTGAAAGTTGTACTGGATGATCCGACAAAGAATGCTTCACTTCTAATTATCATAACTAGTTGTGCAGGTAGTTCCTTGAAAGAAGTTCCTGGTACTGTGTGTGGTATTGCTGCTTAAATTGTTCATACCACCTCCTATGTCTTCTTGCGGCGCAGTCATTGCTAACGCTAATAGCGAGGAGCTGCTGCCTGCCTGGTAGTGGAGGAAGTACTTTTCATAAAACCTTTTCTGATTGATCTCAGGCCCTGTTCAGACCTGGCATCACCCACATAGATTCTGGATTAAAGTCCATCCTAATGTTTGCTGCCTCACACTAATCTTTTTTTTTTTTTCCACAGGCTGAAGACGTGTGCTCCAGACGCCCGTGTAGCAGAGGCTCCGGTCTCCAAACTGGACCCCTCCCCCCCTCCGTCCACACCTGTCCATCTGATGGCATGCTGATTTGCAACCCACCAAAGTGGGCGAGTCTGAATGGTGCCCTAGACCTTCCCCTCTGCTTCCCGTCTGCAGTGCTGCCCTCCTCTCCAGCTTTTCTCTGATCCCACGTCCACCCCAAGACCTCACCATGGATACGGACACCGTGGACAGTCCGGGGTGCTACTTCAACAAAACTGTCAAATTTTTCTACAATAACAGTGGCAAGAAAATCGATGACGAATGGGGCCGTCGTGACTACGTGATCGTCACTCTGGGCATGACGGTTTGCTTCATTGTTATTTTTTCCAACCTTTTGGTCATAGCGGCCATTTTGAAAAACAGACGCTTTCACTTTCCCATCTACTACCTGTTGGGTAATCTGGCTTTGGCGGACCTCTTCTCAGGTAACTGTTGTTTGACTTTAATTGCTTATACTATACTTAGTAGAGTTCATTATAGGAAAACATAGCAAACCCAGGCTGAATTTAAATGGAGATATAGTCATATGACGTTTCGTTGCTTTTCTTAACTCCCTAGCCTCCCAGCTAATAGCATCTCTCTCGGTTTTTCCTTTTGCATGATGAATACATGAATACTGCCCCCTGCTGGTATGGAGAGTAACTCCATTGCACACCGGTATAAGAGGTCTGTGCCATCTGGCCCGTTGGCTGTTGTCTTTGTGGCGTGTTCAAGTGTAATTTATTGGTTCACACACAGGCGACATCACAGTTGGTTCTTTGATGATGGTTTGGCATTTATAGTTAGCTAGCGTCACGTTTTTTTGTTATGTTTTTTAGCACGAAATCAACAGAATCGGCTAATCCACGTCAGCTGCCTTTTAACAGAATTTAGACATGTAGCTTTAGTAAAGACTGCGGCTCCACTAGTGGAACAATAAAACGTGCTGTTGATTGTGAAGCTTCATAACTAGCTATTTTATCGGACCATTGGCTCGGTCGAGAGGTTTGTTGATAAAGGGGAAATTGCTCTCTTTTCTGCTATAAAGTTCAAATTGATTGACAATTATGCAAGTTTTAAAGCAAGCATGAATGTTATTGTGAGTCCATGTTTAACTCTGTCTTAATTGAAGTGTTAAATGTCTAAAGTACAATACACACACACACACTTCGGCTTGAAACCCGTGGCACTCACTGAGGTAGTGTTAGTCGGTGTGCAGTGGATAGATTATGCTGAGCATGAGTAGAAATGTGATGAATTTTCTTGTGAATGAAATTTACTGGATTCTGGCGAATCTGCTTTCAAAACTGGATTCAAAAAAGCGGTTTCATCCCTACCATCTCTGCTTCTTACTGTGGACTGGAAGAGATCTATCCACTCGACTAAACTCTTTAAAGCAGATCAAACATGTTTCATAAAAGGACAATGACAAGCGTCTCCTCGCAGTCATTCTGGATTTCCTGTAGATGTAGATTTCCTGTAAACAGATGTTGACAGTCTTTTCTTTGCCCTGAGAATGACTTTGAACGGGTGGAACAGGCCTGCGTGTTTTATTCTATGCTAATAGACTGATGTGCCTGAGATAAGACAGCTTTTCAAAAAGCCGGCGCAGCTGTCCTTTGTCGACTTAGAGCTGCTGACTGAAACCACGAGGAGAATAGGGGAGCAACATAAAGTGGAGACAGACGACGGAGTTACAAAAATAAATGGATTATTTCATATATTAAAAAAAAAAAGACAATGAAAGAGGAAATGAAACATGATGAGCCCCTGCAGCTGAAGTGCAATATCCTGACTTTTTGAGTTTAGCATGTGCTGATATAATAGACAGCAAGGAGCTAATCATTTGTTTATTGCATTTAAACATGACATGAAACAGAAATTCAGGGGTTTGTGTCACAGCCTTGGTCAGATTTTCAAGTTGGCATTATTCTACATTTGCTTTAAGTTTTGCCACAATCCCTTGCTCAATCCATACCTTTCTTCTCCCTAGGTGTTTCCTACCTCCACATGATGTTTCACACTGGTCCCTGGACCATTAAGCTGTCTAAATACCAGTGGTTTGTGCGCCAGGGGCTGATCGACACCAGCCTGACGGCCTCGGTCCTCAACCTCCTGGCCGTGGCCGTGGAGCGCCACCAGACCATCTTCACCATGCAGCTGCACAGTAAGATGAGCACGCGGAGGGTTTTCGTCATCATCGTGTTCATATGGCTGGTGGCGATAGTCATGGGCCTGGTTCCCACCATGGGCTGGCACTGCCTGTGTGACCTAGAACACTGCTCCACCATGGCGCCGCTGTACAGCCGCAGCTACCTGATATTCTGGGCCCTTCTCAACTTGCTGACCTTCTTCATCATGTTGGCCGTCTACACCCGGATCTTCCTCTACGTGAGGCACAAGAGCAGGCAGATGTTAGAGCACACGTCCCATATGAGACACAAAGAGACGGTGTTTAACCTGATGAAGACTGTCTCCATGATTCTGGGTGAGGATTAACACACAGATTAACACTAAAGAAACCTGCAGTATATTATGAATAGTCCAGTTGTGACTCATCAGAGAATGGACATGGTCCTTCTGAGGCTGTGCTGTGGTGTCTGGCAACAGAATATTGTTAGTGGTGGGCCTTGGGGTTCAATAGGTTGAGGGGAGGGGCCTCTGTGGATCATCCCACAGATACTTGATCAGTTTGGGATCTAGTGAATTTGAGTATTGAATTGTCTACAGTCGTTCGTTCCCGACGTTGGTTGAATGGGCGATTCCAGCTTGCAACTTTCATTCAAACAAAGTCACTCTGGACATTTTGCTTCCCAGGGTCCTGCCTAATTGCACATAGTCATGGCATAGTTGCGCATCTTTGGGTGTAAAGCCTCTATTGATGTATTTGTTTAAAGTGCTGTTTATAATGTCTGAGTGATGACTGAATCATTGGTTACAACTGGAAGGGAGTTTCTTGTCCATCCTTTTCAATTCATTATCAATCTCCCATGAACCATGCATCACCTAGTATCATGTCCTCTTGTTTGGATTATATGCTCTATCTGTGAATTTATCTGCTGCTTTCACCACCTCCTCCTCCTCCTCCTCCTCCTCCTCCTCATTCTCCTTCCCTTCTGTCCCACCTCTCTCTCTTTTTCTGCCTCACTGCCCGGCCAGCCTCAATCAGATGCATCCCCCCCAACGGAGTCGAGTCTTGCTTAACCATCTCTTCCTGTAAAAAGGGAGTTGTTTTCCTTGCCAGACTCTGGGTCCCGTAAAGGGTCTCGATTTTGATTTGGATAATAAAATTGAATTTACCCGCATGCAACCAAAACACACTCAGACTTCAGTCTTCTTTAGTTTTTGACTCTGTACTATTGAATTTTCGCAAATTTGTTGGTCTTGGACTGAAATCCAGCTATAGGACAGAATCAGAATCGGATTTAGTTCCACGTATGTTCTCAAGGAATACACGGAATTTGTTGTGTGTGTTAGTACGATAAACGTAAGCCTGGAAAATCGAACAATACAAGAAATTGGAGTTGACTGATAGGCATAGGCTTACATTTAACGTTACTGCTTTGTGTGTATCATCACAATGGGGACCAACACCTGATGTGAGCCTTAGGAAAGCCGGACTCCTATAAAGATGCATTCACTGAACGGATTGGGCACATGGGTATCCAGCACAAGACCTAAATGAACTGTGACGAAACTGAAAACTGTAGTGAGGGTTAGCATCCCTGATAGGGAATGCCTGCAGATGGGGACGCCCCCGAAAAGGTGCGATTGTGAAACTTTTAGCCGCGATATGACGACCGCAAAGCAAGGATTTCACACCCATGCGTAATTAATGAATGAATGTTGAACAAATATTGGGCGGTAAAGAGGGAATTTGATGCGTAATTGGCTTCGTCACTTAGTCACCAAGTGATCCGACGCACCACTCTTCCACCATGCTATGCCGTATTAACGTTTTAGCTGTTAGCCTTTCGTTAGACAAGATCTAGGAAAATTATAGATGTAGGTTATTCAACATTTTTCAGTTTGTGCACCTTTAAGAAGGACCTTGACTAGAGAACTGTGTTTACTGTAAACTCTTAGGTAATCCTGCAGCAGGAAGCACCAAAACCCTCTACGTGATTTTACAAGTTGTTTCAGAGAAACGTCCGGCCGTCTTTTTCGGAGAATCAAATGACACCAGCCTTTTTTTTTAACCCTGCTCACAAGAAGCCATGCGGGCTTGTCTGTACTCGCGTTAAACCACACTTTACCTCCCACCCACCTCCACCTCCACACACACACACACTTGCACACGTTCACTCCTTTCATTCTCTCAGCGACTCCTCTTGTTTTTCAGCCGAGCTACCCATGCTCCCTCTGCCCTCGTTCCCAGCCTCCCCTGCGCTTGCTCACGCATTTTGAATGTTCGATTAAATTCCTCAAAATTAAAAAAAAAAAAAGAAGAAAAAATGTTACACGTCTTTCTCCCCGTCGCTCAGCAGCCAGGATTCGACGGCTCTGGCATGTGCGGAGAGTGAAGAAAGCCCTGAGCATGCCCTGACAGGGAGCTGCATAGTTCAGTTACTGTGACAGAAAACAGCTTCACCCCTGCCCGTATGACTCCACTGAGGGTGTGTGTGTGCGCGCATACGTGTGTGTGTGTGCGTGTTTGGGGTTTTAACCTTGAGAATGACGACAGTTTTCACAGAGCTGGTCACATTTTGACACTTTCTACCCGTCTTCAAATTGCAAATCTTTTCCAGTGACGGTTCACATGCAGATCAAAGGTTAAGCACGCGGCGGTGACATTTGAGGCTGTGGTAACGTTTCTGGTGGAATGCACCATACGATACGCTGCGTGTTCTGAAGCGCGTTTCCTCGTCTCTTCTGCTTTCTGCAGCTCGCCCGCGCCGTGCACGTATTACGGCCGCAGATGTGTGTACACAGTGAATACCTGAGCCGCCTCATCCGGTGTTATGATAATGAAACGTGATCATACAGACTAAACCCGCGGCGCATACTGACATGCTAAGTATCGGTGCGTGCGCGTGCATTGTCTGCAGAGGAATTTACAGCGCATTCCCCTTCGCCCTTAGATAGCCCCTTCTTTGCATTCTTCACAGCTTTTTCCTCTGAGTAACTCCTTTATCTGCAGCTTTTCTCGTCAGCGTCCGCTGTTATTTCAAGTCTACTTGTGACCTCATGTGACCTTGACCTCCCTCTGCCCCTCTCCAGGCTTGTTTGTGCTCTGCTGGACGCCCGGCCTGGTCGTGCTGCTGCTCGACGGCGTGGACTGCAGCTCATGTGAGGTGCTGCGCTACGAGAAGTACTGCCTGGTGCTGGCCGAGTGCAACTCCTTCGTCAACCCCATCATCTACTCCTTCAGGGACAAGGACATGAGGAGGACCTTCAAGGAGATCCTGTGCTGCATGTTCCGGCGGGGCAGCGGCGACACGGGCATCTCCGAGGTTCACTTTAACACCCTGGAGCAAGAGGTACTGTCCGAGAGCAACGGAGCCGATGAGAGCACTTACGAAAAAGGCAACCACTCGCACTAAGGACTGTTCGTGACATTAAACCGCTGACTGTAGACAGATGATGACAATGTGTTACCCACGTACAGTAGGACCATATCAATCATCGGTTTAGTCAGTCTTGCGTAACTCAATGCTAATTCGTTTTTTTTTTAATTAACTACCCAGATTCAATCAGGTAACACCCTAAATTTAAAAAGAAATATTACTTCAGATTAATATTTTTACATCTGCAGAACATTTTGTCGAATCTCAGTGTTCGGCTGTCCCACCTCCAGCTTTTACTCTTCACCCTTTGTCCCCAGCAGCAGTCACACTCCCCGCCAGCACCAGATATCGTGCCGGGCAGAGCATTTAGCTGCTAAAGAGCCGCATAGATCTCATTCACCACATTCATCAGGTCGACAAGACCCCAAACGAACGTTGCCGGCTGACAGCCGGATGTAAATAATAAACAGTTATCCGTCTTGACTTAAGTACTCCAAACTATTTTACCTTACTCACGAGTAGCCAAAAATATCTCTAAAGTGACTGCATTCTTCGTTTTATCCCTTCATCCCTGTTCATTTTTGAGCCGAGGAGTTAATTCTCACCAGAATCCGGCTAAGGATACGTTTAAACTGCTTGATGAACATAGAATATAAAAAAAAAAAAATGATTGCAATGATAAGTTGTTACCATAATCTTCAAAACTGACCAATCTTCCAGTGCCAGTATGATGTGTTGTTGTGCTGTGATTGTTGTTTTGTTTTTTTTTCCTCTTCATTTCCTGCTTGATCAAATATAATCTAACATGCTCTCTGTAAATTCTCAGTATGTGTACGTGATGGACTGTGTTGAATCTGAAACTTCAATCTGTGCTGACAGCTGCAAAAAAAAAAAAAGAAAAGGGAAAAAAAGAAGGTCTCAACTGTTGACAATTTGATGCCTGTTCCTTTCAGCTGACGGCACTGATTGAAGCACGAGCGCACGCAGAATTAACTAGTCTCTGTTGCGAAAAGCCGCTTGGCGCTGCAGCGAGTGCAGAGCGCGCACACAGAGAGTTCCTGCTGAGGTCCAAGATACTCAACTCGTGCAAAGCGGCGTCGCAGGGGCCTGGTGTTTCCTGCCGACATCCTTTCTCAGACATTTTAATTCGTATCGAAATCTGAAGACGACAGTAGCGCAGACTGAGCGGTGACACGGTTGTGTGCATGTAGGGAAATTAACATGAACATTAATCCAGTAATAACAGAGTTTGCATACTTAAATGAAGCAGGCCGCTCTTTTTAGTTTTAACTTCCAGGGTCGTTGGTGCAGACCTGTGTCTTTTTTTTTTTATTTTGAATAATAATACGGTACTTTTTTTTGTGTGTGTGTTTCACAAACAAATCTGCACCTCGATGCAGGACCTGCTTGACGTGAATGCAAACCGTTTCTGTTTAGCTGCAACCTGCAACCTTGTCGAATGTGAGCTAATTTTAGGGATTAAAAGCCGATGTGTGTCCACACATTTTCTGTTACTGTAAAGCTGTCTTTGTGATGCATCCAGTGTTGGATTACGTCACAGTGCTATGTGTCGTGTTGTGGCCTTTCAGTATTCCTGCTCTGTCTAAATCTGGTCGATGGTAATTAAAAAGCAGGTAACGCCTGATCATTCGCACATAATTAAGGAACGCAAGCACGTCCGAGCCGAGATGTCAGACTTTTTCCACGAGACGCCGTGAAGCGGAACATCTGGGAGTGTCTTTGATGACATTCCTCCGTTCCCATAAAACAAGGCCTTAATGACCACACCGCCTCCAGCTGTAAACAGGTTGTGTTTCGGAATTACCCGAATGCCCGGAACGACCCTGTCGCCACACGCAGTCGGCGCTCGTCGGCTTACACTGGCCGAAACATTTCTGCGTCCTCGGCGCAGTTTTGCCGATGCGTGTGCTCGCTCAGTTAAACCGGTCCAGATGTTTGCCGGCGGTTAGAGTGGGTCGTGCAGCTTGCCGCATTTCCTCTGACTTGTCACTCTGGCATGTGTGTATGTTGGAGGCATGCACTCCCTCGCTCTCTCTCTCTCTCTCTGTCTCACACACACACACACACACACAGGAAGCGCTGTCACAGCTGTGAGATGTTACGTGTGCGGGGAAATATTGTTTTTCGTGACATTGAGATCAGAAGGGGAGGCCTGAGGGAAAGGAAGACGGAGCTGGACAGATTTGCATTTGTCCCGGCTGTGTGTTGATAGTGAAATATGCAGCAAGGCGACTGAGAGACCGTCTTGGACAATAGCAGTCATTAACTGCAGGGACTCCTTTACAACAAAAAAAAAAAAAAGGGATGTCAGTATATTCCAAATATATTCTTTGTCTTCAGATAAATCAACATGTTAACACTTTATTTTCTTATCATCCTGTTGGTGTTCGTAATTCAGATACGTTTTCATATTATCTTGGGTTTATTTTTGTACCAAACGTTGTGTTTCGACTAGTGTGAATAAATGCACTGTCTGTCTGTACACGTGTGATTTGTTTGGTGGTGTCTCTGTCTGCCTGTGTCGTCTGCTTCCTGTCGTGCTAACCCGTTAAATTAGGGACGTGGTGAACTTCACTGTGCTTTCTCTTGGGGTGTTTCACTCTTTTTGTAGTTAGACTGGATGTAACTAACACATCTTATCTTCTTTTTTTTTTCTTATCCCCCCCCTCCTCTTTCTGCTCCACCTAACCCTTTCCTCCTTCTCCTCTCCATGTTCCTTTCCTCATTTCACCTCTCGCCTCATGCTCTGTCTCTCTCTAGACCTTTAAGTCTCGCTCGGCCAAGGCCATAGAGAGGAGCAACGGGTTGCCTCTCATCCAGGAGGCCACCGATGACGCCCCGGCCCCTTAGGAACACTGGGACTAAACTATGTCGGTGTTCGATGCGCTCAAGACTTAACACAGGGCTGGCAACTGAAACCTACCTACCGACCTGTGTCCGTGCACACAAAACGAGCCTCGAGGGGCCTTCTCTGCAGCAGACTGTTGTGGCAGGAGTAAAGAAAAGGGATTCGTTTCAGGTGGATTTCGACCTCTGCTCTCGGTGGACGACACTGACAACAGAAAATTAATCTTTTTTCCTTTAAAACGGAAGCTCTCCATCATCGGACTTCAGCCGACGTGACCCCCCGCACCCCTCCGAACCCGACGCGGGGGGACGTCGGAGAGAGAGCACGCTTCCTGCGGAGACGCAAATGACTTTTCCCCGAAGAGACGCCGACGGAAAAGTAACACCTGCGACCAGCATTGATGGAAGGAACCACTGAACAGTTGTAGACAACATGTTTGTGCAGGTACAGTCAGTTGCCAGTTTGTTAGGTACAAGTACTTTGAAATATATAGTCTTACAAAAAAAAAAGAGTTTAATAATGAATCTTCCTTCTCAAAAGGCCTTAAATGTTTTTTTTTTTTAGTTGAAATGAATTTGGACGGTGTTGATACCGATCATTGTTTTAGTCTGTACCCACACTGATGGAAATGAGGTGGACGAAATAAGAGAAACAACCCCTCCCTCCCTCCCTCCCTAAAACTGTTCCCACAAAAGCTGAATATTAACCGCCCCCCCCCCCCCCCCCCTCCACAAAGGAGAGGGTTTAGTGAAGAACTGTCAGATTAGCCTGCATTAGCTTTAGCTAGCTCTGCCTAACAGAGTGGCTACCAAGTGTACATGGAAAAACTATAAATATGTCGTCAAACAGTTTCCCATCACAAGATGAGGCTGAAGGCAAACGGCAAACAAATTTTAATTAATGGATTTGTCATTTGTGGTTAATAAACTGCTCTTGTTAGTCTTTACTGATCACCTGTAGGTTGTTATAAGGCTGCCGCTCAGGTTGCCAGGTTGTGCAACTTTCCCAGTGTTTTAACTGTCTGTTAAATTCACACAGGATGGATGCATTGATTGGTCACTTGCAGAGCTGCAAATACGTCCCATTGACTCGAAGCCATCAACGATGGTCGCTTCCTTTTTACCTTTTTAACGCTGTAAACCACCGCCTTTTAGAACTTACTTAATTTATTGGTTAATTTAATTTCACAGTTATAAACGAATTAAACGGATGAGCTGATGGATGACGTCGATTTTTTATTTTTTTTTGTCAGGGATGCGCTGCAGCAAATGCAGATGCGTTCTTCTTTTTAATTAGATGTTAGCAACTCAGAACGGAAGCGAAAAAGAGCTAATCAGAGCAAAGAGGACGACCTCAGACTGAGAGGACGGTTCACAACCAGGCAACCACAAAAAAAGAATGAACTGAATGGCCTGTCATTGATCTAAAAGCATAAATGAATTAAGCACAGTTGCAGTGGATAACCCTGTTTTTAAATGTTATTTAAAATGTTTTCAGAAAGCCACCTCCATTTTTTTCCTCCAGGACAAAACTGAATATTGCAGTACCCATTTTTTTTTATTTTTTATGTACATCTTACCACTCATGGTGTTGTTTTTTTTTTTTTTTTTTTAAGTTTTCAATATGAGCGTGGCCACGCTGTCCTGTAATTTAAAGGTGTCGTCTGTGAGTCTGGAGCCTCTGGTGTGGCTGCTGCACAGTCCGCTATAAGCTGCTCCTTCCTCTAGGCTCTTTTTTAGTGATTTATATTTTTATTGTTATTATTTTATTTTTTTATTACAGCGTGTGCTGCTTTTTCGTTTGCGTCACGTAGCATGTCTCGTGTGTGTGTGAGACCGGCACTCAGTGTCCCTGTAAATGGTGTAAACTTTATTTATGATCATGTTTGAACAGCGTTCAGTGCAGTTAAGCCGATCTGTTTAAGTCACTTTAAGGCATCTAAAAAAAAAAAAACAACAACCACCACCCAGACATAAAGGGAAATCAAGCTTTTTGTTTTTTATTTTTAGCACAGTGCAGCTGATTTATCATGAGTGAAACTGACACCAGAATGTTAAGAGGAAGGAGCTTTGATGAGTGTAACACCGTGTTTTGTGTCTCAGTCGTGATAATCTACTCTGTGGCTTTATTAAAAACGTCCATGCATGTCTCTGACTGGTCTGCTCTCTCTTCCCTCACACATTCACACGTCTGCCTTGGGTCCGGACGGAGGATGGGACAACCTCTGGTGGAGGCTCTCTCTTTGCCGACACATTCAAAGGTCCGGACGGCCGGAGGGATCTCACGATGTCGTTCAGTTTCTTTTTGGGTGGCTCCTTTGCCTCGTTTTCCTCCTTCGGAGTCACAGAGGGTGGGACTACCTCTGGTGTAGGCTCTCTCTTTGCCGACACATTCAAAGGTCCGGACGGCCGGAGGGATCTCATAATGTCATTCAGTTTCTTTTTGGGTGGCTCCTCTGCCTCGTTTTCCTCCGTTGGGGTCGCAGAGGGTGGTACTACCTCTGGTGGAGGCTCTTTCTTCCCAGACACATTCAAAGGTCCGGCCGGCCGGAGGGATCTCATGACGTCGTTCAGTTTCTTTTTGGGCGGTTCCTTTGCCTTGTTTTCCTCCTTCGGAGTTGCAGAGCTTGGTACTACCTCTGGTGGAGGCTCGCTCTTCCCAGAGACATTCAAAGGTCCGGCCGGCCGGAGGGATCTCACAATGTCGTTCAGTTTCTTTTTGGGTGGCTCCTTTGCCTCGTTTTCCTCCTTCGGGGTCGCAGAGTTTGGTACTACCTCTGGTGGAGCCTCTTTCTTCCCAGACACATTTACAGGTCCGGACGGCCGGAGGGATCTCATGATGTCGTTCAGTTTCTTTTTGGGTGGCTCCTTTGCCTCGTTTTCCTCCGTCAGGGTCGCAGAGTTTGGTACTACCTCTGGTGGAGCCTCGCTCTTCCCTGACACATTCGAAGGTCCGTCCGGCCGGAGGGATCTCATGATGTCGTTCAGTTTCTTTTTGGGCTCCTTTGCCTCAATGTCCTCCTTCGGAGTTGCAGAGTTTGGTACTACCTCTGGTGGAGGCTCGCTCTTCCCAGACACATTCAAAGGTCCGGACGGCCGGAGGGATCTCATGATGTCGTTCAGTTTCTTTTTGGGTGGCTCTTTTGCCTTGTTTTCCTCCGTCGGGCTCGCAGAGTTTGGTACTACCTCTGGTGGAGGCTCGCTCTTCCCCGACACATTCAAAGGTCCGGCCGGCCGTAGGGATCTCATGATGTCGTTCAGTTTCTTTTTGGGCTCCTTTGCCTCAATGTCCTCCTTCGGAGTTGCAGAGTTTGGTACTACCTCTGGTGGAGGCTCGCTCTTCCCGGACACATTCAAAGGTCCGGCCGGCCAGAGGGATCTCATGATGTCGTTCAGTTTCTTTCTGGACGGCTCCTTTGCCTCGCTTTCCTCCTTCGGGGTCGCAGAGGGTGGGACGACCTCTGGTGGAGTGCCGAGGCCTTTTTTGGTTCCTTGAGCAAACTTCCCTTTTATCTGTTCTCCGACTCTTCCCAGCCCCCCTCCACTGTCCTTTTCCTTCTTTTCCGTGGAGGCATTTGGAATAGACTCCTTCCTCAGGTTGCCCAGAGAAAGTCTTTTCAGAGATATGGGCTCTTTCTTGTCTGTCGGTAGAGAGAACCTCTTCTGGGATGGCTTATCCCTCTTCAGGTTATCCAGTAACGGAATACTTTTCTTCTTCTTGCTCTTCTTCTTCTTCTTTTTCTTCGTCTTGTATGTGTCAATGGGCAATGCCTCCGTCAGTTGACTAAAGGCCTTGTCCAAAGGTGACTTCTTCTTCTTCTTCTTTTGCCAAAAAAAGTTTTTTCTGGAGGAGGAGCCACCCATAGCTGGCTAATCTGCAGGAGGGGGTGAAAATATGCAAGATAAGATATGACTTTATTATCCGCGGCAGTGACAACAGTGCAAAATACAAAAAATAGAATAAAGCAAGACAAGAAAAAGGTAAATATGTTGAAGTAGAAAAAATATTTACATATTGTATCAGGTTTAAGTAGCTAACCAAAAAGTTGGAAAAGAAAAACAACTAGTGTTAATCAATGGTTGAAGTGGTAAAGAGGCTGAATATAACTTACGACGTTCATGATGAATATCATGAATAAAGACAAAGGTGTTGCACCAAAATGACATGAGGTAATGATGCAAAGTAATACAGGGATAAGCTGGTATAGACAGATGTGTTATGTTCTTCATATGCCCAAGAAAAGAAGCTCAGCAGCAGCAGCAGTGCTAAGAAATGCTAAAGTTTGGACACGTTCAGGTGCATTTAAATCTATTGAAGTCGGGTCAAAGTGTCAGTTCAAGCTTATGCACATACATGCATTCATTCCTCCTTCTGTAAACACTTGTCCTGTGAAAGGTTACGGGGGCGTGGCTGGAGCCTATCCCAGCTGTCATCAGGCGAGAGGCGGGGTACACCCTGGACAGGTCTCCAGTCAATCACAGGGCTAACACAGAGAGACAGACAATCATTCACACCTACGGCCAATTTAGAATCACCAATGAACCTAACCAGCATGTCTTTGGACGGTGGGAGGAAGCTGGGGTACCTGGAGAGAACCCACACAGACACAGGGAGAACTTCACACAAATTAGAACCCAGAACCTTCTTGCTGTGAGGCATCAGTGCTAACCACCACGATTGAAACTGCATTGCTAAAAAACCCCTGGTGCAACAAGTTAAACCAGTTAAAAGAAGTAAATAAATATAAACTGAGGCTCATAACATATTGAAGTGAGTCCAGTGTTGCATCAAGAGTTGAATGGTGATTTATTTGCTGTTAGTTATACTCTGACAGCTGACGTTGTGCCAGCTTGATGGGAAGGATCCACAAAAGTGGAAAATTCACTTTCTGAGCATAAATTTAGTCAAGTAAAAAGTCAAGTAAATTGTTTCATTGACATAAATTTGCTAGAATTTGGATCTAGGGAGTTGAGTTAGTGGTTTAATTTTGCAATGTTCCACTCATTCATGTGTTATCGTTGCCTCGCTTGGTTTTCATAAATTCTGAACAAATAAAAGATGGTTGGAACTCAACTTCCTGCTGCAGTAAAGCTACAATTTACAGCTTTTCTGGAGTGGTAACAATATCTGAGCACAAATCTGTACAACCTGTTATTAGTCCATAGATTATTCGAGATTATGAGCTTTATATGACGTTTGTTTTATGTTCACACACACACACACACACACACACACACACACGCGTAAAACCTGTACACAACAGATAAAGGCACATACACACCTGGAGCGTTATCCGAGCAGAAGTCTGGAGTCTGAGCAGTTGGTGTCCTCTGTCCTGAGCTTAAACCAGAGTCTAACAACAACCAGCCTGTTCTCGTCTTTATCATGATGACAAATATCAGATGACTTGGATCAGATGCCACCGCTGTCTACACCTGACTTGAGGAAGAAGAACTGCCCCTAGAGCTGTTTACCGGTTCATTTCCCCTCAGTCCTTTTTGACGTGTAGTGACACGCCTGCCCGGGCGATTGTGCCAGAAGACCAAACTGGTTCTGCAGCGTTCTTCAAGGCTGACACCGCCGCTGCTGCTGCTGGTTCTGCTGGTTTCCGGGTGGTGAACGCACACTGTACCTGCCCCGTGACAGTTGACCTAGACATCCCTTTTTAACCTAATATGACCAGTTCATTCTTTATGTGTTGACAATCTTCAGTCTTTTTCACTTGCAGGCAGCTGTAATAGCTGTAGTTTGACTGATATCATTAACAATGCATCTATTCTTTTTTAGGTGTCCATGTCATCTCTTTCCAGTAAAGGTGCCTATCACTGCTGCTTTTCATAGCCTACTAGAGAAGTCCAAAAATAATTGGAGGTAAAAAAAACCCCAGATCAGATCACATTCTCAGATCGTTCCCTCCTATTCTTTTTGCACTTCCTTCAGTATCAACTTCACTTTGGCCCGGAAGGTAACTCACAGATGCATTCATTCTCTTGTGTTCATCCCCTGTTTCCTTGTTATGGCCACAAGCACAGACGGGACTGTATACGTGTCTAAATAATAATAAAAAAAATAAAACCTTCCTCTGGTTACAGTTTGAATATCGTCTTACCAGAGACACATTCTGCAGTTTCTCCTTCAACAGAAGCTTCTTTAAGCACTAAAGTTTTAAAGATCGCCACTGCAGCTTTCATACGTAAGAGAACGACTAATCTGGGTCGTTGATGTTCTCGTGAAGATAATTATCTAAAAGAAGATATGCAGCTGTACGAGCCTCAGCTACAGTGCTTAACTTAAATTGATTGTCGTGGTTTTCTTGTTTCCTGAACATGCGGCCCTAGACCGGTTGATGTTATGTTTATGCTCAGTTTGCAGTTTGCTCTCAGTTTCGCAATACCCGCTGTTTGCACACTTTTACATGAAGAAAAACCTTCACCTTCACCACGGCCTTTTCCTTTTTAGTTGAGATTCGGCCACCTGTGGACACATTTCAACGACCCAAAGTAGTTAGATCGAGGTAGGTCAAAGGAAGAGTGTGGTTTTCCAGCGAGGAATTCTATGAACCATCACTTGGAACAGAGATTCATGTCCTTCGTGCCAGTGTGGACCCAGAGAGGCATCCATCCATCCATCGACCACCTCTATAATGAACCAAACACTCCAGCTGACAGCAGCTTTCCACATGGGGGGTTATTCTCTCAGAAGACTGTTTAAAATTACCACAAATACCACAAATTGGGGCATTTTATTATTTGAAACACTGTTAATGTTCACTTCAATGGCCAAATGCTCAACTCAATGACATTAAATCTGAACTAAATCTATTCATCTGTATAAATATACGCCAACCATCTTGTGACAGTTCAATGTTCTGCTGGGAAACTTTTGGACGTGATGTTACTTAGACTTGTAGCGCCCACCTAGACCAGACCAGGCGCCTCCACCCCATAGCAATGACGCTCCTTGATGGCAGCAGCCATCCCCAGCAGCAGGATGCAGCCTGACACAGACACACACACGAAAACAGTTTAGTTCCTAAACCAGGACACCCACATCTGTTCTCTGATGAGTCAAAACTGCATAGTGGAGGCCTGGATGCTACTCACAGACATCCTTCTGTGTGGTTGTGGTGTGTGGTTATTGACACTTAGTGAAGTTTTAACCGTGACATGTATTGTCACGCCATGCACACGGTTTGATGACAGTAACACGAGTGCTGTTGTTTTGTACAAGATATGGACATAAAGATGGTCAGAACTGAAGAAGATGCTCGGATGAAACGTCTTCTCAAAAACTCTACAAGTCCAGTTGCCTTTTTTTTTTTTTTTTTTAACCTTTTTTGGATACACCATGACCTGGATGACGGAGAACCTTCACAGAGATAAAGATGGTTGTAAAAAGTCAATATATATGAGTGATAAGCTTGATCACCTCCAGATGAAAGACTCATTTCCTGCAGACATTTTTATTTTTAGTCATAACAGGTGTATTCATGATGGCATTGGCTACACTCCAGTTCTGGGGAAGTCCTGCTTCCGGGGACGTTGGTTCGGTGACGTGACTCACTGAGACGGTTACTGTAACTGAGCCGTCAATAACACGCTCATGTACTTGTGCTATGACAGATCAAAAACGTCTGACGGATGTAAAGTCTTCCTGATATGAAGCGTGAAACTGCGAGGCCCAGTTTCCAGCTACAACTTAAACACAAATCATCCACATTTGACTTGAGAGGCTCAGATTTGAAGTTGGTGCCTTGCGAGGTGGCGCCACCGTGTGGACGGAGACGTGCATTGCACTTAAAATATATTTTAGAAGAAGCCACTTCATTATTTCATTATACGTATTTTCGTTTCTGAAAAGAATGTGTGGGTTTTTTTTTTTTTTATAGTACTTCATTGTGCTGCTAGAATAAATGTGATAGATTGATAATAATTTCATTGGCCCACATGTGACGTTCAGGAGGGGGGCGTTGGAGCCGGAGGGTGGTGGCCCTTTAACCCTCACATAACAGATTTTATTATTTGGTTACAGGCACCGTAATTGTATCTTCATACTCCCTAATACACTTTTGTTATCGTGTCATCATTTATTTGTTTCAGTCTATGTCTGTCTGCATCACAGGTTCCTCCTCCTCCTCCTCCTCCTCCTCCTCCTCCATCCCTCCTCCTCCATCCATCCATCCCTCCTCCTCACATTTCCCCGGTGCTGCTGCTTCTGCTGCTGCTGCTGCCTCCGTGTCCTCCGTGCGGCACAGCGCGGCCATGGTGGACTCTCCCAGTGCGATGAAGAAGACCTTCTCGGGGCCGGAGATCAAACCGCTGGACCAGTACGACTTCAACCGGGCCAAGATCTGCGCCAGCGTCCGGTGGCTGCTGTCGAAATCGTACGGCTCTGCAGGTACTCCCGGCTGCTCACATCGCCGAGGCGCCGCTTGGGTGGGGCGCTTAATAATTTATCCAGCTACATATGGAGCTCCGAGTTTTAGACCCGTCCTCTTATGTGGCGTCTGTGGAGGAACCTCCAGCATCCTTCTGCTCAGCATCCATCCATCTCAGGGAAGATCCCTGATGCTCGTAGTTCACCTGCGCGTAACCCAGGCTTTAATAGCGCGTGTAGGTTTCCATATCACTTAAGTGGCCCTTTCAGCCAATTATTTGACGTGAATCAGGAGGAATCTCCTCCGTGGTTCGTGATGCGTTGAAGGAACTGGAGGCTGTCATCGCTGCAGTGCAACAAAGCCTTTTGTCAGAGAGTGTGGGGGGGCTTCATTGGGGCCTGTGGTGGGACTTAACCTGGAGAGAAAATGGATCTGCTCCTCAAAATTTAGTGAATCTCAGTCTGGCACGCAGTTTTGCGGAGGTGTATGCGTGGCTTATGTGTGGGTCGGCTGTAAAATGGGTCAGCACCGCATAATATTTGTGTCAGTGTTACGCACGCACGCTCGGCTATAGCGCGTGGAAGGGGACACAGTGGGTCTGTGGGAGACAATGGAGAGTTTTGGGGTGGAAGTTGCACCAAAAAGAAGAATTATGAGAATTATATTAAGTGTGACACGAAACAAATGGAGAAGTTAATGTTTCTAAATGGTCCGAGCAGGTGTAGTAGTTTACAGGGTGGTCAGGTGAACGCAAACACCTGCACAATTTAATGCAATCTAATTTAATATATCTGAGGTGGATTCACAAAGATTATAGTAAATTTGCATGAATATATTTTGTTGCCAGAACTGCTAAACCAGCTCTTTGCTCATCGTCTGGATTATGGAGGTTTTTGTGCTGGATGACATCATGCTCGCTGCCATCAATATCTGCCAACACCATCTAATCATCACATTTCTCATTTCGTCTGGCCAGCCAACCAAAGAGATGTGGCAAATCTGCTCATTTGAGAAGCTTAACTTGGTGATTTTATAGTTTTTAATCAGCTTGACTGAAAGGATCAATCAGACATTATAGTTTATCTTCGCTTGCTGGTGATGTCCATCCCCGGCGACTCGTCAGCAGTGTGGGAGCAAATGACACTCTGCTGACTAAGACTCTGATCTCAGGCTGCACACCAACACTAAACACCACAGCAGGGAAGTTGAATAGTTCATACAATAATCCATACTTTTTTTGTTAATAGCTTTGGACAGAGTTTCATGTCACATTTGTGTCCGGTCTACGAGTCAGTGGGACGGGAAGAGAGCAGAGCTGAGAGCCTCTCAGCAGGGAGGCTCCATTGTTGTCGTCTGTCAGCTGGAACATGCCCACTGGGTGCCTCGTAGAATTTTAATGGAAGCCAAGAGGAAGAAAATAGCAGCAATAAACCCACACATGGGGTTCAGTCGCCACACACAGACCTGACGCTGCTGAGATTGAATCTGTCTGACGTGGCCTATCCCAGCTATCATTGAATGAGAGGCAGGGTGCACCCTGGAGAGGTCACCAGTCCATCACAGGGCTGACACAGAGAGACAGACAAGCATTCATACCCACGGTCAATTCACAATATACTCTAACAAGCATGTCCTAAAATGGAAGCTGGAGCACCAGTGGAAACCCCTTGCAGGCAAAGGGAGGACTCAGTACAGTGTGAAAATCAAGGATTATCAAATGCATAACTCATACACAGGCATAGCATTATCATTACAACCACCTTCCTAATATTGTGCAGGTCTCCCTTGAGCCTCCAAAGCAGTTCTGACTCATCAGTGAATGGACATGGGCCTTCTGAGGGTTTTTAGTTGTTCCTAAACTGTTTTTGTGTGTGTGTCTGTGTCAGGCCACATCCTGCTGGGGATGGCTGCTGCCATCAAGGAGAGTCGTTGCTATGGGGTGGGGGTGTCTGGTCTGGTCTAGGTGGGTGCTACATGTTTAAGTAACATCCACATGAATGAATGCCAGGTCCAAAAGTTTCACAGCAGAACATTGAATTGTCACAAGATGGTCAATGTTATTTACCTCTCCTGGTCATAATGTTATGACTGATCGGTGTGTAGTCTCATGTGTCAGTCTGCATCAACACACTCCGACAATGAATCAGGTGATGAAGCATTAGAGAATATTTGATCCCGTCCGCTTAACGCAGGTAAGGACACCTTGAGGGCGTCTCATACAGCTGATCTATTGTCCCTTTGTCCAGCTGCAGAGACCCGGACCCCTCCATGCAGTCGTTGGGGGGTCCTCACGCATCCGTTAGGATGGTGGATTCTGTCCGATGACTGTCAGAGGACCTGTATTTAAAACCTCGGTTCCTCCGTGGACGTACGACATGATGACTTCACGATGACGTCACCAACGAGCAAGTCCATCGCATGTTCATCGTATCCATAGCAACTGTCAACCGTTTACTTTTGAAAGGCGTTTTATTCTGAAACCCTCCTGAACCTGATTTTAGGGAGACGTTCAGACTGATCCATGTCCTCCACTGGTTTGTATTGTGGTCCACAATTTTAGGTTTAGCTCTTGGAGGTGATCTCCATTTATTCTGACAACTGGAGAATTTAGACAACAACAAGAAAATGATATTCCTAACACTGTGTAGGTCTCCATTGTGCCTCCAAAACAGTTGGGACTCATCAGAGAATGGACATGGGTCTTCTGAGGGTGTCCTGTGGTCAGGGTTGGGTAGTAACTGATTACATGTAATCTAGATTACGTAATCAGATTACAAAAATCAAGTAACTGTAATCAGCCCAGACTACAATACAAAAATGCGTAATTAGATTACAGTTACATTGTTGGGGATTACCTGATTACATTTTATCATGCAAACAATGCAACTTTTTTATGATAGCCTAGCCAGTGTTTTCATTTGACAAGCAGCCCATTTGTTTGTTCACTAGATGTCATTATCATCCATTTGCCTGTGTAGTTTCTTGACAAGAAAAAGGTTCAAATCAAAACCCAAGATGGAGGAACCGTCAACGTCAACCAACCCAGATAGCAAAAAAACAGATTGGCAGATAGCAGACCGCTGGTGGCATGCCACTTGTGGTCCACCATCTCTTGAAATTTAACTTATCATGAATATTAAGAAAATACATGAAATGTTATTAAAGTGATGGATGAAGTATAACTGAATAAATGAAAAAGGTTTTAGACCAATAGTGACAAAATATTGGGGCATTTGACGACAACTCGCTCGCGGACCGCCAGTGAACCGATGAGCAAAACTCCAGCGGACTGCCAGGTCTATCCCCAGTGGGCTGACGGTGGTCCGCCAGCCTCTTGCTATCTGGGAATAGACCTGTTCCAGTCGGCAAAAATACGTTCAGTACTTGGCAACATCGCCACAACTTTGAATTAAAGACAGAGGAAAATAAGATTGTGTATGTCTTGTACAAGTTGTGTAAAAAGTAATCCTAAAGTAATCAGATTACGTTACATGTTTTGGGTAATCCAATAGATTACGTTACTGATTACAAAATTTGCCATGTAATCTGTAATCAGTAATCGATTACATTTCAAAGTAATCTGACCCAACCCTGCCTGTGGTGTCTGGTAACAGAATGTTGTTAGTGGGGAGACTCTGGGTCCTATGGGTTGAGGGGAGGATCCTCTGTGGATCATCCCACAGATACTTGCGTTGAAAACAATATTAATCTTACTCCTACAACAACCAGTTTTTATTTTCTTTGCCTCTTGGGAGAGTCTACTAATATACAGCAGCACCACAGAACTGAGGAGACCTGAAAACTGTTTTAGTAGTTTTAAAAAACAAAACAAAAACTATACATTTATTACTACTAGTCTAAACATTACTGTATCCATTTCCTGTATCGTTAGAACTACAAATTCAATTTTACAGCTCTGATGAAGGAATAGATTTCAGATGTCTAGACAAATAAAACATGGCATTCAACTGATTCTTGAGTTTCAAAGCTGCTGTGACTATGAAACTAAAATACTGAGTCAACTCAGTGACTGTTTGTGTTTGAATCGTTTAGTGTTGGTGTCTATGACTGTGATTTCAGCCCTTCAGTACAAAGACTTGCAATATCTCCCTGCGATATGTAAACTGAATATGGCTGAGTTTTAAACTGATGGCTGCATAAAATAAAAACTACTCAAGACTCAAGACCATAAAAGCTATTTATAGCCAAAGTTAATGGACTAAAACATCCAGCTGATCCACAACGAAAACAATATTGACACTGTGGTTGAATGAGTGTCCATCTTGTTGGTGCCACATAATTCTACTTGGCATTTCAACTGATTATTATTTTCACAACATAACACCAGTAACACTGTTGTGATGCGTAGCTCCTCGGCCTCGTTTCTGTCTCTACCAGATAGAATTAGTGCCGTGTTAAATGGTTTAGCCGGTTCCTGCTCTGCAGTCCGGTTTGTCCTTGCCATCGGCTCTGATTGGGACAAATGACCGCTTTCCATTTCCACCGTTCCCATAGCGACGGCAGTCCTACTTCCTCCCCTTGCTGCAGAACGTGAAAGGGAAAGGGTTCAACCCCAAACTGTGTGTGTGTGTGTTTGTGTGTGTGTCACGCCGCAGTGGAGTGTGCGCTTTCACTCTATTGTTAGTGTAATGACACTGCTCCCCTCTTTTTCTCAGCAGTGCACAGAAATGGGTACAGAAGATGGTAAGGGGAGAGAGAGAGAGAGAAAGAGTAAAGGTAATGGGGACTGAGTAAATGGGAGAGATTAAGAAGTTCACTCCAACCTTCAGGATTTTCCCGAGTTTGAATGTGGGTCAGGGAAGTGTGTGTTTTTGTGTCCATAGTGTGTACGTGTCTATGAAATCGACCCGTTCGTTGTGGTCTGAGATGACTTGTCGTACACTGCCTCTCTTCCCTGGGTAACCTAGCTGTTCATGCAGATGATGACATTATCCCGTTCTGCAGGCTCCCCGCACTCAGACGCTGTCACTTCCTTTACGATGTCACCTCATTCCCATTGCAGGAAAACGTCTCCAGTTTCGTCTAGAAGTCGCGTAGTCCTCTCTAGCAGAGCTAATCACATAGTAAGGCTGCAGTCCCTCATCGTGCAGCCTTTTTTTTTTTTTTTTTTTTTTACTACATGGGGAAATTCCTGACCAAAGCATTTTTCTGCACCAGAGTTACAGCAGGTACCTTTCTCAGAGAACAATGCAAAGAGGGACTCAGTTTTTTCCTCCTTTGTATCTGCAGGAACGAAATATCTCACATGTGCTGAAGTAAATGGCTTCACGGTTCTCTAGCTCAGAGAACGTCCTTGTAGTAGAGGAGTAGACAAGTGAAGATAAAGACACACTTTCTTTCTCTCTTTTTCTTAATTGGAAAAAGACTCTCTCGTCTTTCTAACTGCTTCCAGGGAGCTTATGCGCTCTGGCTGAGCGGACGTAATCTTAACCCTGATCACTGTTTTGGTTCAGCATGGTAGCATGCGGGCATTTAGTAATTAGAATAACACCAAAGCACAGCAAAGAGAGTGACGCCTTGCAAGATGGATTGTTATGTGAGAATCCGGCTGCCTTGCAAGTTAAGTTTACATCCACTGCCGAAGCCAAAATATGTGTCAGTCCATTAGGTGGAGATTAGAAAACGTTGATTTATGACTAAAGTGAAAGGAGCGTTGAAGTCTGTAGCATATGTCCTCTAGGAACCATAGATAGTTGTGCAAAATTTCATGTCAGGGTTGTCAAAGTCACAAGGACAGATTCTCTTGGGGAATCTGAATGCCGCATTGCTAGCATGCCATAATAGTCCTCTTTTCATTTCCTTGCAGAGAACGTTCCAGTGGAGCTCCGAGAGCCGCTTTACAAGGACCAGTATGAGCAGGAGCATCTCAAGCCCGCCATCTGCAAGCTGCTTCTCTCCCAGGAGATCTACTGCCGAGCTCAGGCCCTGCTGGCCCAGGCGCATGGGCTCTCTCTGCCGGCGTCGCAGGGGTCCCCGGCTGACAACTCGGCCCTGCTGCAGTTCCTCATTAAGAGAGGCTTCACGCCAAAGGTCCAGGATGCAGACGTCACAGAAGAAGACCTTAGCAACATCCCTATCAAGACGGTGAGTGTGGCACAGGCACACCCACAAAAACACTTTAGGAACAACTCAGAAAAAACATGAAGAACAGCACAAGGCGTTGACCTGGACTCCAAATTCACTAGATCCCAAACTGATGAAGTATCTGTGGGATGATCCACAGAGGCCCCTCCCCTCAACACATAGGACCCAAAGACCCCCCACTAACAACATTGTGTTCTCAGACACCACAGGACACCCTCAGAAGGACCATGTCCATTCTCTGATGAGTCACAACTGTTTTGGAGGCACAAGGGAGACCTACACAATATTAAGAAGGGGGTCATAATGTTATGCCTGATTGGTGTAGATGTTAAAAGTACAATATTTCCTCCAGCTTTCTCAATCTTTGTGCTCAAATTGTCCCTCTCATCCCTGATTGGTCCAGAAAGCCCACCTCGCCCTCATTGACTCGCTGATGTCGCTGGCTGCCAAAGAGACGGTGGGACGTGTGAAGATGGCTGCGGAGGCGGAGCAGATGGGCGTCGGGGATCCGTGGGAGAACGCTCTGCTCTTCTGGGTCAACACGGTGAGACCAGAAAACCAAATCAACAAATACTTCCATCATGTTTTTTTTTTTATTTTTTTTTTTTCACTGTGACCTAGCCTCAGTTCTCCTGTGTCAGGACTTTAAACACACAACAACACCCAACTGCCAGCTATACCTTGTGCATCTTTGTGAAAAGATATTAGCGTTGATAGCAGTAGGTTTTAGTAACATTCATAAGTGGAAACCAGAAGAGCTGGAAGAGTAAAACCAGCTGGCCGACCGTCGGTTTGGTGTTTCATAGCCATTTAAGGGCCGGTGTGCAGGATTTAAAGGGGAATTACCATTTTTTATAACCTGGACCTTATTTCTGGCATAAAATACAATCGTTTATTCACCCATATAACTTTGGTGTCATTTGGAGTCGTTCGGACAATATTTAGTATCCGCGTATATCCATATAGTGGGAGTGACTGGGGCACCGAAACGCAGCCTCTAAATAACGCATTATCTGCCGCGAAAATCATTAATTTCACCGATATTTTGATGATACGCTAGTGCTATTCCCCATTAGAGCTACCTGTTATCATCATCTGGGATCTGTAGATTGACCTACTAACCTCTGACCTGGATGATGTCATCTCTGAGTGCCGCACGCACCCTCGACGGTCGGCTTGTTTACCTGTAATTTGAAGAAAGAATAACAAACCGCTGCACCTCCGCGAATAGACAACAGGTAACTCCGGACTCAACGGGGATTAGCACTAGCGTATCTTAACAAAATATTGGCGAAATGAACGAGTTTCGTGGTAGATAATGCGTTATTTAGAGGCTGCGTTTCGGTGCCCCATTCACTCCCACTATATTGATTTACACGGGTCCAAATATTGTCCGAACAACTCCAAATGACCCCAAAGTTATATGGGTGAGTAAACTATTGTATTTTATGCCAGAAATAAGGTTCAGGTTGTAAAAAACAGTAGTTCCCCTTTAAGCATACAGTTCTCCTTTAACATCATTCGCCCTTGTGCTTACACAGTTGAACCAGAAGCTGAGAGAAATCACAGAAGAAGACGAGCCCCCCAAGTCACAGACGTGCACAGACCTGCAGTCTGTCCAGGAAACGGTAAACAGACATAAATTCCCGCAGACATACACATTTACAAAAAGGGACAGTGTCTCGTTGCTGTTTAGCTGACGCTCCTAACACCGACCCTGCTCTGCTTCTCTGTTTCTTATTCCCCGTCTCTATCAGTGTCAGTCTAACCGCTGGTACTGGAAACTAGTCCCCGTAAGTGTCTTCTTCTTCTTCTTCTCTCGTCTTATTTTTCTCTCTGTCTGTCAATCTGCTGCGGCTGACATTATTGTGCTTTGCTGGAAATGCCACACATACCTTCTTTATCTGTCCCCTCATGAAAAAGTGCCTTTTCTGTAGGAATGTAGGAATATGTGCTGACCTTAGAAACTGTCCAAATGCCTGTTATGTCTGATAAAGGCTGATTATTGTCAGCTGATGATGTTTTGGTTGCGTTCAGTCATCAGTTTCACCTTGAAATGCCTCAGGTTTTTTCCACGGGGAGGAGGAGGAGATGTTGGAGAGGAGGTGAAATTACTTCCTCGCCGATTATTAAAAGACCTCCGTGCCCCCATTTTGTTTGTCCCGGTCCCCTCCTCTCCTCTTCCTCCTCCTCCTCCTCCTCTCTCTCCCCGAGCAGTGACATATGACTTTGTGGTGTGGCGGTTCCCATGGTGACCGACCCCCTTGTCATTTATGCTTGTTTCCCTCTCTCTGCCATCCCCCATCCAGCATGCTATCGCTTTTTGTTTGAAGGAGTCGGGGAATAAGCCACCAGTGGTAACGTATAACACCTCGCTCTTCTCTCACCCTCATCCTCCACCTCTCCGTAATAGTGCACTTGACCAATCGCCACACCTCACCTACGCTGACCGACCGACCAACCGACCGACTGACTGCAAACTAATCACCACTCCAACCCCGAGGCTGGATGGACCGATTACAGCTCATTAGCTTTTAACCCAATTTAATCACATTTATTATGTTTTTGTGTTACACGGCCATGTTACAGGAGGGATAGTAAGGCTGGGTGTCACTCTTTGAGGATGAACCCGTCGCCGCCGCCGCCCTCCTCCAACATGACTCTGCAACAGCATAATTGCAGTCGATGCACTTGCAGCATTTATCTCATGCGTGCGTTAGAGATTGTTGCAGCGTCTGAGCCGTAACGTTCACCTGTTTTATTTGATGTTGTAGATCTTTTTGATCAGAGGTGAAGACTCACAGCCTCATCAGTGCCCGTCTCTGCTGCATGGACATCGGAGGACAAACGTCCTCATTCTCACTTACTTTTTTTTTCTACTCATAGTTTCCTTTTCATTGTATAGTTTTGTGTTTTTTTTTGCAATGTATTTTTAGCCTTTACCCTGCACCTTCTGGTTGGCGTGTGTGCGCGTGTACATGTGCAAATGTTTACTAATCGAGGCATCACTGGTCTTGTGCTTTGTTTTTTTCTGTGGGTTTTCCTCACTTTGCAAGTTTGCTGGAGTTTGGCTGGCTTCACAGTTTGAGTTTTATTCTGACTAAAACACAATCCCGGCTGTTTTGTTTTATGCTTCCTTTGCCACTTTTGAATTCTAACTTGTATTTATAACCCTTTTTATTTTCATATCTTTAAATTCTCCAGCACATCTCTTAAGATCTCTCCTCTCTTACCCTCTCTTTGTTTTTCTGTTTTGCACAACTCATCTTGTTGTTTTCCTCCTATCTCAACGTCCTCCTCCTCCTCCTTCCCCCCTCTTTTTCTTCTCTAGATCCGCTATAGGAAGGACAAAGTGCAGTCTAAGCTGACTCCTACCTTCCCTCTGGTCTCTGCGGTCAAAGATCTGTCTAATGGCTGTGCAATAGCTGCTGTGTTGCACTACTACTGCCCCAGCTTGCTGCCTCTTGAGGGTACACTCATGAACTCAGATTCTAACAGACATGCGTCAATGTACATGCTCCGTAATTAAATATTTATATACAGCGGATGTGCGCTTCCATCAGCCTAATGATGATGAATAGAAAATCCATCAAAAGTTGTGTCTTTCATTTTGAGAACTTCCTTTGCAGATTTAAATAGACTTGAAACAATTATGTACACGTGCATATAGACGTATTGCACACTTCACATTAATATGTTCTCATTTTCATTTATTTGGCTTCTTCCAGATGTGTGTCTGAAGGACACCATGTCTGTGGCTGACAGTCTCTACAACCTGCAGCTGATCAAGGAGTTTTGCGAGAGCAGCCTGCAGAGCTGCTGCCCCCTTGCTGTGGAGGACCTGCTCTATGCGCCACCGACTCTGCACGTGAGCATGACCTTTGGCGTTTGACTGTGGTTTATTTGGATGTTTTGAAAAATGGATGCATGAATGGAAAAAAAGCCGTGTTTAAAAAGCAACTCCAAACACTGAATTCGAATCTGGAATCGGGTGGAAACCTGTGTTAGCCCTGAGATAGACTGGCGACCTGTCCAGGGTGTACCCCGCCTCATTGCCCGATGAAAGCTGGGATAGGCTCCAGCCCAAGCAGGTTACAGAAGATTAATGAATGAATGAATGAGGGGTTAACTTGGTTAGGTTGACATCTGACCTCACCCGTAATTCCAGTTTGGTGTCGTCTGCTCTAGGGCTGCAACGACTCGTCTGCGTCGTGAGAAGTTGCTTTCTAAAATGCTGTCAGTCCTCTTGATCCGTGTATCATTTTGCCTTTTCCACAGCTGAACATCATGAGCTTCATGGCAGAGCTGCTGGAGTGGTTTGAGGTCAAGAAGCCTGATTTCGTTCAGCCCATACAACCCGTTGACCTTACAGGTGTGTCCCTTCAGCTCGTGAATAAGAACATGTCTCTAAAATCACTGTTACACCGGCTTTGTGCGCATTTTATGAATGAATACTGTGAATTCTGTGTCTTTCAGATGTCTCAGGGTTACTAGACTGCACCAGTCCTGTCACTGGGAACAGCAACAGGTACCAGCATCTCATTGACACCACCCCACCCATGCATACATCCTCACACATAATTCCATCAGAAGTAAAAAATATTCCAGTCACAAACCAGGATCTATTTAGGCATAACTTCATAAAACCTGACAAACAGGACCCGGTCAAATTCAAAGTAGACCCCAACCAAATGCACAGAATCAAACACGCTCTATAGTTCTGTATTGTATAACCATATTGTCCATTTTCAGTGGTTCCCCTGCACTCATCTTCAAACAACCCTTTGTGCCCATCTCCTCGCCAGTGTCACCTGGTAAGAAACGTATATTTTCTTTGCCTTATCATTTTGCATTCGAATGCAATTAATCGTTGCATTGGACTCATTTATTTTTAATCTTCTTTGCAGAAAACAAAAGTTGGACAAAGAAACAAATTAGGTAAATACACTAAAGACTCGGTGTGGTTTTTATTGTAATTGTTGTGCTGCATTCATTGTTTTATCTTAATTTTTTAATCTTCCTTTTTTTGGCTTCTGTGGTCTCTGCTTTTTCATACTTGTTGCACAACGCATCCATTTCTCCATTTATTTTGTCGCCACCCACCTCTCTGCAGTCGTCCTCTGTCAGCAGTGACTTTCAGCATCCCATTTGGCCTGGACAGTGATGTTGACATTGTCATGGGCAACCCAATAGATTCTGTCTTTCGCTCTGTCAGCACTGACAGCCTCACCACCGGCATCCCCGCTATGACCTCACCGGTGACTTCAGCGGGGATGACACGCGTCCCGTACAGCCCTCCGGAGGACCTCAGTCACCTGGTCAGCGCTTCAGCCCCGACACAGCGCTCTTCCTGGGGCCCGTACGCACACACAGCACCAATGGGAGAGCTGCCAACCATTGAGGAGGCTCTACAGGTGGTACATGTGCCTGGCAGCAAAGATCGGAAGAAAGGAAGGGCGGTTGAGAAAAGTGGGAGAGGTGTGTTGTCGGGTAGGCCGGAGCCCAGGTTGCGGCCAGAGGGAGCCCCTGCAGGTTTTTTCCTGCACTCCCCTGAAGAGAATAACCCACAGCTCAGTAGCTCAGCACCCTGTCGTTCTGGAGTCCTCCACCGACCAGTAGGAGGAGAACAGGGTGATACCGAAAGACAAGGGCGGGGAGATAGGCAGGAGAGATCAGGACGGAGCTCTGACATGTCACGCGATGACGACTCTGTACTGCGGGATGGCAGCGTTGACTCCTCTGAAGCGTCGGATGACACGCCGAGAAACGCTCCCGGTAATATTCGACCGAGTGGCGGTCACCAAGGAAACCACAGCACCAACAACAGTCCACGGATGACGAGCTTTGCTGAGCGGCGAGACAACCGAAGAAGACACCCTGCCGCTCCCGGTGAGGACTCGGCTTCCGCTCCAATGCCGACAACTCCCGGAACTCCGCACACACCCTCGACACCAGCGGGGGCGCCTGGTCGGCAGGACAGCCCAGGACCCAAAGGCCCTGAACCAGGCTCCGAGGCCTGGGAGCTCGGAGCTCGCCTTGAGGAAAAACGCAAAAGCATTGAAGCCCAAAAAAGACGTATCGAAGCCATTTTTGCAAAGCACAGACAGAGGCTTGGGAAAACTGCTTTCCTTCAGCTGAAAAGAGAGCAAGGAGAGGGAGGAGGTGAAGGAGCAGAGGAGGACACAATGACCCTGGAGGAACGCCTCACGCACATGGAGGAACAACTGAAACATGAAGAGGAGAAAGAAAAGAATGAGAAAGAGAAAGCCGGAGAGCCGGAGAAAGAGAAGCCATCCGTTTCCAATCCTCCTCGGTTAGAGAAGCAAGTCACGTTCTCTATTGAAAGTAAGAAAGGAGCCGAGAATGAAAAGGGAGCAGAGAAGCCAGGTGAAGCAGTTTTCGTGGAATACAATGAAGTGGTGCAGAAACTGAGTGAAGCTCTGCAGTCACTACAGAAGGACATGCAAAAACTTACCGAACAGCAGCAGCAGCTCATGAGCAACCAAAGACCCAGAAACACACCCAAAACGACTCCAAAATCAACACCTAGAGTTAACACCAAAACACCACCCAAGACCCCTCCACACACACCAACAAAGACACCACCAAGAACCCCGACAAAGACTCCAACCAGGAGCACTAGTAAAGCTTGGGTGATTCCTACTCCTCCGAATCCTCCCACTTCTTCTTCCCCATCACGCCGTTCTCACCTTCTTTCCTCCTCCCCGAAAACTATAATGTCTTCCTCCTGCCCAGCTCCCCGCACTAAGATTCACTCCACCGCCACCCCGCGCAGCCCCAAACACCACGCACGTCTCCAACACCAGCCCCACCCACGGCCTTCTGAGCTCAAGTTCCCTCCGCTCAATCGTGTCCTGATGCCAACCCAGAACGTGGACACACTCCCCCACTTGCGGCGCGTGTCCCCGAGCAAGTGTCAGGTACAGACTACCTCTTCCTTCCGTATCGGCGGGCCACGCACTCCTCAGGAATCTCCTCAGACTACCCAGCAACCACAGCCTGACGAGAACACCTCAGACACCGGCTCCAGCGAGACACCCACCCAGTTCAGTTTAGAGCTGGAGCAGGAGGATGTGGAGGCCGTCGGGGGACTTCCAATCTTGACCCAGCCCAGACAGGATCGGCCGAGGGCTGCTGGTGGCAGCAGCTCTGGTGCTCCTTCTGAGTGCTCATTTGAGAGCGAGACTTTGTCCCTGTCTGCTGCATACAGCGCAGGAGGAGACGGAGGAAGAGGTGCAGGTGCAGGGAAGCGCTGCAGCCTGCTTGAGGTGTCACTATCTTCTCTCGGAGGACCAGAGGGGGGCAGTGATGAGCCAACAGATGAGGGGCAGGAGTTTTCCTCCGATTCCATGAGCGACCACACAGAATCTGCTATGGAACCTGCTAAAGAACTTGCTGCAGAACCCTTTGACCCTATTGAGCAGCTGAACCTGGCCACAGAAGCCAGGGATTTGCCAGAACAACAAACTGAATTGCAAGAAGTACAAACAAGACAGAATGAGGCTTTGGAGCCAAGCGTAGAGCAGAACGAACTGGGAGCCAGAGGAGGAATCGGATTCTTCTTCACGGTAAGCTGCATGCCGATGAGAAGAGAAACAAGAGTAATTCTTTTGCGCGCACATGAATTATGTCTTGACAGCTGTGTGAACGGGTTGTGTGGTTGCAGGACGAGGTACATAGTGAAGGGGATATGGCCCAGCGTAGGGCACTGTTGTTGGAAAGGCAGCAGAAGAGAACGGAGGAGCTGAAGAAGAGGAGACAGTGGCATGAGCAAGAAAGAGAAAACAGGTAACGCAACGTTTATGAATACATTCGCACAAACTTTGCAGCGCTTGAATTTGTCAGTTAACTTTAGTCCAAAGCTGGAGCTGCATACGTGTAAAAGTAATTCCTCCTGGTTTGTTTCAGACCTACATCCTCCGACAAAAGAGTGGCCTCTCCCTGCAATACACCCCCCGCAGGCACAACCTCGCCGTCCCCCACACCCCCGGCCACCCCGGGCCGTCGTGGAGATTTCACACGAGGGGAGTACGCTCGGAGGCACCAACTCAGAATCATGGAGGACCTGGGCAAAGTCCTTAAGCAGAAATCGTCCAGTCAAGGCCGATCCTCCGCTAAGAAAACCCGCTCCCGGCCTCGCAGCATGACCAGGGAGGAAACACAGCTGTCTCTGAGTCCAGCCAAGGCAGCAGCAGGTAAAGTGATCAACAAGTGTAGTCTGTTTGTAGCTGAGTTCAATGACTAAAGTCTTTTAAAGCCTTAACCTTTGTTTTCTCAGGCCCTAAGCTGACCAAAGTCTATTCTCACTCCTCACTCAACCTGGCAGCCACAGGAGAGCCAGGGAACAGTGCAAGTGACCCCACAAAGAAACCCAACAGGTACATCACATACGTCATGTGATTTCTCAGCCACAACTGCAGCATATATTGAGACGACACTACTGACAGTACCAGTGGTTCATCGTTTTAGTCCAGTTGCATCAGTCTGAGTGAAATAGCTTACATTTAGTACAGACATTTGTGGTTCTGTAAAGGGGGAACCCTTATGACTGTGATGATGGCCAGGCTAACTGATCAACATTTGCACTAGTCCAAGAGTATACCTCATAACATGTATGCTAAAATGCAAATGTTGCTCATAAACAGTGCTGTTAACATGCGGTCTTTAACTGAGCTTGGAGCTAAAGGCAAATGAAGCATCCAGAAGTTATAAACATGCGTGCTAATATGCTAATTGCTTCAGGTGCTAGTTGTAGATGATACACAACGCATACACTGTGAGAAAGTGAAATAGACTGGGTATAAATATGGTGTGATGTCCTGTGGAGCTGGTTTGAAGCCCGGATGTGTAGCTAATGATCGTCGCCACCTGTTTTAGTAACATAAAAAAAAAAGAAATACCACACTTCCTCTGTCTGAAACACTTGCTAATAGCTAGCTTACTGGAATAGAACAGATTGGTTGACATGTGGGCTAATGAAACCTACTTCATTATAAGTTGCACATATGAAATTATTGCACACATGTATTGCACATTATTATTATTGCACATTATTAGTATTCCACATTATTATGGGAATTATTGTACATTCACATTATTATTTCTTAAACCAAACTGAACAACTTGAACACTAAAGAAATAATAATGTGAATGTACAATAATTCCCATAATAATGTGCAATACATGTGTGCAATAATTTCACATGTGTAATGTGCAGTACTTTCTCACAAACAAGTGCAATAACTTCATGTGATGTGCAATAACAGTGTTACATCATGTTAGTGTCTATAGTTTTGTACATATTTTTTTATTCTAGTTATTTTTTTTACATTTCCTTACCTTTATTTATTTTTTTACTGCACTTAAGGGGGGGGGGGGGGGGGGGGGGGGGGGTCACCTTAATTTCGTTGAACTTGTACAATGACAATAAAGACATTCTATTCTATTCTATTCACAGACATGAAACTCCCTGAAACATTAGCACATATTGTTTACATGGCAGTCCAGCTTTTTAATCTTATCAATGACCTCCAACACACTAATTAGAGAGGCCTTTAGAGGCCTAGCAAGCCACAGCTGTTGCTCCTTTACATCAGCTAGTCGTTTATTATTTGTTTAGTTTTTATTTTAGGTTTATTTAGGCCCCTCCCCTCAACCAATAGGACCCAAAGGCCCCCCACTAACAACACAGTGTTTCCAGACACCACACCCTCAGAAGACCCATGTCCATTCTCTGATGAGTCACAACTGTTTTGGAGGCAACAAGGGAGGTAGTAGACCATAGCAGATCATTCATAATGTTATGATCTATTTACACTGGTAAATAGATGTTATAGTTTTTGTTTTAACTGAGAACAATGACAAGAGACTATCTCACTCGACTACTTGCTCTTTTACTATCTGCTGCCATGTATAATAAGATGATGGCTCATTGTTTCACTGTTTTAACTCTCTCCAGCAGCCGCCCTGATTCACCTTCAAGGTGCGTCACACCGAGCCGCCTGGCCAACCACAACGGAGACAAGGACTGGGACAGCGGCTCCAATGGAAACTCACCAGCCCCAGAATACACAGGTACAACCCCAAGCAGTACAGTGTCTCTCAGGTCTTGACTGCTTGTCTCAGTTTTTTTTTTTTTTTAGTTTTAGACGTTGGTTTGTGAAAATAAATGTGCCTGTGTTTGTGTTTTCAGGTCCAAAACTCTTTAAAGAACCGAGCTTCAAGTCCAACAAATTCATCATTCATAACGCCCTCTCTCGCTGCTGCCTCGCTGGGAAGGTCAACGAAACGCAAAAAAACAAAATAGTGGAGGTAGCTCAGTCATGAATTTTGTAATTGCAGGCACCGCCTTACGTTGTTTTTACATCTAAATATCGTACAAGCAGATTGAAACTAACACATTTTCACTCTGTTCCAACCTCAGGAGATGGAGAAGAGTCCTGCCAACCACTTCCTCATCCTCTTCCGCGACTCCAGCTGTCAGTTCAGGGGCGTTTACACCATGAACCCCGACTCCCAGGAGCTTGCTCGAGTGGCCGGAGTGGGCCCGCGGACAGTCAGCTCCGCCCAGGTGGAGTCTATCTACAAATACAGTTCGGACAGGAAGCAGTTCAGCGCCATCCCCTCGAAAACCATGGGCATGAGTGTGGACGCCTTCACCATCCCCAGCCATCTTTGGCAAGGAGGAGGAGGAGGAGGAGCAGGAGGAGGAGGAAGCAGAAGAGCAAGCATTACTAAGAAGGCGGTTATTTCCAAGTGAGGACGAGAGCACAACATCACAGTGACACATCATTAAAGAAAACACTATAATTAGACTGTAATTACAGTGAACACTGTAGTCAACCATGAAAAACAGTTATTTATATGCATACAGATAGTGTGTGTGAATAAATACACCGTACCTCTCTGGCCCTCAGACTTTATTAGAAATACAAGCTATTAGACAGTTGTCTCCTTTACGTACAAGTTAACTGCACAACTTTCAGAGATGCGCTCATACAGAGGAAGGTTTTGTAAAATGTTAAATGCACAACGGAGAGTTACTTTTAAAAAGTCTCGTTACGTATACTTTCATTGTTTGAAGTACAAACTTGAAAAGAAATTCTTTCGAAAGAAAATGAAACTTTTATTGAGTTGTTTATTGACAAACACATTCATAATAGTGCGACTACAGTCCAGATTCTTCTCGGTCTGTCAGTAAAATACCGTTTTTTTTTTTACACACAGCCAAACAAGCAGTAAAAATGCCTTTGTGTCAGAGCGTCTGACAGGACTTTTATTTCGTCATCGACGTTAATTCTCCCAACAGCCGCCAGTAGAGGCGTATCGAAGCACATTTTGTTTTCCATAATGATAGCCATAACTGTGTAATGCAGAGAAGAGAGGTGAATTTTTTTTGGGACATCTGTAAATGTGTCGGTGGTTTTCAGACATGATTACCACAGCATGGATGGTTATTTACTGTATGTGCTATAAGCTTAAATATCCAAGTGAAGACTTGTGGTTTGATGAAACTATGTTGATGGTATGTGAGCATTACGTAAAACCTTTTATACACCGATCTACACCGAGCTTACGTTTAGTACCCAGGTGGTTGTGCTCTTGGGTTGGGATGGGCACCAGTGGCCGGTTCCATTTCTGAGCCAGTGACAACCTCAAAGCTCCGCTGGCGTTTAATCCCCTACTGAATCTTTCATTTATTATTAAGTCGTCTTGTGCCTCTTTCTGACACGTCTACGGGCATTTGTCAGGACAGAAAAGAAAAACAAGTTGGTGTGATATACAAACAACGGCCAACTCAGGGAAATGGTTGTTTGCAGGACTATACTTTTTTAACTTAGCAGCATATTTGCAGGAAATATTTATCCATTGTCCATCATGACCTTTTCCATAATCTGTGAAGGACAAGATGACTTCCTTCCACCTCTGTGATGAGTGGCAGGGCAAAATTATTATTAGTATTATTACTGAATATAACTAAAGTAAGCAGCAAACACCGATTTCCCTTAATGAATTCCACGAAGCAGAGACATAACACAGTATCTTTATCATGCAACGTTATGCATCATACTACCAATCAAAACATCTAACAAACTACCTGAAAAGATTCAGTAGGGGGTTTAAAAAGGATTGGAGACGCGGAATTGAGGCTGGTGTTGTAGCCCACACGGTACACTGTTAAACTAGTGTGTTTCAAACCAGCAGACATGTATAAAACAAAAAACAAACTGGATTAAACTCCACTGATCAAGTTGTGTCTCTCTGTCGTTCTTCTTCTACTTCGCATTGATAATTCAGACTGGAGAGTTTCCAGGGAGAGACAAAAACATGGACGCTGCGAAACAATGAGTTGAAAAGATGAATGAAGCTGGGAATAATATGGGCAGCGTCTTTAAAGACATGGATCTGTCTCGTTCATCTTCTTCTACTGAATTAATTCAGTGTTTTCAACAATAAAAAATATTATCGATTCAACCCTCTGCAGGGGACAGGACCGCGTTGCACATGTCAGAAAAGTTCTAATATGATTGATGTTTTATCAGATCATTTTATTTACTGCCCGTGTAATTCGTTTGAAATTAGAATAGCTCATCAGAAGGATTTCAGTTGTGTGAAAGAAATATTGTAATTGTAAACGTAACCACAAAGTGCCTTCTTGGAGAAGGTGCAGATCCTGAAGTCTAAAACTGCCTTGGTTTTAGTGATGGTGCAGTATACTTCTTGATTTTATCATGAAGTAACTGGAATATTAAAATCTTAAACTTAAAGGCAAAACATTTATATATCTATGCGAGTGTATAACTGATTCTGTGTGTGTCGATGAAGTGCACAAAGCTGCCAATAACACAATGAGTTCAACAAGAGTTGATGTTTTTTTTTTTTATTGCTCCTTCCTCAGAACATACGATATGTAGCTCAGAGATGCATCAGTAGAGAACGTAATTTACTAGGTCACATAATAACTCTTATTGCATTGGTTTGATCAGCGGGATTCTTTGGGATCTTTGGGGCAGCCTTACCACTATCACTGCTAGACTAGTGAGAACTGGGAAAATTAAGGTTAGGACTAGTTGTGGATTAATTTCCCAATGAAGATTTAACTTGAAAGAAGAGCATTTTTCGTGGACAAAAACTCTGTCCCATTTGTTAGCTCACCAAAATGTCACTTCTTTATTACCTCATCATAACCAGCTGTTTTCTGCAGATCTCACAAAATAACAGGTGTCATGTCGCCCCAGACTTGATGCCATGTACAGTTTGTGCTTGCGTCCTCACAATGATGGTGGATAACCAGACACAAACAAAGCACTCTACAGCACCTCTAGTGGTGAAAGAGGAACAGGCAATGACGCAGATTTAGCTCATTTTGACACATTTATGTCGTTTTTTTTTTTTTAAACCAAGAGTATTGCCCAAGCTGGGAAGCTAAGTCTTTGATCGTGTGTGTGTGCTTCTTCCAGGTTTTTATTTGTCTGACTTTTGAATTTTTGGGTAAAACATTTGTTCTGTGACTAGAGGTTATGTGTCTGGGTTTTCAGATCTCGAATGCCACATCTCAGAAATGCCTAGAATAAACTTCAGTAAGCCTGTGACGAACTAAGATTGAAGGATGAATTGATCAGAATATAACTGGCAAAAAAAAATAAAATAATTCGGCCATAACTGAAGAATTCATACTAAAATTCTGGCTAAATACGAAAAGTGTATAACGATAAAATGATATTCAACTTCATTGTGAGATTTACTTATTATCATAACCCAACAACAGAAGGGGAGACTGTGACTATACTTTACACTTGGTCAGATAATGAGAGGGCAAACAACTTTACAGCATATTCGTTATGGGGAATTATTCATCAGAATAACAAATATGATAACTTCTGCCAAATAATCCACATAATATCTTTTATTATATTCCTTCAGAATCATTGTTACATACATTGTACTGCAACGTCAAAGATGCTAAGACATTTATTGCTTGTATTTATTTTTGCTGAGCTTTTAACTGAAATATTATCCAAAGATCTACGGAGACATGTTGCGTACTGCGTGTTATTAACATCCCCCATGTCTCAGTCTGTATTTATGTTATTAATACAGGTAGGCTCACCAAACTGGTCAAAAAAAGTCCATCACAAAACTGCTGATGAAGTCAAATTTAGCAGGACATATTGCCAGTGTATTTACAGGCACTTTTGAGCACAAATACCGGGAGAAAGGTTTGATCCTATGTGGAAAAAAAAACCACTCATGATAATTTGGGAAATTTCAGTTGTTAGGTTTGAGACTGCGGCAAAGATCCCAATGAATGTGCACACCGAGGTTATAATGATTTGCCAGCATGTTGCCACACATCTGATAAATGTAACTGGTGAAGCTGAAGTTGTGGGAAGCTATGGCTGGACAGAAAGTTTAAAGAATCACAGCGTCAAACTCCACATTAAGATTCTTAAGTCTCCTCTGATGTAATGGATATAATGAACTACAAACCTCTCGTTCGCCGAGTTTGGGTTACGTCTGTTTCTGCTAGCTTTGTGAATCAACACAATAACTTTGGATACTAACTAATACTTACATCTTACTTAATTCTATGGCGCAGTAGCAGTTTGTTAACCACAGAGCGATAAAGGGGAAAGGTCATGTGTGTGGTGATACAAGAAGCTGCAGATGCAAAGCTGTGATACAACATATAGTTAAACACTAAGTGCCATTAAGGAGGAGTTGGTGTAATACACAGGAATAGAGATTAGGAAGAAGAAAACAGCTTGTCCATAGATCACATACATTCAGTCATGTTTTCAACACTCCTTCCTATTTAGATTCCATGTTAATATACCTGGAGTAGCTGCTTAAATCAAATTTAACTGTTGCTCGTGAGCAACATCTGGCGCGATTGCAGGATCGCTGTCGGCTTGTGTGTCCACAGAGATGTGGGCTGTGCTGTTTTGCAGGGCAGCATCGGATTGTGGCTCCACAGACGGGCTCACAGAGACCGGATCGGAGGAGTTGGTTGCGAGGTCCAGCAGGATCTGGCCGGTAGTTGGCGGTTGGCTGGACGCAGCTTCGGTGGGCAGGCCGGATGACGGACTGGGTGGAGCGTCAGATGGAGGGAGGGCGGATGTGTCGGAGGGAAGCTGCGTGGAGGAGTTGGACGTCGCGTTGGAGGACAGATTAGAGTTAGGCAGCGGTGACGGGGAATCGGAGAGCGTGTCGGGGAGAGGGTCGGAGGGGAGGTCAGTGGGCAAGTCGGTCGGAGTCGGCCGAGGCGTGTGCGCGGGAGTCGGCTCCTTTGGATCAGTGCAAACGGGCTCTCCCTCGGCCACGTACCACAACTCATTGTGCCTGTTCAGCAGCTTCGTGGGACTATACATGCACAGAAGAAAAGACGAAGACAGATTAACACGGATCAGTCAGAAGATAGTGGCGTGTATGTGTAATTCAAGAAGACTTTATCAGAGATGTGAACATAGTCATCCCACATTTAGCAACAGTTAAGCTGACTGACTGATGGCTCCTGTTTCTTTGGGATAGATCTGTCTTGCATAGAAATATTTAACCTCTTGTAGGTAAGCTATCCATACGAGAACACTTAATCTTGTAGATACAAAACATGAAGGGCAGCATAAAAGAACAGGAGCATGAAACATTTGCGACTACCAAGAAACAAGAAAAGTAGACGCGAAGCACCTGTCATAGCCAACTCCGAAGTGAAAGCTGTGGTTGTAAGGGGCTCGGACTCTCTCCAGCTCTTTGGTCAGCAGGTGGGCGTAAAGCCTGGAGGTGACCGACAGCATCCAGCCTCCGTAACTCCTCACGTACACATCCATGTCGGGCATCTCGGTGAAATACAGCTGTGAGGTTGACGCAAAAGCAGACGTCAGAAACCACACCACAATAAATGATGTCCAAAAGCGACAAGCAACATATCATATATCCTGGAACATGCCATATGCAAGTGTCCTTGTGACATATGGCATGTTCCACATGAATGTTGAGGGTGTCCTGTGTTGTCTGGCAACAGAATGTTATTAGTGGGGGTCTTTGGGTCCTATGGGTTGAGGGGAGAGGCCTCTGTGGATCATCCCACAGATACTTGATCAGTTTGGGATCTAGTGAATTTGGAGGCCAGGTCAACACCTTGTACTGTTTTTTTGCCTGTGTCAGGCTAGATCCTGCTGGGGATGGCTGCTGCCATCAAGGAGTGGCATTGCTATGGAGTGGGGGTGCCTGATCTGGTCTAGGTGTAAGTAACATCCACATGAATGAATGCCAAGTCCAAACATTTCCCAGCAGAACTGTAATAATGTTGTGGCTGATCAGAGTAATGCCAATGCTGGATTGAGTTCTGTATATTTAAAAGACAAATTCATGCATGTCATGGATCTTTTGATTATAATGCCATAAAGCAGATACAGGACAGAAGCACTGACACCTTCCTGGACCAGCACTATCTATTTCTGCTGAGTGAGAGCAGCTCTGGAGTCAGCTGCACTAAAACTGTACGTCTGTCAATACTCTCCATCGATCTTCAAGAAAGAATTATGGATTACATTACACTCGGATCCTGCACGGATAAACAGCGTTTGACCCTCGTTACAGGCAAGCGCAGCAAGCTCACCTTGTCGTTATTGGGCGCGGGCGGCTTGTCCTGATAGGCTGAAGGGAGCAGGAAGTTGAGCGTGTAGATAGCCGGATCCCACATCTTGGTCTCCTCTGGGATCTTGACAAGGACAGGGGCGGTCATCTCCATCTGGATGGCTGCCACACAGACACACACACACAAGTTAAACAACACAAACCCCACACGGCTGATTCGCCTCCTATCCCGTCCTGTCCTGACCTGCATCATTGTCTCCGGTGATGTACTCGAAAAGTCTCCTGAAAGCCATGGCTGCGCCCACTCCCATGAAATAGGCTTTGGCGTCTGTTGAGATCCAGCGTGTGGGGGTGTAGTGCCGCACCTAAAAAAAACACACACGCGCTTAGTGTGTGAGAAATAAAAGCTTGCAGGGCGGGTAGATTGTGTATATTAACGATGGTCGATGGGAGGTTTTCAACTCACTTCATATTCGTCGGTTTTACAGACCAGCTCGTATTCAAGACACTCCTTTGACTCTGTGCAGAAGCTGCAGTTGGTGCTCGGTCTACAACAGCGTGACATAAAAATAACATAATTTACACACATATTTATAATCCAGTAACACAACGTGGCCAAAAGTATGCAGACGAGCCTGCAGGATAACTTCGGCATCACTGCATGTGACAACATTTTAGACAGCAGAGCCAAAATGCAAACACAGGCAAAGAGGTGAAGCGTGAGTGAGAGGCAGGGTGACGCCTACTGACAGACTGCTATCAACATGTGACCCCACCCATCTGCCACTCAATGCAGCTACGCCCTAAATTATGCAGAACAGCTGTCATGAACGGAGAAAATCAATGAAGAGAACAAAACGGCTGGGCATTTTAACGCAGAGGTCTGTGGAGGCTAACTTCGCTTTTGGAGCCATCCTCAAGTGGTCAATCGAGGAGTTGCTGTTGCTTGGGGCTAACGTGCTCACGGTGGCAATATTAACATAAAACAAAGCCATGGACGAACAGAAATTAGCTCAATTAAAAGTCACTAGGTCAATATTATGACAATTTATTCCTGAAGGGGGACATGCATGTCCACACAGCATGAAATTCAAAGTCTGGGTGCTTCACTCTGCGACAAAAACATGATGGTGGAGGAAACCCTGAGGATGTGAGAACAATGAATTGGTGTCATTTCATCAAGGTGATATATATATTAGAGAATAAGTGTTACCTGCTGCTTTAACTAAAGAGGAATCCTCTAAAAAAAAAGAAATGTTCAGCAAATTTCCCACTATCCACATAGCCATACTGCTATACTGTGGCCTGCAAAGCTAAAAGAAGACAACTAGGATACACGGATGATGGTTGAACAAAAGTAAAACCATCTTTGCTTTCAGCTTTGACCTTAATTAAAAGGATGAGAACAAGAGGAGCCTGAAATCCCCTCAGACTGCTTCCTGCATTGGCGCTGTGCATGGCCGATCAACGTGTGCTCGGAGGGGCTAAACGCAGAGAACACATTCCTCGCATGTGCGTTCACACGCTGTACACATGGCAAATAAAGCTGATTTGATTCGGTTTGATGTTTAGTGCAGGGGGCGTCACAGAGCAATAATTGTTTGGAGAAAGTGACACCCGGCTATGAGCGCCTGAGCAACTAATGCTGATGTGGAAAAACCTCTGCAGAGAGTTCTGAAGATTTCATTAAAAGCCAGAAGGGCGGAGGCTTTCTGAGATTATTGCACATTGTGGCTGGAATGAGCCACGCTCAAATAAAGTCATATAAACCTGTGATGGCCTCTTTTTCATTTTAGTCCAGTATATGTGTCTGTGTGGAAAAATTCTACTTACCCAACACTGCCTTCAGCTGAGACCACTAGGGCCAAGACCGCAAAGACTGAGATGAAGTCCCTGCATGAGGGAAGGACAAACAAACCATCTCATAACCTGCATTATAAACCCTAAATGAATCAGCTAAAAGACTAAATACTAGAGAAACAACTCTGGACGACAAACGCAATCATTCTTTTTAGGCTATATGTTTGGAAACAGTCCCATCTAAAGGCTGTAAAGATACTGGTCTGAGAAATCTGGAAAAAACGCCAGAAGGGAGGATTGTTGGTGGCGGATTTTGGATGTGCGCGTCAGGACGCTGCACCCCGGTGCTTGCACTGCGGAGATGAAATGGGAGACGTCTTCCTGCATGCGACGCAAAGAAGGGAGAGAGGAAGGGGGGAGAGATTTGCTGCATCATGAGGCTGTGTCTGTCTGCTGGGGGGGAGAAAAAAAATAAAAAATTCAAAGGCGTTTTGAGGTCACGCAGGAGCTGCGATCAGAGGCATCAGATCAGAAACAGTTTTAGACCAGATTACTCGCAAGCACCGGATTAAAGATAATGGTCTTAGTATATTAGGAAGGGGTTTAATAGAGCCGTTTATTTTTACTTAAGGAGAAATGAGAAGGCTCCGAATCGGTCAAGTTTTAAAGAAACTATCCTCTATGTCACTGCACGCGTTTTGCAGCAGCCTGTTAAATATTAAATTCTCTACAGGCGATCAGCGATGGTATGGAAATCAACTTAATAATAAAAATAGTTAAAATTAGCTTGTAACCATCAAAAAGCCTCGTTCATCATTTAATGATAATGCAAGGGCAGGTACTCACATGGTCCCGTGCGTGCGTCCTTGCTTTCCGCCTGCCAGGGGGAGCGCAGGGAGGAGCGGTGCGATGGAGACTGCAGTCTGCTGCACTCTGACGGGCGCAGGTGGGTTTACTGCGGACTGCAGAGAGGAGAGGATAGAGGAGGAGAGAGGAGAGGAGAGGAGAGGAGAGTCCGCCTGCGTGCGGAGGCTCACAGGAGGGAGGGGCCGAGCCGGAGCGACGCTGGACGCATGGTTTTATATGTTCCCCCCCCCCCGATCTCATCTGCGAGTTCACCTCCAGCGATGCAGCAGCGATGCAAGCGAGTCTGGTCAAAACTGCGCCATCAGCTAGAGAGGAGAGGAGTGTATCCCTCTCCTGGTGGTTTGGGCTCTAGTCATAAGCTGTGTGGGACATTTAAGCTCTGCAGAAGAGCAGAAATAAAACGATCACAGCTGATTTTCTAGTCATGTTTCGCATCTTAACTGAAAATAACCATTTTTTGAAAGCATGACTGGCAGTTTTGTATTTATATATTTAATCTTTTGAGTTTATTCCCCTCGCCTGTAAACAAATAGACTATTCAGTGGAAACTTAAATCTTTCCCTGGAGTAATTCCTCCCCTTTTTACATCATACTTTTCAAGTTTTTATCTAAAATATTATCAACCTTTCTTATCTAGAGTTAAGACATTTTTCTTTAATTTCTTCACTGTGCCATCTAGAGGTGCTGAATGAGTTTCCTGGAAAGCAGACTGATTTGAAAAGTCTGTCCTGATGGTAATAAAACAATGACTGCAGCCTTGATGATTCATGGTGACTGGTTCTGCTGCACAGTTCCTGCCAAATACATTCACCCCTTTGGATATTTTCCCCTTTGCACTGCTTTAATAAAACGAAATAACAGTTAATACTTTGGAGAAAGAAAAATATTTAATGGCAATGTGAAAAAGAATCCTACAGGGTCATGTTAACTCAATAAAATTATATATTCACGTCCATTCAGGACAGTATTTAGCAGGCGCATCTTTGGCTGCAGCCACAGCCCTGACTCTGAGTGGACAGGTCTCAGTCAGGCCTGCACGTGTGGACTCTGCAGTTTCAGTCCATTCTTCTTTGTCAGGTTGCACCAGGAGTCCAGCTGCACGTCTGTAGATTTCGTTGTACGCTTTTTGCAGAATTCATTTGACCCTTTACAAGCTTTTCACGGCCTGTTGCTGAGAGGTGCGAGACGTGATGGTGTGTTTGAGGTGATGTGTTGTGTTTGGTGACTATACCACGCATTTTGTCCAAACACTGGTTGAGATTTAATTTCTCTTTGATGCGTTGACCGGTGAAGAACTTGTGCCTCAGTTGCTGTATGCAGAGTTTTTTCATTTTAACTGCTCAAGAGTGTCCAAAACACAAAACCGAAGCAAGGGAAACTGGATATCTGTGTCTTGTGGCCTCCCCCATCAGTCTCCTCCTTGCGTGGTCACTCAGTTTGTTATTTCCATTTCTTAAAGATGAATTGATATGGGTATTTCTTTTGTATCTATCCCAACTTATACTTTGCAATAACCTTTTCTTGGGGTTGCTTGGATTGTCCCTTTGTCTTCGTGGTGTAACTGTAGCCAGAAATACTGTTCAACCAGTGACAGGACCTTTCACACATCAACATGTCTTCATACTACAGCCAGTAGAGAAACATTCACTGCACTCAGGTCATGGTCGGACCTCTGTTGAATTAAAGTGAATATTTGTGCAGTTTTACATCATTACCTCATACGCTGATCAGTCATAACATTATGACCCCTGGAAGGTGAAGTAAATAACATCGACTATCTTGTGACAATTCAGTGTTCTGCTGGGAAACTTTTGAACCTGGCATTCATTCATGTGGATGTTACTTAGACATGTAGCACCCACCTAGACCAGACCAGGCACCCCCACCCATAGCAATGACACTCCTTGATGGCAGCAGCCATTTCCAGCAGGATGCAGCCTGACACAGACACACACACACAAAACATGAAGAACAGCACAAGGTGTTGACCTGGCCTCCAAATTCACTAGATCCCAAACTGATCAAGTATCTGTGGGATGATCCACAGAGGACCCGAACATGTGGACACCCTCATAAAGCCCATGTCCATTATCTGATGAGTCACAACTGTTTTGGAGGCACAAGGTTTGACCTACACAATATTAGGAAGGTGGTCATGTTATGCCTGATCAGTGTATTGTAGTGTAGTTTAGGAAATATATTGACCATGATTTCATTTATAGAAGCAATAAAAGTAGAAAACATCCAAGTAGGTGAATATTTTTTATAGCCACTGTACAACTCAAGCAAGCTTCCAATGCGTACTTATGGGTTTTAATATTGTTGGGAGAGGAAAAAAAAAGAAAAACACTGTTCACAGAAAGGCGGCTCTGATGAAGAGTCTCAATTAAGCAGCTGAAACAGAAAGCCAGTGTTACAAAGTGATGGGAGTCCAGAAGGCAACGCCAGGCACAGAGGGAGTCACCACGAGTCAACACATATTCAACGCTCCTGCATCAGCCTCGGCCACCAAACTGCTTCTCTTTAACCAGATATACACATATATTTAATTATATACATGATAGTGTCATCTGAGATTTTTTTTTTTCCATAACTTCAGAACTTTATTTTGACACACAGACATCCAACAGACCTCTGTTAACAAGCAGAAAACCTTCACTCAGCTCAAGTATGGAGTTCTTCTCACGCAGGAGTCTGGAAACACAGAGCGGCCGCTGTGCGACGAGGGTTAAATCTCAGTGGCGTTTCCTCACACGTCCACGTACCAAAGAAACTGACAGCTCTCAGTGAAGCCCCAACACGTCGATGAAACTCCCCACAAAGCCTCTGTGCAGTTCTTTTTGAAATGTGCCTCCTTTCTATTGAGTTTTTAAATTATTTACATAGGATCATCTACGCGGCCTCGCCTCGCCTGGCCTGGCCTGGCTGCACATTTTTCCACAAACCCCAAGAGAAGAGACATCAGTAATTAATAAAATAAGCTTCACATCAACAGCAAAAATATGTAAAATCAAAAGCAACTCAAACGTTAAGGTCACTTCTCCGCCCAGACCGGCACAGAAGAGCAAAAAAACTAAACAAAAAAAAAAAGAACAAAGCCGTCATTGAACATAACAAAAGCAGGCCCACTGCTCGGAGTATTTTAGAGACCGATCCAAAAAAAAAAAAAAACCTGTTTATTCATACAGAGGTCCACATGAGCCACTAAAGCACTAAATTACAGCAGCGGTCCCAGTGACGGGCTGAGAGGAACTTCACTTCTCCAACATAAAAACCGTAATACTGAAATATGACATTTCAATAAGCATTAAGTCAATATACTGAAATATACAACCTCCTTCATCCATATATTTCAATATACAGTTCAAATAAAGAAGAAAGCAAAAAATGTGAGTGAGTGTGTGTTGGTGGTGAAGTGGTTGTAATGACTGATGGGACATTACTGATCCTGAATAGTGGGAAAAGAGACACAATGCACATTTTATACTGATTAGCCTTTTACCTGAGTATGGGGCTATTGTCTGTGTGCTCGAACCGTGTGTTGTCTCACGCTCACGGTGTACTCACGTCACACACGGGAAAGAAAAAAAAGGTACAGCTAAGAGGCTCGCAGGAGAACCCCTTTTAAATATCTGATATAAACACAAAACCCAAAAGCAAGTCTTCCTCTAAAACAATAATTATCTTTGGAGAGAGAGAATGAAAGAGAGAGAGAAAAAGAGAGAGAGAGAGAGAGTGAAAGAGAGAGAGAAGAAAGAGAGGAAATTAAAATTATAAAGAACATCAGAGCTCTTTTTCACATCTCCACCCGTTCATATGGCCTGCAACCTTCTCTAGGTGGAGCGTCCCGAGGAAAACGGAGAGCGTCCATCATAAAGTTAGTCTTTTTGTGTTGTTTTTTTTTTGTTTTTGTTTTATTTTTTTGCATAGCCAGACAGTGGCCATGACCACTGCAACCACGTAAAGTTTCTAAAGGAGAACTGTCACTAGAAGTGCGGCGGAGCCTTGGTCCAGGTTTATACCAGCTGGCCTGGGGATGATGTTTAGTTGGTTACTCCCTAAGACGGCGCACGTCCATCCGCTCACAAGGTGGACTCTCTCTGGCGGTCGCGTCCGTTGGCCGTCTTCTTGACCTTGGATATCCCCTCCAGCGCACCTGACTCGGTCATTCTAAACACAGAAACACAATCTAGGGTTACGCACTGAAATGCTAATTGTTGTGGTGCACAGCGACAGTCCGGAGAATCTGATTTTGGTTTAAAAGCGGCTGCAACTTAAAACCCCAGAGTGATTTTGTTGACTCAGTTTGTCGAGTCAGTTAAATTCAAGAGGTCTCACGTGTCCAGCATTGTGTCAGCACCAAATGATGCTCCGGCTGCAATCATTATCATTCAGCTATGAGAGAAAAACACTCAATGCTGCTTATGTTTCTTTAAATTAATCACAATAGTCTCAGGGGTGAAGCTCAGACTGCAGCGATGGTTCAACACTTTCAGAGGGGACTGGTTCTCATGGAACAATCTCATGTGAGGAGGGAAGCACCATCAATAATGTGGACAATTTCCCCACATAAAGAGCTGAAGATATATAGTATGTCAACAGTGTGAAAATTGAGCAAGACGCGAAGCCTTAAACGTTTCGGGAAGGTGTGCGCGCACTTACACTTCATCCATCTCCACGTCCTCCTCGTCCTGGGGAAGCTGGAGGTACGGGTTATTGGACGCCGGTCGGAACTTGTAGCCCGTCAGCACAAAGAAGATCAGCGTGGACACCTCCACCAGTAACTGAATAAAAACAAGACAATGCGCGTTTGATAAGACAACAGTAGAGAGATTATTAAGGTGCGCACATTTCTTCTGACTCAGCTTGAAAACAATCCTCATGAGTCAAACAGAAATCTGAACCCGTGTGCAGTTGCTTATTCTGCAGGTCAAGCTCATGTCCCTTTAACCCTCAGGAGAAATAAAGCTGTTCCTGACCAGCAGCAATTAAGACGGTTAAATAAGCAATGGCATACACCGATCAGCCAGAACATTATCCTAATATTGTGTAGGTCTCCCTTGTGCCTTGTGTTAGTGGGGGACCTTTGGGTCCTCTGTGGATCATCCCACAGATACTTGATCAGTTTGGGATCTAGTGAATTTGGAGGCCAGGTCAACACCTTGTGCAGCAGCAGTCCCCAGTGTCATTGCTATGGGGTGGGGGTGTCTGGTCTGGTCTAGGTGGGTGCTACATGTCTAAGTCCACATGAATGAATGCCAGGTCCAAATGTTTCCCAGCAGAACAATGAATTGTCACAAAATGGTCAATGTTATTCACTTCTCCTGTCAGTGGGTTTTAATGTTGTGGCTGATCGGTGTATACAAGACAATTATGCAGTACATAATGTTGTCGACCTTATACGAACAAGTGAAGTCAGACCGTTACTGTTGTTGATGTCTTACCTCATAGCACCACTGCCACTGGAAAGGCATCGTGACCTTGAGCAGGATGGCTATGATCCTCGTAAAGTAGATGTAACACACGATCTAAAATGAAGGAAGCATCATTTCAATAAGCACACAAGTAACGTGTTTATTCCACCCTTGCATCTGGCTCTGGGTTGGTAAACACAGTCTGCACCAAAGTGTAATTCACACATTACCATAAAGGTCAAGTGTGTGGTTGTTAGTGGAGCTTTTGTTCTGGCTCTGCAGCAGTGACTCTGCTGAATCTGAAGCCTGGAGTCCTTGCCAAATGGTGTGACTCAGTATAATTTGTTGTTTGTAAAAGAAACTTGATACCAGATAATAAAAAGAAGCCTGATTTAAAAAAAAAATAAATAAAAAACTATACCCATATTTGCAACATTATCCACTAGCACTGTCCATAATGTGGTTGGCATTTTCAATTTCACTGTCAGATGAGTGCAGGGGGGTCAAAAACCGGAAAGTAGAAAACACTGCTTCTTACCATCACATAATAATGTCGGAAGAGCTTGAGCTTCTCCAAATTCATGGCAGCTGAAAGACAACAAGGACCACATTTAATATAAAAACAACCAACACTACATCTGTTTAAACCTCGCGGCTGGGACTGATCCCGAATTCTCACCTTTGCCGTCGGTGCTGGAAGCCTCTTGTAGGTGGCGGATTGACCTTTAGAGACAGTTATGTTTGAGAACGATAAGTACATGTGTACACGGACTGTAAATGTCATTCAGAATAGTGGAAGAACACGAACACAAAACCTGACAGTGACTAGTTTTTTTTTGAGTGAATCCTGCACTGCTCCATTTATTATGTTCTCTCTGATTGGCTGTTCGGTTTAGTGAATAAATGTGTGCGACTGTTTGTATATCTCTCCCCCAATTTTCATTATTGACTGACGAGTACAGTCTACTACCACCTGCTGGTATGGAGAATTATGTCCTCGTGTAAAGCACAGACTGTATAAAAATATGGAGCAGCTCCTCAAAAGTGAAGCCAAAGCAAGTAGAGCTCCCCCTGGTGGCTGGCTGCAGTATAGGTCATAAGCTCCACCCCCTCCATGTTAGTGGGAGGGACTTGGGCCAAACTAAAACACTAAAATACACATCAAATAATGTTTTTTTACATTAGCAAGGATGGTTTCTGTCATTTTAGGTAGTTAATATAATGTTGATGCATTTTCAAGTGTCAATTTTTTGGATAAGTTTGGTTTTAGTTAGTTAAAACCAGGTAGAGCAGAGTGTAGAATTAATTAAACAAGTCTAGAGGAAGTGTGGTCGGGTCATCGATATCGCGGCTCTGTGTGGTTCCACTCTCGGACCGTACTGCACAGACTCTGGCTCCAAAGTTGCAAGATGGCGCTGCCCGTATCCCCGAGAAAATATCGTCAGTTTGGCCAATGCAAGGAGGTGGGGACATGGCATCCATATTTATATACAGTTTTTGTTGTGTAAAGGCGCAGGGCGAATATGCTAGTTGGCCATTACCTATAGTCTTTGTGCTTGGTGCAACTCTACAGCCTGCCAACTTACCAGGTTAATATTTAATTACAAAATGTCTTATTTTGGACTATCCCCTATCCTCTTCTGCCACAGAGATCCTCTTATCTCATCTTGCCTCTGTGGAAACGTATCCACACAACTCCTAACACAATTTCCAATGGGTTTTTAAAAATGGAAAGTGTAACTGATCCATCTTAGGCAGCCCGCGGGCACACACTGACCAGACAACAGGGAAGAGGATGGCTCCGCAGCAGATAAGGTCGACCAGAAAGAGGATCTGCTTCCACGCGTAGTATTCACGGGAGCCCTCCTCCGTGGACTCGATGATGATGTAGGCGACATTAGCCTGGACCTGGTGAATGACCGGCGAGTGTTTAAAACTCATTTACACCTGAACGGTAAATATCACACACGGCCACTGTTTGTCAAGCACACACATGCAGTTACCTGCAGAGGGATGACAATCATGAAGATCTTCTTCTCCTTGTCGGAGAGGATGTATTTAACAAAAGCCCAGCCGGTGCCAATCAGAGCCAGAGTGATGAACAGGAGAGCTCCCTTCAGCCTGGGAAGCACATTAAGACGTGTGAAAAAGCAGCTCACACTAAACCGTATATGTACTGTACCAAAGATGTACTTACAGATGTGTTATATAATACATGATGGCCCAGCCTTCAATAGGATGACCCTCAGTGTTGATGAAGTGATAATTGATCTAAAGAGACACAGAACGGTTTCATAAAATGACAAGTAACATGAGATATAACAGAAGAGATATAGTCTGCACTTACACTATGGAAAACCAGGGACGTGGACTTGGTGAAGGCCAGTGCAGCCATCAGCCAGTGGATCTTAAACACGCTGTACCTGTAAACAACCACACAGGGAAAGGTGTTTTTTTTTTTTTTTATACAATACTGAATCTCTACTCATGAAGTGATCGATGTAATGAATCAAAGTGTGGTACCAATGTTTAATAAATATTTGACACTTATAGGTGATTTAGACTTCTGCGTCAATTTGACACCATAGCTACAGCCCAGACCGCACGGAGACCACTACACAGGTGCTGATGTGCACTGCCCCAGAAACATAACCACACGCCGCAGAGATGTAGATTGCAAGAGCTGTGATTGGTCCACTTTGTAGTAGCGTATTTCCGCTCTAATATTTTCAGCTGCTTGTACGACTTCTCTCCGACAAAATTTTAGCGAAGTTTCAGTTGCTGAAACTGAAGGCAATCTGCCATTTGGACAGATTGCAATTCACACCCCAGACCACTTGGTGGCAAGTGAGCATATTAACTGTCTCTTGTCTCGCTTGATTAGTAGTGTAAGAGTCGGTTAAGTTTCGTTTATCTGCGGGCCGACTGAGTGGCTGATGACTCGCGGTTAAGCAGGGATCCACAAGCAGCGGTTATGAGTCGGTTAAGTTTTGTTTCTCTGCGTATTGTGCGTGAATGAGTAAGTGTCTGAGTGCCTTAGTTTGCTAGTGGTCAAGTCAGGTAGTACGTTTTGTTTCTCTGCCGAGTGAGATGTAAGCCGTTTACTGATTATATATCAATCAAACATGGTAGGACTCAACTGAGCCGGTTAAATAGAGTCTAGATTCATGATTCTTGAGTCGTCTTTGATGGCTGATTATATGAGCCGAATCTTTTTTTCCACCGCTACTGAATATTAATTAAAAATGAATGAAAATTAAATGCTATTGAATATGTCATTGTTATCATTTTTAAAAAATTAAAGTGACGTGTAAAAATGGATTATGGTGGGATTTTTATGACCCTGTCAGTCAAAATGACAGACAACAAAAAAGTCCAGCCAACCTCTGGTGTAAACAGAGAATTAACCCGACTAACAAAAAACGCACAGCGCCGACTAGCGTTTGGTTGGTGTTTTTACCACTTCCGCAGCACTCTAAATGAGCTTTTACAGCAGAGATCGTGTGTATATCCAACTTTGTATATTGTTCTTTTTTTCCATATATACTCCATATAACTTAAATTGAGGCCTAAGTTAGGTTTTTATTTCCGTTTAAAGAATTGCTTTCCTTTTACTGCAAGAAAGACATTGGTCCAAAGCACCTTTTTATCAGTATTAGATTATGGTGACTTAATATATATGCATGCTTCTCTGGGCCTCCTAAAGAAACTGGATGTTGTGTATCACTCTGCCTTGCGGTTTGTAATAGGAGCACCTTCTAGAACACATCACTGCATGCTATATGAAGAGGTTCAATGGACTTCATTGCATTTAAGGAGAAAAATACATATTTTAATTTTTATAGCAAAGGCCCTAATGGGCAAACTTCCCAGTTATATTTGTAATCTTTTGTCATTTTGCCCTTCTACATACAACACCCGTTCCTCAAGCAAGCTCCTACTACATTCCCCCACATCACGAACAAAACTGGGGAAATCTGCCTTTTCATCCTATGCACCACATGCCTGGAGTGATCTACAACATACACTCAACTTGGACTCCTTACCCTCCCTAACTGTTTTTAAAAATATTTTAAAGCTGACTTACACTGAACAGTGTCACTGCTTCTAGTATTTTTATTTCATTCTAATGTATTTTTGGCTCTCCCTAGTCTTTGTTGTCTTTGACTCTGTGTTCTCTGTGTTAGTCTGTTTTTGATATCTTTGCTCTGTACCCATGTCCTATGTTGTATTTCCTTGTCTTTTATAACTTATACTGTATAATTGCTGCCATCTTGACCAGGACTCCCTGGTAGAAGAGACACTGTGTCTCAATGGGACCTTCCTGGTAAAATAAAGGTTAAATAAAAATATAGTGCTTTTATACACTTTTGTATATTGTTCATATACATACATGTATATTTTATACATACTTTTTATAAATCGTACCTCACTCTTATTTTATTTTTGACCCTATGGCTGACTGTAATTTCTTCTGTCTCTGTGTGATGATGCTACTAGATACTAAATTTCCCACGGGATAGATAATAATACCTGTTAAACAACTGTTTTGGGCCAGCGTCCTGTCTCTAGCGGCAAGTTTTCACTTGTTTCTTCTTAAATGATAATAAAGTAGCATAGTTAAAATTGCCCGAAGCCGCGTCTACACAGAACTGAAAAAACTCTTTATTTGCCAACCATCTGCATACCTGGCTACAGGGTTATGCAAATCTCTCCCTTTCATGTAATGACTGTTTTGAGAGTCTTCTCCAACCTCCAGTTTAAGCTTGGTTTTCTAATCCTGCAACAGACCTACGCAGTAAGCATTTATCGCTGCATGGCGCCTCTATTCTGTCATTACGCTGCTAAAACGCTGGTCGGCTGCTGGTCAGCTGTGCCGAGTTTCTCTGTGTACTTTAAAACAATGGTGACTGGGACAGAGCGGCACCTTGTTGGAGCTGGAGCTGATAAACATTGAGTGAAAGTTACTTGAAATCACTGCAATTTCTGTGGTCGTCTGGTCGCTAAGAGACGTGGATGAGGAAATGCATCATGGGTCAGTCACAGTTGTTGCGGTCTGCTTTGACATCATGTGTAGCCACATTTCTAGGGAAGTGCACATCAGGCTGCAGCGTAGGCTACAGAGATCTGACGCATCTAGCCTTAGACCCGAGCTGTACTTTGTATTCAGTGCCAGTTAATGAATATTAGACCTCAATATGGGTTCCAACGTTAGCATTGACATGAGAGTATTCTGCCATTAGCTCACAAAGCTTCTAGCATGGCTGCACAATCTTAGTTTATGTGGATTTTTGAACAGCTTCATATGATATGCAAAAAAAAAAACTTTGTAAAGGCCTTTTAAACAAGGAAGTTGTAATATTCTGCAACATATAATCATACATGTCGGTGTGTACAGATGCATGTGTACCTGTGCTTCATGAGCGTGTACACCCAGACCATGGCAGCAGTGAAGAAGACTCCGGCCATCCAAATGTAAAGGCGAGACAGGGGAATTTCTGCCGCAGAAAGGTAGCTACCTGGATTCTTCTCGGTCATTTCCACCTGCGTTGGAGAGACAAAGGTCAGCGACTGTTCACACCTGAGCATACATACAAACACAATCGACTCACCGTGAAGGAGTAGGGCACGACGTTTCCAGGCTCCATGTTGCGACAGTAGTGGAACTTGAGGCTGTACAGACCCTCCACCGTCGGGCCGACCACCATGTTGAACTGTGGAGCAGGGACAGAGGAAAACACTTGACGCAAGAGTAAAGGACAGACTTGGATTAAGAGAAAACCATTGCAGCACCTGTGTGTGCTTGAGACGGAGATGACACATCATTTCCATGTGGCTTGTTTTGCATTTTTACAAACCACTGTAGCCTCTCCTATGTGCTTATTAACAGCAGAGTGATGGAGGGGTAAATGGTTTTGTCGCAATCTGCAAACCTGATGCTAGGCTGCACCAAATCTTAGACAGCGGTGGAAGAAGAATCATTCTTGGCCAACTTTTAATGCAAAACAGCAGCTGTTTTTCTGTTGCTAGCACAGAAAATAACACAGCTCTTCACTTCCCAATGTTGGCCTGGAGTTGTGCGTTTCCTATGGAGCTCTATACTACATCTGTTGTCGTGGTCTCATCAGCCTGCCCAGTCTTCATGGCCTCCTGCAGTTATCCACTCCTACCTGAATGAACAATTCTCCAACCTGCCTATGATTCCTCTTACATTTTCAAACTGTCATGTAACATCATCAGTTTGTATCATAAGCTTTAGTCAGATATGTGTATCTATGACAGAAGTTTATCTCGTTTCTATACCCGGCTGGCCTTAGGCAGATGGGTCCCTCCATATGAGCTGGGTTCTGCTCAAGGTTTCTTCCTGTTAAAAGGGAGTTTTTCCTTACCACCGTCGCCTTCAGGCTTGCTCTGGGGGTTTAAGGCCGGGTTTTGTATTGTTATTGACGCTATATAAATAAAATGAACTGAATTGAGGCAATCTGTCTCAGTTGATTTAAAAATATATTTATTCATTTCAGCTTTAACTGTATCATAGGCGGGTTATACTTCTATGGCTATGGTGACAACACAGACCCGAGCGCCGTAACTGATGTGGACCTCCCCAGAAACATAACTACGCGCCATGGCGACGCAGACCGCAAGAGCTGTGATTGGTCCGCTTGGTAGTAGCATATTTCCACTTTAGTATTTCCAGCTGCTTCTCTGTCTCCGCAATTTTCGAATTGATTGTTTTGGATCACTAAAGATGGAACACATCAGGGAAAGGTTAAACTGAAGAGATTCGGAGATACAAACATTTGTATGATTCGTCTTCAGCGAAATTTCGGCGAAAGTTTCAGTCACCATTGTTGAAAGTGAAGCAGGAAGTGGAAACAAAAGTCAACCCGACTGGCAAAAAACTGTTTTTACAGAGCGAGCCAGACTGACGAGCGCACAAGTATAAATGGCTCACACTCATAAACTCCACTTGAGTTGTATTGCAAGTTGTGTGTTCACTAGCCTTGAGTAGCCGCTAGGATTTTATTATGGGGGCGTGTTTCAACCAGCACAGAGGAGAAAATACGTCTGTAGACACAACTGAACAGTCGACAAATGCCTGTTCGTCATTCAACACAACAATGGACATCTAAACATCTCCAATGGCAACCGTTTTGTTGTCCACAACAACTGGACTGACACAGCAGATAGCAGGACGTGTCATTATAACCTGTCATCAGTAAATAAAGATAATATTGAGATTTGTGTGTTCCGTATACAACATTAGTGTCAGTACACATGCCTGTTTAAGAGATGAACTGCACCAGTTGTGGTTATTTTTTATTTTTTTAAAAACAACTGTGTGGCCTGTTTTTTTTCTTTTTTTCTTTCCATCTTGGCAGCACCAGTGCCGTGTACAAGCAAAGTAAAATTACAGCCCTGGAATAAATATTACGTAATGGTTAAGAAGTGTGTACTTACACTGAAGTTGTAGGAGCCGTTAACTTTCCCCAAAGCTAAAGTCAGCTGACTAGGCTCCGTGAGCTGCAAGAGAACAGAGATTAGAAACCGATTTAATCAACAGATCACACAAACACAGACAAACAACAGAAAGACGTCGTACATGGAATCTTTTTTCCTCCACTGTCTTAGCTTCCACGTCAGGGTTTGCCCTTTCTTCCGTCTTCTCTTCTGTCTTCTCTTCCGTCTTCTCTTCCGTCTTCTCTTCTTTCTTCTCTTCTTTCTTCTTAGTCACAGACTCTTCTTTGTTCTTGATTACTGGCTTTGGTGTCTTCGCGGCGGCCTCCTGTGATGGGTCGCCCGCAGGTTCGTTTGCAGGAGCGCCCCTGGCTTTCCTCTGGCCTACAGGACACAAAGCACAGCAGGTTTAAAGTTATTCCGCCGTTCATTCTGGTGTTTAAATAAGGAGTTCAAAAGGTAAGTAGGATGTGAAGTGTCAACACTCACCTTTATCCACTTCAGGCTTTGCTATCAAGATGTTGTCTAGGAGACCCATAGCTTTCATATTGACACTACACAAACACACATTGTACAGTTAAGCTCACATCAGTGCACTGTAATACGCGTGTCTAAATAGTGATGCTGAAAACATACACACATTTGTTTGTTGATATCAAGAAGGAAAAGGATCAGAAGCTCGTTGTTGTTGGACTTCGTCAGGGTGAGTGGACATGTCTCCTTCTCCTCTGCCTTGTGAGGCGAAAAAGAAAAAGAAATCACAAAATGAACATTTAAACATCTCACCACTAAATGTGCAGTACATTGAACTGTACGCATAAAATAGTAAAATTTATTTGAATGAAAAAGAAAAAGAGAAACGTTCATGGAAAGATTTGGGATTAAAAGAACTCACTGTGTTCGACAGGACGCCATTAACACGGGACCTTGACAGGCTGAAACCAATCTAAAAGAACATGGAAATGATGTCAGTCTGTGGGCTCAACAACCATGAGACCTCTGGTAGAAATACATCTGACCATGTATCATAACTCTGGGTCCAGTTATGAGCTGAATATGTGTATGAATCTGAACCGTGGATCTAATATAGCTCACGTTCTTGCCCTTGTAGGGGTCCAACTAAGAATTTTTTCAATTTAAGTAGGGTCGGCCCGATATCTGGAAATTATGACGCCATTCCGATAAGTCCGATATCGTAACGAACGGCCCCGATAATATATAATATATATTTTTGTCAGTACTGCGGTGTGAGTGGTTGTTTTAATCAATCGTTCCAACTCCCACATGAGACCTGAACGGCCTGAAGTGAATGCTGCATTCAAGTGGCATCGGTATAATTGGAAAAACAATATTCTGGCTGGAAAAAAAAAAAAAAACATTAAAATACTCCCTCGTGTCGGAAAACAACTCGTCATGATTTTGGCAGTAGCTGTCATTACCCAGGATGTTACACATAAACCATAGAAACATAAAAGGTTGGAAAAACGACTCTCAAACCGGGAACGGGGAACTTCCGTCACCACTTGAATGCAGCACAACGTGCATACAGTTGTAAACAAACAACATGGCGGCGGGCGCTGGACGATCAGCCCTTCACCCTCGTTGAAGACAGGGACTTTTCTCGTCTCAGGTATGTTATCGGTTATCGGTATAGTTTTTTTTTTTTTTAAGAAAAGAAATTTAAGTATTCTGAATTTTCCTGACAATTAATCAAATAATCAAATAAACGCTCTTTATAATTTACCAAGGTAACGTCTTTAAATGCTTTGGGTTTTTTTTTAAACCTGTAGTTCAAAAATCAAAGCCATCACTATCACACATGACAAGATGATCTTCACATTTAAATGTCCCACATGCAAGTTTCTCATTTCTCCAGAATGCATCTCCAAGTTTTGCCTCAAAATACTGCATGCATCGTTCATTTTACCATTCCTGTAAACCCCTGCTTTTATGCCTCTTCCAAATAAGTTGTTTCTGTGTCTGTAGCTCTGAGTACACATGACTCCTGCTGCTGCTCGACACCTTCCAGAAGAGGAACCAAAAACAGCAAGAGAAACTGTTTATCTGAAAACCTGAACGGCTTGTTCAGACGCGATCTATTTGCAAAAGAAAGAGAAACTAAGCGAGGGTCTTTTCTCACATTGGACCTTTTTAAGTACCAGAGATTGTTCGTCCCTTTTGCTCAAAGTGAAAATGATTATACAATTATAAAAACAGGCGCTGAACAACTATTCAAGTAACGTACTAATGGTGATAATGATGCCATGAGACGAAGCATCAATACATCCACACATGTTCTTTCTCATAAAGCCATCTATTTTATGAAGCGCAGCGGTAACAGGTAACGATGGCCATTATTAATCAGATCAGGAGACATTTCTCCAAAAAGTAGCACCCATGTGGTGGTTTAATGTGCGAGTAGTTTCTTCGTTTCTGAGCAGCCTCTCAGGTGGTTCTTGTTTTACTGTAGATATTTGTGTAAACTTTTCCTCCAGTATCTTTCTGAAAGTGACTTTTTAATTTTGTACCAAATCATGTTCATCTCTAGGAGGTAGAATCCATTTCCTTCCTGAGCTGCAATACGGCTGCGTGTCGCAGTGGCGTTAATACTTGCATAATAGCGTTCGCACAGATGAGCCTTCAGGCATTTGGAAATTGCTTCTGATTTCCACATGCCGTCAAATTACGCGGCACCGAGTTTTAAATTAGGTCAAGTAGCTTATCGGAGGCTTCTGAGACCGTGGCATCTGTAAGTTTAAACGTACGGTCAACAGAGTGCACGTAAACTTGTACTCCACTGGAACTGTGACGCAGTGAATCATAAATCAAATAGTTTTTGTAGGAAAAAAGACTTTCAAAAAGTAGACGTCCCAACCCACTTGCAGAAAAACTACACTTTGCAACAAGAAATCTGTGAAGATGTTGAGAAAATTTGTTTTAAAGACTGTGGCTAGTGACAATAAAGAAAAGAACACCACCCAGTGCGTCAGCTCCAGTGGGTAGAAATTATATCAGGCTTTGGCGACGCATCCAATGTTTGCACACAGGTTGGTTTGGTTGTCCGGGTTGGATTAGCTGCCAGTGAGAAAACCAGGACGATATCAGAAGCTTTATCTTTTAACACCATCTCTGCACCACCTCCGTGCACGTACAGGTCTAATGCAACTCAATGTGTCGTTGCACCGAGAAATTCAAATCGTGTATTTTATCACCGTTGTCCCAGATGGTGTTGTAGTCGACTGTGACACATTCAAAAGTTTGCATCTTTATGAATCTAAACAGGAAGGATTGGACGGACAAAGTCTGGAATAACACCAATATAACCTTCATGGATTAACACACCTGACTAGTCACTATAAAAGGTTTGTGTAATTTAGGGCAGAGCTGATTTGCACAGGTGTAATTAACAAGGCGGACACTCAATATGCATCTGGCCCTGTTTATTTATTCGCCAACACCTGTTTAAGCCGTGTGGAAGACGCCAGTGATAGTTAAATAACTAAATACACACCAGAAAGTCAGAGATGCACACAAAACACCGACTTCTTACCGGGTACTCGCTGTGGTTCACTCCCCTTTCCTCGAGTCGCAGGGCTAACATGTTCACTTCCAGGGTGCCATTAGCAAAGAAGCCAAAGTTGTTGAGTTCGACCTCAGGCCGAGGTTCATTCTGGAAAAATTGAACACAGCAGAGATGTGTTATGTCACATTATTAAACCTGCACCATCCTCCGTCAGTAGCATTTTAGCTAGCCAAGAAAAAAAATAAAAAATAACGTTTGGTGGAATCCAACCACAACGTTAGCTTCCTAGCGCGACTAGACGTGATTATAGTTTGAAACTGAGGCCTTACCTTCAGGGTGAGCTTGTGTATCCTCGCTTTGCACCCGGGCAACAGCAGCAGAAATAAAAATCCGGCCACAAAACAGCTCCTGTGTGCCACGGCCATCACCAGTCAGTAACCCAGCTTGCTAACGGTACTAGCTGCTAATACTGACGAGCGTCAGTCCTTCCAGATGTCCAAATAGCAATCCGGCTAGCGGCTATAACCTTTTACGAGGTCAGGTACAGTGATGTTATTCCTTAATGTCCGAGTACCAGCTCCTCTATCGCGTCGTTTATTGTCAAACTCGAACCATTTATGTTATGTTTTCCCGATTCTTTTGTGCTTTCATCGCGTAAGGTAACAGCTAGCTCGTAGGTGGCGAGCGAACGCTTCCTGGTTTTGAATCGAGAGCGAAGTAGTTTACAAGGTGCGGACAAACCCGTCAGCGGCTGCAGGCTAACACCGGCTACACTGCTACCTAGCTACGACTCAGCAGGCGACACCGCGTGGTACACGCTGCGAAATAAAAAGAAACGTAAAATATAAACGCTACACGCATAAATAATCCACAGTGGTGACTTCTTTTTATGCGATAAAAAGGACTCTCACTACGAAGGTTTTGACTGCACCTTGTAGAACATGTCCTAGATTTGGGTCACGTGGTCACGAGGTGACAGTCAGCTTCCGGTTAAAACTGTTCACGCGATGAAATCCACGTCGGACAAAATTTCCGAGTTGCCATGTCTGCAGAGATCAATTATATTTAACCGTTTGACAAAAAAAAAAGTTTAAATTATATTTTAAGCAGCGCTGTTTTCATTACAGCATGATAACTGATAAAAAGTAAAAAAAAATTTTTTTAATATTTTCACTGACAGTTCAGTTGTTGAGAGCGTATTCATTTATCCTATAATGATTTTCTGGGTATTCTAATTTATTTATTTATTTATTTTTTTTTTTGGACAGCAGACAACTTTTAAAACAACACAGAGCAACACCAGTGAAACATTTGCAAATGAGCGTCAAATAATTACCCTAAATCTATTAATATTAACGATAATACTTAGTGTGTCACAGTGAACTTGCTAAGTTCACTGCCCCGTCCTGCTTTATCCTCTGGGAAAAACAGTCTGTTCGTTACTTACTACTGTCACTATTTCTGTACCTTTAATATATTATACTTTTAGATTGTTGTTGTTTTTTTCTTACCCTATTATATTTCTAATTTTTATCCTAACTTGTATTTTTTTGGACTGCCTTGCCCCGTTGCTGTATTTTGACTGTTATAATTACAGGATCAGAATCAGAATCAGAATCAGAATGCCTTTATTGTCCTTGCACGCAGTACAACAGTTTAAAGTCATCTCCTATGTGGTTTTGTGTAAGAGCAAAGGAAGACTATAGAAAAATACAGTCAAAAAAAAAAAAAAAACACTGTATAAAAGCACCATAAAACAATTTTACTGAATGCCAACATACGTTAAAATGGGGCTGTTTATAACACCCAGCTACAGTAATGTTAATCCAGCAGAGGTCTGTGTATTAAAAACATAAAGTATTTTATTTGAAGAATAAAAATGTGACTCAACTATTCAGACAAATAGTGTTGTCATAGTCATGGTTAGATTTGCACTTTCTCCCAGATACTAAACAACAATAATTTAATTTGTGTCCCAAACATAGAAAAGAAGTGACCAAAGATACACTACAAATTCATGAAGTTATTTATGTTGATTTATGGTTATATTCCATGCTCCAGTGGTACCACTGCTTAACACCGGGGCGATGACAACAGCTCCTCGCTGAGCCGATATTCCTCCTGATGCAGAGGGAGGTGCCACAGCAGAGGAAGAGTTGGAGGAGGGTGCAGCTTTGCTTCCCTCTGCAGACAAAAAGAAAGAAATGCAGAGAATTAGCAAAGGGTGACAAGAAACAGATTTATTTTTTTTGTTTGTTTTTTACAGGCAAATTGAATACATGTATCATTCACTGCACTTGTGTATGCGCCCTCCAGCTTCACTGCAGCATTGTTGAACAGCATCTTCTTCAGGATCGCAACGGTGAGGTTGACGGCCAGCTCGTCACCGTAGCTATCGATCATTTTAGACACGGTGTCATGGCGAGATATTTTGTCCACATGGGACCTGGGAAATGGTTTGCACTTGTCCAAGACCTCAAGCGTGAGGAACCATTGAAACTTGCGTAGGTCTGTATCAGTTAAGTCCTCCAGAGTGTTCAGGAGAAGCTCCGGAGCCTGCATTTCTGCTCACTGAAAAGACAGAAGAGATAAAAAGAGGTTTTCAGTCTCTCTTATTGGTTCTGGATTTCTTAAGGAATGCTTAGCTCGCTGAGGAGGAGATCTACTACATGGCTATCACCTAGCCATACTTGCAATGGTCTATCAAACCACTAACACCTGCTTGGCCTTCAAAAATAAAGACTTTCTCAATTTCCACTGATTCATGTAGTCTGCAAATATAAAATGAATGAATGTAGTGACTGTCACACGTTTGTTTTCAAATGAACAAGTCTTTTATAAGGGCTTTCCATTCTACATTAAGTTACTTAGCTTGTCAGCTTTCAGTTTAAAAGTAAATATGTTTTCAAAAGTCATTCTGAGGTTGGTTTAACAAATTAGCTTTACTTCAGGTGCACTGACATTTCTCTACCTTTTACTGCTTTTGAGCCCATTAGAGAAGACTTACTAATGATCCACACGACTAGGTTATAAAAATCATCTCTATAGAGCTGGAAATCCACAATCAGACAGATTGTGAACAAACAGAGCTTGACTGTTAAATGATCGACCAATAAAGGTCACTCCAAAAGCAAGATGCATAATAGTCCGAGAGGTCACAAAGGAACCCAGGGTAACCTCTAAGCAACTAAAGGCCTCTCTCACATTGGGATTCCCCACACATAATTAAAGGATTATCTCATCTTATCTGTTTACAAACCCTCCATCTGAACAACCATGGTGTACATGGCAGAGTGATAAGGACAACTGAAGAGAAACTAGGTCATGCAGCGAGACAGCGAGATCAAGCACACAAGTCGTTCTACAAAAGAACAGTGAAAGGAGAACAAAATGAAGAACAAAACAGCCGAGTCAAAGTCCTGACCTCAATCCAATAGAAATGTTGTGGATTTCATCCCATAGACAAGCAGTCCATGTGAGGAAATCCACCAACATCTCAGAACATCTCAGAAAGTTCCTCCAAACCGCTGCAGACTGCTGATCAGAAGTTCTCTGAGATGTTCAGCTGCTGGTCACACCAGATACCGAAAACATGGATTTACATACATTTTGCAACTGCAGATATGTACATTTGACCAATTTTCTTGAATAAATACATTGTCGTAAATACAAAATACAAAGACAAATACATTCTGCTAAAGAACATCTAGCAGAATTTACACATATTCGTGCACATATACAGCATGCAGCATGTTGTGCATTCGCAAAAAAGTCATTGCAATTAAACTGTAATACAAATACAGTATGAGTGTAATAGTCTCTTTTAGAGATTATAAACCGGGGTCGGGGCGGCATGTGGCGTGGGGGTTAGCACTGACGCCTCACAGCAAGAAGGATCCGGGTTCCTGTCCAGGCCGACTGGGGCCTTTCTTTGTAGAGTTTGCATGTTCTCCCTCCGGGTACTCCGGATCCCTCCCAAGACATGCTCTAGGTTAATTGGTCATTCTAAATTGGCCATAGGCAATAGACTGCCAACCTGGCCAGGGTGTACCCCGGCTCCAGCAGACCCCGCAACCCTTCACAGGACACGCGGTTACAGAAGATGAATAAATGAAACTGGGGTCTCACGTAATAAAATAATGGTCTAAATTGAGGCAGCAGGTGTTGATATATCCATTGACTTTTAGCCTCCAGTTTGGCTCAAGCATTGTAAAATGAATATGCTACAATGCAAGGCTACACATATGGCTTTGATTAAGTTGTTCGTTGCAGTCATTATTTACATGGCCATTATTTACAGCAGCAGGAATGAGGAAGTAAAGTCACCAAAGAAAGATGAGAGTTAACATGGGCACCGACATTAAACGATATACTGTATATATAAAGTGTTCTGGGTCTGGATAAACCCATTAGGTAAAAAAACAAACAAACAAAAAAAAAAAACATAAACTGCATTTCACTGATATCAGTTTGTTGTCTGGTTTGTCAGTGATTGTGTATCAGCAGTGAGTCAGACGGTAATGAACTAAACACAAGGGGAAAACATCAAACTTTTGCAATTTAACCCAATAAATTCGACATATTTTCTCTTCCTCGATACTTTTCACACGATATTTGCAAAAACCGAGTGCATCCGAAAACAACAGCCACTGATAAAAGCTCAGAAAGATAAACGGCGAGTGTCAAAGCGCGGGGGATTCAATTAATGGCGCCTTCAGACAGCTGCGGCTGTAACGTTCAAGTTACGAGAGAAGTGCAGGATTACAAAGAACTCTAATTAAAGAAGCAAAACGTCCCTTTTAGGAAAGTTAAATACCCACAGGACTCACCGTGTCACCTTCGACAATAAAAAAGTTGCCTAATGTAAAGCCTGGTTTCGATTTCATCAGCGCGCAGGAACAGGAAGTTGGAAACTATTTTGAAGTGACATCAACTTTCTCAGTTCTCTGTGGATTTGTCAGCAAATGTCACCGATCACTGACAAACAGCTGCACAGATGTTTTTAATAGTTTTTTAAGAAAGAAGAAACTGAATCTTTATCAGCTGTCATTATAGTGATGGTTTATTTTTTTATGCTTTCCTCAAATCATCTTAGACTGTAATGATTTTAGTCATGCCTTGTGTGTAAGCCCCGGACACGCACACGCACACACTTATCCTTGTCCTTTATGCTCCAGCACACTGCACATTAGTCTTGAACCTCCCTTCCTTCCTCCCTTGATATACCAACATTTATTGGGGGTATTATTATATTATTTATTTATCCTATAATGATTTCTAGGTATTCTAATTTTTTTTTCTTTTTTTTTTTTTGGACTGCAGACAACTTTTAAAGCAACACAGAGCAACATCAGTAAAACGTTTGCAAATGAACGTCAAATAATTACCCCATATCTATTAATATTAACGTTAATACATGACCACAAAGGTCTCAGACTTAGTGTGTCACAGTGAACTTGCTAAGTTCACAGCCCTGTCCCGCTTTATCCTCTGGGAAAAATAGTCTGTTCGCTACTTACTACTGTCACTATTTCTGTACCTTTAATATATTATACTTTTAGATTGTTTTGTTTTTTTCTTACCCTATTATATTTCTAATTTTTATCCTAACTTGTATTTTTTTGGACTGCCTTGCCCCGTTGTTGTATTTTGACTGTTATAATTATAGTATCAGAATCAGAATGCCTTTATTGTCCTTGCACGCAGTACAAAAGTTTAAAGTCATCTCCTATGTGGTTTTGTGTAAGAGCAAAGGAAGACTGTGGAAAAATACAGTAGAAAAAAATACTTCAGAAGGGGGCTGTTTATAACACCAGCTACAGTAATGTTAATCCAGCAGAGGTTTGTGTATTAAAAACAAAGTATTTTATTTGAAGAATAAAAATGTGACTCAACTATTCAGACAAATAGTGTTGTCATGGTTAGATTTGCACTTTCTCCCAGATACTAAACAACAATAACTTAATTTGTGTCCCAAACATAGAAAAGAAGTCACTTCTGCAAATATACACTACAGATACACTAAAGATACACTACAAATTCATGAAGTTATTTATGTTGATTTATGGTTATATTCAAATCTCCAATGGTACTACTTTTTAACACCGGGGAGATGACAACAGCTCCTTGCTGAGCCGATATTCCTCCTGATGCAGAGGGAGGTGCCACAGCAGAGGAAGAGTTGGAGGAGGGTGCAGCTCCATCTGCAGACAAAAAGAAAGAAATGCAGAGAATTAGCCCAGGCAAAGGGTGACAAGAAACAGATGTTGCTGGGGTTTTTTTTTTACAGGTAAATTAAATAAATGTATCAATCACTGCACTTTTGTATTTGTCCTCCAGCTGCATTGCAGCATTGTTGAACAGCATCTTCTTCAGGATCGCAACGGTGCGGTTGACGGCCAGCTCGTCACCGTAGATCTCGATCATTTTAGACACGGTGTCATGGCGAGATATTTTGTCCACATGGGACCTGGGAAATGGTTTGCGCTCATCCAAGACCTCAAGCGTGAGGAAAAATTGAAACTTGTGTAGGTCTGTATCAGTTAAGTCCTCCAGAGTGTTCAGGAGAAGCTCTGGAGCCTGCATTTCTGCTCACTGAAAAGACAGAAGAGATAAAAAGAGGTTTTCAGGTTCTGGATTCTGAAGGAATGCTTAGCTCACTGAGGAGGAGATCTACTATATGACCACTGACACCTGCTAGGCCTGCAAAAATCAAGACTTTCTCACTTTCTACTGATTCATGTAGTCTGCAAATATAAAATGAATGAATGTAGTGACTGTCGCAAGTTTGTTTTCAAATGAACAAGTCTTTTATAAGGGCTTACCATTCTACATTACTACATTACTGTTTGTCATCTGTCAGTTTAAAAGTAAATATGTTTTCAAAAGTCGTTCTGAGGTTGTATATGTTAACAGGTGGTTTAACAAATTAGCTTTGTTTCAGGTGCGCTGACATTTCTCTACCTTTTACTACTTTTGAGCCCATTAGAGAAGACTTACTAATGATCCACACACAAATTGCTCCCAAGGAAACATAAGTATGACAAGAAAGAAGAGAAAAAAAAAAACAATAATGATATTTGTGATGTGGACAGGTATGTTTCAAACAAGATAAAGTTGTATGTGAATACGAGCATGATAAATAAGTATATATCTAGTGTATATACACTGTGCTGCTTGAAAGTTCTGCACCCTTCACAATTTTCTACATTTCTGCATAAAATTGATTTAAAACATGACAAGTCCAGGAGGTAGACACAAAGATACCAATTAACTACTAAACCACAATATTCTGCTTGTGTATTTGTTCAGGAAAATGAGCCAATATTACATATCAGTAAGATGCAACGGTAAGTGCACCTCATTCATTCATTCATTCATTTTCTGTAACCACTTGTCCTGTGAAGGGTCATGGGGTCTGCTGGAACCTATCCCAGCTGTCATCGGGCGAGAGGCGGGGTACACCCTGGACAGGTCTCCAGTCTATCACAGGGCCAACACAGAGAGACAGACAGCCATTCATACTCACACCAAAGAACCTAATGAGCATGTCTTTGGACAGTTGGAGGAAGCTGGAGTACCCGGAGAGAACCCACGCAGACACAGGGAGAACATGCAAACTTCACACAGAAAGGAACAGTCGTCCCATGGATCCGAACCCGGGACCTTCTTGATGTGAGGCATCAGTGCTAACCGCATTCAGTCTGATGTGCACAACACGTTTGTGGAAGTGTATGATGGCACGGATAAAGGAGCATTCTGAGGATCTCAGAAAAAGAGTTGTCGTTGCTCATCAGGCTTGAAGAGGTTAAAAAATCATCTCTATAGAGCTGGAAATCCACAGTCACACAGATTGTGAACAAACAGAGCTGGACTGTTAAATGGTCGACCAATAATGATCACTCCAAAAGCAAGATGCATAATAGTCCGAGAGGTCACAAAGGAACCCAGAGTAACCTCTAAACAACTAAAGGCCTCTCTCACATTGGGATTCCCCACACATAATTAAAGGATTATCTCATCTTATCTGTTTACAAACCCGCCATCTGAACAACCATGGTGTACGTGGCAGAGTGATAAGGACAACTGAAGAGAAACTAAGTCATGCAGCGAGACAGCGAGATCAAGCACACAAGTCGTTCTACAAAAGAACAGTTAAAGGAGAACAAAACGAAGAACAAAACAGCCAAGTCAAAGTCCTGACCTCAATCCAATAGAAATGTTGTGGATTTCATCCCATAGACAAGCAGTCCATGTGAGGAAATCCACCAACATCTCAGAACATCTCAGAAAGTTCCTCCAAGCCGCTGCAGACTGCTGATCAGAAGTTCTCTGAGATGTTCAGCTGCTGGTCACACCAGATAGTGAAAACAAGGATTCACATACATTTTGCAACTGCAGATATGTACATTTGACCAATTTTCTTGAATAAATATATTTTCGTAAATACAAAATACAAAGACAAATACATTCTGCTAAAGAACATTTAGCAGAATTTACACATATTCATGCACATACGCAGTATGCAGTATGTGCATTTGCAAAAAGTCATTGCAATTAAAGTGTAACATAAATATAAGTGTAATAGTCGCTTTTAGAGATTATAAACCGGGGTCGGGCGGCACAGTAGTGTGGGGGTTAGCACTGACGCCTCACAGCAAGAAGGATCCGGTTCCTGTCCAGGCCGACTGGGGCCTTTCTTTGTAGAGTTTGCATGTTCTCCCTCCGGGGTACTCCGGCTCCCTCCCAAGACATGCTCTAGGTTAATTGGTCATTCTAAATTGGCCATAGGTGATAGACTGGCGACCTGGCCAGGGTGTACTCCGGCTCCAGCAGACCCCGCGACCCTTCACAGGACAAGCGGTTACAGAAGATGAATAAATGAAACTGGGGTCTCACATAATAAAATAATGGTCTAAATTGAGGCAGCAGGTGTTGATCTATCCATTGACTTTTATCTATTGGGTTTTGCAGTGGCAGTGTGGAGGAGGGTGACTCCAGGACGTTGGAATTCACTGTTAAGCCTTCTTGAGGTGTCGTGGGCCTAACTTAACGAAACATCGGTGAAGGAAGGTGCCCACTTGAAAACCCCAATGACATGCTGCATACTGCTGTTTAGGCCACGTTCCTGATGTCTTCATATTGCTTGGTAGCTATGGTTAGCTGCTGAGCGGGCCATACAAGCCAGCAGCGTTTAGTTAGCTTATGTTTCACAATGTTTGAATTATCCTCTGCTGCTCTGTGGGCCTACAAGCCAACAGCATTTACTTTGTTTATTTGGATTTTAGGTTAAGCTAGCCAGTAGCATTTGGTAAGTTTATATTTCACAAGGTTTGAGTTAGCGTCTGCTGCTGAGCGGGCCATACAAGCCAGCAGCATTTACTTAGTTCATTCAGATTGTAGGTTAAGCGTCATATCACATGACTGTAGGTTTGTTAGGGTTTCTCAGCTGGATAGGGCCTCTAAATGTGTTTTGCCTTGGATTTTGGCACAAGGGATTGTTACATCTAATCCTGTGTATTAATGAATAGACTCCAGTATGGCTCAAGCATTGTAAAATGAATATGCTACAATGCAAGGCTACACATTACACATATGGCTTTGATTACGTTGATCGTTGCAGTCATTATTTACAGCAGCAGGAATGAGGAAGTAAAGAACCACCAAAGAAAGACGAGAGTTAACATGGGCACCGGCATTAAATAATATACTGTATACATAAAGTCTTCTGGGTCTGGGTAAAGGCATTAGGTAAAAAAACAAAAACAAAACAAAAACTGCATTTCACTGTATCAGTTTACAGTTGTCTGGTTTGTCAATGATTCCATATCAGCAGTGAGTCAGACGGTAATGAACTAAACACACGGGGAAAACATCAAACTTTTGAAATTTAACCCAATAAATTCGAAATATTTTCTCTTCGTCAACACTTTTCAAACGATATTTGCAAAAACCGAGTGCATCCGAAAACAACAGCCACTGATAAAAGCGCAGAAAGATAAACGGCGAGTGTCACAGCGCGGGGGATTCAATTAATGACGCCTTCAGCCAGCTGCGGCTGTAACGTTCAAGTTACGAGAGAAGTGCAGGATTACAAAGAACCCCAATTAAAGAAGCAAAAAGTTAAAAACTCACAGGACTCACCGTGTCACCTTCGACAATAAAAAAGTTGCCTAATGTAAAGCCTGGTTTCGATTTCATCAGCGCGCAGGAACAGGAAGTAGGAAACCACAATATATATATATATATATATATATATATATATATATATATTGAAGTGACATCAACTTTCTCAGTTCTCTGATGATTTGTCAGCAAATGTCACCGATCACTGACAAACAGCTGCACAGATATTTTTTAATAGTTTTTTAACTGAAAGTGAAAGAAGAAAGCTTTATCAGCTGTCATTACAGAGATTATTTATTTTTTTATGCTTTCCTCAAATCATCTTTGACTCTAATGATTTTAGTCATGCCTTGTGTGTAAGCGCTGGCACACACACACACGCACGCACACGCACATGCACATGCACACACTTATCCTTGTCCTTTATGCTCCAGCACACTGCACATTAGTCTTGAACCTCCCTTCCTTCCTCCCTTGATATACCAACAGAGAACGCCCATGGTGGAACTGCCTGATCATCAGCTTCACACACACACACACACACACACACCCACATTTCCACAAAAACCTGAGGCAGTGTTTTTTTTTTCCTTCTTCTCTTTCTCAGAAGTCTCAGGCAGCATTTTCAAGCTTCAGCCAGCATCGCACAGCCCTCAACTTGGGTCTGATCATAGAGACGGGACTATCAGAAGCCAAGGACTCAGAGGGAAGGAAGCTTATGAAGGATGCACACTCCTGGATGGACAGTCACACTTGTGCTGCTCGGCCTCTTCGGCTCAGGTGAGTGAAACCACGTCTGGACAGGTGGCACTGGAGGACCTGATGGGACGGACAGTGCCACCTGTCTTCATACATAGGATGTCATTGAGGTGTGGGGAATTCCACTGAAAAGTCTTGTTATGTCTTAGTTTGTAATATTTCCATATATATCAAGGAGACTGGTTGTGTTGTAGAGTGCATGGGCAGGTTGTACTCCACCATATTTCTACAGGGAAACAGTGTGCTTTACACTGTTGTAGTCTGGATTTGAATCTTTATGGTCATTGGTTGTATGACTGAATACAACTTAATGATTAGCAGAATCTCAAGTTGTGTATTACTTAAACAAAAAAAGGACAAAATGGTATAGGAGCCAAACAATTTACAAATACATCAACTTTAAGGTGCAGCATGGTGGAAGTATGACAGCTTTGGCAGTGATAAACTAGTAATAATATCATTTATATGTGTTGTGATGATGGCTGGCGGGACATGTTTTAGCAGCCCTGGTGTCTTGCCAGATGGCAACACTTCAGAAAAGGTGGTGCCCAGGGTGAGGTAACGCGGTATGAGCGAGGTCTTCCAGCTGGGCCGGTTGACAGCTGGTGATTTTCTTTCAACACTGACCCAACTACTTCAAAATAATAAAAGTTATAGTAAATGTTTCCAGGGACAATGCCACAATAATACTTAGCTTAGCTGTACTAGATAACTGTGATATACACCGATCAGGCATAACATTATGACCACCTTCCTAATATTGTGTAGGTCTCCCTTGTGCCTCCAAAACAGTTGTGACTCATCGGAGAATGGACATGGACCTTCTGAGGGTGTCCTGTGGTGTCAACAGAATGTTTTTCAGGGGGTTGCCTTTGAGTCCTATGGGTAGAGGCGAGGGTCCTCTGTGGATCATCCCACAGATGCTTGATCAGTTTGGGATCTAGTGAATTTGGAGGCCAGGTCAACACCTTGTGATGTTCTTCAGGCTTTTTTTTTGAGTTGTTCCTAAAGTGTTTTTGTGTGTGTGTCTATGTCAGGCTGCATCCTGCTGGGGATGGCTGCTGCCATCAATGAGTGTCATTGCTATGGGGTGGGGGTGTCTGGTCTGGTCTGGTCTAGGTGGGTGCTACATGTCTAAGTAACATCCACATAAATGAATGCCAGGTCCAAAAGTTTCCCAGCAGAACACAAGATGGTCATTGTTGTTCACTTCTCCTGTCGGTGTTATGCCTGATTGGTGTATATTGTTCAATCACAACTAGCCAAAAATGCAAGCGTAGACAAAAGTGGTATTTGCCTTAGTTCACCCTTTTTGCAGAGTGGCACGTGGGAAATGTAACTATAAATCCCGACAGCAGGCATGCCCACTGTGTGCGAGATCGACCGATAAGCTGGAGAACAACCCCAGGATTCAGTGGAACAATGGTCAATTCAAAAGAGGAGTGTGTTCTTCTGTCTTGGGCAGGGTGTCCTTCCTTCCTCAGAGGAACACACTGGGTGTATTCAGCCAGCCATGAAACAATGGGTCACAATAGATCAGCTAAAAAGAGTATTATTTTACGAGATGGCAAAATTCAGTTGACCCCTCGCCCGTGTTACGTCAAGACGGGAGAGAATGACTCGTGAGTTTATACGCCTCACAGCACCAAGATAAACACATGAAGTGACACTTTATTTCCCTAACTGTCACATACTTACACGTGTTCTAGTACGACATGGATTTGGCCCACTGTGTCAAATTAACTCAAACATAAAACAAATCTGATGTTTTGAAGAATGAAATGAGAAAAAAACAACCTTTGGTTAGCGTCTGCATCAGCTCTGAACTCCTTCAATATATGTTTACTGGCCTACGTGACTTATTGTGTCTTGTTTCCTCTCCCACTCCCTGGCTGCTCCCTTTGACCCCAGCTACCCCATCCCCTGTTTCCAGTCACACACCTACTCCACCTCTTCTATCTCAGATTTCATTTCCGCCGCCCTTTCCAGCACCCCTCCAGTCTCAACTCTCCTCCACCACCCCCTCCACCACCACCACCACCACCACCAGCCCTGAAGAGCTGAGCCCCGAAAGTGCCCCTTGCCTTCTGAAGACGTCGCCGTCCACTCTGGTGGTCAGGTATGAGAGAAATGACGGGTGATGTTACTTCAGATCACGTGGGGACACATGGGTTGAAAGATGCATTTGACCAAATCTTCTTCGTACCAACCATCTTCTCATCCGATAATTATCTGTAGAAGCTTACAGTGCTGAGAAATGAAAAACTTACTACATGGAAAACACACAAAAGGTTGACATTTTATTGTTTTATTAAAGGGAAACTACTGTTTTTTACAACCTGGACCTTATTTCTAGCATAAAATACGATCGTGCAAATGACACAAAAGTTAGATGGGTGAGTAAACGATCGTATTTTATGCTAGAAATAAGGTCCAGATTGTAAAAAAGTTCCCCTTTAAGAACAATTTGAATTTGATGTCAGCAACACGTTTAAAAAATGTTGGGACAGGAGCATGTTAAAATGAGAGTATGTTTTTAAAAAGCATTAAAATGTCTCCGTTTCCAGATTTGATGGGCCCATACTGTCTTTGTTCATTTTTTTCTTTAAATTTACAGTAGATTTTAAATGATTTGCAAACTGTATTCTGTCGATTATGGGGTGTTTCAACTGATACAGAAAAAAACACTTTTACACACAATTGGATAGTCCTACAACCAATGTACACGTATGACTAGCCCACCCAAACGATTTGATTGCCCCGGGGCAGGGTCAGTTCCCAACGAAGCCACTCTAGACCAACTTTCCCCTGCCCACAAAACTTTTGTGGGCAGGGGAAATCGGACTCGAATCTAGGCAACAGTTATGGCAACTTTTTTGGAAACTGGGTTGTTTGATGCAATCAGTGTTGTGCATGAACACGTTCGAAGAATGGCATTCATATTTTTGTGAACTGTGAACTGAACGCATACTTTTTCCAGCGTAGACGTGAGTTTCGCTCAGTCTGGAGGGAAAAAAAGGAAACTTTTTTTTTACAACAGCTGTCCGCTGACGTGCGATTTACGGCATACAGCATGGCTTGTGCAACTGAAAGATAAGCCACCTCCGGGACTGCAGAAGCAACTGATCCACACAGACAGTTGAGTTATTTCCCAGTATATACAGTCAATGGTGATTCAAAAAAGCAGCACAGATCCTGGTGGAAAAAATATCACGGGCTGGGGATGGATGTGCAGGTCAGTCAGAGAATACTCGATATGGAATACGTGATGGCTCTTTCTCATTCAGACAATGGGACTTTATTACATGCATCTTGCTGGGGATGGCTGCTGCCATCAAGGAGTGTCATTGCTATGGGGTGGGGGTGCCTGGTCTGGTCTAGGTGGGTGCTACATGTTTAAGTAACATCCACATGAATGAATGCCAGGTCTAAAAGTTTCCCAGCAGAACACTGAATTGTCACAAGACAGTCAGTGTTGAATCTTGATTGTTAAATCTTTTTTTTCTTTTTGCAGTCAAACCTGACCACTCCCAGCTGACCCCTGGGATACTACTATACAGTATATAAAGTTTCAATTAAAAGTTTATTTTCGTTCTCACCTATCTGTCGATACAGTATTGTGGCTCATTGCTAGGTTGCATCTACTAACACTGCAAAGGGACGTTTGTCCTCGTTCAGACTTCAGTCCGTCAACTGCAGCATGTCTGAAAGGGTTAACGACTGATGGTGTGTACCCTCTACTGTTACAGGTATGGAGATCCAGCCACAGCTAACTGTTCCATTCAAAGCACAGGGTTTCCTCTTCTGGGCTGGGAAGACCCACAGGTAAGAGAGTATGTCAGTGAATCAAGAACCTCACTTCTACCCAGTTTCAAATGTTCCCTGGTAGAGAATTTAAAGCATGTTTTGTTTTGTGTGACGGTCTTAGAATAAGTCAGATGCACACACCAAGATCCCAATTGATGAACTGCACATGTTTGGGGCGTTCCACGGTGTACATGTACATTAAACTGTCTTGTCCTAAGTAACCAACACTTTCATTCCAAAGCAAGCTCTCACATGATCAGCCCTGAGAAATCAAAACAGATTCTTGGCTAAATTAAACGCAGAGTATCAATTCAGTGTTTTAGTTGAGATGTGGAGTCGGTCACTCCAAGTCAGACGTTCATGAAAATAAGGCAGAGGTTGGCCAGGGGAAAATATTGACCTTCCCTTCCTGGATCATGTTATTGTTTGCAACAACCTTTTTTCAGGGCGTCTAAAAGTTCTCCTCAATGGCGTCCCTGAACCTCTCCCACATCTGATTTATGAGCCTTTTCCTCTATCCAGTGTTCAAATGATCCAAACCAGAATGCCACATTCTCTCTTTGACAACCAGTGGATTTCCTTAGATTGATCAACGATTTTCACGTCGGTGCAGCCACCAAATTGTAGGTTGTAGATCTAAAGAAACAGAGTGACCTTGTCTGTTGTTGGCAATTAACAATTAGTACAGAGATAAAATAACACAAATTAGTTTTTTCTGTGAGCCACACCCAGCATATTTTGATCTGTCGTCAGTCACCTTAGTGCTGAAATGCCTCAGCACAAGACACTCTGAAGATATGGGATTTATTGTAAGGCTGCTGTATTGGATTTAATGTACCTAATAATGACTACATAGATAGTTTGATTTATTGTTGATTTAAATAGAACCTCAATAGCTTTGTGATTTGTGAATTTTTGCAACTCTAGTCAGATCCTCCGCACACTTATGGTCATTTCCTGGTCTGGAGTGTGGAACGGATGACTAATTGGACCATCAAGCCGAAATGCTATGCATCACTTGACCAAGGAGGGAAGTGCGACACCAGTCTCTCTGTAATAGTCTACCGTGAGTTAAGAATGTCATCTTTCTGTCACGTTAAAATGTGCATCAAGCCCTTCCACTTAGCTGGTCTGAACATCTGTCTCCACAGAGCCCCCGGAGAGAGTAGCCATCACATTGGCAAATCACACTGGGCCGATGTTGGAGGGTCATCAATACACTCTGGAGTGTTTAGTTCAGGATGTTGCACCCGCTGAAAACCTCAACGTGACCTTCTACAAAGGGCGTACACCCCTGGGTCAACTGCACTCCAACTCCACCACAGTCAGGACACCAGTGACAGAGATCTTCACTCTGGACATCGTCGCCAGTAAAGATGATAATGGAGCCCAGTACTGGTGTGAAGCCAAGCTAGACCTAGGACCTGAAGGACCACAGCCCCCTCTGGTAGTGATGTCAGAAAAAGTCAGTGCCATAGTCCACTGTGAGTGAATTTATTATTACATACTGTGCTGGTTAAATGTATTTCCACCCCTCAGAATTTTTGACATTTCTGCATAAAAATGACTCAGTGGATTTTCCTGACAGTAGACATAGAAGACCCAGTCATTAAGGACCAATGAGATCTGAATTAGGAGCAGCATGGTGGTGTGGTGGTTAGCAATGATGCGTCACAGCAAGAAGGTTCTGGGTTCGATTGGGGTCTTTGCATGTTCTCAATGTACCTGCGTGGGTTCTCTCCAGGTACTCCGGCTTCCTCCCACCATCCAAAGACATGCTTGTTCGGTTAATTGGGGATTCTAATTTGGCCGTAGGTCCGAGTGTGAATGGTTGTCACTGCCCTGCGATAGACTCGAGAACTGTCCAGGGTGCCTCTCGCCCAGTGACAACTGGGATAGGCTCCGGCCCCCCACGATCCTCCAGACGACAAGCGGTCGAAAATGAATGAATGAATGAATGAGATCTGAATTATTTCAACAAATTCTAAAAGGAAATGTCAGGACAGTGTCGTGGGTGGGCGGGGTCGTCCCAGATCTTTGTGGCCCGTCGGAGGAGACGGCTCGAATAGATCTCCTCTAGCCGTGGGAGTGGAAGGACCTGGACCAGTTCATGTGAGCAACATCTCAGAATTGAAGCGGTTCAGTACTGAGGAATGGGCTAATATTCCTCCCAGGCGCTTTAGACGACTGATCAGCAGTTACCGGAAACTTTTAGTTGATATCATTGCTCATATGGGTCACCACAGATACTGACAACAAGGCTTCGCTTATTTTTGCACCTCACAGATGTACAAATGATTAATTTTCTTGAATAAACAAATAGAACAGAAACATTGTGCCTTTTTTATTCGTTCGATTGGGTTCTCTTTGTCTACCGTCAGGACAATGTGCTTACGTTTTGAGTCATATTTACACGGAAATGTCAGAAAGTTCTGAGGAGTGCAAATACTTTTAAGAGGCACCGCATATTGCACAACTGCACAACTTCCACCTGTAAGACCTTTTAGTTTGAACACTCTTTAAGATGGTTTGTTCTTTAATTTTAATCACTAAGCCACTTCCTGTCACCGATTTACTCCTCTTACAACCAAACTGTCTTTTCCTCGAATCCTACCTCTGATTTGTTTTTTTTTCCTCAGTTGAGCCACAGCTTAATTGTCCACCAAAGCTGCAGGTGAGAGAGGGAGAGAGCGTCAAATGTAGAAATGCTGCCAATGGTAGGTTTATGTCCTGTGCATTATTAAGGAATCAATGCTGTTCCATTTTCCGATAAAATCGCAGACAAGATTTAATTACAAACGTCAGCTTGTTATTGTTGTGAGCCTCCCTTCCTGGGTTTTGCTCCGTCATGTGATCTTTCATGATTAAAAGGGATAAATTTAACAATGGGTTTTTTTTCCCTCTTCCTCTTTCTAGGAACTACAAATAGCTGGAGTGGGTATTTCTTGTTGGTTGCCCTGCTTACTCAGATGATTAACTGTTGGTGATTCTTTTTCTGTAATTATTGGATGAACTGCTGCTGCTGCTGCTGTGAAAAACGTTTGACAGGGAGGACTCATTGCCTTGTGTGACTTCTAGTCTTCAAACAGATCAGTTTTGAATTTAAATGCCTTTTTGCATGTTAAATTACCGTTTTTTTACAACCTGGACCTTATTTCTGGCGTAAAATACGATCGTTTACTCACCTATAAAATAACTTTGGTGTTATTTGGAGTCAATCATCAGATATTTAGATCTGCGTATATCTATATAATGGGAGTGACTGGGGCACCGAAACGCAGTCTCTAAATGATGCATTATCTGCTGCGAAACTTGTTCATTTGACCAATATTTGTTATGATACCCTAGTGCTATTCCCTGTTGAGTCTGGGGAGTTACCCCTTATCATCATCCGGGGTCTATTCGCAGCTTTTTGTTGTTGTTTGGCCAGCTGGCCCTCTCTCTGCCTCCTTTCCTCCTTTCAATGAGCTCCTCATCCGTATACTCTGGCTCAAAACGGTAAGGACGTCCATCATAAACAAAGTCGTCATCCACAACCTCAGAATTGGAAAAATATTCAGCCATGTTGCAAAAAACTAGCAGAAGCAAATTACAGGTAAAGAATAATAAGAATAAGAATAAGAATAAGAAAACCTTTATTAGTCCCGCAATGGGGAAATTGCAGTTCACAACAGCTTACAGAAAGAATAAGGAAATAGCAAGAGCAAAAAGGGTAGCTATAAAGATAAATAGTGGAACAGATATTCCACAGGAATATTGCACAGATTGAGTTGTAGTATTGCACGGGTTGAGTTGTAAAAATGTTTTTTACACTTATGGTGTAATACTATTGCACATATTAAGATTGTACGTTGTGGAGCCTAACAGCAGCAGGAAGGAAAGACCTTCTGTATCTTTCCTTCACACATCGAGGGTGAAGCAGTCTGTCACTGAAGCTGCTCCTCAGTCCTGTCAGATCACCATGCAGGGGGTGGGACTCATTGTTCAGCATGGATGACAGTTTAGCCAGAACTCTCCTGTCACCCACCTCCCCCACTGAGTCCAGAGGGCAGCCCAGGACAGAGCTGACCGTGGCGGGGTGGGTGTGTGCGGTGCTCAGAGATGACATCTTCTAGGTCAGAGGTTAGTAGGTCAATCTACAGAGCCCGGATGATGATAACATTTAACTCTGGACTCAACAAGGAATAGCACTAGCGTATCATAACAAAATATTGACGAAATGAACAAGTTTCGCGGCAGATAGTGTTATTTAGAGGCTGCGTTTCGGTGCCCCATTCACTCCCACTATACGAATATACAGGGATCTAAATATCGTCCGAACGAAAGTTATATGGGTGAGTAAACGATCGTATTTTATGCCAGGAATAAGGTCCAGGTTGTAAAAAACAGTAGTTCCCCTTTAAAATTTCCAACACACGCACAGAAAACAAAAAAAACTTCATCATATCACTTAACACTAAAAGCAGATCAGAATCAGAATCAGAAAAGACTTTATTGCCAAGCATGTTTGTACATACAAGGAATTTGCTTTGGTGTTATTACGCATAAAATAAAATAAATGATGAACAGATGTGTTTCAGCCCAGGTACATACTCTTGTTATTTGTAGTTCACATCTGTCAGACTAGAAATAAAATTCCCATTTTAGACTTGTACTTAATCACTCAAAAGGTCATAGGTTTGTAAACGCATTGTTTTTTTTTGTAAAAATATTCTTCCTGTCAAGTGTCAGAATTTTTGAATGTGTCTTTGCTGTGTATATATGCTTTCACCAGGTCTACAGCAGGTCTTCTTTCTCAGATGTTAAAATGCTGGATTATTACATGTCTGACGTGTTTGCTGTTCCCTTTGAACATATGTATTTTGTTCAAAGGAAATGTATTTGTACATAACAAAACTGATAACTGATAGGAAAACAAGATGGTTGGTCAGTTATTATAATAATTAACAGTTAAGAGTTGTTTTCGAGTAGTCAGAGCTCACAAAGTTTAAGCCACTTTAACTGTACATTGCTTTCAATAAATGTGTGGAAAAAAATCGTGTTGGGTGTACCGTATGTTAAAGATGAGGCACAAAGTATTTATTCAGTACTTATTTATTGAAAATAAACATTTACATTTTAAACAAAGCTGTTCAAATATAAGTTTTGTCAAGTGATTTCCTGATTAGTTGTCATACATCAGTTTGTCTGCTCTTTGAGAAAACTTCTAATTATTTTATGTGTCCAAAAATAATTATGGCTTTTTTTACTTTCATCCCATCACAAACATACTCATTCAAACACAAGCAAAGAAAAAGTCAGTTTGTAGTATATCATTAACTTTAGTGGGCAGACATCTACCACCTTTGGTTTTAACATCTTTACTGCTCCATTAGAATCCAAGGACTCGGCCAGCCCCAACCTGGAAACAAGAGACACATCCTTACTGATCATTGTTTATGATTTATCAAAATGTCACTGATCATAATGCAGCTGTTATAGCATTGAGGCATATTTTAATCTGCAAATACTAGAGTAATAACTGAATAATGTGACCTACTCAGAGTCATTGACTATAAAAATACACGATCAGCCACAACATTAAAACCACTGACAGGAGAAGTAAATAACATTGACCATCTTGTGACAATTCAACGTTCTGCTGGGAAACTTCTGGACCTGGCATTTGTGTGGATGTTACTTAGACATGTATCACCCACCTAGACCAGATCAGACACCCCTACCCCATAGCAATGACACAGCAGCCATCCCAAGCAGGATGCAGCCTGACGCACACACAAAAACGCTTTAGGAGCAACTCAAAAAAACATGAAGAACAGAACAAGGTGTTGACCTGGCCTCCAAATTCATCCTGTTGCAAGACACCAAAGGACACCCTCAGGAGGCCCATGTCCATTCTCTGGTGAGTCACAACTGTTTTGGACGTACAAGGGAGACCAACACGATGTTAGGGAGATGGTTATAATGTTATGCCTGATCAGTGTATGTTATATAATAAATTCCTTAAAAGGCACACTCCACATAGATTTCTCCTTTTGAGTAGTATTTCTGTCTTTTAGTTATTCTGTTAAATAAACATGAGGTCAGTTCTTTAACAAAAATCAATCTTACTCACTGTGTTTATGTCTGTGTTGGTCATCATCATTTTACAGAAATGTCAGAATCATCAGAGATGACCTGCACCTCGTCGCCATCATCCGGTTTGCCATCTCCTGCCAACAGCAGCCGAGGCAAAACCACCTGACACGCTCTGTTCAATGGGAAATCCACGGGGCTGGAGTGGGGAGGAGCAGGAGGAAGAGGAGGACTCCTGGTGTCCACGCTTAAGCTCCAGTGCTGAATTGAATGCTTGTATTTCGCTACAGCTGCTGCCAGGAGCTCCTGGGACACTGTGAGAGGTTGCTCTTGAGCCAGCGCTTGATCGGCAAGAAGATCCAAAAATGAGTGCGTGGGAGCAGATGTGGCGTTGACTGGAGGTTCTTCTGACCCTGCAGGTGTAGTCAAACCAGCATCTAACTCCACTTTTACTTCACCCTTTGCCAAGGCAGCACCCTGCTTCTGGACACCAAGGGACTCGGAATTGGAGATATTAAAGCCTTCATTAAAGACAGGATCTGTTCCTCGTAGTTCCCCTGATAATGGCTGAGTTCCCTGAAGACCGTCACAGCCATCTGGCAAAGTGGAACCACCACCGATGGAGGGCGGCTTCTTTCCAGACTTGATCTTCTTTACTCTGAGGCAAAATGTATAATGTTTGTCGACTTTTCTTTTAATAACATTTAAACTGCATTTAGAAACTCATGTCACGTTAAATATTTAATTGTGGTTGTAGCTCCATTGCACTGAACTTACGGTAAAGAAGCAAAAAGACCTAACAACTTCCCGCTCTCCTTTATCAGCAGCCTGAAACCAAAAGAGGTTAATTAATCAAAAGTGTCTCCACGTTCACATTATAATTTCTAAATGAATGAAAGACAAGGGTTAGACCATTGCTGCATACCTAGACTGCATCCATCCTTTAGGCCAAAGTGGTTTGATCTCATTGTCCAGTAAAATCTTAAGGTTCTCCTCGATCTCCTGGGCACCCTTTCCTTCCTTTTTATATTTGTCCATTTTTGCCCTCAGCACATGGCTCAAGCACTCACTGCATGAAATATATAATTTAAATATGCATAAAGATAAATGTTAAACTCTTGTTTTTATGGACCACCAAAGCTTGACTGTTTTACACAGTCAATTTCAAACATTTCGCTTTAAAGTTATTACATCTAACCTGATCTCTTCGTTCCATTTGAACAACTTCTTAGGACCTCCTCCTTTTTTGCCACCTTTCTCTTCCACACTGTCCTCCAGTGTTGCTCTGAAATTGCATGAGAGTGAAAAATATATTTCTATTGAACCCAAAGCAAATTAGTTGTAAACTCAGGAAAATCAGGAGGTTGATTTTACATTTAAAAGGTAGCTCAGTGTTTTTTCTGATGCTCTGTCATCGCACTCAAATGAAATGACAACAAAAATTCATGATGCACAGATTTATGACACTTGATCATCTTTGAAATCATATACTTTTTTTAATCATATGCCTGTGCATGTCCTTGTAAAGTGTCATTAATTATCATCTTGTGACAATTCAATGTTCTGCTGGGAAACTTTTGGACCTGGCATTCATTCATATGGATGTTACTTAGACATGTAGCACCCACCTAGACCAGACCAGGCACCCCCACCCCATAGCAATGACACTCCTTGATGGCAGCAGTTGTTGTAATTTCCTGACAAAGTTATAAAGTAAACAAATAAATGCTGATGAACTCACCTCGACATCTTGACTTGTTCATACGCTTGGCAGTTTTCATGGAAACGTGCGATCTGATCAGGCATAGATCGTCCAATGGCGGCCTTAAGTTTCTGCATGGGATCTTCCACACCAGGGGGCCCCCCCTTATCATAATCAAGAGGCGATTCAAATGCAAATATAAAAATCTCGACAGTGTATAATCATAATAGAAAAACAGCCAAAGCACTCACCACATGTGTGTTAAACAGCTTCTTTACACGTTTGAGAAGTGTGTCTCTGCTGCAGGGCAGGAAGGACGACAGGTGTGTGTACACCTTAGAGCGAAGCTGGCCGCCTTGTTCCCGACACTGCAACTCAATACTGGATCAAGACACAATGTGAGCTGAACAAAGCACTTAACCACTATGTTCAGTATCGCAGAGAGTGAACAAGTCAAGGAGAGGAATTGTGGTTTAATCCACTACTTCATTAGACTCTTCTTTATAGTGAATTTGAAGAAGCTGCTGCACCAAATGAGTAGATCAGCGTCAGTGGAGTAGGAATCTATCTGGGTAGTGATCATAGTAAGACCACAGCTAAGATGTTAAACCTGCCAACATAAATAAAATCCATTTAAAGGGGAGTGACCGTTTTTTTTACAACCTGGACCTTATTTCTGGCATAAAATACGATCGTGTACTCACCCATATAACTTTGGTGTCATTTGGAGTCGTTCGCAAGATATTTAGCTCCAGCGGAGTGTGTATATCCACATAGTGGGAGTGACTGGGGCACCGAAACGCAGCCTCTAATAACGGATTATCTGCCGCGAAACTCTCCAATATTTTGTTATGATACACTAGTGCTATTCCCTGTTGAGTCCAGAGTTACCTGTTATCACCATCTGGGGTCTGTGGATTGACCTACTAACTTCTGACCTGGATGATGTCATCTCTGAGCGTCGCGCATACCCGTGGCGGTCGGCTTGTTTAACCGTAATTTGCTACTGCTATTTTTTTTGCAACATGGCTGAATATCTTTCCAATTCTGAGGTTGTGGACGACGACTTTGTTTATGATGGACGTCCTTACTGTTTTGAGCCAAAGTATACGGATGAAGAGCTTGTTGAAAGGAGGATGCGGAGGCAGAGAGAGGAAGAACAACAAACCGTTGCACATCCGCGAATAGATAACAGGTAACTCCGGACTCAACGGGGAATAGCACTAGTGTACGATAACAAAATATTGTTGAAATGAACGAGTTTCACGACAGATAATGCGTTATTTAGAGGCTGCGTTTCGGTGCCCCAGTCACTCCCATTATACGGATATATGCAGATCTAAATATCCGAACGACTCCAAATGGCACCAAAGTTATATGGGTGAGTAAACAGATTACTGACTGAATATAAGATCAGTGTTTACAACTGGATTCTGCACAAATTTAAACCAGATCACGCAGTCGCACAAATCGTAACACCATGTGTTTGATCCATTGTGTTTTGCAGCTAATTGTGGTCTTAAAGAGGTTCCCAGTTTGTCAGGTTGTGGTAAAACTCACTCTAGCAGGATTGAGTTGATATCTGGATTGAAGAACTTGAGTTTTGATTCCCCCTCTGAAGTCTTGGCAGCCTGAAACATGCGACCACCATCACCATTCAATCTGCCAACACATGTTCTCCACTACAACGTGTTCAAATGAAACCATACCGCTGTGAGTTTCCTAATGCTCTCTTCCAGTCCTGGAGGTAGTCCCTCTGGCAGGGGGGCAGTCTGATGTGATGACGTAGAACTGGCCTCTGACGGGAGCTGGATTTGCTCCAGATGACACTTTGCATTTGGATTTTGGGCTTTTGCCTCAGAGAAAACGTTCAGCTGCGTCTCTGTGGCAGTTTGAGGAAATGATTTTGGCGACAAAGTCTCTTCACCGACTTCTAACAAAGAATCCAAATCGATATCAAAATCCACCGTGCTGGCTGCCTGGATAAGAGCATGGTCATTGGTGGAACCAATTAAACTCAGGAGGGGGTCGGTCAGTCCGGTGCTTCCACCTCCACCTGCATCTGCTGGGAACAGAGGGATTGTGGTAGCGCCCATAAATGCAGCAGCGTTCTGATTTGCTCTCCCCATCTTCTCCCGTTCCTTCTCCTTTTCTCTTTGAAACTTTTTCAGCATGCTGGTGACACTCAACATCTTGACCGCTTTCTTCTTTTTGATCTTCAACTCATTATGAGGCCCCATTTCAGACACAGTGCTGTAAGATAAACACATGATGCATCTGAAAAACATATCTAGAGAGACGTTCAGCCAAATACACCGTGAACAAGAGCCTCACCTTAACTCCTCACTCAGACATATTCCACCTGCTCCACGCTGCTTCTTCTTTGGCTTGTCCTGTCCCTCATTGAGTTTACGCTTCTAACAATTTGTTGGAAGGCGTTACAAGACTTTTTAACGTGCAATGTAACGTTCATCTTGGACATCCAGTCACTCATGAAAGAGCAATGTAAAGGTCTTCTTAAATTAAAAATGTTTCCAAGACTTACTTTTGTCAGATCGAGTGTCTTCTCCTCTGTTGCCAAGTCGTCCGTCTCGGTGTCAGAAGCCTGGCGGAACTGCAGGACGCCTGAATTCACGTAGAAGCCTCCAAATCTGGTTGTGAGGGAGGCGGGCACAAACTCATCATACTAGAGGCAAAAAAAGAAGTGGTAGAAATGATTAAAACTAAATGAACAAGAAAAACTATTGAAATAATTTAAAGTTTGATAAGTGGAATATATATATTTAAACATCACGTCTGCAGGAATGAGTAAATGCTCAAGCAGAGCAGATGTCACACCTTAATTACCTAATAAAACCAAAGGCCTAGACACAGTAGTTTAAACTGTGTCTCTGTGCAGCACAGCAGTTATTTAAAGATGCTGATCTGAAACAAGACGTGTTCACTAAAATCCACAGGTGTGTTTGAACACAGACTCACGGCCTCTGAGTTGTCAATGAAAGAATCCTCTTCATCATAACCGTATCCAATGTCAATCAAGTCCTGAATGCGGTCCTTCTTCTTCTTCTTAGGTTTGTCACCCTGAAATGAGGAGATATTCTTGTATCATTTCCAGTCATCATTGATTACGACTTTTTTGTACAAGGTAATCTTATGAGATGCTGGATAGATAGATACTTTTGGTGTCCATCTGCAAAGAAAAAGCTACTCACATATTTTTCCTCCAATCTTCTTGCAATGGCAGCAACGTCATCGTCCTCTTGCTTTTCTTTCTCTTCAAGTTTGCTCAGTGGGACGTCATCTTTTGTCTGATTGATCTAAAACACATCAAGGAACATATCAAGGACCTGACAGGAGAAATAAATAACACTGACCATCTTGTGACAATTCAGTGTTCTGCTGGGAAACTTTTGGACCTGGCTTTTATTCATGTGGATGTTACTTAGACATGTAGCACCCACCTAGACTAGACCAGACCAGGCACCCCCACCCCATAGCAATGACACTCCTTGATGGCAGCAGCCATCCCCAGCAGGACACACACATAAACAGTTTAGGAACAACTCAAAAAAACATGAAAAACAGCACAAGGTGTTGACCTGGCCACCAAATTCACTAGATCCCAAACTGATCAACTATCTCCCCTCAACCCATAGGACCCAAAGGCCCCCGCTAACAACAATCTGTTGCCACACACCACAGGACACCCTCAGAAGGCCCATGTCCATTCTCTGATGAGTCACAACTGTTTTGGAGGCACAAGGGAAACCAAAACATTATTAGGAAGGTGGTCATAATGTTATGCCTGATGGGTGTAGTATGCTGTACTTTGGCACATTTGCACTAGGTGGACAGAAACTGTTAAGTGTGCATTATTGTTAAGTACTGGAAAACTACAACATCAGTAATTACTTATTTTATAAATATGAAGATAAATGTAAATAATATGACTATTTTATTTATTTTATGTCATCGCAGTAGACGTGGAGTTTAAAGCCCACCTTGTTCTCAATGAGCTGAGTGTAGCTGAACTCGGGGAAGCTCTGCTCGTCGGGCTCAAATAAACTGAGGACGAACCGGACCGTGTCGCTGACGGTGGGTTCGTCTGAGTGGGTTTCTTTCCTCGGCTGAACAACCGACGGACACTTCTGAACCGAGCTATGAGAGGCCGAAGGTCCCTCTGAGCTCAGAGTGGTCAACTGGACCCTCCGGGACTCAGCCATCGCTCCTGATAACACACAAACACCGACTCTGTGGTTTGACCTGAAAGTGGCGGGCGTCGAGGCTTCAATTAAGCACGAGTGGACGCAGGTGTGCGCGCGAACCGTGGCGCTACCTTGAGCGCATGCGCACCAGACAAGCTTAACTTTAAACAAGCTATTTATTTATTTATTAATGTTTATTCGTTTTTACCTTGGATAACAAAACACGTTTATACGTTTCACCTGTAATGTTTAAAAGTAACACACACATTTACTTTAGTTTTTTTCATCTCCTATATTAGCTACGTAAGGAAAACTACCAGTGGAGCGGAAGGAAGGAGGGACTAGCGGGAGGGGGACAGGATAAAAGGAAGGAAGGAAGGTATTTAGAATAGGAGGAAAGAAGAAAGGAAGAAAAAGTGAATAGAAAGGTGAAAAAGCTTCTAAAAATCTGTTCGTTCTTTATTTATTTTGCTTTAATTAAAGTTCTTTCTGCTGATGACTAAGTTTTTCTACCCAAGATGCTCAACAAGTACTAAACTTACATTTTAAAACAGATATTTCACTAAATCAAGAGTAAACAAAGCCAATCCAAACAGTTTAAAAACTGTCAGTAACAATAAAGAGGAATTTTACTTTTAGCACCAGAATAAAGTACCAGTGGTCCATTTGACTAATGTATTTCGCCTATTATAGGATGAATTCTGGTAAATTTGTCAAAGTCAAAGTCAGCTTTATTGTTTCATTGCCTTATTGAGCAGGTAAGGAATTGAGCTTCCTGACAGCCTGGTGGATGAAGCTGTCCTTGAGTCTGCTGGTCCTGGCCCGAAGACTCCTCAGTCTCCTCCCTGATGGCAGCAGACTGAGGAAGTTGTGTGACGGGTGGGTGGGATCACCTGCAATGCAGAGGGCTTTGCGGGTGAGACGGGTGTTGTAAATGTCCTGGAGGGAAGGGAGAGAGACACCGACTACCCTCTCAGCTGCTCTCGCTAAGCGCTGGAGGGTCTTGCAGCAGGACACGACCACACCACACAGTGATGCAGCTGGTCATGATGCTCTCGATGGCGCCTCTGTAGAAGGTGCGCATGATGGGGGCCGGTGCTCTGGCTTTTTCTCAGTTTGCACAGGAAGTAGAGGCGCTGTTGAGCCTTCTTCACCAGTGATGCAGTGCTGGTCCACCAGGAGAGGTCCTCTGTGACGTGCACACCCAGGAACTTGGTGCTGCTCACCCTCTCCATAGCAGCACCGTTGATGGTCAGAGGAGCATGCTGAGTGTGCGCTCTCCTGAAAGTCCACAACAATCTCTTTTGTCTTTGAATTAGGTCTTGAAAATTTGGACAGAATACCCCCCCCCCCCCCCCCCCCCCCCAAAAATTTTTTTTTTTTAAAAGGAATAGCATAAGCTTCAGCATTAACGCAACATTTGAATGAGTTGTATATTCTAATGTACAGGTGAACCAAAGTGCTTTACAAGAGATCAAGCAACGATTAAAAAACACACCGGAAAACAAGTACAAGAGTAAAAGTAAGATAAAAAAAATAATTAAAAAAAACAATAACTGAGAGGTTAAAAAAGTAAAATAAAATACAATAAAAGTGTCACCACACTACCAGGTAAAAGCCTTTCTAAGTAAATAAGTTTTAAGTTTAGATTTGAGGAGGCACAGGTCATCTATAGGTAAGGGAAACCTGTGTCAAAATGTTTTTTGTTTTTTTTTGTGTTTGTTTGTATTATTTTTTTTTTACATTATAATCACCTGCTTCATGTTCCAAAATGAATTCATTACAAACTAACAGACATACAGAAACTCTCAGGCCTGGGACCGTCTCGTGGTATTAGATGCTTCTGATTACAGAAGCATCTAATGCTTCTGGAACAAAAAACAGGTCAATGAAAGATTCGGCTGTTAGCCAGATGTCCGTAGTTAGATTTTTAACGAATAAAGTGACAACAAGAACGTGAATAAAACTCACCACGCCGTTTTATTTCTAATCTAATCCCCAAATTAACTTCTGTATTTCTGCAGAAAGTGAAAAACTGGTCTGCACTGCAAGCTGTTTGCAGAGAGCGAGAGAGACCTGCAATGTACCTTGTTCACTACATGGGGGTGCTGGAGATCCATGAGGACCAGTGGAGCTCACTGGTAACAGTGAATGCAGGAATATTTTAGATGGAGTTTACCTTGTGTTTGCAATAAACTCATGATTATTCAACACAATCAAACGTGCTTCATCAATGTTATGATACCAACGCATAGAGTTGTGTTCTGCAGAAGCTTCTTAAATATGACTGAAAAGAATTTATGCATGGCACTAACAGTCAACTTAATAAAAAAAGAAATCTTTAAATGTTGCCCAACTTTGGAGGCAATTTGCAGAGTGTGATTTTGCGTCTGAGGGGGGAAGTCTTGGCTGCAGAGTGTGTGGGGTTTTTAAAGGGTTGCACAACAATGTGATGTGGAAATTCATGCGCAAATCCTCATTGCAGCTTGCACGGGGCCCTGCACTGAATCGACTCTGACAATTACAATAACTGGATAATTGCAATCTGTCACCATACATTCAGTGTTAGCATATCACAAAATAACCAATCCAAGCCCCTCCACACACACATGTCCCTGATCTGCATAACGCACGCGGCACCCCACTTTGTAATTATAAATGAATTTCACGGTGCGGGGCTTTTAATGCAAATAATATGGATCTTTTTCCCCTTCTCACCAACAGGACTCACTGTGTGTGTGTGTGTGTGTGTGTGTGTGTGTGTGTGTGTGTGGGTGTGTGTGTGTGTGTGTGTGTGTGTAGGATCAGATTGCCAAGCTTTCTTTGACTAGCCGTCCCTCTCAAACGAGTTAATGGGATGGAAGTTATTTGCCACCCTGAGCTGGCGATGCGAGGTCGAACAGAAGTGTTGAATTAAAAAAAAAAAAAAAAAAAAGAAGAGGAAGAAAGGCGTCAATAAATGTGCAGGAGACAATGAACTAAACACACCAGAGCAGGACAAAGACAGACAGATGGAGGCGGCAGGGGTAGCCTTGCTCTCCGTGTGTGTGTGTGTGGTTTTTTTTTTGTGTGTGTGTGTGTTGGTCTGGTTGGTGACAGGGACCCCATCAGTGCAGGATCAGAGTGGGGAAATTGGAGGACAATGTTGGAAGAGGGGTGTGGGGGATAATTTAAACCGACTGGGGAGGCGGTGTCCCAGAGGTGCATAATTTACTCATTCATTAACTAGACCAAACAAGAGCCAATATTAATTAACTCTTTCCCCGTGCCGAGGCGCCCGGACAAGCGCGTGCTTTGTTGTCAAAGGGCCACAACAGCTCTTGGAAGTGGAGGCTTTAAAATAAGAGCCGACAGGCCAGAGGGTGTTGTAGGAGGGTGTGTTTATGGTTTTAAATAGATAAAAATAAGATTAATAACCGAGTAAATTTGTTCTTAAGTGCAGTTTTGAGCAGCTGTACTTCACTTATGTACACACATGAATGCACCAGCATCAATAATAAGTTAAAAGAGTATATTATAGATAATAACTTTTTTCTCTGTGGATATTTTTCTACTTTTTGATGATAATATGTTTGCACTTTTACCACTTAAATGTTAGTTCAAGCACAACGGATAATAATAGTCAACACCAATCGTCATCGATTGGAACTACTGTACTTAATAAATGATCAGAAAGAATCTCTTGTTTAACTAATTTTATTCTAATTGTTAACTTTTTGGTTAAAAGCTAATGATATTTACTCAGGGATCATATTTAAGGACCGTGTTGATTTACCCCCCAGCAGGGAAATGACTGAACTTCTAATATTCTAATACTCCACCACATTTATCTGACCCCTGCAGTCAGTTAATAGAGGCCCAGCAGCGTGTCGTCCCCTCGAGGCTCCACACGTAGGTTAAACCGGTCATGCATATGTTGTGTTTCTATACTATAGAGACAAATGTTATGCATTATAGACATGCATTTATTTAACTGCTAGACAAGCTGTAGACAGGTAAGTGGGAGGGTTTACATGCGAAAGTTAAACCACAAAACAGCGTGCACATTAAGAACAGGAGGGAAAAGCTAAACCTTGGTTATCAAGTTGAGTTGACATTGTTTTAGATACATCACGACTTCTTCCACAATAATTTATCAATATCTATCTATCTATCTATCTATCTCTCTATCTATCTATCTATCTATCTAGAATGAGAAAGAAGAGGAAGAAGAAGGACAAAGAGAAGATGAATGAGAAAACAAAAGAAGGAGGAAGAGGAGAAAGAGAATGAGAGGAAGAAGAAGAAAAAGGAAAACAGAAACAGAAGAAGGAAAAGGATAAGAAGAAGAAGAAGAAAAAGGAGAAAGAGAAGAAGAAACATCTCTTCTCCTCCACCGAGGGGAAAAAGAAGAATTAGAAGATGAAGGAGGCGGAGGAAGAAGAAGAAAAAGGAAGAGAAACAGAAGAAGGAGAAGAAAAAGAAGAAGAGGAAGAAGAAGAAAAAGGAGAAAGAGAAGAAGAAGAAGAAAACATGTCCTCTCCTCCACTGAGGAGAAGGAGAAAAAGAAGAAGGAGAAAAAAAAGAAGAAACTTTCCAAAAATGAAAAGGCCATCCATCACACACAGACATATCCCACATCCCGTCTCCTCCACTGGGGTGCGCTCCTCCACAGGCCCCGGCTGGCTCTGCTGTCAGGCCCTGCTAACTTTGATTAAGGTTTAAATTGGCTGAATTTAATGAACGCCGCCTAATTAGGCAGGATAACAGCTTTAATTGATAAGTAATTATTTGCCGCAAATTGTTATTAATTCTCCCGCTCTGTCTTGTAATGTACCGACTCCAAACCCTCCTCCTCCTCCACCCCCCCTTGTCCCCTTGTCCCCTCTCCCCCCCCTCCTCCCCTGCAGCATTTTCTATTTATGTCAACAAGCAGTGGTAAACAATTAGGCATATGTTAGGATGGGATATTCCAGAGGGTATCATCCGGCTGCGCTGGGCGCATGGGTAGTTTATGTGATATTATTTGCTCTCGCTGACTAATATCTTTGAGCATTAAGTGCTTAAACTGTCCCGTCAGTCTGGCTGCGTGCCATCGACTGCACGGTGTCACGCCTGGCAGAAAGAAACGCAGAGGAATAAGTGGTTGTTTCACTACTGGGAATTAATTTCAGATTAAAAGAGGAAGTATCTTGTTTCCTTCAGTACTGATGGTAGTTTTCTGATCTCATACTCAGCTATGGGACTCATTTCAGCCTGTTTAACTTTAAACATCTATTTAATATTGATCTAATTTGATCTAATTGCATATATAATATACCTGTCTGGATAAAAAGGGAACACTGTTTAAAAAGATCCCAGTGAAGTAAGTGTTGAATACCTTCATACTATTAGTTGATTCTTAAAATAAAAAGAAAAAAGCAGTAAAATCAGCTTTAAACCTGCATAAAAAATAAATGTTCCTGCAAGGTCATGGCTCCTGAGAAAGACAAAACATGAAAATCAACAGATCATCTGAAATAAAGAAGATCCCGCAGAGGCCCAGGATGAAGGGGACAAAAAGAAGATTCTTTTTTTAAAAAAAGATCTTTATCAGGCCGAATTTTACCAGTGCTTTCAAAATCGGTGACGGGCCGGAGGAGCAAGCGTGCCAGCGTGGCGAGGAGACGCTCAGGTTATAAAAAGAAGAACCTCAGAAAAAAAAAACCCAGAAGGCCCGACCAACCTTCACGTGACTCATCACAGTCACCGATGCAATTACGTCTGCTGTACAGAGAGGAAAATATCAGAGTCAGCACGGAAATAGGTGTCAATGATTACTAGCAGTGATAATAGATTGTTACGGGCATACACTCATGGATAATCAGCTTTAATGAGCTCAGCAAATTATGGACAAACACAGCGCTACTCTCCCGACCTTAAGATATGAATTGTGCGTCAGAATAAATAATATACTATACATTCCTGTAAACATGGGTGTATTTACTCAACTCTCACTAATCATTACGGGATAAATTCCCTGCTGTACCTGAACATACTCATGATATTACTTTATTTTGATAAGATTAGAGACCCTTGAATATCTGACCTGTCTGCTTCACTCTACAGAGGGACAGTTTATGCATATTTGGACTCTTTTCCACCTCTACAGTAGCTTCAGCGCTCTCGGGTGTCGTCCTCGGCTAGCCTTTGACTCTTTCCTCGTGTCTTGCTCATAACATACTTGTAACCTTTTCATTTGAAACTTCCTGAATCATGATCTGGGGTGTATTCTATCTATTTAGTTTCTTTTTTCTCTCTCTCTCTCTCTTTTTATACAGGTGAGGGCAGTAATATGGACTGTTTCCTATTCATTGTACTGTTCGGGTGCATGTGAGATGCATATGTGTATGGATTGTCAAGACCGATGTTGCAAGACTGAGCGTTTTGTTGTTTCGTCGTTGTGGTTATGAAATTAAAAAAGCTCAGTAAACAAATTTGGAAAAAAAAAAATTAGATTAGATTAGAAAGTCTTTATTGTCCCAAGTTGGGCAATTTGATCTGCAACAGCAGTCGACAACCAGATTCATACCATAAAACAGTACAGTACAGTACACAGAGGTAAATAAAAAAAAAATGTCATCAGGTGAGTTATCATGACCATAAATGTGCCTAAAGCTTATTTAGAGGGAACAAACAATCAGAGCTGTTTGATTAGGCCCTCTTAGTGAAGGTGTACCTCTATCCAGACGGCAAAAGTCGAAACTCAAAGCATACAGAGGGCGACGTGGGTCGGCTAAGGCGACCTTTGCCCTCCGAACGGCCCTTCCTTGATAAACATTGTGAAGCTGCTGCAGGCTAGTACTGGCGACTTTTTGCATGTGATACAAATTTTAGTCAAAGCTCACTAACATCTGGATTACTTGACTGTTTTTTTCAGTGATTAAAATCCTGCCTGGTGGACATTTCCACGCTGTTACTTGATACTTGAAATCATCAGAATTATTAGGAGACAGAAGGGCCTCGGTGAGTAGAGGAAACAAAACGCGAATGGAACACACAAAAGAAAAGGGGGCCTTTGTTTGAAACAGCATCAGTCATCTTGTTGGGGCGCGCACAGGCGCTCCTGGCTGAGCTATTCATTAAAGTGATTTAAATGAGATGCGCGTGAACTCGCCTCCTAATTAAAACATCTTCCCTCGTTTACAGAGCGACTTTGAGCTGATCTCTTTGAGGGGTGGGAGTGGGAGGGGGGGGTGACTTTCTCCTCCCTCCTCCCTCCGCTGTTTCACTCCCAGCAGATGGTTTTGTTGGGCTCCAGTAGCCTGCCAGTGGCCGAACAGGCCGATCCATTCTTCCTCTACGTGCCCCCGAGATCCCAGGATTTACGCCCCTCCTCTCCTCTCCTCCACTCCACTCCACTCCCCTCCACTCCACGGACGCGCACGCACGCTTGCACCGACATCCAGATGATCAAGAGATGAGGGGAGGGAGGTATTGATTGGGCTTGCTAAATGTATATGCAAATACTTCGAGCCGGTGCATGAAAAATTGGCGTCACCGTTTCTCAAATTGCTATATTTTATGAAAGTGTTAATTTGCATAGCGGATTTCCCTGCGGGGTAGGAGGGTTAATTAGGTCTATTTCCGTGCGGCTTGTGCCAAGACAGCCAAGGAAAGAAAAAAAAAAGGAGGGTGGGCAGAAGAAAGAGAGGAGAGGGAGAAGGAGAAGAAGAGGGGGAGATCCGACTCGCTGATAACAATTAAAATGGCATTTTGGACTCTTTCAAGCATCGAATTTTTTTGGCATATTAAGCACGTTTTATAGGAGGAGGTGATAAGTCAGTTTTAATTGAAATAGAATTATTGCTCCAGAGGAAGTTTTGTTACACTCACATTTTCTAAATTATGTGTGTGCGCGGGGAGAGTGAGATTTTTTTTTTTTTTTTTAAAAGGCATCGCGTTTAATCTATCAGAGAGGAGGTGAATTAAAGAAAATAACTCGAACCACCACAATTTGCATTTCCTCCCAGTGTTCTGTCAGAGGCACAATTACGCTCATAATTAGACGGAGGAAAAGTTTCTAATTGCGTGGAGAGAAGGAGCTGAAACGCGCTCGCCTGGAAATGGGGTCTTTCCTTTTCTAAATTATCAAAGCTTCCATTATGTGTCAGGAAAAAGAAAAAGAAAAAGATTTGTGGGAGGAAAAAAAAGCCCAAAACAAAACATCAATATATTAAATCCTTTCACTTTTAATTGGAATCGCGTCCAGTTTCCTGGTTTCCGGCTGCGCAAAGCGCACTGCAGGATCAAACCCCGTCTCCCAACAATTAATTTAGATTAGTCTCTTAATTATCGACCAATCGACTAAATAATGACTGACTTCATTTTAGATAGTTAAAAATTAACTTGCAGGCAGTAATTGAGTAATTAACTCTCCGCTGCTTCACCTTAGTTTGCTAATTAAAAAATAAATATGACTTGATTCCTCCTCTCAAGAGGCTTGTGGAGGGGTTTGAGGCTCAAAATAGAATCTCCTTCTTGAGTGTAGTGACCTTCAGGGCCAGAAGTTCTTCTTTTTTTTGTACATGTTTGATGGGAAAGACCCCAAAAAAAGGTTTCAAGGGAGTTTCTTCTGATTGCCTTTTCCATCCTTTATTCCAGTGCGGATGTAGAGCTTGATTGGTGACAGCATGTATCCCACCAGGACAGATCTCAGGTGAGATGCGGCGTGTTAACTGGTCACTCTATTTTGTTCCTGTCCAGGCTTTTTTTGGAGTTCAGGAGAGAAATAAACTCTAACCATGCCCCTAAATACTCTAACCTGAAGCATAAATAGTCTTGAACCTCGTCTCAAATGAGCTTCAGTCAAAGTTGAAATAGCAGGACCAAACTGGATTTATTTCGGGCATTTGTTTACTACAGGGTGGTCGTAAGTTTAGCTCATGTGTGTAAGCTCGTACAGTGTGCCGACTGTGGTGGTCCACACCTACTTATAAGATGAGGTTGTGGTATGGGGGAAAAAAAAAAAAAAACCTCTCAGCCCTCTCTAAGGGAGATCCTTTTGAGCAAAGATCAGCAGACAAAACTCCTCCAGTGGAGCGGCCCTCTGATGTAAGTTTCCACGTCAAAATGAGTCAGGTCTATGCTGATTTAGGTCTTAACCTGCGTCCCTAAATGATCCATGGCTGGAACTACGGTGCTACATGAATTGAAGGATTATGGGAGTTCAATCGATGTTGAATGTAGTCACTTGTGATCATAGGTTCAGGAGTGCTCCGGGGTAAGACGAGCTACCATTCCAACCCAAACTAGCAGAATCTAGTAGATAGAAGGGGACATAGGGGGATTGAGGAGCACTGTCGATGCACTGTAGGGCCTTCAAAGGTTTAAGGGGGTTTAGTGCAAAACATGCCTAAAAGCAGACATCTGGGCCCCCCTTTCTCATTTTTTTCAGGGTCCTCAAAAGTTGTATGGTCTGTCCGTCTCGACGGTGCGCCCCTGGATGCAGTAGCCTGCTCCAACAAGCTAACAGGTTGAATCCTGACTAGTTGAAAGGTCAGGAACGAACGCAGCAGAGCTCACGAGGACAACAGAGAGCAACAAAGAACAACAAATTTTGACATGATGATGGCCCTACATATAAAGAGTTAGGGCCTCAACAGAAATAATCTAACATCACCCTGTGCCAGTTTATTTTATTCATTTATTTTATTTTTTGCCCATCCGATATAATCAAGGAATCAACAAAGTCTTTAGCATTTATCTTCTGAGGAGATATTTCCGTCGAGGCCTAAATAGTGGGGCTAACTGACAAATCAACATCGTCGTTCATGAAAAAAAAAAAAAAAAAAAAAATACTAAATCTTTAAGGACGGTTTTAATGCTAAACTTTTTCCCCATCATTCCCTCTCTCTTTCACTCATGCTCAGTAAAAACACACGCAGGCATGTATAGGCTATATAGTAGTGAGTGTTTTAGCCCAATTTGATCTCAAGCAGGCCGGACCAGTAGTACCTTAACAACCAATTAATTCCAACAACTAAATGTTTACTTCTAATGAACTATTATTTAACAAAACATTTATGAATTTCTTAAGAAAAATAAGAGCAATTTTGAGAAATTGCTGCCATTTGTTGTCGTGTTATGTCTGCAACTATTACTAAAAGTGTGACCCCTAGTGGACAATTTAGGAATAACAAATGAATTCCTAGTGGAGTCCAGCTCAGTCACAGTGCTGTAGAGTTTCTTTATTATTTTACGGCTTATTTTACGGCTGTAGCTAAGGTTAAATGTTTTATTTTGATTGTCCTTATCTGTTTCTTTTGGTCGGACGTTTCTGAAGAACAGTCATGTCAGGAATCATAACCGATATCAAAGCACCGATATCAAACCGATATCAGGAGCAGATCACTTTTCTAGTTAATTCGTCAAATGGTGAAAGGACAGAAGTGAGTCCACCAGGAGCAGTGAGGTTGCTGCTGACCTCGTATTCTGCCTCAAATAGTCCCAGTGTCCATCTCCGCTCAAAGAGAGGCTGTAGAATCAAACTACATGCTGCATGTAGTCTGTGCTGTTCCAGCCGGTTGGCATGTCTTGCTGGGATCTTTTTACAAGCTGGTTGAGCTGTGCCGGAATGAATGAATAAATTCATTCATGAACATTCATTTATTCATTAAACAAACTGAGAAGGGGTTCAGGTCAGGTTGCTTCAAAGTGGTAGGATGCAGTTGTATAGACTGTATAAATATAAACGGAGGAACGGCTTCCCTAAAAGTGAAGCCAAAGCAAGTAGAGCTCCCCCTGGTGGCTGGCTGCAGTATAGGACATAAGCTCCACCTCCTCCATGTTAGTGGGTGGGACTTGGACCAAACTAAAACACTAAAATACACGTCAAATACATTTTCTTCAAGGATGGTTTCTGTCATTTTAGGTAGTTCATTCAATACTGATGCATGTTCAAGTGTAATTTTTTTGGATAAATTTAATTTTAGTTAGTTATTTGACAAAAGAGTTGTAAAAAAATAAAGAATGAAGTGCGGTCGGATCATTGATATCACGGCTGGGCGTGGCTCCACTCTCAGACCGCAGACTCTGGCTCCAAACTTGCAAGATTCCGCTGCCTGTGCCCCCGGGAAATTAGCATCAGTTTGGTCAATGCAAGGAAGTGGGGACGCATTGTCCATATTTATATACAGTCTATGCAACAGACCATTCTTAGGTCATGTGCCCCTGAAGAAATCTGTATAAGAAAAGTATAACTTTTTTTATTCAGCTGTTTCTAGATGTTAACTTTGATTATTAATTGGCAAAACTAAAGATCCAGGATAGCCTAGCTTGTGGCTAATACATTAAACAACTACTACTAAGCCCAGAATATAAACAGTATCTTGGTTTCAACACCCCCAGCGTGTAGCTATTACCAGCCCAAGTTTCATTACTTAACAGCCACACCTTGTTCTTGCAGCGACCCTCATTTAAAGTTTGTAGAGACTTCTCCAGCGCTTCAGTGAGATTAAGGAAACAAAATGAAGGGCTCGTGTTCGCTACAGTGGAAGTTTTCAGATAAGCGGCCTCTTCTAGCTTCACAGTGGGGGAGGTCAAGGACGAAAATAAGAACGCAGAGTTATCTGGAGCGCACTTGAATAATTTGTGTTTGTGCTGCCACATCAGAGATGCACATTGTTTTCAAGCCACTGAGACACTATGTGGATATAAAATACCTAAACGTTGGAGCTGGAGCAGGTGTTCAAACAAGCAAAAAGCAAACCTCACATTAGCCAAGTTTCTAAAACCAGCTGGAATACATATCACTCCATTTCAAGTGATTCCTTGGTGGACGTGTTAGTGAGCCCAGGATCTTTTTTTTTTTTTTAAACTTCTAGTCCAACTTTTGGACTGAAAGCTTCACATTATCTTCAGGTATGGTATGGTGCACAATGCATAGTTGAATTAATGCGAGCACCAGACATATCTACAGTTACTGTAGGCAAACAAACTCTATCAGAGCACATTATTGGAAAAAAATCTGGTCTTCATCTATATGTCTTTTGGCATATACATCAGTCAGCCACAACATTAAAACCACTGACAGGAGAAGTAAATAACATTGACCGTCTTGTGACAATTCAATGTTCTACTGGGAAACTCTTGGACCTGGCATTCATTCATGTGGATGTTATTTAGACATATAGCACCCACCTAGACCAGACCAGGCACCCCCACCCCATAGCAATGACACTCCTTGATAGCAACAGCCATCCCCAAACAGGCACACACACAAAAACAGTTTAGGAACAACTAAAAAAAACATGAAGAACAGCACAAGGTGTTGACCTGGCCTCTAAATTCACTAGATCCCAAACTGATCAAGTATCTGTGGGATGATCCACAGAGGCCCCTCCCCTAAACCCAATAAACCCAAAGGCCTCCAAGGGAGCGCTACACCATATTAGGAAGGTGTTCATAATGTTATGCCTGATCGGTGTTGTTTTATTCTAATATTCTTTCTGGACAGACTATTTTTTTCCTCATTGTCTTCTTAGCAGGTCAACTTTGTACAATGTCTCTCTGACAATAGATGCAGGAGTCTGTCACAAGAACTACCTGCAGATTCTGTGATGAAATTGTTGGGTTTTAGGAAACTTCTTTTTGCATCCAACAGCCAAACGTTCTTGGATTAAAGCTGTTGGGGGTAGCTCTTTCTTGGCTAACGAAGAGTCCCTGGATATCTGCTCCACGATATCTTTTCTTACAGTGGAATAATTCATGTCAAATAATTTGCAGATCTTTTTAAATCTCTTGCACGACCCAATATCGCCCAACCCCCCTTTTTTTTTTTCCTGTAGTCCTCAGGAAGCTCTTCAGATCTTGACACGATGACACCACACACTTTAATAGCAACGAGACAGCAGATATTAGACGAACAAACGGGTCTGGTTCCATCTACATTAGGAGGTTTTAATCACTGGAACTTAATCTAAATGCCGCTTTAATGATAAATAGTTGTCAGTTTGATGTGTCATTTGTTTGCACGTACTGTCTGTCCATTATTTAGTGATGTTTCAAAGAGGATCAAATGTTTTCTCTTCGAAATATGCTGCAAAAATGACTTTTTATGTGGAGTGTTTTTGCACACGACTGTATAGGATAGGTCTTATATCAATGCACACGGGTCTCTAGGCTAGAATTGCATTATATTTTTCATTTTATCTGTATCCAGAACATGTCTGATTTCACTCAGCTCAAAGAAGTGGCTTGTCCTTTATTCGGGGACCCCCTTTAACTCCTCGGGGGGATTCTGATGTCAATTTTGGCTAAATTAAAAATGTTTTAGGTGTTTTATGCTGGAGATAGGCCGCCTCAGATCTGGGCTGACAACCGGCTTTGAGTTGAGTCCGTGGCGGCGGCGACGACAAGGGTTTCTGTTTTGTTTTTATCTTTTTTTCTTCAGCGAGTGTGGCTTCAGTGGCGTCGCCTGCACAGAGATATGTGTGTGCGTGTGTGTGTGAGAGAGAGAGAGAGGGGAGAGAGAGGGGAGGAGGGCTGAAGGCGAGGCAAGCCGAACCCTGGCCTGTATGCGAGTCGCCCATCTTATTATCAAGTTAATTAAAGCTAGCATCTGACAATGTCACTCGTGCCCAGCAAAAAAGGGAGGAGGAAGGAAGAAAAGCGAATTTAAATGCTGCGGTCTCTTAGGACCTCATGTCAAGGGCTGCTTTTCATCGAGCACTGCATGTGTTTGGCTCACACTGCCACTGGGAACGTGGAAGGGGTGGGGGTAAAAAGCAAATGACAAGAAGGCGTGGGATTTTGATGTTCAAAAAATGGCAGCAGGAAAATAAATAGACATCAGAAGGAGCAGCAAAGAAATAAAAAGGGGAATAGAGAGAGAGAAGCAAAAGAGAGAGATGGAGAAGGGGCGACATGAAAAGCGCCTCTCAAGCCGTTCAAAGTTGCACTAAGATAGGGGGGGAAAGGGGGTTTATAAGAGCCAGACGACCGGCCGACATTAAAGAGTCCATTTAAAAACTAGACATTGAAATGCAGAAAGCCCGCTCGTGTGTGGACTAGGGGTCAAGTAACGGAGGGATTATATGGTTCTTCATAATAATATTAATTAAACAATTTACATGCTAATAAGGTAACAATTATCTGAGCTTCTGGTGAAAGATTCAGGTTATTACAACACGCCAATCCCAGGGCTACGGGTCACAGGCAGAACAGCAGAGAGAAATCTCAACTCAAATTAACATTCTGTCAGCTCCAGAAATTGGATAAATAAAGTCGAATTAATTCACAGTAATGGAAGAGGGAGGGAGGGGGGAGGCACTTATTCAACCAGCTCTGATTACCATTCAGTATTCACCAGCACGCGGGTGGCTTTCTGTCAAGAAATTTAACACAAAATGAAGCAGTCACCGCCTCGGGCAAGATTTGGCCCCTGCGACACCGTTTACAATTTATATGTATAATCTTTCTCTCCCACTCTGCCTCCGTCGCCTTCCCCAAAGATGTCCACCTGGACGCCCCGGTTGCTCCTGGCCTCTGCCTGGGATTGTAAATTTCCGAACCTTTCATTTTCCATTTTCCAATGCACACTTCAATTGGAGCACCATTTCCCCTGCATTAGACCAGACCCTTAACTCGATAGGATAACTTGAAATTTTAATTGCAGACATCTTGTCTCTCTCTCTCTCTCTCTTTTTATTTTTTTCCAACCTCCACCAGACAGACACCAGAGACCGCTCCAAATGTGTTCAGTTCTGTTTTACTAAAAAGGTTTAGATGGTCACTGGGAAGGGCTTTAAATAAATAAATGAAATTCAAAAAGTCAAGAAGCTAGAAGAGAAGCAACTGAATATCACTTTGATTATATGGCATTTGGATGTCAGCTAAGCAGGAAGTCTCTGGGAGGACTGGCTGGTCTGCCGTCTGAGTCCGGAAATATATTTCAACATCTACAACGTAAATCTGGACAAAACGTTCTGCAGAACGGCCTCAGAATGATGAACTCCGCGGAGATGAGAGACCAGCCCTGTCCAAAAGACACGTGGGGAATTGTTTCAGGAAGAAAACATGTAAAGCACTCAGTGGTGAGAGACAAAAATATATAAACATGTCACATTTGTCAATTCGAAATATGATTTTGCGAGTCGAGAAACTCAGGATTGGTCATAAAAAAGTTCTAGACTGGAAATATGTCCAGAAAAAGCTGAACGCAAGGACAACTAGACTTTTAGTTGTAGACACTTTGCCGCTCATCCAAGTAGCCAAATGACTTCTCTTTAAGAAATTCCAGTCGTCCTTGTTTTCAGCTTTTTTTTTTATTTTTTTTTTTAACATACTAAGACCTGAATGACTGAGAACCGTCCCAGAAGTAGACAGACTACACTAAAAAGTTGAGTGAGTGACTCCCATAGGTAGCAAAAGTATTCACAAGTACGGATACTTGTGTAAAAATACTCTGGTAAAAGTAAAAGTACTGATTCAACTCCTCTACTATTCAACTACTTTAAAGTACAGGCTCTGAAATGTACTTAAGTAAAAAGTAAAAATGCGGTTTTGCCATAAATGAAACAATTCACCCATTGATAATTTTACAAAATGAAAAACTTTCTGACAGAATAATCTAGACTGAACTGACCAGATGTCCTGTATGAGCATCTGGATCATTTTTAATAATAAATTGAGGGTTATTGGGTTGTTGTTTTTTAAACCGAGAGCTAGCTAGCGTTATCCATATATGATCAAAACAATGTGTTCCCATAGCATTGCTAACGTTGTAAACTGGTTTCCAAAGAATCCTCAAAAACCACACCATACTTGAATTCTTTTTCAGATTAGACCAGTAGATTAGACAGAAAATAACTGAGAACCACTGGATGGAGAATTCTTGAACGCCAGAAGAAGCTGGTGGATTTTAGGTTGGCACAAGACATCGACCAACATCGGAGCCGTTAACATCGACCAGTTCTCTCAAACAAGGCCATGGATGGGGAAGGTCTTGCTCTGGTCATGTCCGATCATGTCACGTCTTTTACGTCTTGTCACACGTGGAGGTTAAAAAAGTAACAAGCCTGTTTTTTTTACAATGTAAGGAGTAGAAAGTACAGATATTTGTGTACAACTGTAGGAGGTAAAAGTAAAAAGTCGTCAGAAAAAGAAATACTCAAGTAAAGTACAGATACCTGAAAAATCTACTTAAGTACAGTAACGAAGTATTTGCACTTCGCTACTTCCCACCTCTGGTGACTCCACAAACTACCCAGAGCCACTGAAAATCACCCCTTTATTGCTTTTTGTGCCAAAGTGACGGCCATGTTCATGCTGGTGATGTGCACCGCATCGGACGAGAGATGTAGTTCGCAAAGAGTTTTCACGATGCAACGACAAACAGACAAAATGATCTTTTACAGACCTGATATGTGTGACTAGGGCACAATTCAGGATCAAACAACGATATGTCTCTCACCACCGATCGCACGAGGACTGGGTCCGATAAGTGTCCACGTGGAACTTTGACATCTTCTCCACTGACTTCAGTGACGTGCTGACTTTTCTTCTAAGGGCCTCTAGATAGTTTTTTGTGGTTTAAGTTTGGTTTTGAGTGAGCTGCTGCCACCAAATCTCCATCTCAACATAATAGCGTAAACCATTAGCATTTCGTCGAACGAATTCTGACTTCCTGAAGCCGTAAGCATCGGCCTTACGGTGTGCACTGCTTCTGCACGTCAACACAGCGTTGTGCATTCAGTCTGGTCGATTCATCTCCTCTCAGTATTATTCTTAGCCTTGTTCAAATCCTTTAATTAATGAGTACAAACTGCATCCTTATTTGCTGTTTAAATGTTTTTTTTTAATTTTGGATATACTATGACCTGAAATGTTTCATCCAGCACCATCTTTATTAACTCAATTTTTAATATTCCCTTCCTGTAGGCACATAAATGCAGCTCCCTCTCTACTCCCACCTACTGCTAACAACAACTACACAGCCTGCGATCTGAATACTTTGACCCAACAGCCCAGCTTGCTCAGATTAATGGTTCTTTCAATGGGCCTTGCTCGCCATTTTTACCCTTTCCCTGGGATGATTACAGACTCTGCTTTTCATTAGAGCCAGAGTCTATTTTATTAGTCAGAGCAGCAAAAAATGGCAAAGTCGGTTCTGATTAAGGGGCTGCAGAGGAACGACTGGCAGTTGCAAGGTTCTTTTAAAGTGCAGTGGGGCAATAATGGCGCCCGTCTTAACACCACCAGGGCCAACAACTGACCCCTTGTGTTTTTCTGTCTGCTGCATTCGTTTTTTTTCAGTAATTTCAGTCAAGTATAAGAGAGGCTCAGGACTGAAACAGGCAGAAGTGTGGAATAAAATATAAAAGAAGGTGCAATGTTTTATCTGATTGACCTGATCTTAATTTTAAACCTCTTTTTAATGAATTTTTGGTACAGAGTACTTGCTTTTCATTTATAAAAAACAAACTGTTAGAGGCTAAACCTGATATTTGACATGATATTTAATTTATGGATTAATATGTCGGAAATTACAACGTAAAAAAATATACAGTTAAACAATTTATGAAGTAGGTTGAATCCCATATGCATGTTTATTGAGCACTTCCAGATTTACGGCATTATTATTGTCACCTAGAGTTTGTTTGACCCCGGCGATGCACCGTATCGTGTAGTAACTATAAGAAAACTCTGCAGGGTAACTTTAAATCACATTTACAGCGCTCTGCTCTCTTTCATCTGTCGACGGAAATGGGACCTTGCTTGGAGGGGGAACCGAGATGATGCATTTCCAACCCCCTGAATTTAAAGGAAAGGACTCGGCTTATTTGTCTTGGTTTTTAGAATATGACTTAATAATTGGGTTTCAGAGATCCCGAGGTACGGTAAAAGCTTTTTCGTCGTCATTCGTTGTCATTTCTAGGATCACAGGGGAACTTTTAAACTCATTTAAGCCAATCGGTACCATCCGTTTGTATTTGCAAGATAGCTCACCTGCAAGTGAAGATCAAGTGAATTGATCAAAAACGCCAGAAAAAAAACTACTAAATAGATCTTAAAAAGAAATTATTAGTTTGTTTAGTTGGACAATTTTAACAATAATTTCTCACACATCATGTCATCAGTTAGTGGTGCCATTGCTCTTTATGTTTTTGTTCATATTTTGTGAGTTTTGTTAGCACAGTGGTACCACTTAAGACTTTTCTTCATGTAATATGCATTCAAATAATTTACTCTATCTGCACAGAGGCTGAATTGCCTGAAATCACGTTGCATCCTGAAACCTACAATCCACTCCACGCATGGGTGTAAACTGGTGAAAAAAAATCGAAATAACAAATGCAAGGGGGTCTGACTTTGGTCAACTAACACATTGGACATGGAAGGTTTGTGTAATGTGCGGCGGGTGGTGGGGGAGAGGCTTGTAGTTTAAAATGCGATGTGACAGCTCAGGAAAAAAAGGGGGGGATGATAAACGCGCTGTTATTGGATCAATCTGGCCCTGAATGCCCCTGTAAAACACTTACACACACACACACCAGGCGGGAGCGCGCACGCACGCACACACGCACGAACACGCACGGTGCTGTAAAGGAGGATGAGAGGGATGGCAGGTTGTTTTAAAGTTAGAGGAAAACGCGTTTTCTCATAAAAAATAAATAAAAAAATAAAAATAAAAATGCATTACTGTATTACCGAGAATTTAATAGAGTTGGCCTTTCAATCACTTGGCTATTTCCACGCGCCAGCTTAGCCCCGTCCTCATTGTTTTGACAGGGCTGAATTAAAGGACCGAGCCAGGTGTAATTAGCGATCGATCCGGAAAAGAAAAAAAAAAAACAAGAAAACACGCTCCCTCTCTCTTGCTCTCTTTTTTTTTTTCTAGCTCTACCTTCCGTTACTCCATTAACCGCGTCTCTGACGTCACTGGGCGATTAACGTTTCTTATTGGTCCCGCGAGCAGATGGAGGAGTCCTAATGAGCTGGCTCGCGCAGAGAACGCGCAGGATTTGACATCTCGGCTGGACCGTAAATACCTCCCATAGCCCCGTCTCCGCCGCTTCTCACAGACCGTACAGTGGCCGTGGGAGACGGCCGTCTGCCTGGGTTCCCTTCTCTCCCCCTCCGCCTTCTTACCTCCTCCTTTTCCTCCTCGCCGCTTCTTCTTCTTCCTCCTCTCCGTGACTTTTTTTTTTTTTTTTTTTCTTTTTTGACTGCATGTTCAGCCACACTGCCTCCCTCTGCATCTTCACTTCGGCCCCGCCGCAGCCCGGGCGAGCATGGACAGTCGGGTCCTCGAGCATCCTCACGCCCAGTTCGGAGGCTCCCTGGGCGGGCTGGTGGGCTTCCCGTACCCGCTCGGCCCCCATCACCACCACCACCACCATCACCAGCACGTCTACGAGCTCGCGAGCGGACACCAGCTGCAGTCCGCGGCCGCCGTGCCCTTCTCTATAGACGGATTACTTAACGGCTCCTGCTCGGCCTCGGTGGTCAGCTCCAACCCGCTGCTGTCCTCCGACAGTCCGCAGTTCAAACTCTCAGGTAGGCCTGGCTCTTTTTGCCTAGTGTCTTAATATTAACATTAACATTAACAGAAGAGTGTGGAAACAATACATGGACCAAAAAAAAAAAGTGTAAGCTCCTTGTTTTTGTGTCAAATATGCCACTATCTGGAGTTTAATGCTAAATTAAGCATTTCTTAGTCTTTGAAAGCAGATTTTCAGGGGGGATATCAAACTATAGAGACGAAAACACGCTGTTTAAAAGTTTTGCAGCTTGGTTAATTTAAAAAATATACAGAAAAAAATGAAAGTTTACATGCAGTTTAAGCGCAGTTTTACTATAAAAGCTGCACTGGAGACTAAATTAAAAAAAATATCATGATATGGGCTAATGATTCAAGGCTAATTTGTCAAAACAGAAATTGTGCAACTATTAGGATATATTGTCAAATATATCGAATAAAACCTCTCAGAAATCTGTTTGACCTAACTGTTGTGACATAAATTAGACAAACAATAAACTGTTTAAATAAACACGTGTGACAGCGGTCAGTTTGACGCTAAACTAGTTTAAATTTACAATAAGTGTACCATGAATCTTGTAGCATGAACATCTCTCTCTCTCCCACACATACACACACACACACACACACACACACATATAAACTCATAAACACACCAAACACTGACTCCAGATTCTGGGGACCCGGATAAGGACAGTCCCGGTTGTAAACGAAGGCGCACGAGGACAAATTTCACCGGGTGGCAGCTGGAGGAGCTCGAGAAGGCTTTCAACGAGAGCCACTACCCGGATGTGTTCATGCGGGAGGCGCTCGCGCTCAGGCTTGACCTCGTGGAGTCCAGGGTTCAGGTAAAGACAAGAACCAATTATTCACTTCTGGTCTGGACAAGGCAAATTAAAATTAAAATAACAAAAATATACATTTTACACTCCTGGCACCCCCAGATATTTTTTTTTTAATCTATTGTGACTGATTTTCCAAAACGTTTTAGACTTAATTAAATCCACAAGCTATGACGGTCCATGAAGGCCCGCCCCATACTGAGACAGCTATTTGTCAATTACCAAAGCATCAATAAAGAGTCTCTTTTGAATTATGCATGTAGGCAACCTATTGATTTATGGGTTAATAAAAACAAGGCTATTTACTGAGCAAACTGTCTGAAAAGACTAAATAGTATTCTCCCGTTAGCTTGTGTTTTTTTGTCTACTTTTAATTACTTATAATATTTTTGATCCACCTGGAAATATACCCTTATTTTTTTATTATCTTTTAATTAATTTATTATGTTTTTATATATATATATATATATATTTAGCTGGTTGGACTGTAGGTTTGATATGTATTTCCACACACAAAAATTATGTATTATTCTTATTATTAGTAGTAGTGGCAGAAGTATCAGCACGATTATATATAGATTAATTAAATAAGGCATCAGATAATATAATAAATAACAATAAATGACAACAATAATAATGCTATTGCTAAGAGGAAACATTACAGTTTTCTAAGGAATAAAATATATAATACAGTTTAGGGTGATGCTACCATATATACCACCAAAGGATTCTTTAATTTATTATTATTATTATTGATAATAATAATAATAATAAATTAAACAAACCCTTGGTGGTATGCAGCATCACCATCAACAATATTATATATAATAAATTATTGGCTATGCACGCTTTAATATCTGTATATCGATTGAAGATAGTCGACCTAGGCCCTATTTTACGTATATTCATGTATTTCTAAGTACGTAGTTCACATGGGTGGATGAGTAAAATCGGGACAGAAACAGAGCTCGCCGTAGCTGTGTGTTGTTTGGGGATTTCGCTCCTAAACCTCCGATTATTGTTCCCTCAAGCTGCTTAACGCTCCTTTATCGCCAGGTTTTGCGGGGGGAAAGATATAAGCAACATTAACAATTCATAAGAAGCGCCATTGTCGCACATGATGTCGGTGCCCCGTCCTTATTATGCAACGCTCGCCGATCCTGCTCCTGCGCGCTAAACTCCTCGCCGTTATCAGCGACGAACACGCGGCCACGAAGCGCGCCCAGAGAGGCCGGGCGGCGAGAGCTCTTAGGCGGGGGAAGCTCCCTCTCTTGGCTCGGTGCGCAGGGGAGGAGAGCCGGGGACCGCTGCCGTGCCAGTTGCCACAGCTCTCCGCCCAGTGTGAGCGCACGGCCGGGTGTGAAAGACCATGCACAGAAGGGGACACGGCTGATTTAGCTATAGCACAATTAAATGTAATTTGCCGAGGTGCCTATTACAGAGACTCATTGGTAATTAACACCAGGCACATCTGTGCATCTTCTGGTCCACCGCTGTGACCTATTAACCCAATGTACTCTTGTAGACGTTTAGAGCTGCTGTAAACAAAGACACGGGGAGGCAGGGGACGGGGATTTCACTTGTTTTAGGGCTTTGTGGAATTTGCAGGCAGTCTGGTTTTGTCCCTACCATCTGATAAACACTTCCACGCTGATTTATCAGCATGTCGTGGCAGATGTAAGGGCTGCTGGCGTCTGAGGATGTCAGACACACACGAGTGACATTTCATCCAATGTAGCCCACATGAGTGACTCCATTTATTGGTTTTCTTGACAAGGGTGAGAAAATTAATATCACATAAATTAACCGTTAAAAATCACCACATTGTGGAATCGGCTCATCTCTGATATACTATCAGAAAGTAAATATTACAGGCGGTGTTTCATTAGATTGTTGAATTATAAATTATAAAGATATAGGATAAACCAACAAAGATTAAAGATCTGATCATCTTATTTTATGATTTAGTCTGTAGAATGTCAAATGTGAATAACTGGAATCACAAGCAAATAGGCCTACGAAGTATTGGATGAGCTAAGACACAAATATATTTTACAATAACAGCAGCAAATCATCACTTTAGAGAAGATTTGAACCAGATCTTTGGAGTTTCTACGTAAATTACTTGACGAAAATTGACTATCACCTCATTCATCAACTATCTACAGCAGAAGCCATAAAAAAATTGACTATAGTGTATAACCTTAAAGATGCTGCCTGCTTGTCGACACAAAAAGACTCAAAGAGCAAAACCCTAAAAGATTTCACATGCCTGTATTCCACCTGTGCATGTGTGTATTTTCATGAGTGTATCTGTGTGTGCACGTGTGCATAGGTGTGGTTCCAAAACCGACGTGCTAAATGGAGAAAAAAGGAGAACACCAAGAAAGGGCCGGGGCGGCCCGCTCACAACTCCCACCCGACCACGTGCAGCGGCGAGCCCATGGACCCGGAGGAGATCGCGCGGAGGGACCAGGAGCGGGCCGAGAAGAAGAAACGGAAACAGGAGAGGAAGCTGCTGAAGTCCCAGAACAAACTTCTCGCCGGCGACAGCTTCCACACGCCTGGAGGGTCGGAGAGCGACAGCGGGGTCTCTCAGTTCACTGACAGCGAGCAGCAGACTTCGAGCGTTAATGGGTCTATTCACATTGAACTGCCAGCAACAAAGGGTGCAGGAGGACACCAAACTGAATCCAGCTGTGACCAAACACGACACGACTTCGGTCAACTAGAAAACCACCAAAACCAAAGAACCGCAGGAGAACCGGAGCAGGTCTCCCCGGGCAGCACGCACAGCTCCAGTCCTGGAGGCCCGAGGTCCTCTGCCCTGCAGAAACGAAACCCTTTCAGTGTGGAGAGCCTCCTCTCTGACACCATGCCTCGACGGAAATCTCAGCTGGACTTCCCCTCTCTGCCCAGTCAGAGGACACTGGTGGGCAAAGGTCACTTCTTGCTTTACCCCATTACCCATCAGCCCTTGGGTTTTCTAGTGCCCCAAACAGCCCTGAAGGCCACACCGTGTCAGGACAGCATTAACAGACTCAGCCTGGGCCAGAGGTGTGCGCCAAGCGAGGGTAGCCCTGCTCCCTGCGACCTCTCCAGCTTTGGCAGCATCACTAAGCCTCTGAGCTCGGATCATACGGAGCATAACACACAGCATCACCACAATCACATTAGCAGCAGAGTGGATGGAACCGACACGGAGGAGTGTGGCGGTGGCGGCGGCGGTGACGGTGACTGCAGCAATGGAAGATTTGCTGTTTCTCCTCCAGCAAACTGTGCGTCTCAGACAGCTCTGACCCGGCTGAGCTCCACGCAGGCCGGCGACAGCGCCGAGGAGAGGAGTCCGAACGTTAAATCCGAGGCGGTGGCGACGGCGGTGGCCAACGGCTGCCAGCACGCTGAGCTGTGTGCAAAAGAGGAGCGAGCGTCTCCAGACCTCTCCGAGTGTCTCAAGACAAACACAGACTGTCAAGAAACACCCGGAACAGATGGAGAGGACGTCGATATGGACTAACACTTTCAAGGAGCAAACATAAACAAAAGACCAGGAACGCCGCTCAGACTAGTCAAACATTCCCAAAGCTCTGCTGAGACACTCGAAAACATATCAGGAATCAGGAGACTTAATTCTCATCTATTTTTTAAATCGTAAGGTGTGTTGAAATCCAGACGGTCCGTCAAAGCTGTGGCTCTTAACGTTCAGGCTTTAGGCCCGGACACCTTTAGAAGCAGGTTCTTTCGTTTTGTTTTCTTCTACGTTTTTTTATTTTTATTTTATTTTATTTTTTTGGTGACCAACTTGTAACAAAAACTAGGCTACAATAAACATCTTACACACAACAGAAATCCTCAGATATTGTAAAAAAAAAAAAACGAAAAAAAAAACGAGAAAATGATATTTATATGTAAACATTTTTGATAAATAAAGTTATTGTTTAAATTGAATCTCTGTGGTTGCAGGGCCATATTGAGGGAGCGAAAGCAGGGAGAAAAAAAAATAAGGGGGTGATTGTTGTGTGGCAGAACCTCGGATCATGGCGGCTGGAGTTTTGTCGTGTTACACCAGATAAACCCCCCCTCTCTTTTTTTTTTTTTTTTGCCTCTGTGTAGTGAGCCGGAGCTGGGGCTCAAGTCCGTCTGGCTGTTTGTATTTATTGCTTTAACAAATTTATTCATTTGAAAGGCCGAGCTGGAATGAGGTTAGTGGCCGCGGGCTATAGGACCCTGCGCCTCCTGCTGAGTTTTGATATGAAAGTAATTATTTTCCCACTGGCTGCCGCGGGTCTCGAGGCAGTTTTTTTTTCTTCTTCTTCTTCTCTTTTTTTTCTCTCCCCCCTCCTTTCAGCCCAAAGGGTTATTAGACATTACCGATTTCTAGTGATATGGAATCACATAAACTTCCTACAATAATAGAATTAGCATGAAAGGCAGGGGTGTCAAATTGAAATGGGAAAATAATAGACGCGCCAGCTGCACCGTGGATGTGTGTGTGCGCGCGTGCCTGCCTGCCTGCGTGCGCTCGTGTGTGCGTGAGGGCGCATATAGTCTATTGAGCGCGAGGAGGCGGAGGAGGAGATGGTGGTAGATTCGTGGGGCGGAATTTTCATGAGCTGCCGCGGTTGTCAGACGGCCCCTTGTAGTCGGCTATATTAAGATAGATGTTCGATGATATCCCTCATTGTTCTGTCGCTTATATTGATGTTGCCGCGTTATCGCCCTATTGATCATGTGTCGCACATAATAGGACAGGCGCGCGCCCGCCCGCATGCGCCTTTTTCTCGCTTTTTATAAAAGCGCCCGGGCCCCTCGTCATTTGTTCTAATAGGACCGCGAGTCCCTCGAGGGTGGGGAGAGACAGATAAAGATATAGGAGAGGAAAGGGTGAGAAAGAGGGGGAGAGAGGAGGAGGAGTGATGTTGCATTTTTGACTAATTGTTGTTTGAGCTCAAAAAAAGAGAAGAAGAAAAAAAAAGACGTGAAGAATAGGTTAATTAAAGATGTTTAGGGGACGCGTCCGGTGCGTGCCCGCTCCACCTGCACACGTGGAGCAGCGCGCGCGTGTGTGTGTGTGTGTGTTCGTTCGGAAACGAGAGTGCGCGGCTTAGCTTATGAAGTGTAAACGCCACCAATTCCCCTGGAAACTCAAATCCCAATTATTAAAACCATTAATTCTGGCGAGCCGGCGAGCCAGAGGAGCCGTGTTGACAGCCCGGCTAAATATCCCCGATCCCTCCCGGTCACCTCGCCTTTTTATTTGCAAATAAATTGAGGGGGGATCCGAGGGGACGGAGCTTTGCTTTTGCTGCGCCGACCTAAAATGAATTTCCGTGCCCGAGTCCCTTTAATAATATTTACATAATTTTCGCTCGGTGACTCTGCTATTTGCGCTGTAGGAAGCGGAGGGGCTTACAGGAAAATAATTAGACAGGAGGAGGACGAGGAGGGAGAGAGAGAGAGAGAGAGAGAGAGAGAGAACAGCAGGAGGAGGATGGGTTAAGACCGGAGCCCGAACACTAAATTCCCAGACAGCTAAAATCAATGAAAGTAATAACCCTATTATTTAATTCATAAGGACATTATTTTCCCATAAGGCCTCGGGAAACGTCCCCTTCGACCGAAACAATCACATTAAATCGTTCATTCCGCGCGAGCTGTGTGAAATTCCTACTTTTATTCTCTCTTTTTGCAGCGAGAAACGCTTTATTATAATCGGTTAGTTTCAAGAGTGCGATTAATTAGAAAATATAGGTCTGATCTCCCCTCAGCAAAAAGGCCTTTATGTGTGTGTGTGTGTGTGTGTGTGCGTGTGACCGTGCCGAGTGACACAAAAACCAACCAAGAATGAGTTCATGCTAGAAAATTGGACACCTTTTTCAAAATATTTAAAGGGACAAAACAGAGCTATCTTAAAAACCTATGCTACAGGCAGATAATATTACTAGAATAGAGATCCTTCAAGCACTTTAACATCCAAATAAGAAATAAAAAATAAAGATATTTGCGATGCTAACCTTCAAGCACATCAAATGTCCCTGCTTTAGAAGCTAGGAATGTCTGGAGCTTTAATCGATTAGTTGGAAATAATGATCTCAAAGCGGATTTCAGAGGTAAAAGTGTAATGCAGGCCCAGATTTCATATATTTTTGTACGTTATTTCAAAGTTTAAGGTTTTTAATGACCTTCAGAGAGATAAAACCCAAAGAAAAATGATTCGGTGACTCGAGTTTGTAAAGAAAAGGCCACTCTGTCTGTTTTAGAATATGATAATTCTATCTATCCATCCATCCGAGATTGGGTGTGAAAGATTGGGAGAGTGAGGAAGAAGAGAAGAGAGAGAGAGAAAGAGAAGGAGAGAGAGAAGGGGGGAGGCTCTGGTGGCACCGACACAAACGACCAATCGATCAAACCCAGCCCGTACCGGGCAGGGCCCCCCGCTGTGTCCGTGCCGCTCATGCATCACACTTTATGAATTCAATTTCAACCGGGAGAAATTTTCAATTTGAACGCGCGATCATTACGGCGTGGGGGGATAGCGTAAATTGTTTTTGCTCTATTATGCATTCGGACGCCATCGTTTTTCTTTCTAATTACCGAGGTGTCAGTGCGGCCTGTCACCCGGGCGCTGATTTTCAATTTAACTGATCATCATACATTCATTTTCCCATTTGATAAATCTGCTATCTAGACGCGCCCGCCATGCCCGGAATATTAAGCGGCGCCGGGGCGCAGTAATAGGGGGATGTGTATGCGGCAATGAGCGCGGATCAGCCAGCTAATTTAGCACCTTCCACATTCCCCGTCTCCATCCCCCCATTTCCAATTCTCAAGAGGAAGCAAGAAGAGAAAAAAGAAAAAAAAACAGGAGAGGAGAGGAAAGGAGAGAGTCCAATAGGCTGTCTAACCTCCAACAGCGAAGGAAAAAACCCTGAGGTTAGAGAGAATCAAAGAAATAATGTCAGAAAAGAAGAGACTGCTCCATCCTGCTATGTTTTTTCTTTTTTCTTTTTCTTGCGCAGTTTAGAGGCAGGATTAATTAACGCTAATTGAGTTCTTCAAAACCTGCTATTTTTATTTAATAGAAACAAATTTGCGCAATTAATTACAGGCCTAATTTCAAGAAGCTATTATAACCTCCGCCCCTCTCTGACTCTCCATCACCTCCCATACTCCACCGCGGAGTAAATTAGCAGCTTTTTTTTGTCACTGCTGCCGTGCGTCTTTGATCCGGACTGGCATGGGCCTGCAGCCAACACCAGACATCAGTGATGCTCTGTTAGACTCACTCAACCCACAGTGGTTAATATTTTGGGCCAGAGCCTCATCAGCAGACAACTTATATCTGTTGAGATCTATCGAAGACATCGTTATTTGGTTTTTACACCATATGGAAAGTATATGGTGCGAAAATGCATGGGTGTAAATAACCAAATGTCAAAGATTTGGTCTATTTTCTGTTGTTTCATACTCAAGGCCCACTTAGTTAGTTAGTTAGTTTGAAAGGTTTCTACATCCCTATGTGCTAATAGCTTTGAGGAAGAAGTTGAGATATGGTCAGGGGGCTCAAACTTCTATTCCCGAGGTCAAGATTGACCTTTACCATGTGACAGACTAAACAAATATGACGTTTCCCCTCATTCAATACGAACTAGAATCATCACTAAACGTTTTTTTCCAATTCAATTAGTCTTCCCTTAAAAGAAAAATATTAATTCTGTCAAAACTAATTAGAAGAGAGGGTAATTAAAGACTTTTACGAATTAAACACTTTCTCATCCTGTCAGCCCAAGTTCAGGGCTTAAGTCGTGTGGTGTCTTAGCTGGTTTAGTTTTAATCCTGATGTTCCCTGCCAGCCTCAGTGATCTCCTGGAGGCTCATAAAACACACTTAACACCATTTTTCAAAAGAAAAAAAAAAGAAAAAATCAGGTTGACACTTCTTGTACTTTTCATAATTTTATGAGAATTGCTCAAACCGTGATTCTGAACCCCGTTTTAAGTCTGCAACAGGAAATGTCACGCTGCTCGTGCGGTTAAATGTGAACTTTAAAAGTGATCCAGGCTGTATCTGCGACAGAGGCCTACTTTTTAAGCGCAGCGTTTCCTTTTCATCACATCCAGATCACATGTATGTGTACACAAGCTCAACATTTATTATTTATTTCTGTGGAGTTTCATAACAGTCATGGAGTTGGAAAAGTAGACGAGGACGTAACTTTAAAAAATATAGGCTAAGAAATGTGATTACAGGCCCTGCCTGGTAATATGCTCATATAATTATATCTCAGGTAAAACGGACAGCACATCTATTTGTTCCCTTCAAGCCTATAACGTACACCGATCAGCCAAAACATTAAAACCACTGAGAGGAGAAGTAAATAACATTGACCATCTTGTGACAATTCAGTGTTCTACTGGGAAACATTTGGACCTGGCATTCATTCGTGTGGATGTTACTTAGACATGTAGCACCCACCTAGACCAGACCAGGCACCCCCACCCCATAGCAATGACACTCCTTGATGGCAGCAGCCATCCCCAGCAGGACACACACAAAAACAGTTTAGGAACAACTAAAAAAACACGAAGAACAGCACAAGGTGTTAACCTGGCCTCCAAATTCACTAGATCCCAGACTGATCAAGTATCTGTGGGATGATCCACAGAGGCCCCCCCCCACTAACAACATCCTGTTTCCAGACACCACAGGACACCCTCAGAAGGCCCATGTCCATTCTCTGATGAGTCCCAACTGTTCTGGAGGCACAAGGGAGACCTGCACAATATTAGGAAGGTGGTCATAATGTTATGCCTGATCAGTGCCTAGCCACTTTAAAACAAAGCATATTGTCCTTTTGTAGTAATAATGATTTGTGGTCATTTACTTTGTATTTTGTGCACCACGGCTTCACTTATATCTGTTTTTTAATTAAGAAAGTGTAAAATGCTGCAGCAATTACTGTTATTATTATTGTTTAACATATGTTGGACTGAGATGAGTGAGACAGCAAAGCCACTGTCAACAAACACAAGGATTCATTTTCACTTCTCCATCCCCTGGTCGGCGTTGGCGGACGCAGCCTCAGCCTCGTGTCAGGACCGGTGCTCGTGTGTGTGTGCGTGCGTGCGTGCGTGCGCGCTGCAGAGCAATGAACGTTTATGGGCGCAGAGCAGCTTTGGTTTTTTGTCGTGCTCTTTGTTTCATTAGCCCAGTGGTTGTAATAAATGCCAACGAGCCGACGGGATAGATTTTAATTAAGTCAGTGAGAGATGAGTGGAGTGACACGGGAAGCTGGGGCGGGGCGGGAGGGATGGCAGTGGAGGTGGAGGGGGGGAGGGGGGGGGCGGTGGTGGTGGTGGGGGCAGCTTTTCAATAAATCGGTTCGCTCAGGGGTTAGTCGGTGATTTCCTCGGCAAAGTGTTGGGGCCGAGCAGGACTCGCAGTAATTTGGTTGATAAATCAGCGGCGTTAGGGGCACGGAGCTTGCCGGTCGACCGCTCGGTTCTGCGCGTGATTTATGTGTTACCCGGGGGTCGTACACAAGCCCGTGACAGTCCAGGATGAATTAACCAGGAGCCGGCGCGCTCCTAATGAGCGGGTATTATTTCTCACACAACCCTCCTTTAAAAAAAAAAAAAAAAAAAAAAGTGTGAAGAACGAGCCTGGCATACGACCCTCCCTCCCTCCCTTCCTCTCTCCCCCCTCTCCCCCCCCCACCGTGCCATCCCCGAGGTGTCGCATTGATTCAGCATCACAGACTTAAGCACGCACACATGTACAGGCCCTGTGTGCTTTATTTATCTACACAATCTAGGAGACAAATTGTTCAATAAGGGTCTGGCACCAGCTGATTGGGGTTAACCGAAGCATAGAAGTGACAGAAACACGTCCTGACAAAAAGATTCAGAGCAAACTATTTCAACACTTATTGATCATCCCTTCTTTTGTTTCTTTTTTTTTTTTCTTGGCTGCAGCCAGAGAGCAGCGACCTTTACAAGTGTTCTACTGTACACTGATGGAGGAAGTCTTCAGATCATTAAGATAAAGTTAAAAAATAATAATAATATCACACTGCTATTACTGTTAATGAAAGAAAAAAGATAGCATGTAAGCTGTTGGCAATAATGTACAGTACCCTGAAAGCTGAGAAAATGGCTCAAAGTGTTGCAGGAAATAATCTCATCTAAGTGCCGACACTAGAATAGGCTATATATACTCCATTGCATTTAAAATTACCCGGAATTGTCTTAATTAATTAGACTCAAAGTATGAAAAAGTATGAAGTATTACACTCAAAACACAGATAACGACGAATACCACGAGCATTCAGCGTGCATGTAAACGCTTTGCACCACTGTGTATCCTACCTTTAGCAATATCACATTTTATTTGGTGAATATATGTTTACCCCACCTCTCGCCCGATGGCAGGATAGGCTCCGGCCGCTGCTCTGTGGCCCTTCACAGGGCAAGCGTTTACCGAAGATGAATGAATGAATGGATATATGTATATATATATATTTTTTTTTTCTGGCTAAAAAGCAGCAAAAAAAGAACTAACACAGCATTACAAGTACTGTACCTCCATGTTTTTTAGGTTTCTACGTACACTGCCTACTTTGTCATTTACTTCGTCGCAGTGTGAGCATCCACATGGACTTGTCAGAGCCACAGCTGCAGTGTCAGGTGATGCACCTCCGCGTTAAACCACTTAAAACTTCTGATCCATACAAAGATGGGCTTTTAAAAACATCATAACTGCTCAACTGTAAAAATATTACATAAATCACAGGTCAGGTCATAATATCGCAGCTGATGGTGAAATCAACTGGAAACCAGGGATTTGAATTTAAATCATTCATTCATCTATCTTCTATAACCGCTTATTGCTGTGAAGGGTCGCGGGGTCTGCTGGAGCCTATCCCAGCTGTCATCGGTCGAGAGGCGGGGTACACCCTGGACAGGTCGCCAGTCCATCGTAGGGCTAACACAGAGAGACATGCACACCTACGGCCAATTTAGAATCACCAATTAACCTAATGACGGAGTACCCGGAGAGAACCCACGCAGACACAGGGAGAACATGCAAACTCCACACAGAAAGGCCCAGTTGTCCCATGGATTCAAACCCGGGACCTTCTTGCTGTGAGGCATCAGTGCTAACCACCTCGCCACTGTGCCGCCCTTGAATTTAAATCCTGACGCAATAATACACGTGTAGCTTTCTTAGTGTTTACGATCAGCTTTTACAAGTAAAAGTAAAGCAGCTACAGCTGTCAAATAAATGTAGTTTAGCAAAAAGTACATCAGTATCTTTCTCGGAACACAGTAGAATGAAGAGGAAATATTCAAGTATTTATAAATCTCCAATGTGTCAAGTCAAGTACGATACTTGAGTAAAAGTACTTTGCATCTATGACTCTGACGGGATTATTTCAAATGACTATAACTTATTTTCTTCCAGCTGTGGGACAACACAGCAACCACGGCCGACGTCAAGGGTGATTTATTAAGCAGCAGTGAAAAGTTTCCAATAGTTTTTCTTTTTAGCATGTTTTTTGTTGCTCGAGACGTCCGTCTGGTAAATCAAAACCTAGCAGTTAATCAGCCTTATTAGCCTGTAGCTGAGAGTGAATACCTGGAAACGGTATTAATAGAACATTTATGATTGCTTTTCTAAGTTTTAAAGCATGAGACGTTTGCTCTAGAGTGAGCTGAACGGATGACTGAGGCGTGCAAGCGTTTTATATTTTACTGTTATTCTGCAGTCTTTTCTTGCCAACGGCTTTGGGACGTGAACCTAAAATAGTCTTTAACGCGTCTCGATTAATCGTTCTAATCTAGGAATGCTGCATGCAGGCGACTGCTGGATCTGAGAAGACATCTATCGTGACGGACTATGATTTTTTTTCCTGCAGAAATTCTTCCAAATAATCACAGTCTGTTTAGTTTGTAGTTTACTTCACTTAGTCTAAAATCGGACTGACTGTAAACTACGTTTTCACTGTCCCATATAAAATGACGAGGTGCATGTAAACAGTGGAGCAAAGGAATGGTTTGTCTGCTTCAGTGGTTATATTTAATGCAGTAGGAAGAGGTGTATGTGCGTAAAGCTGTTTGGAATACAAAACTAGACAAAAAAAGTATTTGGGTATGCTTAATCTCCTAACTTTAGCAGTTTGGCTGGTTAGCAGATGAGTTGCTGATCACCTTTGTGTCCTTTTCATTTACCCTGATCCGAGCCAGAAGCTTAAAATACCTGGAAAAATACCTAAAGTTCAATTTTCAAATAAGTCTACTAAGCAGAGGCAGTTAACTGATATATATCTATTTAGCACAATTGCTAATTTTTTACAGTTTTATCAGGTGTCAAGTGCGGTTGAAAGGCCGAAAACATAACCGTCTTTCTCACGGGTTATAATGAGACAAGAACATGCAGTGGTTTTAGAGACCCTACACTTAGAAAAAGGTCTCACCTTCTCCAAAGTATACATTCGTAACTGTGCACACACACACACACACAGTGTTGACGCCCAACACTTTATTCTGGTACTTCAAAACCTTTGAGTTTGCTTTTTATAGAGTCACAGCACACATTCATTTCAACTACTCCATTTTCACCCAGAGCCTGCAGCCCTGCAGGACATATGTGCATTTTGCGTGAGTGTTTGCAGGTGAAACTGAGAATCACGGGGCAGCTCTACAAATAGTTTTTAAAGCATCAGCGGCAGAGGTTGATCACTCCTCATAGATTCATTCAAATACATAGGATTTCCACGTGCAGGTGGAAATAATGACTAACTGCCATCTGCATGCAACGGCTTTCTCTCCTAAATTTCATGTTTAAAGGGAAACAGCACTAGCGTATCATAACAAAATATTGGTGAAATGAACGTGTTTCGCGGCAGATAATGCGTTATTTAGAGGCTGCGTTTCGGTGCCCCATTCACTCCCACTATATGGATAAACACGGCTCTAAATATCGTCTGAACGACTCCAAATGACACTGAAGTTATGTGGGTGAGTAAACAATCGTATTTTATGCCGGAAATAAGGTTCAGATTGTAAAAAAAGGTAATTCCCCTTTAAAGTCTGGATAAAATGTGCATCTGTGTCCCCTTCTTCCCTCTCAAACACAGCTCAGTCACCACGTGTCCTTATAAAAACATGTTCCCAGCGTCCAACCAGCACTTGTACATAAATGGAAGAAGAAGTCCATCCCAGAATATTTACGGTCTACACTTGGGCAAAAAAATTTCCATTTCTATTTAATTTGCACTTCTTATCGGAGGATTATTGTCTGCAGTTATTTGTGTCAAGCACGGATGAGTCTGAGCCCAGAGGTCCAACTCCTGAGACAGAAATAATGTTTGAAGCAAATCCTTTTTTTTGCCTACTCCTGATTCTTAAGTACATTCTGAGACTGATCAAACTTTTATTTTTAATATTTTTGTAAAACTGTCTGCACATTATATACATGCACAAGGTTTTACATAAAATATTGCAGTTATATTACATTTAAAAATATAGTAACTGGGAGCAGAATAACTCCATGTGCCATGTGGTAGACTACATTATATAATATCTGAGAAGTGTGCTACTTTAAAGCCAGTTTCAACTAAAGAATGAACACAATGCTAATGTTCAAGTGCAGATTCTACCTAGCATCAGGATGAATTGTATTAGGTAGGACGGAGGGCATTTTATTGATGTGTGCCGACGGCCCAGTGGCTCGACATGAACAGACTGACATACTGTATATGCAGAGTTTAGGTAATGTAAAGCCTGCGTCTTGCTGCTCTGCTGTCAACGTGGCAAAGCATACACTTTTAATACCACAATATAATTTAGTATATTTTGTCTCTGCAGTTTGGGTTTTTTGGTGCTGATGCTGACATCAAATTCAAAATGTCAAAATGTAACGGTGTAAAAGATGAGCGATTCTATTTCCTCTTCCACTTCAGTGGAGACGTCATTAACAGTAAACAGTGGGATTAGATAGCTTGTTTTGAAGATTATGTCATGAATGAGAGGGCTTAATACACAGTATGTCTCTGTATTCGGAGACACAATAAGGTCTGCAAACATTTGCCACATGGCTGTTCACAAAAATATATCCACATGTGTGAAGGTTATGAAAACGGCTGATATGGTTTAAAACTCTTACAGCTCAAACCTTAAGGGCACCTGGACCTGTAGAGCTTCTTTAGGATGTTTCACCGATCATCCAAGTAGCTTCTTCTATATAAAGACTAGCAGGGAGTTGGGGTTTTAATAGGAACGTCCGTGTGTTGCCTCCCTGAAACTCACATGAAGACGCTCTGTCACGACCAGACAGACCCTGCTCATATGAGTTTTAGATGAGCAACATCCATAGATGTTTCTATTGAAAACCAAACTCCCCAGCAGCATTTTAGAAGAGAGAAGAAGTTACCTGGAAAACTGCTGAAACATCTTGAATATCAGGCCAGATGTGCATTTTTTTGTAGTCAAAACCACATCGCTATATCGTCAAAACTTCTTCTTCTGTTTTAGTGACAGTTGGCTAGTGTCAAAGCTGCCAAAACTGAAGAAGAAGCAAAATCACGTGAATAAACATGTTGGCTGTTTGGAAGTACTTTGCTTGGAGAATGAAGTCAGTCAGTCAGTGGTGCAATACGGACGTTCCGCGAGGTGGTAGTAGGAGATCGCCACGTTTAAAAGAAGAGAAAAGTTTCCTGTAGACAGAGAGGTTTACAGAGTTTATGGCGTTGGATGACTAGCCCATTTCTGTTGTAGAGAAAACAGGTTTTCACCGTCTGTTGGAGCTGCAGGAGCCAAGGTACAAGCTACCTTCTCCACACTGCTATGTCACTATGTCAGCCAAGGCTCTACCGGAACTTTAACAGCCCTATATATATATATGGGCTTTTTTGAACTTTGAGGTGAGGAAAAGTTCTTTATTTAACATCGTATCGGACTCGAATTGGCCGATACTCAATATTAAAAGATTGGTATTGATGCGGTTTGACAGTTTGACCCGTTGTACAGTCACAACAGACTGAAAATCATCTAATACACTGAAAGGACAAATGGTATTTGCATATGCAGTGAGATTGGTTGAATATTGTTCACCCACATTAGTATATATATAAAAAATAATAATAATAATCTTCTCAAATATCTGTTGACCCATGAACATCAAGAACATTTCTCACAAGAATGACATGATTCCTGGTGTTGTTCACATTGGAGTCATTGAGGAAGCATAGCGGAGACTTGACGTCTGTTGCTGACTAACCTGCACTTCATGCCAGCGGATGAGCTCATTTCACTGGAAGGCCGTCATGCAGCTAATTGGAAAGATAATAAGTGGCCCTCTTCACACTGGCCTCGACTGTGGATTCAAATGAACAACACGGTAATGGTACCTCCCATCGGGCTGCATCGGTGCACCACAGAAATCAAATTAACACTAAAGTAAAAGTACTTTTTCTTTATAGTAATAGTATATACAAACAAACAAACAAAATGACTCTTGTCCTGTTCAATGTGTTGGTTTAATCTAAGACTAAAAAAAGAACTAAACTACATCCCCTCTCAGGACAGTGTTAACTGATTGGTTTTATTTTATCTGTTAAGGAGGGCAACCCACCTGATTGTCACGCTGATCAGGTTTATGGACATATCTCACAACATGCCTCCTGGAAACTTTTACAAAACTGGGCATCTAATCTGATGAAACTGATGAAATAAAGATAATGGCGTAAAAAAAACAAAAACAAACAAAAAACAATATTTTCCTCTGAAACGTAATAAAGAATACGTATAAAGCTGCATAACATGGAAATGTCTAACTTAAAATTGTAGTTGTGTGAATGTGTCACTTGTATTTGTGACTTTGTTTATTGTAATCCCTTGTTCTTTTAGAACCGGACAATAGACGATGGTTGTAATTTTGTGGTACTTTCTCTGAATAAACTTCGCAAACTGAAGTTTTATTCCGCTACAGGAAAATATCAAATGCAGCAGACAGATATCGATTCAGATGTGAATGTGTTATATACATGATATGTTCTTAAAAGTTTAGCAGCTTCAATAATTATTTAACCTACACTTAATTTTTGCATATTTCACACCTACGATATAAGTGACTATCATTACCGACATATTTTCTGCACCATGGCTCTCCCTACTAATTTTGTCCGCTATCAGCCCTGCATTTGTCATATATCACCTATAAGTATTATATATGCCATCATGTTTCTATAATGAGAATAAGCTGCATGTACAGTATGTCTTATCCAGATGCACGCATGAATTTGAAGCGCTCGCTCCCGATTCTCCCTCCTCCTTTTTTGTTCCCATCTCTTGCCTCGGCCGGTTGGTTGGTGCTTGCTCTTGGGGTTTGAGGCTCTGGGTTCTGGAAAGCGTCTCGAGACAATCTGGATAATGTGTTCTGTATAAAGTAAAACTGAACCCAAACGTCAGATTTCACATCAAATACAGGAACAGGTGTTTCTTTCATTCTGCATGACAGACATCATGCGTTTTTATGAAGTGAATTACTACGCTAAAGTGCGAAAGATCTCAGATCTCCAAGCACGACTTGACTGCTTCTGTCGCCAGTCCTAAACCTCACCAATGCCAAATTTCTTCACCCAAAGAAAAAGCTGGGTCTGCTCATTCAATCCTCTTTCATCCGTCTGTAGGGAAAAATGTCCTCAAAGTGAACACAAGGTGCAGATGAAAATAGAAGTTTTTTTTTTAAAGGAAGTTTGATTTGACTGTCTTGTTACGTGTCGATGCGTTTCCATAAGGGGATTGTGGATTAACTGCTGCTGGTGCTTTCACTTCATGGTTTTTAATTTCTTCTTTTTGCGCAACGCACAAACATATTTTTTCCTACAGTCGTAGCATTATTTCTTGGAAGTCAAATCTTGTGGCGTTTTGAACAGGAAGGGGGGAAAAGCCGCTCGTAAACAGAGTCTCCAGATGCTACCGTTTGTAAACCTGTCACTTGCGAAGCATTATGGATGTCTATAGAAATTACAGAGACTTAAAATCTCATCAACGCAGAGAGAGCGGGACAAACAAAGAGATTTGCTTGCACTATGTGGAAAAGTCTGCATGTGCCGAAGGAGCCGGGGGTGGGTGGGGTGGAGGGGGGGCATTTCCATATTTCCAAAAAAGCGGAAAAATCTATTAAAGCAGAGAATTAAATACTTCATCTGCCAGATCCCAGCGCGCACATGCCAGGAGTTTTGTATTATAAACGCACCGGTAGTTGAAACTTTTGTTTTACTCATGTGCGCTAATCTCCTCCCTATCCTGCCCCGGCTATAATTTTGTTCGACTTTTTTCATATTTATTTAATAAACGCTCGGAAATTCAAATTGTAACTTTGTGTGTCGAGAATTAATGGGAAAAGCCCTAACTGTTAAATCGTAAAATTTGAATTAGAAAGTTTCCATGTAATGCATATCAAACATTTATTAAAGCCACGCAGAATAATTGAATTGTTCTGCTGGTCTGATTTGTTTGACTAAATTCTTTGGCTGTTGAAGTGTGATACAAGATTTCCTGCAGAATCCATTAAAGACACAGGTATCTTTTGTGTGTTTGTGCATCTCAAAGACTCATATCGAAAAAATATCTTATCCCTCCTTTTCTTTCCTCCCTTCTCCACATCTAAGCCTCCGTCAATGCTTATCTGCATCGAGCCCCTCAGTGAGATTTCAACCACTGTGACACGCGGTGAAAGCGGAGGCTGTCTGTCAGCTGGGCCGGAAAGATTGAAATCGGAGAGGAGGGGGAAAACAAAAGGGAAGGGGAAAAAAAGGCAAAGTTAATATAATTTCATTTTTGACCCCTTGTGAGAGAAGGCAGCATTGATATCCCCGGTGAGCTTATAGAAAGTGAATGCATTAAATCGGCTTCTTGGGCGCATGTAAATGTCAGGCCGTGTGTCCCTGCTAAAGAAAAAACACAAACACGTCTGGGAGAAGGTCCGCTCTCACTTATTGGACTGATTATTAAGCAAAGCCCATAATGTCAGCAGCCTCCCATATACGCACGACGAACCCGTGTCCCAAACACACACACACACACACATATATACACGGTAGCCACGGAGAAACTTTGTGTTTCAGTAAGCTAAGTTTCACACGTTGACTGGAGGTGTCCTTGCTTTCGGCTGGTGTAATTATCACTCCGGGAAAAGTGTTTCATTAGGAAAGCTCCTCTCTCAGACACATTACTCACAGAGGGCTGGACACAGACACCCTGGACAACACACACACACACACACACACACAACAATGCAGTTGTTAATTCATCACCGCTCATTCTTGTCCTCTATCTGTTTATCTGGACTTCTTCACGCCTCCTTCTATTCATCTTCCATATTCTGCTTCTTTTTTTTTGTTTTACTTCTTCATCTAGAAGCTCCTTCTTTTTGAGCTGTCGGCAATTAAAAAAAAAAAAAATCCCAGTGTTTCAAAATGCCACCAACCAAATAAATTAAACACAGATAGATATTTTTCGTCCGGGTGTCAAATACAGTATATTAACTTTCACTTTAGCTGAGCTTGAGCTCTCAATTTTCCTTGTTTTGCTAGCTGCTCTTCAAACCCTCCCACATCGTCTCCTGTATCCAACCCATCATCTCCTATCTGTCCTTTCTCCTCCCCCCTCCTCCTCCGCCGCCACCCACTTCCCCCGCTGCCCTCTCTCTTGCTTGGGAGGCCTGCAGGTCTGCAGGTTAATGAGTCGTGAAGTGTGAAAACTTCCTGAGAGTGAACCAGAGCTAAATGCTGTTTCCAGATGTGAGCCTACAAACGTCTGGATGTCCACTTGAGATGAGTTAGGGGGGGGAATGGGTGGGGCAGTTTAGGGGTGGGGTGAGCGGGAGGACAGAGCGGCTACGGAGAGGTGGCGTGCTATAGAAAGACGATCTAATCTAAACACGCTGTAGGAGGAAGAACGTAAGCAGGAGGGAAGGATCATGAATATGAGGAAAATTTAATGACTATTTATCCGATGGCTGTTGACACTTTATGTTCTGAGGCAAACATGTCAACCTGCTGGTGGCGCTAAAAAGAGGTTTAACGGCAATCCATTCACATTTGTTGAAATATTTCAGTCACTACAGTAAATTACAACCTGTCATAACGTAAATGTGCCAAAAATTAACAAACCCCAGCACCCAGAGCCGGCTCTAGGCATAGGCAAGACAGGATGCAACATGCTGAAGGGGGCGCTGCTGCAACTAAATCAATAAATAATTTTCAGTAATATTTTGGAGCCTGACTGTCTTGAAAATAAAAATATAAACAGCAACGACTTGGCGCTGAACCTGTCCTGCACCGTGCAGCATGTAAGAGGAAGGCGGGGCGAGCTATCGGAGCGCATCTCCGGTAGCGCCGCGGTTCTTTTTGACAGACAGCAACAGGAAAAAGAAGAAGATACTGTCGTCATGAAAAGACCGTCCAAGCCCTCAGGTGCAGCTTTCAGAAAGTGGAGAAAAGATTAGAAGAGACTTTTCATTTGTACTAGCTAGAGGCTAGCCAAGCTAAAATAAAGCAAAGTTGCCCAATAATGCTATTGTAGGCACTGTCGGTGTAACTATATAATAGCAGTGCAGCCTCTTTTGTTTTAATAATGCATAATCACAACTAAAACCATAATTTCTCCCAGGGCACCAAAACAGCTAGAGCCAATACCAGTCTACAGTATGCCTAATCCATCTGAAGGCACCTGCCAAATCCAAAATCTGATTGTGACCCAGTGTACATTTTGCATCCATGTGTGTGAATGCGAGCATGTGCGAGGCTGCGAGTGTGTGTGTCCATAATCTGGCGTAAATAATGACATCTCTTCTCTGGTGCCAGCTCCACTAATTATTTTTTCTTGGACACTGCAAGGGTGTCAAAGCTCATACTCCTGCATCTGAAAAACACTGTTCCCCTCCAAGCTTCGGTCATCGCCTCTTAACTGCCAGGAGGAGTGTATAGTCACCATTAGTCATCTATTAGGATTCATATATACAGTGTACAGAGAAAGACAGCGAATTGGGTGTTGCTAGGTATGGCACTACGAAAAGGTTTGGGCGCTCTGGCTGCAAAATTAATCTTGGATCAAGATGGCTTTAATCATATCCAAATATCTAGAGTCATAAAGAGCAATTTTCAATGACAAACTGGATGAAGCCCCATAGGAATGATGGAAGCTGAGTCCTGAGCTCAACCATCGACTGTATAGACTGTAAAAAAAAAAATGGACGACATTTCCACTTCCTCCCATTGGGCAAAATTAGGCTAGAATCCCGGGGATACGGGCGGTGCCATTTTGCAAGTCCAGAGTCTGCACAGTACTGTCCAAAAGTGGACACCTCCACTGGACTCACTCATGTTTTCATTTGATTAACACTGCAATCTGCTCTGCCTTTGCTTTCCATTTTGTTACAAAGAAATATTGGATTATACACTGAAGAAGCTAGCACCATTATGGATTTAGACTTTGTAAACGCCAACTGCCAATTGCCATCTTTTCCCCACAGACCTTAGGTTGGCGTGTTGTTTTACCTAGCTACTTAATTACATTAATTCACTTACAATCTCATAAAATAAAAGTTTGACTTCTTGAAAAACCTGCAAAGATCCCTCGGCTCCTTGAGGTCTACCCTCGGAGGTATGTTTCAAACAAATAAACAGCTATTTCGGTGGTCCTACTCTTACAAATCCCGAAAAGGAGTGCACAGGCGCATTCAAGACAGCCGTCATTGGTAACTGTCAGTCACAGCTTTCTATCACGATGTCACATCCTGTTTTTAAAGCATAAAATAAGTAACTAAACCAAAACTTAGCAGAAACATGGGAACTTGAATATATATCAACATTATGCAACACCCTACAATTGCAGAAACCGCCCTGTCTGACGTGTACTTGAGTGTTTTCATTTGGCCCAGTCCACTAATATGAAAGGAAGAAATGGAAGGCGCTGAGAAAAGAGTGCACTTCATAATTCAGTCAAACAACTGCCACTTGCATCTGGTCAATGACCTGCAAGAACTGTGCCTCACCTGGAAGTCTGTGCTCCTGTAACTTGGTGTGCAGACGTAAGGCTATGAAGAACTGTCCACTGTCAGCTTTTTGTCTCTTCAGACTAGGTGCCCTTCAACTTGGGCCAGCCTTTTATTAGGAAACGCTGCTGCTCCAGTTTGGCTGTTTGCAGACAGATCAGTAGACGCGAGAAGTGAGAAGTGTGGCCAACGGACAAACAACAGACGTTCACCTGAAATATGAACCGCATTATGTTATCTGTCGTTTTTTTTCTAAACTAAGACCCCTTCCATTTCCAATGAAATACTCCAGCGTCCATGGGAGGCTACTTTTGAATACTGTCTCTAAACTGTGATTGACAGTTACCCCATATCTACCTGTGACACAAACATCCCTGGAGTGGGTGGAATTCAAGCAGCTGCAACTCCAGCCAATTAAATTTGGTCAACACCAACACTGATCAAACAGAAGCAAGAGACAACACGTGCACTTTGGAAGAGTGGCTTTGAAAGTCATCATGGATGGAAACGTTCCATCATCCACTCTTGTTTTGGGTCAAACAAATTCACAGCAGCTCTGTGCTTTCTTTGTCTTTCTCTTGGTGTGTTTGCACTTATGAATACATGTTTGTGTTTGCATGTGGGCGTAATTTAAGGGGCTCTCCACGCTCGCCGGTGAGTGCGATTGAGCTCCGAGGGGTTATGAGGGAAAATAAGCAGAAAACAGGACAGAATCAATACCGCTTACCCAATAGCCTCGTAGCATGGTGTGTGTGTGTATTGTGTGGGGCGATTGTGTGTGTTTACCTGAAGTGTGACTGCATTTAACGTGTCAAGTTGAGGAAAAACAACCAATTGCCTCTTAGCACACGCTTTATTGACCAGTGGAACACACACACACACTAACACACACTGCAGGCATATCGACTGATTGAAGGAAGAAACAGGTTTAAGGCAATTAGAGTAGTGTACTTTCCGCCAGAAACCCACTATGATCCTTTTCACTGCAGTCAGCCAAGTACCACTAAAGTGTGACTAATATTACATCAATTGGAGAAAGCGAAACAAGACACTTCGTTGACAACGGCTGCTGTATAATTCATTAGAGTCCTTATTACAACTACAGTACAAAAGGACATTTAAGGTCTACAAACCTTTTCTGAATTATATGTGCAGAATGAAATTAGCACATGAGAAACCACACACAAATTAGATCTTCAATAGTTTTACTGAACACTGGAGTATGTGTTCAGTCAGTTGTGCACCTTTTCCGTCAACTGCTTGGTAGTTGCGAAGGCTCAACGCGGTGCTTTGTTTATTGACTGCCAAATAAAAATACTCTTTTGCGTAACTTCAGGTGACATTCAGAACCTACCGATGCGTATCTCTGGTGCCTGGAAACCTGGCCAATATCTAAATCCAACTCGGTTCAACTACTTTTTATTTTATTGGGCAGGAAACGCTGTTTTTTGATGTGTTGCACGTTTATACCATTTAGCAGGACTGGCCAGATGACAATGTAGGCCCCTTCCTTCCTCCAAGAGACTGACAGGACACAGATTTGTAGAGTAGCCTTGACACCAAAGAATAATAACTGATGACCAACAGAACCACATATAATTGCCAATTAAAAAAAGTACATCTTCATGGTTTGTATTTATGGAAACAAATAACTGCATTGATTGGTTGCTTGGGCTTTTTGGTTTCAATCCAGTCTGGAAAACGTCTATAGTACTATGATTCAACTTTTGGCTTCTAGGGTTATGGTTTAAGACTTTTTGAGACACAATGACTATTATGATTGATTGTCATTCACACAGAAGAATGAGTACTTGAGTATTCAAGTACTCATTCTTCAAGAACGTTCATTCCAGAACGTTTCTGTGACAAGAAGTTTTGCACATAGGAAATGATTACTAAAAGTTAAGCAATCGGCTAAAGCTTTTTGAAGAGACTTTAATAAAATTTTCTAAAAATGTAGTCTATGAAACTTACAGCATTTGGAAGTATTTTTCTCTACTTTTTTATTCTGTAGTACAATTATAAAGTTAAATTCTGTGTCAAGTCAACAATAAAGGCCTTCTCTGATACACTTTCTAACCACATGTTGACACTGCAAACGTCACGTTCAACAAGTCCCGACAAGGCTGTTAATTTACAGTCGAGCTGATGTGTAGAAGGTCAGGAGGTTAACAAGCTTGTAGTTTTTTTGCAGTCGCTGAGCATCAACAGCCAGGAAAATGTTCACACCTTCTTGTTTCTCCGATTTTAGCTTAAGAATAATAGTTGTGCGAATTCAGAGTCAGACAGTAAAAGTTTGCCATTTCTTGAAGTTTGTGTAACATGTCGTGTTCATGCAGTATTATGACATTTTATCTATGACAGCTTGATTATGTTAGGTCGTACAACTGCACTGAAAACAGCACTAGAGTCCTTCTTTTTGCCCTTCACACCAGCTTCAACTGGTCAGAAGAGAGCAACCCATCAATCAGATTGCCAACAATGTGAATTGAGAAGGACACAAACTTATCAAAAGGTGGTTCACGATCAAATACAGAACTATTTGCGGGTGCTTGACATAAAACGGTCTGGGAGCTCGGGAGCTCTTCATCTGGAGTGCTGCGAGTGGTACACAATCGTTTCTCTTCCTCTTTCATTTCCATCTCTCCATCTGTCAGCACGTTCAAGTAGCTTTATATTACTCGACAATGTTCACTGCTCAGTCAGAACCATGCTGCTCACAGTGCACACACATACACAAAGACAGGGAGGGAGGGAAGGAAGGCAGCCATGGACAGCTACATACAAATAAAAGCGCTTACTGCTGTAATCCTATCAGGCAGGGCGGGCTGGTTTCATGCAGCCTTTGAGAGGTCAACATAAAGTGTATGAACCTGATGGGGAAGAGGAAGGAATGCTTGCAGTAGCGTTTGGTAGGGGTTGCGCAGACAAATCAACTAATCGGTTTGACGACTTCACTGCTGTGCCATGGCGCTTTAAGCATCATGTCGACTAGTCACTGATCACATGACAATAACAACACAGACACCTTCAAGAAGACAAGTGAGGAGCCCAGCGGGTCATTGCAGCAAACTAGCAGCAGTTCATCAAGCGTGTGGAAATACTTCGCTAAAGATGAAGCCCATACTACTGTGACATGCAAAATATGTCAATCAGTTCTGTAATACAACAAAAGTACTATGCGCACTCATCTGAAAAGACATATGCCAACGCTAACAGAGGAACAGTACAAGTCCTCTCTACAGCAGTCAATTAACGTCTTCATCAAACGTCCTGCGGTAACAGAGAGAAGGAGGCTGCATGTCAACAATCTGCCGGCGAATTTAATTGTCAGTTATTAGACCTTTAGCAGCAGCAGGCTTCAGAGAAATGCCGCATTCTTTTGAACCCGGCTCCACTATCCCACCGTGGATTACTATTAAAGGTGAATTATCGTTTTTGTACAACCTGGACCTTATTTCTGGCATAAAATACAATCGTTTACTCACCTATATAACTTTGGTGTCATTTGGAAGTCGTTCGGAAGATATTTAGATCCAGTGGAGTCCATATCCATATAATGGGAGTGACTGGGGCACCGAAACGCAGCCTCCAAATAACGCATTATCTGCCGCGAAACTCGTTCATTTCACCAATATTTTGTTATGATACACTAGTGCTATTCCCCGTTGAGTCCGGAGTTACCCGTTATCATCATCCGGGGTCTGTAGATTGACCTACTAACCTCTAACCTGGATGATGTAATCTCTGAGCGTCGCGCACACCCGCGACATTCGGCTTGTTTACCTGTAATTTGCTACTGCTAGTTTTTTGCAACATGGCTGAATATTTTTCCGATTCTGAGGTTGTGGATGACGACTTTGTTTATGATGGACGTCCTTACCGTTTTGAACCAGAGTATACGGATGAAGAGTTCGTTGAAAGGAGGATGCGGAGGCGTTTCGGTGCCCCAGTCACTCCCACTATGTGGATATATGCGGCGCTCCGCTGGAACTAAATATCTTCCGAACGACTCCAAATGACACCAAAGTTATATGGGTGAGTAAACGATCGTATTTTATGCCAGAAATAATGTCCAGCTTGTAAATAACGATATACACTATACACCAAATTCACCATCTAGATAGCCTTCTTGGAGCATTGATCTTCTTCACAAATAGCAAGCGGTGACAGCATGAAGAGCTAGCTCTCTAAACTAGTTATATTTTTATGTTATGCTTGTTTGGGGTGGAAATTATACAAGAGGTTTACCTAGGCAACCAGAGACGGGAACGTCCAATACCGATGGCTGACGAGCATATCTCTTTAGTCTCTTAAACTTCTGTACTGAGAACGTAGGAAGCATGTATATGCAGTATATATACTGTAAGTGCACATTTTACTACATACGTTTCCTGTTTCCGTTTTAATATAATGACTAATAATAACATGCACCGCTGGGTTTGATGAAACCATTCTGTCAACACATTTTAAAGACAAGTAAAACGGCATCCCTCAGACGGGCAATTTTCTTCTCCGCTGTTTTTTTTTTTTTTTTTCCTCTTTCGTTCTTTCTTTGCTCATCTCCTTCTTCTCTGTGTAGTCTAACGTGTGCTCCAGTGGGAGTACTTGGTTCACTTTGTGTTTTATAAACATTTGAGAACGCCCACAGCTCCCATGTGTAGGCGGATCCCTGTGCCCTCACCGTGACTCTGCAGACATCTCTATATCAACACAGTGCAAACAACTCCGGAGTGCGCACACGCTCACACACACACACACACAGAAACACACACGGGGATGCACGCCCGTCGGCCCCATCGGAAACTGTGCATGCATGCTAGCATAAACACAGCACTGTCACACATGCGTGCACAGACACACACTAACCTGTCAGCCGCCAGGAGGAAAGAACAGCCAACTGAGACATGCAAGTGTAGGAGAACATTTCATCCTTATTACCCTGTTATTCTCTGTCTCACACGCGCTCTGTATTTCTGTATTTAGGCATTATCATTTTCACCTTTTCTCATATTTCTTTCTCACGAGGGGCCTCTCTCTCCCTCTCTGCCTCCCTCCCTCCCTCCCTCCATCACTCCTGAACTTAATCTCTCGGTCTCTCTCCCTTTTCTCTTCCTCAGTCTTTTCCCCCCTCAAGGTGTCTAAGCTGTGAGACATTTAATCGCCGCGGTAACGGTTTCATATCTGGAACAGAAATCAAATAATGCCAGATGATTTACTCCCCCTAGCAACCAGGGTGCAAAGCCCTAGCAACCGACCCAGCCAGCAGGCCAGACCTAATCAGGTTGAAAATATTTCAATTATTGTGTTGATTCTAGGAAGTGTGTGTATGCGTGCGTGAGTGTGTGTGTACGGGCAAGCCAGGCTGCTGTATTTTTTAAGAGATGTCCGCCACTATTGATGTGAATACCTGAAGAGAGAGAACGAGAGGGAGGACGCTAGCAAAGGAAAGAGGAACTGTGTGTGTGTGTGTGTCATAGAAGTGATCAAGTGCTATTTAGAAGCGCTGCTGTTATGATGGAGACATTAGAAGGATACAACAACACATGGTCATTCTGGCTTGGATAGTGTAACAGTTGGCATGCCCTGTGTGTGCGTGTGTGTGTGTGTGTGTGCGCGCGCTAAGACGGAGAACACCAGAGTTGGCAAAGCAGAAATGACAGAGGATAGCCAAAGAGCGAGGACAGGATCCAAACTCCAGGGTGCCAAAGGACCAAATCAAGCTTTACTCCTCACTCTCGGTTGCACAACCCTTGTTGTGTTGGAGCTTTGGCGAAACTGTAAGAGTGTGTGTGTTTGTGTGTGTTTTTTAAAGCCTGGCGTTTTCGCTGTGTCTGTGTGTTGTTTGTTGGAGGTGAGTTAACAGAGGGGGCTGCAGAAGGGGCAAGCTTTTATTGAAGGTGCGCCGAGTCAATCAATAAAGTGTGCGTCCACTACACTGAGATCATATGAGCACAGGTATCTGATTTTAATTCAAACTCAAATGATTAGCTGGAGCGTATATTGAAACGGTTAACTGAGTTTTTCCGAGTCCTTTCACAAGGCAAAACGAGAAACATTCCCTGTTTCCTCTCAAATTTTCTGCATATCTATAATTCTAAAGTGAATATCAATTTGTGTAAGACTTAAAGATGAAAATAAAGACTCCGCAAGAAGAGAGAAATTTGTTCTCGCTCCTAGGGCTGCAAGAACAAGAAAAATAGTTTGTTCTGGCCAGGTAATTTATACTTCACGAGAAACTCCAGAGTGCCGAACTCGAGGCAAGTCCTCATAGGCCCCTCCCACTACAGCACACACTACACGCGCTAAGCATTGTGGGAGATGCGGGAGATGGACGACATGAACAGAACGCATCATTTTTCCAACTCCCAGGTTAGACGTGAGTTTCGTGCAGTCTGGAGGGAAATAACGACGTTTAACCCCGTGACCTGTTCATTCTGGAGTGTATGAATGTAGTTCAAAATTAAAAAATGTGAACTATGAACGTGAACTAGTTCACTTTAATCTGTGCAAACTGAACTTTGAACTAGTCCTTGTTTAGTGTGAACTTGAACTTGTTTAGTGTGAACTGAGCACCTGGGAGCTCACAGAGTGGCCGCTAGCATTTTCACTTTTCCGCATTAACCACACCCACTTCCAATTTCTGACCAATCACAGAATAGTTGCTGGACACCACACGAGAAAAAAGTTCTGTCCGGTTGATATGTCAAGAACAAAGTGACGTCAAACTTCTCGCGTTACTACATATAGCACAAAGATAAATTAGTAATTTAAATAATAGTAGTTTTCTTTTATCAAATTGCATTGTTGCACTATTTTCTTTCTTTAGTTATTTCAGTTAAGAAGCAATGACGAACATATTGAGGATGGAGTAATAATGCAAAATGAAGAGGAAGAAAAAAAATAAAACACCCGCTCTAATCTAATCTGCTTTTCCAACCTCTAATTCTCTGATGGTAATTACGCCTGACAATTGGCCTTTAGGGACGAGACAAGTCTCCTTCAGTGGCATTTGCTGTTTGGATGGAGGCAGAGGGGAGAGGGTGACGGAGCAGAGAGACAGACGTACCGACCACGAGACCGAGGCGGACGAGGAGGTGGCAGAGGGAGAGAATGAAAACTGCTTGAATGACAGAGAGAAATGGATGTAAAAATGGGCTTTTGAGAGATTATGAATTTACATATCTTAATGGAGAAATGCACGCTATGGCTCTCCACCAAGAAAAAGAAGAAAAAAAAAAAGAAAAAGAAGCCGGACAGCTCATCTTTAGATTTACACAACGTATGTGACTTTGTGTTGTACGTGTGGCGAAAAGGGAAAAGGTTTAGGGTGGCGCAATGAGGGCCACAGCTGGCCTGTTTTATTTTAGGGTTACTCTCCTCTTGAGTTGTTATCGGTGATCAAAACTGTTTGAGTGATTTCACGATAAATGTCATTTTTTTTTCAAGCCATTTTGAAGAGCTTTTCACTGAAAGCTTGCCGCGGCTCGCGGTGGAAATGGGACGGGAGGTGACAGTTTAGCGTCGACCCGGCTTGTTTTCACTAAACACGAGGGTTTTGTTCTGAAATATGCACAATTAATATTTTGAAAGTGACACACACACACACAGCACTGTATATTTAAACAGTGGAGAGGTACCCAACCTCTCAATCACCGCAACAACATTTCAGATTTTGGCAGTGATACAAATAGGTTTGGTGTTTCGCTGGATGGAGAAAGAACCAGCAGAACTTCAGCCGACTGAATCCATGCGGTCACATATTAAAGAAATCTAAACGGATCATGTTCCACATTAATAAACTATCACTGTTGCACTCAGTGACAACAGTACCCTTGAACAAATTAAGTCTCAAATCAACATTTCACCAATTGATGTTGTAAAATGTTATAAATAAGAAGGAGGCGTCCATGTACAAAGGACAATTACAAAATCTTCAGTGTCAGTGGTGTTAAAGAGCTGTCTCTGACATAACTGGTTCATTATACAATATACACCGAGTCAGACAGCCACAACATTAAAACCACTGACAGGAGAAGTAAATAACACTGAACATCTTGTGACAATACAATGTTCTGCTTGGAAACTTTTGGACCTGGTATTCACTGGTGTGGATGTTACTTAGACATGAAGCACCCACCTAGACCAGACCAGGCACCCCCACCCCATAGCAATGACACTCCTTGATGGCAGCAGCCATCCCCAGCAGGATGCAGCGTGACACGGGTACGCACCAAGAACAGGAAAAGCACAAGGTGTTGACCTGGCCTCCAAATTCACTAGATCCCAAACTGATCAAGTATCTGTGGGATGATCCAGAGGTCCCTACCCTCAACTCATAGGACCCAAAGGCCCCCACTAACAACATTCTGTTGCCAGGACACCCTCAGAAGACCCATGTCCAATCTCTGATGAGTCACAACTGTTTTGGAGGCAACAAGGGAGACCTACGCAATATCAGGAAGGTGGTCATAATGTTATGCCTGAAGCTGAAAATCAGCGCTTTGCAGCTAGATGCCATTTTTTATTTATTTTTTTTTACTTTTGACTTAAAGAAGTTCTAACTGTTCAGTCAGAAGTTCAGTTGTACTTCTTTGCCGGGAAAAACAAACAAGATCCTGCACTCGTCATATACCTTCAGCAACTTCAGGAAATCCCGTCACATTCGTCCGCTGCACTTCACTCTATTAATTTGGAAAAAAAAAATAAATAAAAAATAACACAATCAGCGAAGGAGAAATATAGGGCCGAGAGCTGCAGGAGAGGGAGATAAAGGGCCGAGAAGAGACGGCATGTCAGGAGGTTTTTGGTTGGATAATGGAGAAGTCAAAGGGAGAATAAAGTGTTGATGAGACGAGCTGAAAAGACCGAGAACAGACTGCCAATCAGTGCCATAATCACACTTTTCCAATTTCCTCTTTACGTTACAGAGACTACCACCCGGCTATAGGTAAGACCGCCACAGTATTTAAGTGTGTATGTGTGTGTGAGACAGAGGGCGAGAGAGTGTGTGTGTGTGTGTGTGTGTCAGTGTGAAGGGCAGCTAGGCGTAAAATTGAGTCCAGATTCATTAGGTTCTGTGAGCTGAGCTGCAGTTGGTTTAAGTGATACATTTCCTCTGGAAGTGGAGGTGTGGAGGTGTGTGGGTGGATGGGTGTGTGGAGGGGAGGTAGGGAGGTGGTGGGGGGGGGGTCGGTTGTACGTTACGGGTCTCTCTCTCTGTCTCACACCTGTGCACACACACACACACCTATATATGCAGAGACAATTTAGAGGACTTTATTCTATTTTCTCCCTCCTCTGTCTCAGTGGTGAGTGACACTGTAAATCTGAGCCAATTTCCTCCTCTAATCATCATTAAAAAGCGCAAATTACTCCACTCTCCATTAAACACTCCCACATGCCTGCTGCTATTACTAGTTGTGGAGCTTCTTTTTTTTTTTTTGTCCCCCTCCCATACACGCCAAACTGATGGCCGGCCTTCTGCGTAGCTTTATTGTAACCTCACTTTATTCACGAGATAAGCGCCAGCGTACGCCAACAAACAGAGAAGCAACACGCTCGTACCCAACGTTCTACCGAAACAGCGGGACTGAACATTTCAATCTCGCATCCGCCAAAGCACAATGTATTTTTGAATAAAGGATGTTGTGCATCTTCTAATGCAAAATAGTCACTCACGGCACATGGAGAATTCACCTGGGAGTGCAATTTTATAGAAAAAGATGGGGGGGAAAAAGTTGTCCTAACAACTAAAAAGAGATGCGAGACCAATCTCAAGACCTAACGTACTGCACAATGACCCCGGATTCATCAGAAGTCAACGATTAAATCACAGTGGAGCTTTGCGGTTTATGGGTAGATGTTGTGACTCGTATATGCTCGAGAAGACGCGCAGAACCGACCATCTGAAAGCAATAATGTCTTTCAGACGGTCATGATAGATTTGGTCGATTGGTCGATTTGGTCGATCTGCATCAACAGGCCGAACCACGGTAGATTTGTTTGGTTCGTGGTTCAGTCTGCATCAACGTATCAGGTACGTCTGATTGTTACATTAAAGGAATAGGCTAAATTATTGAAATATTAGTTGTTGATAGTCACTGAATGGTGAGAAAAACGGGGTTGTGCAGTGGCAGCGTGGAGGGGGGTGACTCCAGGACGCTGGAATTCACTGTTAAGCCTTCTTGAGGTGTCGTGGGCCTAACTTAACGAAACATCAGTGAAGGGAGGTGCCCACTTGAAAACCCCAGTGACATGCTGCATACTGCTGTTGTTCAGGCCAGGTATCTGATGTCTTCATGTTGTTTGGTAGCGATATTTGTTTGTTTAGCTGCTGAGCGGGCCATACAAGCCAGCAGCGTTTGGTTAGCTTATATTTCACAAGGTTTGAATTGTCCACCGTCTGCTGCTCTGTGGGCCATAAAAGCCAGCAGCATTTACTTGGATTTAGATTGTAGCTTAATTGTCATATCTCACGACTGTAGGTTAGAGTTTCTCAGTTGGACAGGGCCTCTAAGGGCCCATCCACACGTACGAAAACGATCTTTTCCCTCTCCGTTTTCGATCATCGTTTCAAGAAATATCCGCGTCCACACAGGTCCGTTTTAGCTCGACCTAAAACGCTACTTCATATTCCAGGCCTATAGGTGGCGCTGTTTCAGTTTCAGAAATTCACCAAAAACGGAGAGAAAGAGGTGGAGCATGCGCACAAATCTTCAGCGCTGTTTACAAATCCCCTTTTTTGCTCAGCGTGGTGGCACAGGAGCGTGATATTTTGCCCTAGTAACCCTAATAGGCTCAATATCTTCTCCAGCATGAAAACTAGCATGTAGTCCGCCATTGTTGTTGTTGATGTTGTTACGAGACGTCTCGCGGGAGGTGGAAGGCTGCTCGGGAGTGTGGCGATGACGTCATCGTTTTCCCCGTATTCGCCGTCCACATGAAAACGCAAGAGCCGCGTTTTCGAATTTCTCCACCCTGGGACCCGTTTTCAGAAAAGTGCGTTTTAGGGCTATGCGTTTACAGGATACGTGTGGACGAAAGGCCAAAACGATGAAAAACTTCTGCGTTTCGGCGTTTTTGCGTTTCAGTGTGGACGGGCCCTAAATGTGTTTTGCCTGGGATCTTGGCACAAGGGATTGTAACATCTAATCCTGTGTTTGAACGAATCCAGAGTACGAGCAGTGACATCCGGAACAACCCTAGCCTGATTTAGTCAGTGATTCAAAAAGTCTTTGTCCACATTGAAGGCTTTTAGAGAGTTAACCAAAGCTAGCTAGCAAGACGGCTCTATGAAAAATAACAAAAGAAATATAGTGAGTCGTGAACTGATGCAGCTGTACAAGTTGTTGCCAGCAGCTTCCATAACAGCTGAACATGAGTATTCGCGACACTTGCTACTGATTGAAATAATACAGTCATCCCATTGGGAAGGGGTCAACATGAAAAAAACATCAAAACTAGAAAATGGCTGTTCAGTGTGGTTATCAGGCTACAGTCATCCAAAGGCATGAAGAAGAAGAAGAAGAAGAAGCTTTATTGTCATTGTACAAGAATACAACAAAATCCCGTTTGGCAGCATCATTCAGCATTCAGGCTTGAGGACAACTTTGCACTCATGCAAAAACAGTACCACCCAGGTTGATATGAACAAGTCCTGTAATTACAGCCGAGTATCTGGTTGTTAGCAAACCTTAGTCATGCGAGTTTCATGTGTGCACCACCCACGGATGTTTCAAATCCAAACCTAAACTCCCCACCATTCAATTAGAACGGAAGAAGCCGCTTCTTTAAAAAAACTGTTGCTTTTTAGCTTTTTTTTTTTTTTTTTTGGTAAAGCATGGAGAGGTGGGTGGGGTTTGAAAGAAAGAAGTGCAAAGAAACCCAGGATAGCGTTCAGCATGCAGAACCATGACGTATAAATACCTGCAAACTGTTACTATAGCTCCATGTCATGAGGACGACCAATGTCAGCTTCTAGATCCATACTGAAATGATCACACTACAATACAAGGATGGTAATGGTAACTATAGTCCAAGCTGAAAGATTTAAAGAACTGATGGAGATATCTACATGGTACACATTCATGGTGCCCAGAACACTTTGGGGATTGCTTAGCACAAAATTAAGTTATTATAGGTTAGGTTTAGCAGACCACACCCTGTGTCGTTCCATTTCCCGTGCTTACCCATAAAAATTGTGTCAAGACAACTCTCAAAGCCCCACCCTTCCCATCCCTCTCTTCTCTTTGCTTACCCTTCTCACTTTCATTACAGGAACCAGGAGGATGAGAAGCTGAAGCTTCCTGAGATATGCCCTCCACCCTGAATCATGCACCCTGGAGCAGCTGAAGATCAACCTCCACCTCCCTCATCCCTCCACTGCAACCCCTCTCACCCCTCCATCGATTTCCCTTGGGTCTTGACAACTAATAAACGTTCTTGCCTCGTTAAAGGCATGGTGATGTAGGTAAAATACTGTGGTTGACCAAATATATGCAAAAGTAATGACTTTCCTATCAGCCTCGGCTGTGCTTTGTACTTCGTGCTAATTAGCAAATGTTTGTACTTAAACGTGCAAGACTAAGATGCTAAACATCAGTGTGTTAGCATTGTCACTAAGGGCATGGCTGTAGAACCTTAGTTGTTTGTTTTTCTTTCTCAAGGTTTACAACCTTGTGTTGTGCTGTGTTTATTTCTCTCTGTAATTAATTTGAGCATGCCATCACATTTTCTTAATGGCATTCTTAATAAGATCATTTGTGCGCTGGTTAAAACTGCTTATCTTGTCGCAGACCATGCCTTTGCTCTGTTTAGTTTTCCGAGTTGGCCGTTTGCTAATCATATACTGGACCCTGTCACACTGATCAGGCAAAAAATTATGACCACATTCTTAATATTGTGTAGGTTTCTCTCGTTGCCTCCAAAACAGTTGTGACTCATCAGAGAATGGACATGGGCCTTTTGAGGGTGTCCTGTGGTGTCTGACAACAGAATGTCTTTGGGTCCTATGGACTGAGGGGAGGGGCCTCTGTGGATCATCCCACAGATACTTGATCAGTTTGGGATCTAGTGAATTTGGAGGCCAGGTCAACACCTTGTGCTGTTCTTCATGTTTTTGAAGTTTTTCCTAAAGCGTTTTTGTGTGTGTGTCTGTGTCAGGCTGCATCCTGCTGGGGATGTCTGCTGCCATCAAGGAGTGTCATTGCTATGGGGTGGGGGTGCCTGGTCTGGTCTAGGTGGGTGCTACATGTCTAAGTAAAATCCACAAGAATGAATGCCAGGTCCAAAGGTCTCTACCCGGCTGGCCTTAGGCAGATGGGTCCCTCCATATGAGCTGGGTTCTGCTCAAGGTTTCTTCCTGTTAAAAGGGAGTTTTTCCTTGCCACCATCGCCTTCAGGCTTGCTCTGGGGTTTTCTGGCCGGGTTTTTTAAAGCGTCTTGAGACAATTTGTATTGTTATTGACGCTATATAAATAAAATTGAATTGAATTGAATTGAAAGGTTTCCTGGCAGAACATTTAATTGTCACAAGATGGTCAATGTTATTTACTTCTCCTGTCTGTGGTTTTAATCTTATGGCTGATTGGTGTATACTGCGTATATAGAGCTTTGTGTGAAGTCATTGCACCTGATTTATGGTGATTTCTGATCTTATTAAAACCTTCTTGTTGTGTACAAAGTTGTGCAACTTATCTTACTGAATAAGACGAATACAAAAAAATTCTGCGCCAGATATTAGCATTATTAAAATACAAGGTATAAAAAAGTAAACAACCTGACCCCACCAGAGAAGAATTGAACGACTTCACCTGTCTTCAAATAATTTCTTCAACTTCAGGAAGTGTCAGTGGCCGCCTGGCGTAGTTTTAGGGCTGGCCTGCAGCAGAGGATGATGGGCTTCCGTTATTGAATATTGTACGTGTGACAGTCTCATTTCTTGCCCCTGGCCTGGTACAGCGCTGCAATATTCTCACCCACAAAATTCATTTCAGTCTGACGTTTTAGGCCCAAATATAGGCCCGGTATTTTATTGGTGATCCCAGTCTGAAATATTAATGTCCTAAAGCGTGCTGTGTTTTTCAACCATTAACAGAGAGAGAGTCAGCCGGTGTATCAAGTCTGTTTTTACCCTCATAAACACACACAACAACTGTTCTAATCAACTCCCTTCTGCTGATTTTGAACAGAGCTCTGGGCTCAGTGTGTCGCCACAAAATGGGTTCTTTGGTCACGCTCTTGTGCCACTGGGACTCTGAATATTTACAGCTTTCAGTTAGCCCTGTTGGCTGTGGAGCTGTGCAGGAATAAACTCACACCGTCTCTTTGCCTTTGAGCTAAAAAAAAAAAAAAGAAAAAAAAAAGTGGTTTTGTCTTATTTAGTCTTTTACAACCAGAATAAGAAAAACAAAACAAGGAAAAAATCAGGAAAAGAAGAAAAAAATGACATAAAACACGTCAGATAAATCAATTAACAGTTAAAATGCACACTCCATGTTCTGTAGGTGTGCGACAACTGTGCACTTAGTGTGTTTTTCTTTCATTTAGTGCGGGGTTAAGCGTCTTCTCAGAAGCAGATGGAGAAATGACTCAAGACTTGTGCCATATTGAATGCTAAAGGTGTTAAAGGCACACCTCCACACCACCGCCCCCCGGCACTTTAACTCCTTCAGGGAAAGTCGTAAAGAAGCGTTTAACTCTTAATGGAGGAGAACCCCGGAGAGCAGAGTGCAGCTGTCCCGTCATTAGCCTCTGTTTGTTTTCACAGCTTGTTTGTTTGTGTATTGCCGTGTTTTTGCACCTGCAGCGCTGACACGCAGGGTCGTGAGAAAGGCTGCGGGTGTCGGGAGAGGAAACGGTTGTGATAAGGAAAGGGGAAAGGGAGGCTTCATGAGGGGTCCACTATCTGAGCTATCCCTAGTCAGCTAATCTTCTAGCGTTTCCACTGCTTAGATTTTTATCCCGATAGTTCACAGTGGTTGTTTGGTCATGGCTACAATGAATTATATTTTAGTAGAAACTGAAAATTGTGCTGTTTACTGCCTATTTTAAAGCATTTCATGGCTCTGCGTTGTACACTGCCTGGCCAAAAAAAAAAGTCGCCACCAAAAAATAAATAAATAATTGGACCGCCTTTAGCTTTGATTACAGCAAACATTCGCTGTGTCATTGTTTCGATAAGCTTCTGCAATGTCACCAGATTCATTTCCATCCAGTGTTGCATTCATTTTTCACCAAGATCTTGTATTGATGATGGGAGAGTCTGACCACTGCACAAAGCCTTCTCCAGCACATCCCAAAGATTCTCAATGGGGTTAAGGTCTGGACTCTGTGGTGGCCAATCTATGTGTGAAAATGATGTCTCATGCTCCCTGAACCACTCCTTCACAATCTGAGCCCCATGAATCCTGGCATCGTCATCTTGGAATATGCCCGTGAACATCAGGGAAGAAAAAATCCATTGATGGAATAACCTGGTCATTCAGTATATTCAGGTAGTCAGCTGACCTCATTCTTTGGGCAACATAATGTTGCTGAACCTAGACCTGAGCAACTGCAGCAACCCCAGATCATAGCACTGCCCCCACAGGCTTGTACAGTAGACACTAGGCATGATGGGAGCATCACTTCATCTGCCTCTCTTCCCCCCCTGATGCGATGGTTCCCCACCATCCTTCCAGTTTTTAATAATGCGTTGGACAGTTCTTAACCCAGTTTTAGTAGTTTCTTCAATCTCCTTAGATGTTTTCTCTGCTTGATGCATGCCAATGATTTGACCCTTCTCAAACAGACCAGCATCTTTTCCACGACCACAGGATGTGTCTTTCAGCATGGATGTTTAAGAAATGAGAAGCTACTCATTACATCAGTTGGGGTTAAATAACTGCACAGCAGTCAACATCATATAGGCACTTGTACTCCTGCCACAACTAAAGATTAATCTCTCTCATCATTTTGATATTCCCGCTACTTCCCGTTGTCTTCTGACGCCATTTCCTGTGTCCTCCTTAAGGGGAACAAGAAAGTTTGTATAAGATTTTAAGGCAATCTATACGATAATTGTCTATCACCAAGTCCACCCCCGAAAAAAGTACACATATCAACAATGAAATGGCACTATAAGAAAAGCCAGGGATCACTGGAGTTGAGATTTATCCAACAGGGAACATTTATATCTTCCAAAGAGTTGAGATACCTCCGTTCACTTATCCACAAACAGACTGACAAAAAAAATATCCTTTGAGCAACACCGAATTAGAAATGATCTCGTTTGTAGATGTTTTGTTAGCATATGGTTGAGCAGGCGCCACATAAAAATCCTCCAATATTGATCCAATAAATAAAAAAAAAAAAAACACGTTTGCTTGCTTGATAAATAAGGAACCACTGCACCATTTTGCCAAAACTAAATAGAGATGAAAGGACAAACACACACACACTGCAGAAAGCTAGCCAGAAAGTAGCCTGTCCCATACAACGGCCTCTCGATGGTCTCACATTAACAGCGACTTCAGAGTGCGTGCATGTTTGCGGCGCACAGGAAGGTTGGAGAGAAGATTAAGAAGTTCTAATCTCCTCCAGGTTGGTGGCGGCTAGGTGTTTGTGTGTGTTCTCAGTCTAACGATAACAGCTACCACTAGATAAGCAGTAGCCGGTCCCTCCGGTACGTCTAGATGTGCCGTGTTACAACACTGGCTCACCTCGGCGTGTGCGCGCGCACGAGCGAGTGCACTTCAGCAAACAGCGGGAACAACGGTAAGAGTTCAAGATCTGAAGCTCAGAACCGCAGGCTGGTGGTGTGACGAGGAAGCAACATGACACACGCAACAATGAGTGATGGGCAGCGGCTCATCCGCCCCCCCCCACCCGTCCTCCCTCATCCCTACCCCTCTCACCGTCTTACTCCTTATATCTCCTCCCTCTTCGTCCTGTAATCACTCCCCTCTGAATCCTCCGTATATAATTCAGTAGCAATTCTGTTCCCCCTCCCTCCTCATGGGGCAGACACAATGAGATATGACATTTCATTTGAGTTGCTCGCCACCCGGTACCGTCGCTCCGAGAAATAAATAAATATTTCATTAGCAGGGCTGAGAGAGGCGGAATAAAGATGCGCATGCACTCGTGTGCACCGCGCAGGGCAACGCAAACATGCACGCTGCAAAGGCAGGAGGGCGGAAAAGCAATATAAACGCATCTACTCATTCATGCTCACGCACGGGCCTCGGCCATTACGCGAGCGGCCCTCAACGCCTCACCTGCACCCGCGCATGCAGATGCCTGTGGTGCATGTAGGACCAATGCAAGCATACTTATGTAGGCTGTGATAATATAATCTCAGTCTTGAAATAGACAAGATAGATAAGTAATGAAGATAATGTATCTCCCTCCGTACCTCCTATCATCCCGCCTCTCTCTCGTTAGACTTCTTTATCATCCCCTCTCCCTCACTCACTCGCCTTCCCTCTCAATCTCTCTCAGGTCTTACCTAGAGACTCCCGGCTTTATTGTCTTAATTAAAACAGAGCCTGTTTAATTATTTTAATCCACACTACTGCACAACAGGGACTCCTGAGGAGAGGGAGTGCGGCAGGGAAGAGGGAGGAAGTGGGGGGTGGGGGGGGGGGTGGGTAGCCCTGACATTTCAAATTAAGCTCTTCTAGTTCAAAAGCAAGAGTTCTTATCGCTTTTCCTCTCATTCATTTCCCCATTCCTGCCCTCCTTTCCCCTCCATCTCTCCCCGAGTCTGGCCTGTTCTCACTGATCTCCTCATCCGCCACCAGCCTCCGTCCTCCTCCTCCTCCTCTTTCTCCCTCTCTCTCTCTTTCCGTTTCCTTCCTCGCCTCTACTCATTTCTTTCTTCTTCCTCCTCCTCCTCCCCCTCCTCCTCTTCACTACCTTTGAGAGATTAGCAGTTTGAAGAACAGCCTTGTTGAGCGCCTTTTTTTCAAGTCCGGGGACATCAAAAGAATCTGTGATTATTACAATACCACGTGGAGACGTGTGTGCATCTACAAAAAAAAAAAAAAAAGAAAAAGCTTTTCTTATCTTAATACACACCCACATGCATACAGATACCCTCACACGCCCAGCCATAACTCACACTTGAGGGTGAAATCTAAGCAGGTTTTAAGTGGACTGTTTGTAAGTGTACTTTTGCTCGGGCAGGTGAAAACAACACGGTGTGAATACTAGGGCCAAAAGTGAGAGCACTGGGGTCGTGTCCACAGCGACGTGAACAAATTAAAGCTGCAGCTGTTTCTCCAGAATTAGCCTTAAAGCCACTCTGCACTCTTTTACCGCTACCACAAAGCTTGGCTTCTTTAAAAGTGAAAAACTGTTTTTACAAACCAAGTTATAAATTACGTTGGGTAGCATTAGAAATGAGAAGTCGGCTTTATGTTGGGGCATATTTTGGAGGAAAAAATGTTATAAATTGGAGAAGGCTGAACGTCCCTGTGTTTGTTATTGTCACTGATGAAAAGTGACATTTTGAGCTTATTGATTCTGCTCGGGGGAGTAAAACTGTCGCCCTTTGAGCAATTCTAGTTACATTTATGCACCCGGTTGCACGTCTTCTTTTAGCAATTTTGCACGATGCTGCAATGTTTCAGTCGCCACAAGACAAGCGGTTGAAAAACTTGGGGAAAAAAATAAGGAAACTACTACGGGCTACTGCACTCATTGTTGATGTACGAAAGGTACAATCAGGGGTCACATTTTTTTTAAAAGTGATGGCCATCTGTCATTTTGACAGATTGCAATTCACACCCCTGACCACTTGGGGGCGAGTGAGCATATTAATTGGCTCTAAGCATTAGAAACATCGCAGAACTTTTGTCAGTGCACGTTTTCCTGGTTCACCGATTACACTGATGCACACGTCAGAGCTTAGCTAACCATGGACCAGTGGTCACATTAACCGAATATTTTCCGTCATTGACCGTTTTTTTTTTTTTTTTTAAATGTGACGGAAAAATCTGAAGGCCATCCGTCATTTTGACAGATTGCAATTCACACCTCTGACCACTTGGTGGCGAGTGACCTTATTAATTGGCTCTTGTCTCTAATCGCAGTTAGCGTTCCAAACATCACGGAACTTTTGTCGGTGCACGATTTCCTGGTACACCGATTACACTGATGCACACGTCAGAGCTCGGCTAACCATAGACATATATACAATATACATGTATACATGTCTATGCAGCTAACGGCTACCAAAATGGAATTTGCATACCACCGAAGCACTTCAACCCTACGGTACCATCTAAGAGCTGTTAGCGCTAGCAGTCCCGTTCCAAGTACGGACAAGACGTGTCGGCAGCCGAAACTTTTTTTTTTTTGTTACCATTTAAAGTCAATACTGTTCTGAAAAAAGTACTTAAAGTTAATGAAACTTTAATGAAAATTAAATGCTATTGAATATGTCTTTAATTTAATTTAAAAAAATTAAAGTGACGGGTAAAAATAGATTATGACGGGATTTTTATGACCCTGTCAGTCAAAATGACAGAAAACAAAAATGTCTAGCGCAACCTCTGGGTACAATATATATTTTAGCAAAAATAAAAAGTCTTATTTTAAAAGAATCAATCAGGGACGGTGACGCACGCTATATGTTCCAATAAGTCAGGATAAGAATCGGTCTGTGGCCCATTAGAATCAATTCATCATCATCGTACCATTTCCCAGCAGTGAAGTCATCCGCTGCTTCAGCCACGCTTTACCATCATGTCTGGCTCACTCATCAGCTGTTCGACTACCAGCTGATGGCTATTGTCTGTTCATAAAAGCGTACAACATGGCCGTCATAATAATAATTACTGTAATGATACACTTGTGCCGACTCCATTTGCAGCCACAGCTCCCTCCACTCCTCCACCTCCTTCTGTACAAAGATGTTGGCAATGTTAATTTATAGTAATTACATTGTTTGTACAAGTTTATTCTCCCGGCACAGTTGTTGCTGCATAATTATTTTGACAGCTCCTACAAAGAGTATACAGCTACACTTTATATTTATTCTAATCTAACCGTATATTCATTTGCCATAAATGGCCAACTCCACTATCCCCTTTTCCTTTCAAGCCAAGTTCAAAACTAATATATCTATTTGAAGATGTCACCAAGCTCTGCTGAATGAAAAGATTTTTGGGCAGCTCTGGATAACGCTCCAAACAAATTGTAGGTACAGAAGCGCACAAACAAGTGTCATTCTACAAAACGGGCTTTGTCAGCCTCCATCAGAAGGAGTGGGAGACAGTCTGAAGAGTTTCGTTCCCCGTGGACCGCCAGAGAGAGGGAGACGACGCGAGGGAGGGAGGAGGATGGGTTGGGAAGGAGGGGAGGCGGGGGGGGGGGTGAGGAGGACCAGAGACGGCGAGGACGGGGAGGTAAGAGCGGCGGAGAGGATACATTACATAATTTGTGTTCCCCTCTTCTGTCTTTCTTCCCATTCGCTGGCTGATTAGTCTGACCTTGATGCAGCCGCGGCTCAGCCTGCTCCTGTTGAACTCTGGGTAATGAAGCCAGCATTTACAAATTGAGAAATAAACACCTGGCTCCCTGGGAATGGTAATAAGCTCTGGCTGTATCTTTATCTCTGCACCATGACCAGTCACATTTCCACTGTCCTCCTCCCGTTGTCATCCTCCATCTCACTCACTCGCATTTCTTCCCCCCCCTTTTTTCTCTCCCCCCCTTCCTCTCTATCTGTTTCGGCAGGGAGTCTAAACTCCCCAGATTTCCAGTTTACCTTCTGATTAAGGAGTGAGTTGAGCGTTTCTATTCCCTCTGTCTCCCTCCTCCGTTCCATCCCTCATTCATGTGCTGCCACGGTAACTAGCCTATTATCTGACAGTTCCACTCCACTGACCTGCCCAATAACAGCTTTCACATCCCTATAAATGCCCTGGAGAGAGCAAGAGAGAGAGAGCGAAAGACACAAGGAGGAGAAAAAAAAAGTGTGTGTGTGTGTGTGTGTGTGTGTGTGTGTGTGTGTGTGTGTGTTTGTGTGTGTGTGTGCGCATCACCGTATAAACCCTGGAGATTGCCCCGCGTTATAAACATTTACGCCGGGCTAACAGATCATCTCCGAGATCCGGGATTGGCCCGACTCCCCCCTGTCCCCCCGGCGAATTGAAAGCCCAAGATTAGCGAGATGATAGCTTTTCAGATTGGCGAGGAAACACAGAAATGAGTTTCACCGGGCGAGTTTACGGAGGTTAGATTGGGACAGTTAAACGGCGGATAAATTGATGGTTCTCTCATTGTCTTTCCAACACTATAGTGGCTAAATCTATTAACCATCAGCAGCCTATTTCGGCTGTGACAGAACGGAGGGACAACAGGTGAGGGGAGGGCGTTGGGGAAGATGGAGGAGAGGGGGCGGTTTGAATAAAGGATGGAAATCTGTGGGGAGTGGAGGAATGTTGAGAGCGGTGGATGGATATGAGGCTTGTTTTCTTAAACTGTTGTTTTGCTTTAGTGCATCAAGAAGACTGGATGCCTTTTAGTGCCAAGAGTAACAAAGCTAGGGGCGGCACAGTGGAGAGGTGGTAAGCACTGATGCCTTACAGCGAGAAGGTCGCGGGTTCGAATCCACGGGCCGACTGGGCCTTTTCTGTGTAGAGTTTGCATGTTCTCCCTGTGTCTGCGTGGGTTCTCTCCAGGTACTCCGGCTTCCTCCCACCGTCTAACATGCTTGTTAGGTTAAGTGGTGAGTGTGAGTGTGGATGGTTGTCTGTCTCTCTGTGTTAGCCCTGTGATAGACTGGAGACCTGTCCGGGGTGTACCTCTCGCCCGATGACAGCTGGGATAGGCTCCAGCAGACCCCGTGACCCTTAGCAGGAATAAGCGGTTACAGAAGATGAATGAATGAGTAACAAAGCTACAAAAAGATAGAGAGTCGCTCAAGTACTCGTTGACAAAGAAACTGGTGTATTACTGGTTGACCAATCACCGCACCATTGACGGAAAAGCTTCACTTTTTTATACAATGGTTGGTTCCCATCAAAAGACTATATACACTGTATTTGCACCCATCGCTACTTTCTTCATTTCTGCATAAAAATGAATGACTGGAAACACTTATTAGCATTGAAACACTTCTAGTTTGGCCTTGAAATCAACTTGTAGAGGAGCACTAACTTTTGCAACTCACAGATATGTAATATTGGCTCATTTTCCTGAATGCACGAATAAAAACAGAGCATAATGTTTCCGTTTCTTTGACTGGGTTGGGTTCTCTACTTTCTGTGCAGCACTGTAGCGCTATATGTGATCAGGAAACAAGTAAAGCTCCAAAAACATATTATCTTAATAAAACAACAGCAAACCGAGGCTAGTGGATTAGCTTATTAGCTAAACTAGCCCCATGCTAGTCTGGCGGGATGAGTTTGCCTTCACGCTCTTCTACTTGCAGGTCGTAAGATGTACATCAAAAGTCAACAAAGACTCATCCTCAAGGCAATACAAGTCTCTTTTTAAATTTATCCAACAGTGGCTGAATATCAGTTTCGCCGATCCCATACAGCAACCCCCGTTTAGAACTTAAAACCCCCGTCTATTCCTTCTGACCATTTAAAAAATATTTGCCAGAGACAATTTAAGAAATCCCAAAACCTCCAAATCTAAAAATACATACAGTATGTGACAAACTTGCACTTGGAAAAACCTTATTGAATAAATAAATATGGGTGCACACCAAAGGAATGTGTCCTAGACACTACAGCACACAAAATACAAATGCACTCCAGTACTAGACACACACACACAGTACACCATACGCCTAGTAGACACACACAACTAATCCCTCTTGGAGAATTAACTGCATCACAAGTTCTGGTACATTAGAAAGTTGATAAATTACACTTGATAAAAGTCTTTTAAACAGTCTGGGTCAATACTGAGTGTCTGTGTAATTTGAATGTGTGTGTGTGTGTGTGTGTGTGTGTCTGCGCAACGCATCAAAGCCTCAAAGTCTGAATGGCAACACTTTAGAGGAGGAATTTAATGAGTCCATTTAGTAATGATTAAACAGAATGACAGCCAAATGAGGCGGACTCAGTTTTAATAAGAGCTATCTTCCTAATCCCTCAATCTGTAAATATCTGCTCCAGCGGCTTCAAAAGTCCGCGCAGGCCTGGAATTAAAGTTTTACAATGAATCTGCACTGACATGAAAGACAGGAGAAGCCCTCTCATTACTGCCCCCTCCACCCCGACTTTATAAAGAAGCACCACGCAAATGGCACAAAAATGGCCTGGTCAGTAACATGGCACAGTACTAGAAAACACCCAGTAGGTCGGCATGGATTTGTTCATATGTAGTTCACCTGGCCTGGAACTATCCCAGCTGTCACTGGTCGAGAGGTAGGGTACACCCTGGATAGGTTGCCAGTCTACACCCAGAGAAAACTCAAGCAGGCACAAGGAGAACAGAAAGTCGCACAACCGGCCGGTGGGTTTGAACCCAGAACCTCCTTGCTGCAAGCCAGCCACTGCACCACCCAGCAGGTAGGTCAAAACCAGTCATCCGTAACACACAAAACAGATCAAACTTACCATGACCATGTCCTGAGGTGGGAAACCGCTCAACTAGGCAATATAACCAAGACCAACCTTGAACAGCACAAGGACATTGAGTATTTCTAGGTATACTCATAATGCAATGAATTCATAAATGTAGCCTCAAGAAAACAAGGCAATCCAATTTAGAAGTTCACATTTCAGAAATTTCTGATTCTATTCATTAACAAAAATTTAAAAAAAGAACAGTATATAGTACAGATCAGTCACAACATTAAAACCACTGAAGGGAGAAGTGAATAACATTGACCATCTTGTGACAATACAATGTTCTGTTGGGAAACTGTAGGACCTGGCATTCATTCATGTGGATTAGACATGTAACACCCACCTAGAGCAGACCAGACAATTAGAAATTACTATTACTACATAGAAAAATAAATTCAGGCCTCTAGTGTTATTTAATACCAAATTATTGAGATAAAATCCGACATGTATATTCATTATTAGTTGTTAATACCAATAAAATAATTGAGTTTTGACCGCAATCGAAGAAACTCTAGTAGCACTACAATATTGCAATGTTCAATGTAATTACAGTAGCAGTTCAGCTTTAACTGCTGTATTGCTAACATTTAAACGTAAATCTAATTTATGGTACAATTCTATCAGGGATAACCAACTGAAAATATGAAAACACTGAATGAAATTAAAGCTTAATTAAAAAAAGAGATGCCCGCTCATGTGAAAGTTTTATGCGCATTGTAGAGTAGTACAAGATAACTTTTCTGTCCTACAGTTTCCTAGTTACACAAGACTTGTTTAATTCACATGTTAAAGTCATTAACTAGCTGCCAAACATACAACTCTTAAATACTGTGCGTAGCCTTTGGCCTGACATTAAATGTGCTTTGTAGTCACATTAGACCAAAATCACACTTTTCCTTTCCATTATCAGTTGTGTTGACATTTTAATCTTACATTACGAAAATTATTAACAGCTTAGTGATATTTTAGAACATGCTTCGCTCGTTTTAGTCCTCAACACACAACAGATCTTTCCTCCAGCCTTGATCCACATTCTGCACCACCTTCCTCTAGGGCTACAATAGCTGAGGAGAAAGTAAAGTTTGAGTGTAAAGCATGTGTGTCGGCGAGTGTGGACCGAGAGGACGAGCAGGAGAGCAGAGATCACGATGTCTGGGATGTTTTTGAGACGCTCTGAGATGAAAAAGGTGAGAAGGGCCACAGGAATGGTTTCCCATGATCCCGCTTGACCTGACCTGGGCCGGGCTAGACTCGGGTGGTGGTGGTGTGTGTGTGCGTGTGTGTTAGTTTCTGGTCTGACTCACTGCTGTAAACGGGTGCTTCTTGACGGCGGTGATATCGAAAAATAAGCCGCCTTTTCCCACATTTTTATTGGCTGCGGTGCATTACCCAGATGAGCTGTGTTTATAATGAGGCCAGCATCTCAGCAGCAGCAGCAGCAGCACCCTATCATAAGCCCGACACAAAAACACGAGCAGTTCAAACACACCAAATCTAATCTGTGACAGGGTATGTGTACACGTGTGTGCGCATTTGAGTGTGTTAAGGAGGCAACGATAGCTCGGCGAAGGATAATAAACCCTGAACCAATCACATATCAGTTTCATCAGGGGAGTTTCCAACATCCTTCACTCTAATTGGCTATCATGTAATCCGCTGTCCCTGAAGACCTCTCCGTCTTTCTAGCCATCCATTACTCCCTCTTTCTCACTCTCATCATCATCTCTTCTTCTACCACGCTACAGATGCAGAGCACTTCATCCCATTTCTACAAACCCTCCTACAATCTTCCTCTTTCATTCAAACTTTAGTCATTCTTTTATCTTCATCATTCACTTCTCTTTCCCCATCTTCACATTTTCCTCCGTAAATGAAAAACTCCCAACACCCTCCACTTTCTCTTGCACTTTCCACGCATTGATCTGCTCCCCTTCCCCATCTCTTCCTCATATATCACTCTTCCCCACTTCTTTTTTCTCCCCATCTTCTCCACCCCTTCCCTCTCTCTCCCCCTCTCTTCGGGGGGAGTCATTGAGTGTGTAATCGCTTGGTTACGGTGTGTCAGTCTGCGTCTGAACCCACCATCTGTCCTCTGGGCTTCCGTCTGGGACTGCAGACACACACACACACACAAACACACACAGTGCAAATATACAGACTCACACAGTCGAGCCAGGCTCATTCACACCACAATATGATGACAGCTGTATCACCCACCTATTGACATGAGCTGTCAGAGGGGCAGTGACTAACATAACACATTATGACATATCCCACTCACCCAGGTGGCGACTGCAGTGCACACTCATTGTTATGGGTTACGATTGTTCTTCGATTATGGCGTAACCTCACTTTGGTGCATGGCTTTATTTGATTAAATGATGAGGACACGTGTCCAGGGACATATGTGACCTATAGTGGAATAGACGGTGACATACTGAGACGTACAGTGCCGGCCTACTCATGGAAATGTTCGATGATGGCCGACAATGACGACGAGAAATGTTTGTCGGATGTTTCCTGGACCGTAGGAGCGATGGTTGAATTATCATTTAAACATTTCACGTCCACAAGTCCACACATCAGATATTTTGCGTCACAGTTTGTAATTACTTGCTCGGATGACTTAACAAGGAGAGCTTCACTCCAATCCAAGCTGCAGAAGAGCACCAACGGTGAGTTGGCAAACGTGCCAGAAAAAGCACGTCCCACTTCACGAGACTAGTGGCATGGCTTTTATAGCGGCTGGTAAAATACGAAACCTGACATATATGTCGCAAAAAACTTCATAATAATAGGAGAAAGGGTTTGAGACACTTGAAACAACTTGAACTAGCAGCACAGGGTGCAGAATTCCTTTATAAATCCATGCATGGGCCAGGAACCAATAACCTACCAGGGAGCCAAGAACATGAAGGTTAGCTCCCCTAAACTACTTGGTAATTAGTTCTATTGAGGCATCTGTTCTTAACCATCAAAATTCTCAAAAAAAAGATTTAAAAAGAATACATATATAATGTATTAATGTATAATTTAGGGGGGCAAACAAAGGTAAGCTTGTGGAATAGACAATACAGCAAACTAGCATTACAGGGAGTGAGTAGTTGTGTGATTGTGTGAGACTTGGGAATGTTTTAGGTGTTAGCAATCATGAAAACGAGTGCAGTAAAATAAATAAATAAATAAAAGTATTAAACATTCAGGGTTGGATTGTGCTATTGTTTGAAGGCCCACTGTTAGCATAGCAGGCCCACTGCTGCTGCTGCTGCTTCCTTCCTGCTGCTGTATATTCCTAATATGTGAAATATTATTACACCTCAAGGTTCAACACTTTCACTATTATACTGTGCATAACTTCATAACCCAGATAATTATTTATATATACTCTAAGTTTTTTACTCTTGATATTTTTTCTGGCCTTTTTGTATGCTGTTGTGAACTGCAATTTCCTTATTGCGGGGCAAATAAAGTTTTCTTCTTTATTCTTAATTTGTGTGTTGGTCTGCTACCGTCTGCTACTCACCTACTTCCTGGTCCTCGAGCGTAAAAAACAACAACAAACAAAAAAACGCCGCAGGTGGCCTCGTGCCTCTTTGTACTTCCTGGTTCTACCATCTTGGAGGAGCAGGAGGGGGGGTTTGTGATAAATGATGTTTTGTATATATATATTTTTTTTTTATTACTACTTCCGGGTTAGTAAAATAGTAAAACTTATTAGTAAAATTAAAGTTATTTCATTTCATTTATTTTAGTTAATTCAAGGCTTCTTCTGTGTTTTAGACAGACAGGTGACAAAGGTCTTGGTTCTCCTGCTGGTACATGGTCCTACCCTGTCCACTAAGTTTTCTCCACTTGAGTATTTTTGATTGCCTCTTTTTTTTTTTTTTTTTTTTATAGAAGCTAGGTCTTTTCTTTATTGTTTCTACTTTACTTTACTTGTTTTTACTTTGAGAATTGCATCAGTCCAGCCTTGTTTTGTTGTATTGCTTTCATTTATTTGAAGGCACAACCACATGGTCCAATCCTTCCCAACTGTAAAGCCTTCTCAGTTACATTTTGGTTTTAAAATAAATCTGTTTAAGTTTTTCTTTAACCCTTGCTCTCAACTCTCAACAAAGGCAATACTGGATCAAGTTTCAGGGAAGGAAAGGAAAGAAAAGAAAGGAGAGTTTGTGCAGTGATGTTCAATAACAGCAAAACAAAGGGCTTTCCATGAAACAGAATTATTACCTCAATATCTGCGTCATTTCTAAACAGCCTCTCTAACTTTTAATTGAGCGAGCAATTACCAGATGACAAATTCATCATCACTCATTAACTCATTAACAAAAAACCCCAAAACACCATCTTTGACGTTGTGTTTAAGATGACAAAAGACAGGAGTCGCACTTCAGTGGACAATCATCACCGATGTTCACCACTGCCAACGACTACAGTCTCAACCTTCGCTTTGTGTGTACGTATCTGCATGTACAAGTGCTTTTGAAGATATAAGAGTAAAAGAAGTAGGCCAACGCTGCTGCTTTAACAAAAAGTAAAAAAAAAAAAAAAAAGAAAAGTACAAAAGAGAAGAAAAGGCAACAAGAGAAAACACAATATAATTCTGTCCGCTGCACAGCTAGGCAGGCTGAGAATGTGTGCATAACAAACCAATTATACCTCATCACAGCTGCATGGGAGTAAAAAACCATCAGGGCATGAAATAGTCTATTATGATAAGAATTAAAATAGTCTATCACCATCAGATCTGGAATATTGTGGCATGATAAGAACTAAACAGTCAGAATGTGAATGTGGTACACAACTGCATCCTTTGATATGTCCCCCAGGTTTCACATCAGTGGAAACGCCTGCCAGCGAGGCCCATTTAAAACAGTTAAAACCCTGCTTTGATCACATTAGTTTAGAAGAAAGGCATAACCTTCACTGTTTAGTTTCCAAACTAATCCCTCTGAAGGCTAAAACTTGAGAGTCTTACGCAGAAAGTTTGTGTTGCCCAAACCTAAAAAAAGTCTTAGAATAATGTGATCAGCAAGGTTTGGTAGATTGTTTTAAAAAATGAACCACACGGACAATTAAGAGAATTCAAATTAGGATTTTTCTACGTCCTCAGCAGTCCATCGGTGAGAAACACAGGTATTCAGCTGTGAGGACGCTTTTGAACATGCAGATTAACAACGACGCGGACTGTCCTGCAAGGGGCTACGTCAGAAGCTCATGCGGACAACTTGATATGTTTCCGCCCGTCACTTTGGCTCACATTTGGAGTTCAGTGTAACTGATGTGAAGCCGACCCGACCACAGCTGCCATTCTCCTTGAAGGTAAAAGCTATTATAACAAGGGGCAATTTTAAGCATACAGGCAGTGAGTATATGATATACCAAAGACAGATGACATTCCTTTAATGATAAATAAAAAATCACTGGTGCTTACTAAATACCCAACTACAGTTTACAGGCGCTGATGTTTGGCTTTTCCACTGCGCATTAATCTGAATTATTTGCTGCTTGTTACTTTGCACATTCATGTGAATCAATAAAACGTGCAATCAAATAACGGCATCAGTTTGAAACCATCAATGAACAAAATATACAGAACACACTGTCTCCATGCCAACGCTCATGACAAACAATTTAACTTACTCATATATTATTTAGTCAGTCAGCAGCAGGCTACTAATGATCAGACACTACTTCCTTTTCAGGAGATCATATACTGTATAATAGCGGTTGTGAATGAATGAGGCAAAACACCGTTTATGCAAGAGCTCCCCTGCTGTTGAGCAGTAGGCGGCCTTTAATGTGACTCAGAACCAGGGTTGCTAAGTCTACGATGGTTTCAGGGCCTGACAATGAGTAAAGCAGTTGTTTCATTCAGTTCCCTGTACATACAGTAGAATAGCTTTGATTTTAAATGCACCGTCCTAGTGCGTGATTTCTTTTCAAGTCGTTTTAGATAGTTTAGGTCAAAATCCGATAATGATCATTTTAAAGCGACAGTACAATATTTCTTCACTTCTCATCTGGCAACACCGCCCAGGATGAATTGTGTGTTCACACCACCAAAAGGATGCGGACGAATGTGACCCAGACCACCTCCAAACGCGGCCTGAGATCAGATCGGTGCAAATCCATCCTCAATGTGTCCTGGGTGTGTTCACACTGGCCACTTCTGATCGGATTAACGGACGATCGGACGTTAACGGAAGGTCTGAACGGGCCAGAACTCGTTCAAGCTCATCAATATGTTTGTGACACAATAAGAAGATTCCTCTTCATCATCCTCAGTCCTGACAATTTGGTTCTGTTGTTTTGCCAATAGTTGAAATTGAGATTTAGGCAACAATTTGTTACCACTATACAACAGTAACCAGTTATAAACTAATTTAACCATCTTGAGCAAACTGCGACATGTTTCTTGAGGGGACGGCGGCGGCGTACGCAAGGCGAGGACGGGGCGCCGGATAATTTACGCCGACATCAAATCCTTGTTACGCCAAAAAATCTGCGCGCAAGAGAGAAAGAGAGACACATGAGATGTGCGTGTTTGTGTGCGCCTGCGTGTGATAGATGGCCTCTCTAGCACTGACAGATGCTGCAGAATCACTCAGCCACGCCAGCCCGGCTGGTTACCGGGGGCAACCCTGTAAATCTGACATTATGGGCTGCTGACAGGAGAAACGGTTGTTATCATAACCCACAGTGAGTTACAGGAAACACACGCAACGCTCGACTTTTTCGGCAGGAATATAGCGTTACACACACACACATATAGAGAGAGAGAAAGGAAGAGGATGAAAGTGAGAGTGTGAATGAGACATTTGGAGATAATTTGAATTTACTGCTCAGCTGCATTTGACGGTATGAGAAGTGTGTGATGTAACGGTTTCATGTCTGTATATTTGTTGGGGATGGAAGGATCGGTGTGTGTGTGTGTATACATATATATATGTTTTATATATCTCAGCAAGAGACATGTGATAGAGTGAAGTGATGAGTGTGGGAAACCTCGAGATGAGCAGGTCACAGGAAACAAGATATCTTACCTGGCCCTCGCTAATCCCTCACCATGAAATGATCCAAACACACACATATGCACATGACCTTGCACCTAAACTCACATGCTGTTATGTTTCTGGTTTCATTACACTTTCACGTCAAAATATACTTTCTTTCTTTCTTTCTTTCTTTCTGCATGTCGTTTTCTCTCTTTCTCCGACTTCGGCCTCTCTTTCCGTCTCCATCTGGGTGTTCCAGTAGTAATGGACTGTGCTGTGGGAGCAGCAGGAATGGCTATTACCATCCATGGATCACTGGCAGAGGCCTGCACACAGTGGACTCAAATGAGAGAGGAAGAGGGAAAGAGCGAAGGGGGGGGAGGTCAGAAAAGGTACCGGGAGAGAGGCAAAAGAAGGGAAGAGAAGTGAAGATGGCAGCAGGCGCGGGATATAATTTCATGCAGTTATTATAATGAAGTCATTCGGCAGTGTTTGGGATGATTGAGGATTTCCTAAGTAGTAGCTGCGCTAAACCGCTTGATGGATTTGATGTAAATATAATCACATACGCGCGCACCGGCTCGCATTTTGTTCTTGTTGTGACAGAATTTGGATGGAAACATGTCCAAACGTGCCTTAAACCCACAGAATTATGGGTACTAAAATAAGGAGGGATTCGCGGACGGGGCCGTGTTTCATTCGGGAACTCAACGTGATATCAGAAGGAATGTTTCACGTTTTATCTGTTCGGCTTCTGATTGACGACGCGGAGGAAACATTCATAACTGGTTTGTCATTTGGTGATGACTGACTTGTAGAGAGGAATGTTAGCGAATGATTAATAGAGAGCTCTTCCTCTGCCATGCTCCATCATATCTACACATTTTTTTTGGTCTATTTTAGCAGCACGACACGGACATGTTATATTAAATCAACTTGTCGTAGACAAACCATATTTTCTGTATTATTATTATTTTTTTTTTTAATATAGCATCCTCCCCTAGCAGATAAAAAGATAAAAAATATTTTAAAGAAAAAGTCACGCTTGACAAGTTGACTTGCTGATATTTAAGCAAAACCACCATCTTTCCATGCACAGACAATGCAAAGGTTACACAAGTGCGATGGTTTAGTTTCAGATTTTCCCTCTTATTCATGTCAGTGCTCCTCTATCCATATTATTGCATTTCATTTTTATTGCATCTGTCTCTATTTCTTGCACATTTGTATACATGCAAATCTCTGCCTGTACTATTTTATTTTATTTATTTCATTATTATTTTATTTTATTTTATTTTTTATTTTATTTATTTATTTTTTATTTTATTTATTTGTTTTATTAAATAAATAATTTTAATTTATCTATTTATCTTACACCTATTTTTCTTTTTACTTGTATGTTTTTTTATGTGCAGCTGATTTACTGTGACCAAGCAATTTCACTCGTGGATCAATAAAGCCTGTCTAAGTCTAAGCCTAAGATACTGGTGAGACAGATTCATGAGTAAACTCTTATCATACACCAAACTCCGTGCCACTTTGCATCTCGTTTTATTAAAAAATTTACCGATGTGAGTGACCGTAGAGCAGCGTCACCTAGCCGGAGGATGTCAGGTTGTTGCAGCAAGCGACTGGTTGAGTGCGTTTGCGTTCAAACCGGCATTGATTTTTATGTAAGTGCATGTATAAATCGGTATAAATCTGCAGGGAGCAGCATATGAGTCAGTTTTTGTGCTGTTTTGTTTGTTTACCTGGTGATCGTCCTAACAAGGGGGTAAACGGTTGTCACTGGGTCTTTCCAGATGTTCCAGACTTCTGAATATAACACGCATAGTATATATAGCATATGCATAGTATTTATGCACAGATTTTATGTCATGGTGTCAGATTAGCTCCCGTCGCTGGAACATATTTCCTCTTCTCACCGCAACCAGACACTCTCGCATTTTTTCCATTTTCCGTAGACACAGAGCACTTTCTCAAACTCTGTTTTTTAACCTTTTAACTTAACTCATTCCTCCTGCACCTTGTTTGAGTCTATTGGTTTTCCTTTTCTTTCTTTTTATTAAGTGTTTTTAGCAAGAATTTCATTGTCTAAACAACAAACATCTTGAATCTTCTTCATCAGTTTCACAGAGTGAATAAATCCATCAAGGAAGACACGCGAAGAGCTGGTGAACAAATTAAAGAATCCTAACACACCACAAAAACAGGAGCTATAATGAGAGGACTATGCTGTCGCCGTCGTTCGGGGGTCTTGTGCGAGCGCGGCGGCAGCGGCGGCAGCGTGGCAGGTTGTACCGGCGCTGACCTTTCTGTTGTAACACCCCCAGCATAAAGGGAAGTGCCACACAAAGAGCTCTATTAACAGAGAAACCAGATATAATGGGGAAACAAGATGGGCCTTTAATGGGGACAGGCAGGGCTGTCAGCATGCATAATGTAACAGTCGTGTTAAAACAACACCGGGCTCTGTGTGCTCCCCCCTCAAAAACACACACACACACACACACACACACCCACGCACACACACAGAGTCATAGTAACAGCCCCATATGAGAAACTCAAGTTATTAATTCACACACTGGTCTTCATCTATGAAATATTCTGCATGCACCGCGCACATTTCCCTTGCAAGGATGGGAATCATTGTTGTGTGTAATTATGAAGACAATGTTCGGAGGGATTATCAAAGAAGTAAGGGGGGAGATAAGAAAGCGGCAGATGAAGAGGGTGCAGGGGCGAGAAGAAAGGGAAGTAGACGGGGATAGAGGGAAATGGAGGAGGTGGCGGTGAGAACGAAGAGAGAGACGAGGACGGAGAGAGGAGGGGAAAAGATTACCCCTTCTCTCTGTTTGTCGAGCTATCGTTCCCCCTGCCTTCTCTCTCCTCCCCTCTCCCTCCCTCCCCTCCCCTCCCTCGTTCCTTCTTTCTCTGTATTAGCATGATAAAGACGTGGTGAAATAGGGCAGCCGGCAGGTCTTTGGACACGGAGACAATGCTATCGCCAGAACAGGCGTCTGTACAGCAGGGGAACAGCCACCGAGGGACCGTGCACCAACACACACTCCCTAGAACACGGCCGCATACATGATCTCGCGCACACACACATTTACCCGCTGATACGAACCCACATAGACAGACAAACATGTAAACACAAACAGGGCCGTGGATTATAGCGCCCGGGAGGATTCAAACAATAAAGGTAACATACAATCAAAGACAGCAGAGTCTCCAAAAGGAAAACACAGTCAACACAAGCAGCAGGAATATCCCTTTAACTGTTCCTTCATTTGTTCGGTTGTGCAAGTAAACCCATCCCCTACCTATTTCATCTGAGTACTACCATTATTGTTTCATTGTCATAAATATTTTTGCCGCAGTTGTCAAAGCCCTCCAGCAGCTAGGGTAATGTGCAGGCTTCTGCGTCAATTTGACGTTGTAGCGGCGACGCAGACCACAAGAGCTGTGATTGGTCTGCTTGGAAGATTCCGCTTTCCGGCTGCTTCTCCGGCTTCTCCAGTTTTCGAATTGATGGTTTTGGATCAATGAAGATGGAACACGTCGAGGAAAGGTTAACTCAGGAGGTTCGGAGATACAAACATTTGTACGACTCGTCTTCAGGGAACCTTCGGCGAAACTTTCAGTCGCCATTGTTGAAAGTGAAGCAGGAAGTAGAAACAAAAATTAACTCAACCGGCAAAAAAGACACAGCGCTGACTGGCATTAGGGTGGCGTTTTTACAGAGCGAGCGCGCAAGTATAAATGTCTCGCACCGGCGTCAGCTACGTACGTAGGTTACGGCGTCTATGTCCCCGCAGAGATATAAACCACGCTTATGTGTGACGACAGAAAATGAGGAAGTCAGGTGATGCTGGTCTGGAACGACATAGGGAGGAGGTCAGGGTGGATAGATGGGTAGAAATATATATGATGGATTGGAAATCTAAACAGAAGTTATAACGAATGTAGTTACATACAGTCAAATCTTGTTGATGACCAGTTCACTATGATCGTAGGTCGTAAGCACGAGTCTGCATAAATTTCTCATTTATGTTGGATTTGTAGACAGCAACTGGAAAGACTGGACTCCATACCGGCTGCTTTTAAATTACATATATTTACTTAACTCATCTCATCTTCTGTAACCGTTTGTTCCTGTGAAGGGGGGCTGGAGCCTTTCCCAACTGTCGTCGGGTGAGAGGTGGGGTACACCCTGGACAGGTCTCCAGTCTATCTCAGGGCTAACACAGAGAGACAGACAACCATTCATACTCACATGAACCTAACAAACATGTCTTTGGACAGTGGGAGGAAGCCGGAGTACCCGGAGAGAACCCACACAGACACAGGGAGAACATGCAAACTCCACACAGAAAGGCCCAGTCGGCCCATGGATTCGAACCCGGGACCTTCTCGCTGTGAGGCATCAGTGCTAACCAGTTTTCTTAAATTGTCCATTTTTTGAAATGTTTAATGTACATGTTATGTGTAAAATGTTTGTTGGGAATTTTATACTTATGCTCCTACTTACAAAACTCCATAGTCAGTCACAAACAGCATCACTACACAGAAAGTCTTAAACACTTAAAATAAAAACACGTTTTTTTCTCTCTATAGTTGACAGTTACTCATGAACATCCAGCCTCCTCCTCCTCCTCCTCCTCGTCTTCCTCGTCTTCCTCATCTGTCTATCTGTGTGTGTGGTTCTGGGAACATCATTAACCAGGGCATCAATAAGCAGATTGTCAGGCTAATCAGTGAGTCGCACACATCAACTCTCTCACGCACACACACACACAAAGCAATCCTCTACGGACGGTTCATCTCCACGGATCTGGAACGTTCTCCAGGTCAGACCCGGAGTCACCGGCCCATTGACCTCACCCCCTTTTTTTTTTCTCTTTTTTTTTTTGCTGGCGAGAAAAAACAACATCAGGGGTTGTGTCAAATATACACATTTACACTCCCATTCACATGCAGACACATGGTTTACTGTGTGTAAACATGACTGTACGCACCCGCATGGATCATGAGCAGTTCATGAGCCTGTGACGGCCGTCCAACCATAACACACACAGAGGCCACACGCGACACACTCGCACTTTCTGTAAAAACATACAGAACTGTACAAACATTACAAACACACGAGCACGTGAGAAAATTCCATCTCGTGGATTCAAAGGCCCCATTCAGGGACTGCAGTAAACCGGTTATTAACAGAATTGCACATAAGCTGTTAAATATTTAATGGTAAGATATCAGAGGAAGTGATCCCCACTGTAAAGAGACAAAACTACAAAATGATCAAGAGCTAAGGACACGAACAGGAATCAACATCTCTTCACGATAATTCGTCACCTAGATCAATAACAGCACAGATAAGGCTTGCATTTTGTCTAACTTGTCCCAGAACTATCTGCCAATAATCTGCCACATTCGTTTTCCTCACCACTTCTTCATTTGCACCAATATCTTGTTTGGGCGTCTAATCAACTTGCAGAAAGTAATCATGCAGCCGAATCAGAGCTGGAGCAAAAAATGTCAAATAAGGGCAGCAGAGCAGGGAATAGTGAATAATACGCCCCCATTATCCAACTCGCCGCTGAGAAAGATGAATGAAAGCCTGGCCTCACTGCGCTGGGTGTCTGTCTTTAACAGATGGGAGCAAAGAGGATCAATGGAAGTTAAGGCGAGTTGTTAAAACAATACAGATAGAAACCAGAAAATCAATCAATCAAGTAACTAACACTGCTATTGTTAAAATCAGAGTAAAACAGACTAGTCATGTTGTACTTTGTCACAATCTGGTGTTATTCTTAAGAGAAATACTGATTACAGAATTAAAATTTTAAAAAAATCATACACTGACAGAAAATATATGGATGACACTATTATCATTTAACTCCAGTGCTGTCCCTTATTTGGTTCCTATTAGAAAGATTAGAAAGAGCATGTTCAACATTAATCATATGGTTGGTGGTTTAATCTCTGTTATATATATTGGATAGTCATAACATTTATGGCGTGGTAGCTGGTATATACTGGTATATACTTTGTATTTCGTATCTTGTGTTTTTTTGCACCTTAAAATGTCTGTACTTGCACATTAAGCTGCTCACTTGTGCCTTAAATTGCCCCCCGGGGACAAATAAAGTTTACTGAATCTGAATATTAAAAAGGCAAAAAAAAGGATTTCTTCCAATCGATGTATTTGGAAAAACATATTTGCTTTGGACAAAGACTATTGCCCCAGTAAAGAAAAATACCAGATGAAAGAATAACACCAACAAAGAAACTGCAGGCATCAACTCTGTTTGTCTGAAAGCGATGCATCACTGGCCAAACTGTTTACAGAAGGAAGACAGTTTCACCTGAAAGTTCGGCGATCAGATTTTTCTGGTGTGAGTTCTGAGCTGCTGAATCATTTCTCCCTACAGGGACGTATTTTGATTTGATATTTGACTAAATTTGGATGTAAGTGTCGAATATATCTGCATTGGGCTGTATGTTTTGTCAAAGAGAAGAAGGCTTCTCAATTTTAAAACATATTTTTAATGTTTGATTTAAATTAGATTGGGGCGGCACAGTGATTTGAACTGACGCCTCACTCCTATAGGTTCTGGGTTTCGAATCCGACTTTGGTTCATTGGTGATTCTAAATTGGCCGTAGGTGTGAATGGTTGTCTGTCTCTCTGTGTTAGCCCTGTGATAGGCTGGAGACCTGTCCAGGGTGTACCCCGCCTCTCGCCCAATGACAGCTGAGATAGGCTCCAGGTGACCCTTCACAGGACAAGAGGTTATTAATTAGATTAACACGCTAATTGTGATGCTTGATTTTTAATCTGTGTCTTTACAAAAGCTTTACCAGTTATGTTGTTAAAGCTTGAAGATCTTAAGCACATGTGGGTGAACCTACGTAAATGACTTTTAAATTGTAATTTATACACTTGTACCATTGACTTCTATCTATATTTCACAAAATTCTATTTAGAAATTCGCCTGGTAACACAACATTTGGATTTGGTGTTTCAACCAAGACAAAGGAAAAAATATTTCAGCGCAAATTTGGATAATCCTACAAATGATCAGAGCCATTTTGTTGCAAACAAATCCACCTCCATGGCGCTCAGATGACACGTATGACTACATTGTGGTTGCTCTTCCATCACACATGAAGCACGCCCAAACAATTTGGTTTGTCCGACAGATCTTTGCAGAGGAAAATCAGTTCCCGGTGGAGCAACTTTTGGGCTGGCTTCTAGGCTAGGATTGCTGTGACAAATACAGATTTATTTTAGATTAGCTAACGAATAGCAAAGTTCTTTGTGCAGCTTACATTACAGACAAAACAGCAGGTTTGCCTGATTTTAGATGCCTATAATGTTGACAGTTTTTGGATGGTTTCAAGGGGTTCAAGGTTCCTACTTCTTATTTGTCTCCTTGTCCCACTGACAAACCTAATGCCGTCACATGAGTCATATTTGATGTTGTATCATCATGTAACATCATGTAACCAAAAACAAAACCTCCATCATCCTTCCTCTAGGTTAAATGTGATAAAAGGTAAGGCCTTTCAATTTAAGGTTAACAGCCACCAATCATATAGGTGCGCTCCATGTGATGGACGGTGCACACACGCAGGCCCGTCACTCAGTCGGCGCGGCAGATAAACACAGCTTTAGGGCTGTGAGCAGCGACGATGACTGACAGGCAGAGGATAATGTCAGTCATCCCACACTGTCTCCATTAGATGATGTCATTGTGCTGCCCGGCGCCTTGCTGATGCAGCAGATACGGAGCGATCAAAGGAGGAAGTGGGAGAAAGCCGACGGAAGCCCCACTGCTTCATCACCGAGAGGGAGGCGAGGAGGGAGGCTTGTCTGTTGATAGTCACACCGTCTGCACATGTTTACAAGCACAGGTTGATGTGTGAAATGAAAGTGGGTTGAGATCAGCACATGGTTTCTGTTTATACGTACTAAGGAAAGGATTCACTTCTCTGATAGGTAGTAACACCATGCTGCAAAATAGTGCTGGACATTTTTGGGATGTGGACAGAAGATTCATAAAGGCCAAAAAGCTCACTGAAATACACCACAAAGCAATCAGTTATACTCATCTGCCACAACATTATGACCACCTACCTTATATTATGTAGGTCTCCCTTGTGAATCCAAAACAATTCTGATACTTGATCAGTTTGGGATCTAGTCGATATGGAGGCCAGGTCAACACCTTGTGCTGTTTTTCATGTTTTGTTTTTTTTTTTGTTTTTTTTTAGTTGTTGCTGGATTTCTTTTGTGTGTGTGTCTGTGTCAGGCTGGTCAATGTTGTTTACGCCTCCTGGTCATAATGTTATGCCTGATCGGTGTATGGTCTCATATGTCAGCCTGCAACAAGATTGTTCTACTCAACACAGACACACTCCAACCCAATGAATCAGGTGATGAAGCATTAGAGAATATTTGATGTGATGTCCACACCTTAGGACAATGGACACAGGTAAGGACGCCTCGAGAGCGTCTCCTCCTACGGGGTCTCCCGGTCGGACGATGCGAACGGAGGTCTGCCGTCCACCTGTAGAGAGACCCGATGGGTGCAGGCAGAGACTCCACGGCGCCTGCGGAGTCTCCACATCCATCGGGTGTCTCAGTCGGCGGACAGCTGATCTGTTGTCGCTTTGTCCAACTGCAGAGACCCGGACCCCTCCATACAGTCGTTGGGGGGTCCTCACGCATCCATCAGGATGGTGGATTCTGGCAGATGACTGTCAGAGGACCTCTATTTAAAACCTCGGTTCCTCAGTGGACATACGACATGATGACATCATGATGATGTCATCAAATAGCAGTATGTTGATCGTTTCCATAGCAACTGTCAACTATTTATTTTTGAAAGGTGTTTTATATTGAAACTCTCCTGAACCTGATTTTAAGGAGACGTTCAGACTGATCCATGTCCTCCACTGGTTTGTATTGTGGTCCACAATTTTAGTTTTAGCTCTTGGAGGTGATCTCCGTTTATTCTGACAACCGGAGAATTTAGACAACAAAAAGAAAACGATATTCCTAATATAGTGTAGGTCTCCCTTGTGCCTCTGTGGATCAGACTTGTTCCGATGCATCCCACAGATACTTGAACACACGCACACATACAAACAAAGAAACGAAACAGTATAACATTAAGGTTGAAATTAAAGACTAAAGACCATTGGGAGCCCCACAGTGATGCAACATCCACAACATCTAAACCAATCTGACATTTACACCGACTTCTTGTTGATTGGTCATTAGGGACCATAAAACAGCTTGTACCCCCCTCCCTTGGAAAGCTTCTATGGTAAAAGGTCTTTGATGTGGTGATGGTAAAACATGTTTCTCCAGGGAGTCATAGCTGAACCTGCACCCCGGAGGGTCAGTCAGAGATGGAGGCATTAGGTGTTTTAGATGATTTTTTTTTTAAGTCGACAGCTGTGTGGTGAAAGTCAAGTCGACACAGACTAGCCTCTAATGTTGTCACTAACAAAAACACAATAGAAAGTAACGCAGCAGTGAAATCTATATTCTTGACCTGAATACATATGCTGAGAACAGACAGCTCATGTGCTACATACTTTATGCTGCAGATATGTATAGCCTGTATAAAAACAGGCAGCAACTCAGCACCATCAACAGCATTTAACAGTACAGAGTGTTGTTAATGTTTGGTGAAGTCATTAATTGACTGCTGGCGAGAGTATTTGGACCTTGCTCTGCTAGCTAGTAGTACTTTTGTTGTATTTCAGTACTGACTTACACATTCTGCATAACGAATTTCCACCCGCTCGATGAACCGCTGCTAGTTTGCTGCGATGACCCACTGGGCTCCTCACCTCTCTTCTTGGAGGCGTCCATGTTGTTATTGTCATGTGATCGGTGACTAGTCGACATGATGCTTAAAGTGTCACGACACAGCAGTGAAGTCTGCAAACTGACTAGCCTGTACAACCCCTAGCAGGCGTATCAAGTGTCTTTGATGGACGCCTCTTGTATAATATTCACCTCCTCCTGAATGGCGTTTGATTAATTACAGATTTAGCTGCAGCTGATGAGTTAATCACGCAGGTTAACAAAAAGAAAAGCTCTTTATTTTATAGACTCTCCACTCTCGGTACATTTTCACCATTCCCTGAATTGCCCCACCACCACCACCACCACCACCACCACCTCCACCGCTTCTTGACACAGAGGTGTGTGTCTGTGTGTGAACAGGAAAAAAGGTATTAAAGTGTGATAATTGGAGATCTCATCCCCAACACCTGTCATAGACCATTCATCACACAGTGTTTCCCTGCACACACACACACACACCACCACACACACACATTTGAGATTATCCCTCTCTGATACGTTCCTGTGTTCACACGAAGAGCTTGTAAAGCGTGTCTATCCTCCCTTCATATTTCAGGTACATGTACACACACATACACACACACACACACACACACACAAACATGCAACTGACGTCCCAGAGCTGAGTATATATCAGACAGGAATTACAGCTGTCATTATCACATGTAAAGAGGTTTGCACACACACACACACACGCAGACGGAGATAAGTATGTTGGGTAAGAAGGCATTTTCCTTCTGAGACATGGGGAATGGCAGGCTGCGGGAAAAACAGTGTAACAAATAAAGTCGCACATCTCTCAGCTTACTGTTCGCGCTAAACACATTAAACACACACATGCAGCATCCATACAAACCTCTCCTGCCAATCTGAAACACAACCTTAATCCATCTTTTATCCCTCCACCCATCTTCCCCCCCTTCTCCCTTCAATCCTACTCTCAGGATCTCCTCCAACCCCCACCACCATCATCTCTCTCCCTCTCCCTCTCTCTCTCTCTCCTTCCCCCGTTCATTTTGTGTTGACATCTATTTCCCATGGCTTTTTAGAAATGGGATTGTTGCCTCGGCCTGATGTAGTTTTGCGTGTGAAGCGAGGCCGCCTGTTTCATCTGCAGCAGGAGCCTGGAAGTGCAGCATCTTCAGCGGCGCAAGACGTTCAGAGGGAATGAATCATTCTGGGAAAAAAAGCGCCGTAAATCCACGAGTGTGTTCGCAGAAGTCTAACGTCCACTTTAAATACACTGATCAGCCACAACATTAAAACCACTGACAGGAGAAGTGAATAACATTGACCTTCTTGTGACAATACAATGTTCTGCTTGGAAACCTTTGGACCTGGCTTTCATTCATGTGGATGTACTTATCCACATGAATGTATACACTATATTACCAAAAGTATTCGCTCACCTGCCGTTACTCATTCTATGAACTGAAGTGCCATCCCATTCCTAACTCATAGAATTCAATATGATGTCGGTCCACCTTTTGCAGCTATTACAGCTTCAACTCTTCTGGGAAGACTGTCCACAAGGTTGAGGAGAGTGTTTATAGGAATTTTTGACCATTCTTCCAAAAGCGCATTGGTGAGGTCACACACTGATGTTGGTCGAGAAGGCCTGGCTCTCAGTCTCCGCTCTAATTCATCCCAAAGGTGTTCTATCGGGTTCAGGTCAGGACTCTGTGCAGGCCAGTCAAGTTCATCCACACCAGACTCTGTCATCCACGTCTTTATGGACCTTGCTTTGTGCACTGGTGCACAGTCATGTTGGAAGAGGAAGGGGCCCGCTCCAAACTGTTCCCACAAGATTGGGAGCATGGAATTGTCCAAAATGTTTTGGTATCCTGAAGCATTCAATGTTCCTTTCACTGGAACTAAGGGGCCAAGCCCAGCTCCTGAAAAACAACCCCATACCATAATTCCTCCTCCACCAAATTTCACAGTTGGCACAATGCAATCTGAAATGTACCGTTCTCCTGGCAACCTCCAAACCCAGACTCGTCCATCAGATTGCCAGATGGAAAAGCGTGATTCATCACTCCAGAGAACGCGTCTCCACTGCTCTAGAGGCCAGTGGCGGCGTGCTTTACACCATTGCATCCGACGCCTTGCATTGCACTTGGTGATGTGTGGCTTGGCTGCAGCTGCTCGGCCATGGAAACCCATTCCATGAAGCTCTCTGCGTACTGTACTTGGGCTAATCTGAAGGTCACATGAAGTTTGTAGCTCTGTAGCAATTGACTGTGCAGAAAGTCGGCGACCTCTTTGCACTATGCGCTTCAGCATCCGCTGACCCCTCTCCGTCACTTTACGTGGCCTACCACTTCGTGGCTGAGTTGCTGTTTTTCCCAAACGCTTCCATTTTGTTATAATAGAGCTGACAGTTGACTGTGGAATATTTAGGAGCGAGGAAATTTCATGACTGGATTTGTTGCACAAGTGGCATCCTATGACAGTTCCACGCTGGAATTCACTGAGCTCCTGAGAGCGGCCCATTCTTTCACAAATGTCTTGTTTCACAGTCTGCATGCCTGAGTGCTTGAATTTATACACCTGGGGCCAGGCCAAGTGATTAGAACACCTGATTCTGATCATTTGAATGGGTGAGCGAATACTTTTGGTAATATAGTGTACTTAGACATGTAGCACCCACCTAGACCAGACCAGGCACCCCCACCCCACAGCAATGACGCTCCTTGATGCCAGCAGCCATCCCGAAACAGGCCCACACACAAAAACGCTTTAGAAACAACTAAAAAAACACGAAGAACAGCACAAGGTGTTGACCTGGCCTCCAAATTCACTAGATCCCAAACTGATCAAGTATCTGTGGGATGATCCACAGAGGCCCCTCCCCTCAACCCATAGGACCCAAAAGCCCCCCACTAACAACATTCTGTTCCCAGACACCACAGGACACCCTCAGAAGGCCCGTGTCCATTCTCTGATGAGTCACAACTGTTTTGGGGGCACAAGGGAGACCTACACAATATTGGGAAAATGTGTTGTTATTCCAGATGTTTTACCAAGACATTCTGAAGTTACAGTTATATAGTGGCTTAGATTTTTTTCATCCAAATTGCAGGAAGGGTTTAGATTTAAAATAATACTCGTAACAATGCAGCATCATTACCAGTGATGAAATTCTTTGCACATGGAGCCATTTCAACTTCACGGAAGCATAAATATATAAAATATGTGACAAAATAAAATCAACTATAATAAATAGAAATAGAACAGAATTTTTGAGGGGCTCAAAATGTGTTTATTCATGTATATGCGTCGTCTAAAAGATAAAACGTTAACCATATTAGTGCTCTGAGAGGAAAGCATCAGAGGTTTGGACTCTGGTTAAGATGTTAATTTTGATTTCACGTCAAGCTTTGTGTTTCTCATCTAATAACAAGCTCTCTCTCTCTCGCTCCCTCTCTTTCTCCCTCTAGCTCGCTCTTTCTCTCCTGGGACGAGGCCCCCCTGACAACTATTTATCTGACCTCTGAACTTTAGGTTCCTGATCGTGAGACCATGGACGCTGTTCCGGCAGCAGAAGCTCAAAGAAAAAAAAAGAAAAAATGGAGACACGACTGAGCATGAGTAAAAAAAAAAAAGAAAAAAAAAGAAAGGTAACGAAAAGCAGCATCGAGGTATGAACGGAGCAGGACATAGAAGTTTAACTGGCGGAGAAACATGAAGAAGGAGGAGAAGACAAAGATGAGAAATCAAAAGAGAGGCTCCGAGGTTGAAAGATGGACTGGTCGGTGGCACGAACGACTGGAGAAAGAGAAAGAAACAGCTGTTCTTTAGAGCCCCTGTGAGGACATAATCAATTGTTTTCACCTGGGGAGCAATAAGTCACTGTCTCTCAGTAAATGTCTGCTGAACAGATGAGTGAACCTGAGTTTCCTCCACAAAAAAAAAACAATCCAATAATATGAAGATACGTCAGGATGTGACATGCTATAATGGGGCAGATACGATACGATGCAATTGTACTACAGTACATGTGATAATAAGCCAACAATCTATATATACAGCAATATGATTTTATACCATAACACACTAGAGGCAACAACATAAAATACTGGAGAAATATAACAATATCAGATTAAAAGCATGATGTGATGAGATGTATGATAACGTACCGTACAAGAAGCGGATATGACACACACTGCAAAGCATGCATAAGACGCCGCATGGCGATAACATCACAATAATATAAAGATGACGCTTTTACTTTTTCTTTTTATGCAGAAAAATAAAGACACTCCAAGATGTCTGACATGGGAACACCTTGGAGTCTGTGATTTACCTTAGTTTGCATTCTGATACCAAAAGAAAACACAGCCTGCTGGGTTCACAATACTGTTTATTGTTAAAAGTATTGTTTTTAAAGTCATGTAATAGTTGGTTTTGGTCTATTTTATGACAGAAATATACGGTGTTATCGTTACGCACAGTTTAAAATACCTTGAATATTCATTTAGAGAGGCAATTTGGCAGTTTTGAGTCAACTTAGTGATGTTATATGCTAAGTTACTAAAAGCAAAGTTTGGTATAGGCATGTGACATAAATTTACGGTACAATGGGTGCAGCTGGATCTTTGTTAGTGATAATGAGCTACGATTTTCTACATGTTGCTTTACATTATATTACCTCAAAGGGCTTGCGAGATGTGTCTCAGTGGGTTTCCACCAAGAGGCTCCTGGGCTAAAAAAAATAAGCGTTTTTTTGGATTACCATTCAATTCTGGCTTTTCTTTTACAGACATTTCAACTGTATTTAGATCCAGTAACAGATGGATGCTGGGACAGGTTGCTATCTGCCTGCCTAAGCATCATCTGCCCATCTCAGCTCCACTCAATCTCCACCACTTTTGCTATCCTCTATAGGGCTGTGATGACACCAACCCAGGCGTCAGTCGTCACTCCTAACGAACCGACAACAAACGAGGACGTTGGTCTTGAGGCCTGGAAGCCATGACAATATATATGATAGGACAAGACGCAACAGTTAACATGGAACCTGAAATAAAACGCAAAAGTTGGAAGTTTTCTGAAATAGTTTTGAAAAATATACTCTACCTGAACAACATTGTGTACTGGAAGCCACTTGAACCATTTAGAAACATTTATTGCACCAACTGAGCCCAGCTTGATTTCCTGTGCCCTCCACTAAGCTGCCATGTCAGGGCAGCACTGTCCCCCCTCATCTAACCCTTCCTCCCCCGCTCTCCTCTCCTCTGCTTCCCCTCGCCTCTCATCCTCCCTGCAGAAGGTGAAAGGTCGCCAAGTCTTCGGAAGCATCCTGTGTGGTGATGTTAGGAGGGGGGGCGATGTTATGCTCCCCAGCGGGACGGCACCACACATACATGCGCACACATGCACGGTCTGTCCAACCCGACTGGCTGGCCGGTCTTCTTGGGGGAACTAATTGTTTTTAGATGAGGCAACTTGAGGAGAGGCTCCGGAAGGGAGGACAGGAGCAAAGAACGGCGGGAGAAGAGAGGAGGGAGGCACCGGGCTATAAATTAACGATGTGCCGGATATTCGGTTTCCACATGGGTTTTGATGAGAAAACTTTAGCTCTTTTTTAATGTCTCTGGGTGCCCCTTAACTTGGCCACACACACACACATATATATACCCAAAATGTATTGTGGTGCATTTTCAAAAGTGTCCAGTTGTCCATCTAGTAAAATTTCAATGATAGCCTCCTCTAAGAGCCACTCTGCAAAACAAACCACTCAATAAGCTGGAGGTAATGGAGACTGCAGGTCAGGCTTTACGGCAATATCATTACCATACGCACACGCACACACACACACTCACGGCCCCATTGTCTGGGCAGTACTTATTAGTGCCCATGCTAACAGAGTTTGTCCATAAGTGACCTTAATTAAGTGGCTAGCACCATTAGCTGCGGAGCTAAGAGGCTAAGAGCAACCCATCTGCATGTGAATGTGTGTGTTTTTCTGATAATGGCTTTGTTGAGGTGTGTACCAGAATACTAACGACCGGCTGCGCGCAACCCAAAATGGATAAATAGGCAGTTGAAGTTGAGTGCTGAAGAGGGGATGGTTTAGATAAGTTACTCATTGTGAAAGAGACAAAAACAGGGAGCAATGCCGAGGGCTGCTCTAAATGCAGGTTAGCCCCATTTGCGAGCGCAAATGTACTCGCACACACGCACACAGCGCTGAGCATTTTAAGCCCCGTTCATTTGCGCTGTCGTTTTTCATTAGCTATGATAACAATGATCAGGATCTAATCTCATCAAAGTTTTTTACGCATAACATAACTGTGTCCTTGAAATATTAATATGAAGATTCTGAATTATTAAAGATATGCAATCAGTGTCACTAGTAGAAAAATACATGATACTGTCATAATCAAACGTGCATTCATTCGCTCAAATGTAAAATATTAATCATCACATTTCATTAAAACTATCTCCGATGCCTGTCCGCACGTGTAATTATTGCGCCGATGCTTTTTTAAGCCACGGCCTCGGCTCCGGCTCCGGCTCCTTTGCCAGTGTTGTTTTTGTTGATGTCGCTGTAGCTAATGGATTCTCGCCCTGCTCGCTCGTAAAGCCGCTAAACCGGGGTCACGCGGTCAGAAGTCACTGCTTGACTTCCTTTGATGTGACCCTGACATCCTGGGAGGAAGAGGAAACGCAGGAGGAAGAGGATTCTTCATGGATTAGTGGTAAAACACCACACGCACTTGTATTTGTTTGGAGTCGTACGCGCACAGAGAGTTCGGTAGAGTTCTCAGCGCGGCTAAATAATCAATCACAGCACTTTCTCCCAGCACACACACAAACACACACACCAACTATAATATGTCTCCTAGAAATAGAAATTGTGCTTCTACACAAATGAATAGTTTGTGTAGAATACATAAACACTGTCTTGATTGTGCTTAGAGGCAACATTTATCTTGAACGAATGGATATTTATTTATGGACTGTATCAGTCAGCAGGAGGAGGTCAGGGTGGATGCTGGGCCTATAAAACATTTTATTTTTTTCTGTATTTTTAGGCGCAACAGAAACGCTGTCTTGATTATACTTGGAGGCAACATTTATCTCAGGCGAACAAGGCGCCTTATTTATGATCTGCATCAGTAGGCAGGAGGAGGTCAGGGTGGATGGTGGGCCAACAAAACCTCTCCCACCAGACACTGGTGTCAAAATACAGACTCCCATCGGAGATTAACTTTAGACAAATAAAACAACAACAACATAAGGTTAGGGAAAGTTGTTATTAATAAATGTAAATTAGCAAATTCTCAGATTGTCGACTTTTTCTGTGTTAAGAAAAAACTGTAATCTTTCCCCAAACACCTATTCTTTGTGTGCCATGAAAATATAACCACAAAACCACCTTTCCACAACAAGATATTTTGACAGAAACAAAATAAAACAAATAAAACAAAAAAACGGAGCCTATCCCAGCTGTCCAAAAAAAGAATCACTAAGCCTAAATTTAGCATGTTAGCTTGATAATATTTGCAGAATAGCACTCAACGGACCTACAAATGCAAACATGCAAAAATTAATGCAAACTATTCATTCTACAAAACATTGCTAAGGTATGGGAGTTTCATTCAGTTCTATTTGCATTAAGCAATAAATAAAAAAACAAAAAAAAAAAAATTCCTGAGGCTAGGTTTTTTTTTTTTTTTTTGACTCTTACGCCATATGAGCAGTTTTAATGAAAGACTATCTTTGAATGTGGTCTCCACTTCTGGTTTTCACTCACACTTTTCAACAAATACCAAATTCTTGAAGGGGAATTACAGTTTTTTACAACCTGGACCTTTTTTCTGGCATAAAATATGATCGTTTACTCACCCATATAACTTTGGTATCATTTGGAGTCGTTCGGACGATTTTTAGATCGTATATCCATATAGTGGGAGTAACTGTGGCACCGAAACGCAGCCTCTAAAAAACGCATTATCTGCCGCGAAACTCGATTATTTCACCAATATTTTGTTATGATATGTTAGGCAGATAATGCGTTATTTAGAGGCTGCGTTTCGGTGCCCCAGTCACTCCCACTATACGGATATACGCTGGATCTAAATATCTTCCGAACGACTCCAAATGACCAAAGTTATATGGGTGAGTAAACAATCGTATTTTATGCCAGAAATAAGGTCCAGGTTGTAAAAAACGGTAATTCCCCTTTAAAACAAAATACTTTTAAAAATATTACACTTGATTTTTGTATTTTACTTGAAAATACACCTGAAACATTTTGTGGTAACGAGACTGAAAGGTGCGTGTTGTGTTTCTCTCATGGTACAGCTCTGGTCTCAGCTGGAGCTTCTAAACACTGTTGCTTCAACCTCTCTGCAGCACTTCACACACACGTTCTAATCTCACCTCTCACCTCCTTCTTTAAAGTAATTCAACATATTTAAATTCATTAGTGGAGCAACAGAAGGGGAGAAAAAAAACCTTTACATTACATAGAAACAGATGCACATGGATTCACACACACAAAATACACATGAAGCAAACATACACACACACACACACACACGCACTAAGTGGGGCAGATTACATTCTCCCCAGGACTTGACTTGCATTAAAGTTTAAATGTGTTCAATTTGGACGGTCCCAATATTAGAGTGGAGTATCATTACCCACCTTATTGGATGAGTCTGAGCAGAATAGATTTCTACTGATGAGATGAAGAGGCCTCAGGCACGCACACACACACACACACACACACGTTCATTCACGCTCAACCTCACTCTCTCATCCACGGACAGATGAACAAAGACTTATGTGCTGCTTCTCTCTCCTGCACATCAGGAATGAAATTCTTTTGTCTTCGGAAGAGATATGACGTAAAACGTGCTTGTTTCTGGGAGAAATTAATTGCTCTAATGCAATTTGAAAATACCCTGAATAGTTCTTAATCATAAATTATTTTAAAAACTATATAATATATACATATATATAGTTGTTTTTTAACATTTTAGTATCACATTACAATACCTTAAGGTTCATTTAAACTGGCGTAGCCTACGTACAAAGCCTACGTATGTACGTAGGTTACGTACGTAGGCTTTGTACGTAGCCTACGTACGTAGCGAGTTAGTTATACTTGTGCGCTCGTCAGTCTGACTCGCTCTGTAAAAACGCCACCCAAACAAACACTAATCCACACTGTGTCTTTTTTGCCGATCGGATTCTTGCTTCACTTTCAACAATGGCGACTGAAAGTTTCGCCAAAATTTCGCCAAAGACGAGTACAAACGTTTGTACCTTCGAACCTCCTCGGTTAACCTTTCCTCGATGCGTTCCGTCTTTATTGTTCCAAAACAATCGATTCAAAAATTACAGAGATGGAGAAGCAGCCAGAAATATTAAAGCAGAAACAAGCTACTACCAAGTGGACCAATCACAGCTCTAGCAGTCTGCCACAACGCGTAGTTGCATTTCTGGGGAGGTGAATGTCAGGCTACGGCATTAGGGGCTACGTAGGGTCTGGGCTGGCGCTGCAAACCGCCTATTACTCATCAATAATCAGTAGCTGACTGGACAAAAGCTCAAAAGTCTTATGGGAGTGTCACTCATCAAGTCAAATAACTATGTCAATTAAAACTCTAGACTCTGGGGGTTACAAGAGGACCAAAACTGTCGTTTCTGTAAAACTGAAATTGAAGATATTTTGCATCTTTTTTGGTTTTGTCCACATGTGGCTATGTTTTGGATGACCCTGGAAAAATGGTTAGCTTTAAACTCCCTTGTATTTTCAATGTGCCCTCAAACAATTATCTTTGGTGAATTAAGAAATGGATGCCCAAGTGTTTTAAATACAGTTATTTTACTGGGTAAGAGATTTATTTTTGAATTGAAAGGAAAAGAATTTTTGACATTGTTTAATTTTCTCTCCCTTTTGAAACATTATTTTAAGTTAGAGGGTATTATCGCAAATAGACAGCAAAAGACCAAGGAGTATGAAAGAAAATGGTATGCACTAAGGCCTAGTTTAAAAGACTGAGGATAATGAATTGTGTCCCTTTTTGTGTGTGTATTTTCCTTTTGTGTTCTGTATTTATTGTTTCAATGTAATTAAAAAAAAAACAAAAAAAAAAAAAAAAACTCTAGACACTGAAACGAATAATCAAACCAGATATTGATGTGTTCCAGACCTTTTCGTGGATGCTGGCCTTGTGCTGACTTTTTTCGATGGTGTTAACAACAGTAATTCCACCACATGTTCCGTCTGTTATCAAATCAAAGTGTTACCATCTTCCCACTTCCTCTGTGTGCCTTTGATTGCTTTCACCTCAACCACCATCCTCTCTCCTATGGTCTCTTTTATTCAAATAACTCTAAGCCATTTGTTCGTTCTCAAAGCCAAAGATGAAAAAAATATGCAGAAAGTACCGAAATACTTTCTTGAATACTTTCTCGCTTTTGCCAGTCAGTTCAGAAAAGCCCTGTACAGAACAATTTTCCTTCTCAGCATCCTGTCCTTTTCATTTTCACAGATTCAGCGTTGGAGGTTTTAATGAAGTGAGGTGTTGCACAACGTTGTCTACATCGCTGTGTGTGTGTTTACGGGCATGTTCCTGTGGTTGGCAGCCCCTGCTCTAATTAAAAGTGCAACAAGAACTTACCTGAATGCCTGGTGTGATATTAAATCATTCACCAAAGTTTTATATCTTCTTGAAGACCAACTTGAGTTTTAGACCTTGGACTTAAGGAGATTCATCAAGCTTTATGTTGGCTGCTCACTGTCCTAGACAATGTCCAACTAAGTGTCTTGGCTGCAGTGTGTTCAGGAAAACCAACGACTCGTTCCAAACTGCCCAGAGAGTAACTGAGAGTAACTGATAAGACAAGTTTTGGTCATGTCATTGGGTTTAAAACTGTTTTTGTTGGACTGCTAATCTCTTTAGTTTGATGCTTTTGTTTTTTCGTGAGCTCACTTCCTATATTTGTGGTTTTCTTGGTACCTTCCACTGGATTACTCTTTACTTTGGACTCACTCATGGACTACCAGCTTTTCATGGCGATGCTTTATGTTACTACCTTATTTTAATTAATTTTTTGGGGGCAAAATCAGTTCCCAACAGAGAGACCCCAAGGAAACTTTTGTGGACGGGGTATTAGTCTGGCTCCCCGGTGAGGCTTTGAGCACGTAAGTTAATTCAGTTATTGCTTTATTTGGTTAACGATAAGCTATGTTACAATAAAATAACGTTGTTAGTTGTAAAGCTAGCTAGCTGTTTACAGAAAGGATCCCTACAAAGATATGTGTCTCTGACGTTTAACAGAAGTCTTGCTCAACGTGAAGTCTCAGTCAGAATAGAGTATAAATCATTTTAAAAAACACCATCGTTTGCAACAAAAATTATTGAAGTGAAACAACATAAAGCAAAAAACACAGAAAAATCCCCTGAGATGCCTGAACTCCTGCCATAAACCACCCAGAAACAAAGCAGTAAAAAAATGTGACCGCTTTTTATTGACCGACACTGTAAACTTGAGTGCTAAGTCAATACAGTGAAGAGCAATTTACATGTTAAGAGCACATCTGTGTTTTTACACCATTTTGACATTTCAATGTTTTAACAGTTCAGTCTGAAACACTCACGAAGAAACTGACCATTAAACAACATGTTTCCTTGTCAGTGATGAGGAAGTTGGGATTCACAGTGTAACATCACTTTTATACTTTTAACTAAAGCTTTGATTGCATTACATTCATTTCTAAGCTGATATATTACTACATGTGTAGTCAGCCCTCAGAAGGCCCATGACCATTCTCTGATGAGTCTTAACTGTTTTGGAGGCACAAGGGAGACCTACATAATATCGTTTTCTTGTTGTTGTCTAAATTCTCCAGTTGCCAGAATAAATGGAGATCACCTCCAAGAGCTAAACCTAAAATTGTGGACCACAATACAAACCAGTGGAGGACATGGATCAGTCTGAAAGTCTCCCTAAAATCAGGTTCAGGAGCGTTTCAAAACAAAACACCTTTCAAAAATAAATAGTTGACATGTTGCTATGGAAACGACCAATACCTGAACCTCTATGATGACATCATCATGATGTCATCATGTCGTATGTCCACGGAGGAACCGAGGTTTTAAATAGAGGTCCTCTGACAGTCAACTGACTGAATCCACCATCCTAACGGATGCGTGAGGACCCCCCAACGACTGTATGGAGGGGTCCGGGTCTCTGCAGCTGGACAAAGCGACAACAGATCAGCTGTCCGCCGACTGAGACACCCGATGGATGTGGAGACTCCGCAGGCGCCGTGGAGTCTCAGCCTGCACCCATCGGGTCTCTCTACAGGTGGACGGCAGACCTCTGTTCGCAGCATCCGAGGAGACGCTCTTGAGGTGTCCTTGGAATTCACGCTATATGCGTGGTGTTACAGGGACAAGATCAAATATTCTCTAAGACGTCATCACCTCATTCATTGTATTGGAGTGTGATGGTGTTGAGTAGATCAGTCTTGTTACAACTTGACATATGAGACCATACACTGATCAGCCACAACATTATGACAAGGTAAATAACATTGACCATCTTGTGAGAATTCAGTGTTCTGCTGGGAAACTTTTGGACCTGGCATTCATTTATGTGGATGTTACTTAGAGATGTAGCAACCACCTAGACCAGACCAGGCACCCCCACCCCATAGCAATGACACTCATTGTTGGCAGCAGGATGCAGCCTGACACAGACACACAACTCAAAAAACATGAAGAACAGCACAAGATGTTGACCGGGCCTCCAAATTTACTGATCACAAACTGATCAAGTATCTGTAGGATGATCCACAGAGGCCCCTCCCCTCAACCCATAGGACCCAAAGACCCCCACTAACAACATTCTGTTGCCAGACACCACAGGACACCCTCAGAAGGCCCATGTCCATTCTCTGAGGAGTCGTAACTGTTTTGGAGGCACAAGGGAGACCTACACAATATTAGGAAGGTGGTCATAATCAGGGAACATTTCATCCTTTTATTAATTTTATTTCATATTAGAGCTACAATATATTCACAAGCAACATTAAAATGTTTATAGACGGAAAGGGTCTTCTGTTTCTCAACATATTATTGTCATAAAGAAAAATGTAATCTTTATTAGAAAACATCAAGAGATATTGTAGATATTTGTATTTCACATTTGGATTATGGACCATAAATTGAATCAGTGCAAAATAAAGCAAATAAAAACAATGTTTGGTCATAGATACAGAAGATGAATAAAACTATATTGCGGTAGTTTTAATACAAAAATAAACCTCTGAAGTGTAATACGATGGAGTCTTTTATTGTGATATCTGTGAATACCGTATATATGTGACAGCTCCATTTCAAGTAGTAATGAGACCTTGAAAATGGGAGTCGGTGTTACATGTGGAGATCAGACACAGTGACAGATCAGCAGAGACTGGATATTACAGGGAGGAAGTCTTTACCAGGACAGAAAAAAAATGAACTGTTCTCAGCCGTCTCCTTCGCTTTTTATCCACTTAGGACGGCAATGAAGCCGCGGTTTTGTCCTTCCCTCACCTCCACCACCTCCTCCTCCTCCTCCTCCTCCTCCTCTGTCTCACACTCCACCTTTTACAATAATATCTCCTTCATTCTCCGTCTCCAGCCTTCCTCCCCGGACCCACTCCTCCTCCCGATATTCCCCCATAACCATTATCTTTTGGTCTTCTGTTCCCCCCTCCTCCGCCTCCTCCGCCTCCTCCTCCTCTGTCTTTCTTCCTTCTTTCATTTGTTCTCCACTCTTTCGTTCCCTCTCCTCACTTTGAGCGAAATAGATTTTCAATTACGTGCTGAGTGCCTGGAAGCTTCTATATTTCCCAACCTGACCCCAATACAGCTGAAGTGACACCCCACGCAACAGAAACACACACACACATCCACACACACATATATATTTATATATCGACACACACACACACACACACCTGATACACTTCCGCCTCCACTTACAGCCTAATGGAGTGGAGGAGAGGCTGGAGAAGGTCTTCAGTGTCCCGAACAAACCCGATAAACTACCTGACACACAGACAAATCTACAACACACAAACAAAAGAAGTCCTCGCCGACAAGACAAAATAACATTTCTTACGATGAATATGTCGCAAAAAAAAAAAAAAAAAAGCAGGCTGAAACTCAAGCTTTGCATTTATTCTTAAATTATTTTGTCATGTGTCTCTTGAGGACTGAGCTGGAGCTGAAAGCTAAACGCCTATCAGATCTATGATGATCCAAAGAAGCTGCGGCCGGTTTGCTATCGGTAGAAAAGGGCAGCGGCAAAGGGTTCAGACAAAGGAAAAGGAAAAGTCGTACACCTTAAGGTCAAGATGTGCTTGAAACAAAAGCGTTGACCAGCTGTGTCTAACGGGCAAAAGTGGTCGTTCCAGTTTCAAATGGCCAAATTGGTCACTCAAAGGCAAGGAAAGCCTGTCAGCACAGAGAAGGGTGAGGTGCTGTGAACTATCCAAGTGGTAGAATGAGGGTGCACTCTCTCGGACAGTTTCTCTCAAGTGGACTTGCTAAAACCGGCACTTGTGCACATCTGGGTTTTCGTGAAGGCGGGGCGCAATTGTCAGACTGTGACATGCTGACAAGTATTTCATTTTTGATGTGAAGGGATTAGCCACAGGTGACACAGGTGACGTAGGCAGATTAAGACTTTTCTTTAGATAATGGGTTGATTTCTGCTCATGTTTAGTAGTGCACAGTTGTAAAGAAACAGGTGACGTAGGCTGATAAAGAGAAAGGTGACATAAAACACAGGTCCCTGACTAGACTATAGATTTGACTCTGGCAGGGACATTACTAATAGACATATGATCTGAATGAAGAATATAATCCAGAGTTTTCTGTGACCGACTAGTTGCTGATGACCTGAATAGATATGCTGAAGGCAGACATGCTGTGCACTGCAGATATGTATAGCCTGTATAAAAACAGGCTGCAACTCAGCACCATAAGTTGCATTTAATAGTACTCCACAGCATGTTATAAGATGGGATAGTGCAGCCGGGTTAAAGAAAATGCAGTATGTCTCTGAAACCTTCTCCGTGTACTGCAGCTAAAGGTCTAATAACGTTGACGTTACTAATACCGTCTGTAATTATTGTCCAAATCCTCTCTTTGCAAAAAATATATCAATACAGTGACAAACTTGTGAGTAGGCGTTGTACAGACTAGTCAACTTGTCCGTTTGTCAACTTCACTGCTGTGACATGATGCTTTAAGCATCACATTGACTAGTCACTGATCAAGTGACAATAACAAATAACATGGATGCCTCCTAGAAGACAGGTGAGGAGCCCAGTGGGTCATCAAGTGTGTGGAAATACTCGACTAACGATGAAGCCCATACTACCGTGACATGTTAAATATGTAAGTCAGTCCTGAAATACAACAAAAGTACTACTGCAATGAACACTCCTCGGAAAAGACATCCGCTAACGCTAGCAGAGGAGCGGTCCAGATCCTCTCGACAGCAGTCTATTAACAACTGCTGTCGAACTCCCTGCGATAACAGAGAAAAGGAGGCTAAACATCAGCAATTTACCGGGTTAATTTAATTGTCAACATTATCACATCTTTAGCTGCAGTACACGGAAAAGGTTTCAGAGAAATACTGCATTTTTTTTCTTCCAACACGCTGTGGAGTACTATTAAATGCTATTGATGGTGCTGACTTGCTGCCTGTTTTATACAGGCTATACATATCTGGAGCACTCAGTATGGCATAAGGTTTTAAGAATATTCTGCATGTCTGCAAGTATTTCTTTCATTGCTGTGTACTCCACATTTTCTTCAATGCTACTGTCATGTTCCTAAGGTATGAACTGAATTGGGAAAGAAAGCTTTCAGGTTTTCCGCTCCTGCTGCCTGGAACAACCTATAGCCTAATCTCAAATTCAAAACTTAGTATCCCTGAAGAGGTTTAAAAAAAATGGTGAGAACTGTTGAGTCCTGTTTATCTGTGTGTAGATGTTTTACATTTGCAACTCTATGATTTTATGTTAATTCCTGTTGAAACTGTGCTGCTGCCACTCTTAGACAGGTCTCAGTTGTAAAAGAGGTCTTTGATCTCGATGGGACAAACCTGGTTAAATAAAAAAAGTAGGCTAAATGTTTTACAGAGTCAGAGGGAAAATGTGTCCTTTCCCGACTGTGAAAGTGAAATACTTAAACCCTTTTAAAACATGAAATAACCAGCAAATGCTACCGTTTCCAGTGTCTGAAAGGGGTCTCACAATAGGGCCACCCAAACAAACAACAAACCCTGCGCGGAGTCAAACCAAAAGTGACAGCTGACATTTTTTTCCCTATTGTCACAGAAGCTTGATTTAATCATCCCCACACACCTCACTTGTTCAAGCCCATTCACAGCGCGAGACAACACTTTAAATACAGCTGCCTCATAATGCCGGCTCAATTACCGCACACACGTGCCGATTTCATTAAGCAGTTTGCGCCTCTTAACGTGGCCTCTCCCGGGTGTTAGTGAGCGGTTTTCCGTATTAAACAGAGGCAGAGGTCGGAGGTCAACAGCCTAATGCCTTATCTCTGATGCACCATGGCCAACCTTATTACCTAAGGCTTAGAGAGTAAATACACACACACAGAGAGGCAGACACAGAGGGAGGCATAAATGCATATATTGTTCAAACACACACACACACGGCGAGAGCTGCACATTATGAGTGCCGGAGGTGAGATGTTGGCCTCGGGGCATGTTGAGCGAGTGGAGCAGCACACGCCGACCACGTACATCGCACACAAACACAAGATGACTACCAGATTTTCACTGTAAAGGAGCGAAGGATCCTGCACGGGGTTACCACATAAAAAAAGCTTCTGTTCCAACGTGGTCCAGGAGTCTGTTAAAGCACTGACCTCTGTTCCCCGTAACAGAGCTCTGGCACGACCTTTACGACCGAAAATTAGACAAACGGAAATGAAATTAGCGCAAATACTGTTTACCCCAAAACCTCAGTTTGAGTTTGAAATGAAGACAAACGCAGAGTCAGGATCACGCGACACATTTCTGCAACGTTTCCTGACCTCTTTGTGTGTTTAAAAGTGTCCAGTTAACGCAAGCACAAGAATCCAGTAGTCGTACTGTACGTGTGGAGGTGTGGAGGTGTAAAGGTCTGAAAAAAAAAAGAAGCTAATTTTGGAGCTAATGTAGAATTTAATCAACTAACTGGACTGGGCTGCACAGTTGTAATATGTGTGTGGGGGTGGGTGGGGGGTGGAGGAGGGTGGAGGGTAGGCGTGGTGATGCTTTGTTAAGGCCTGAATGAGTTGTTGATGGGTACAGCAGCTTGGGTCTCTCAGGGGATGAAGGGGAGGGGGAGTATGGGTAAGTTGATAATTGCAGGGGAACTTGGACTCAGTCTGTCAATGTGCAAACCCCCCCATCACCACCACCACCACCACCACCACTACGCCCGCCCCAGCCCCCAGCCTCTCTGCCCAAACACACTCTCACACACCAGCTCTCCCTTTGAAGGGGAGGTCCCTTGATTAGGCCACTTAAACACAGCATCCCCCCCCCTCCCCGCCCCAGCCCCCTCTCTCTCTTTGTCTGTCTGCCTCTCCGTGCGTCTGTCACCAACAACTCTCCCTCTTCATGTCCAGCTCTCTGACTTCCTCTCTGTCCACTTTCCATTTTTTTGTACAAATTCTCTCTTTTCCACCTCTTTATATCTTCCCATCCCTTCGGACCTCTGCATGTGTGTGTGTGTGTTGGGGGGGGATGGGGTGGGGCTCCTGTCAGGCCTCAGCTGCCGTTGTGTGTGAGGGTGAATTACACGCTGTAGCACAGTGTTGACAGGAGCAGCTGGACATCAGTGGGCCGTAGCGCCCAGCTTTGTACATTTATGTGTACTTGCATCCATATGGGTGTGCGTGCGTGTGTGTGTGTGTGTGTGTGTAGCTGTGGACTGCTCCCCCAACACATAGCTGACACCTTCTGGTCAGCAAGGGCAAAAACAGCCTGCAGATACAAGAAGAACAGTCCATCTTTGCGTGTTTTGTTTTGAAAATCTTCTGTCATGACCATGACACCTTCTTGGGGGAAAAACAAAATAAAAGCCACAAAGCTTTATGAACAACTACGTGCTACTAACTCTTGTCTTGTAAACTCAGTGTTTGTTTTGGGATTTTGCTCCAAGTGATCCTCGGCATATACAGCTTCTCTAAGCTAGCTCCAAATAAAGGGGCGGCACAGTCGGCGTGGTGGTTAGCACTGGTGCCTCACAGCAAGAAGGTTCGAATCCGTCGGCCGACTGGGGTCTTTCTGTGTGGAGTTTGCATGTTCTCCCTGTGTCTGCGTTGGTTCTCTCCAGGTACTCCGGCTTCCTCCCACTGTCCAAAGTCAAGACAAGTAGCCGCAGAAGTAGCAAGCAGTTGTTCATAAAGGTTCGCGACTTTTATTTTGTATTTTTTCCCCAAAAAGGCAACATGACGGAAGATTTTCAAGGTTCATTGGTGATTCTAAATTGGCCGTAGGTGCGACCTGTCTAGGGTGTACCCCGCCTCTCGCCCGATGACAGCCGGGATAGGCTCCAGCCCCCCTTCACAGGACAAGCGGTTACAGAAGATTTGCTCGAAATAAAGTCGAACCAAACCACCTCGGTATTTGGTGTGACTGCACTTTCTCTTGCGCAGGTTGTCAAAGCAGGTAGGCTGAACGCACAGCTGCCTCGGTGTCTTCTGTCTTGTCATCGTAATCCCAGACTGACTGCATGATGTTCGGACCATCTGTTGCAGGACATCTTGTCGGAGAAGAAACTTTACTCTGAGATAATTGGATGATATCTGAACATACAAAAGTGCTGAAACTTTTGCACAAATCTAAAAACCGCAGACTTACATCAAGTCACGCATTAAAGGGGAACTATTGCTTTTTACAACCTGGACCTTATTTCTGGCATAAAAAACGATCGTTTACTCACCCATATAACTTTCGTGTAATTTGTAGTCATTCGGGAGATATTTAGATCTGCGTATATCCATATAGTGGGAGTGACTGGGAAACGGTTGGCTTGTGTATCTGTAATTTGCTACTGCTAGTTTTTTGCAACATGGCTGAATATTTTCGCAATTCTGAGGTTGTGGACAAACCACAGCAGTAGCAAATTACAGGTAAACAAGGCGACCGTCACGGGTGTGCGCGGCGCTCAGAGATGACATCATCCAGGTCAGAAGACATCATCCGGGGTCTGTAGATTGACCTACAGACTCCGGATGATGATAACAGGTAACTCCGGACTCAGTGGGGAATAGCACTAGCGTACGATAACAAAATATTGGTGAAGTGAACGAGTTTTGTGGCAGATAATGCGTTATTTAGAGGCTACGTTTCGGTGCCCCAGTCACTCCCATTATATGGATATACGCAGATCTAAATATCTCCCGAAGGACTACAAATTACACAAACGTTATGTGAGTAAACGACCTTATTTTATGCCAGAAATAAGGTCCAGGTTGTAAAAAACAGTAGTTCCCCTTTAATGGAACAAGGCTTGCTAGTGTTAGTTTGATGTCTGTGTATTTAAAGACGTTCTAAAATGCTTCTTCATTGATTTCCCAATTTTTATCCCAGCTGCATGTGATTCTGATTTCCGCTGCGAGACTTTAAATAGGCTCTTTTGAACTCTTTCAAATAAAAATAGAAAGAACTAAATGCACTGATCACATACATATGACTACAATTTAAAATCAGAGACTGAAAGGATGTCTTTTTTTTTTTTTAAGGCCCTCAAAGAAATGAAAGAAAGTGGCCGTGGCGAAAATAATGAAATTTGTGGGGAGAGTGGAGGAGAGGAGGCATGGAGTAATGAGTGTGGAGAAGGGTGCTGGTCTCTAGCTGGTCGTGAGGCCAGAGACAGAGTTTTGTCACTGCAATCTCACACCCTGCTTCTGTAATGACTCGCCTGGAGGCACGAATGATTTCCTCCACTGGTGTTACTATTGCCGGGGTCGCCACAAATTCATTTATTTTTTTTTTCTTTTGGCGAGGTGAGCACGGCGGGACGGGGGGAGAGCTTTGAAAACGAGAAAAAAAAAAAACATTACATCTAAAACCCAAATAATCACGTTAATCTCTTTCCTCTGATTCCAGTTAAATTTGGATGTGTTTACTTTTACCTCTGCAGCACATTAGAGCGTCGTTTTCGGGGTTTGTTTGTCCAGCTGGGCTCGCCGTAGCTGTGCTGCGTCTGCCGTCTACGGTCTCGTGCCACAATTTTCCATACACAAACTTTTAAAATAACAACTCGCTCCACCTCTTTCTCTCCCTCTTTCCACTGCCTCTCCTTGACTGCCCCTCTCCTCACCTCACCTCCCTCCCCCCCGTTCCTGCGCGTGGGGACGTGTCATAAAGACATCATCATCACTGTTTGAGGGCGGAGGAAGAAAAGCAGGGGTGACATGATGATATATCTGATAGTCACTTTCTCCGTGGATCTGTGAGCGGCCCGAATCGACACAGCAGACAAACTGTGAGGGGATGATGAAGCGGAAAAAAAACAAAAAACAAGCAGTCGACTCGCCTCTCGCTTGTGTTTGCTGACTTTTAGAGACTTTGGGACACCCCCGACAATTACACTTGGACAAAGTGCAATAAGTTTTCTCAAATACTGTCAAGATCTCCCTGCCTTGCTACATGAAATGTCTCATTTTTTTTTGCAGCCCTGTTGTTTTTCCCCTTATTTTATGTACAGCATTTGTGGACTCAGCACATTCAAAATATAGGAATATAATATCAGATGAATATATCTGCCAGGGTAATATATCAGCTGGTGCTTATTTCAGATATACTTTAAGAGTCTTGGTATATACATTGAATAGCAAATAAAAAATAACTCAAATGTATTTCTATTATTTGCGGTTACCTAATAGTTTGAAATGCCACATATCAGTCACGTTTTCTCACTTATCAGCATCACACCTGGGTCCCAAAGGGGAACATATATAGCACATGTTTAATACAGTTTTTTTTTTCTGTTTCTACAAGGTCTCTATCAGTGAAATAGCATGACTCGCTTGCACTACAAATTTGTAAATTGCCCTTTGCAGCCCTCCTTAACGATTTGCGGTGAGGTAACCACAACAGCAGTCAAAATTACTACACGGGGGTGGGTAGGGTGTAGGTAATATGGTCAAACCTGTTTGAATTGCCAACAAATCCCAGGACTCCTGATAGAGAAGTGTTTGCTAAAAACTGAGGAGCCTACCTGTTTTAGATGCGTACGATACTCTTTTTACAGCTTAAATAGTTAAAGACATACAATTTTCAGCAGGAATGGAGGTCTAAGGGCTAAAGTGCGGTTTATGCCCCTCCAGGACATAGACGACGTAACGTACGTACGCAGCCTACGCCTGTGCGAGTCATATATTCTTGTGCGCTCTTCAGTCTGGCTCGCTCTGCGTAAACGCTAGTCGGCGCTGTGTATTTTTGTTTCTACTTCCTGCTTCACATTTAACAATGGCGACTGAAACTTTTGCTGAAATTTCGACGAAATTACAAATGTTTGTATCTCCGAACCTCCTCAGTTAGCCTTTCTTCAATGTGCTCCGTCTTTAATGATCCAAAACAATCAATTTCGAAAATTGCGGAGATGGAGAAGCAGCCGGAAATACTAAAGCGGAAACACGCTACTACCAAGCGAACCAATCACAGCTCTTGCGGTCTGTGTTGTCGCGACACGTAGTTACATTTCTGGGGAGGTGCACGTCAGGCTACGCCGCTACGGTCTGCGTAGAGTCTGGGCTGTCAAATTGACGCAGAAGCCTAAACCGCCTATGAGAGATATAGTCAATGGAGGGAAAGTGGTCTAGGTTGGGTTTTTTTGGTTTCTCTTCTTCCTATTGGAAATCATTGACAAAAAACGCACCAATTCGCTAAAATACCCCCAATATCACATATCAGTTGTTCCTGTGATCTAGTTGGAACTCATCCAAGAAATCCTTCCGTACTTAGGACGACTACCATTCTGCTGAAAGATCAGCAGAGCGTGCGGTAAACACAGCGGCCGGTGTAGCTGTCCTCACGCTCACCGTCTATAGCTCCAGCATATGATTTGGCAGGTGGGCAGGGAGGGGGAAGAGACAGAGAGGGAAGGAGGGAGGGAGGGGGGAGGAAAACAGAGAGAGGGGGAGTTAGAGAGAGAGAGAGCATATACATCACTTCACCCTTAATTAGCTGTCATCAGCTTCTCTTCTCAGAGGAACCAGAGACTAATAATTAATGATCAAACTAGAGTCACTCATACCCTCCCTCTCTCTTTCTCACAAGGAGAGTGAACAAAGATAGCAGTTGTTTTTGGTGAGAGAACAGAACAATGAAGTCTGACTAGACAGAAAGAAGTGTCGGTTACACTGTAAGCCAACAAGGGATCTAACAGATTAAACAAATGACTCATCAAAAAAAAAAAACGACAGAAATCAGGCTAAGAGGCATTTCAACGCCCTCGGGTTACCAAGGTAACCCGCTCTCACTGCCCCCCAGACTTATTACTGCTTGTTGGTGTAAAACGAGCCTCTTTATTAGCGCAGACTGCGGCGAACGAGGCCAAGATTAACGCCCCGACCGCGCCGTCCGATGATGTGAGGAGGATCCATTTTTGCGAGACGAAGGACATGCCAGGGAAGGCATAGCGATGTTTTAACGAAGCCCGTGCGTCTGTGTGTGGACAAGAGCAGCTAATTAGAGAGGAACACAGTGTAAGTGGGCATATGTGCACGGGGGGACCAGTCAGCCAACACTCGACAGGAAAGCGCTGCGGGGGGTGGGGGAACGCAGGCAGGCAGGCGACTGACCAGCTCCGGAGCCAACATGGAGCCGCCACGGAGGCATGTTATGGTCTCAGCGCCCCAAGCCCCTGGCACGCCGTCCCGGAGCCCTGTTTGGAGGAGCGGGGAGGGGTGGAAGCTGCAGGCTTTACAGACCCCATCACAACCTGTCCTCTCTCCAAGACAGGACCCACTCTGAGCTGTGTTTGTGTGTGTGCGTCCTCTTAAGCTGCTCTTAAGTGCTTTAATTGGATTATCCTTAATGAGTAAACAAACAACTACAGCGGCGAAATAATAAGCAAATGAATAAACGCGTCAGGAAGCGCTTCGCTGTCTCCCCCCTTTCACCGCTCCTCTGTTCCTCTATCAGCTCTCACCGTCCGGCTCCCCTTTCTTTCTTTCTTTCTTTTTTTTTTATATATATATATACTCAGCCCCTTCTTCTCATTTAGCTCCTCTCATGTGTAATTATCCCGATTAAGAATGATTCAGAAAACAGTGCCGCTGGAGAGTGTGTCACACTCGAACGAGACAGGCCGTCTTAAGTGGCTGCTTTGAAGTCCGCGATGAGGCCCGTGATTAGTCCCGTGATTTATTGACAGGAGAAAAAGGAAAAGGAGGCGAAAAAAAAAAAAAAAAAGACGGCGGCAAGGTCTGACGGAGGAAGAAAAAAAAAAGGGCAAAAACAAACAAACGGAGGATTCTGAAACGACATCTGTGAATATTATTAGAACATTAATCTGAACCGGTGACACAGATGCTTAAGTCATCTCCCTCCTGTTTTTGGGGGAGAGGAGAGGAGATGGAGAATAGGAAGGAAAGAGAGAGAAACTAGGACAAAGTAAAGAAGGAGAAGACAACGAGACAAGAGAAGGATGAAAAAAGGATGACAAGAGGAAAATAAAGACGAAAAGAGGAGGAAAGGGAGGGAAATTGTTAAGAGGGGGACAAGAGCAATGAAGGACATTTGGAAAGGAGAGGATATGAGGAAAAGAGGAAAGAGAAGAAAAATTTGAGAAACAAAAAGAAGGCAGAAGCGAGATGTGATGAGAAAAGAGTGAAAGTGCAAAAGAGGAGAAGAGAGAGAGAGGGTAAAATGAGTTGGATTAAAAGAGAGGATGCAGAAGTAACGTAAGGATTTAAAGTAAGAACTAAGGGGTGAGGAGAGGAGCTGAAACGAACGAAGCAAAGACTAGAAAAGTAACAAGGAGATGAATGGAGAAAAGTGAAAGAGGGAATAGGAGGAAGGAAATGAAATGAGGAAAGAGCAAAGGAGACGCAGCCAGTGAGGAGAGGAGAAGCCAAAGCACTTTGCTCTTTTAATTCCAATTTATGGTGCTATAAAACAGGACCATTTTCTAAAAAAAAAAATCTATACTGGAGAATCTCTGCCAAATCATTTCATCACTTTCTCTGCCCTAATTGCGGCCATATGCAATTTTAAAGGCTATTCTACCTTCTAATGGTTCCCCAGAGGAACGAGGGGTTAATTGCTGCAGCTGGTGATGTAGCTCTTCAGTAATAAAGAGGTGAGGTTTCTCTCTCTGTGTCCATCACTTTTCTCTTTCTCTCTCTCTCCACAGGGAAAAGCTGTCTGTTACAGTATAACTGAGAAGTTTTTTTTTACAACTTATTTTCTTTTCCTATACGCAGGTTAACGTGTTGGCAGCATTTTACATGAGCTCACCGTGTCGGCACGTTACCACGCCGAGCTGTCAGTGTGTTTGCACTTTGTTGGTGTTATTGCATTTTACTGTAAAGAGATGAGCGTCCACTTCGGCGTAGCGACAGGTTTAGTGGTTCGCTTCTGGGTCAAGAGGAGAGCTGTAGGTTACATTCATGACGAGAAACCATGCAACATCTGGTTTAAGTTGTTTGCAGCGTGTTCCTCCGTTACCTCTACAGAGCGCCACGTGGTCAGCTGAAGATCTTTGTTGCTCTCAGCATTTAAATTCACTCTGCTCCAGTAAATAAAGGACGGGTTCAGTTTCATTACCAGCAACAATTGCCGCAATATGTTTGCTGATTTGCTCAGATTGTTCACTAATGGTAGGGTTGGTAGTTCAGTTCTTGACACATCCATGTGCTGAAGTGTCCTTTGGAAAGACCAACCCCAAGTTGGTGGACGTTGTTAGAACAAACCCCCTCAAAAAAAAAGTGACGTTCCCAGCAGTCCTCAACAATAAACAGTGTTAGGTTGGCTGGATGGAAACTAGCCAATAATCAAACACTGACTGAATAAAGAAGAAAAAGCTAGTCGCATGATCTCCCCAATTAAAAAGGCACCTCCTCACTAGGGGATGGATTGAGTTCAGTGAAAATAGCTTGGAGTAATGTGTAATGTGTTGCTAATTCCGACGAGAAACAAGCTAACTCCCATAAATGTTGCTCAGCCTCCACTAGCTTACGTGCTAGCGTTAGCCGCTGACTATTAACTGTGCTGCTGTGTGCTTAATGTACAACTGCTACAATAAAGTTGTCACGATAGTAGCAAGAGAGGGAGGATCCAAATGCAAGACACTAAAGGCTGCGAGAAGTGAGACGTTTGTTCTCGCAGTCCTCGTTTGGGAGTTCTCTGAGCTTGTTCTTGACACATCATCCGTGCAGAACTTTTTTCTCGTGTGGTGTCCAGCAACTATTCTGTGATTGGTCAGAAATCGGAAGTGGGCACGGCTCACTCTGTGAGTGCCCAGATGCTAAAATTCGCAGTGTGACCGATAATCTCTTTTGGATAGAGATTGGCATACTGTGGGTGGGTGCATGCTGAATGAACGGTGTAATCCAACGGACACGGTCGTCAAAATGACTGGCCGACATCCGAAAATAATAAGAAAAGTACCTCTCGTCATCCATCATATACTGCAGTGGGAGGGCCCTATGAGGACTGGTCACCAGACCGGGCCGAAACAAACTTTGTTCCTGTTCTTGCTCACCTTGAGAACAAGAACAAACTTCTTTAAGTGGAGGCAGGAGCAGGCAACAAAATTACTTTAATAAAATGTCAAAATCCAGAATTTAAGGCGCTGCAAGAGAGGCAGGGTGTCCAAACACACAATTACAAAAACAGGTGTGGACCAAAACCGAGACGAGAACTCAGGAACACAAGAGACACAAGGAAATGCACGGTAGGACAAACAGGGATAGAATCGCAAACGACTTGACACACAAGGAAAAATGAATCAAACAATCAATTAAAGTGTGAAAACACAGGAAGTAAAGCAAGACAGGAAACATCAAGGAAGAATCAAAACAGGTAACAGAAAAAAACAGGGTCACAGATTATTACTTTAACAACAAGTGCTAATTATAGACTGATTCCATCTTTTCCATTTCAAACTAAGAAGTAAAATGCTTCTTATAATCTAGATTAACTGCCATCTTGTTTGTTGCCATCAGATTGTTTTTGGCAAAAATTTGGAAAAAAAACAGGCTTTACAAAAGTGTAATTGACTGATTAACTTGAATGCTGTGCAGTAAGCAAAACATATTTTACCAAGTCAGAATATCAGTGCACTGAGTTTAATAAATTGAGTGTTTGTGTTCAAGATTTGATCCAGTGGTCTGAGTTTGGCTGGACTCATCCAAACAGGTGCAGACGTACGGAGGGGGGTTGGTGAAAACACAAGAAGCAGGGACACAACGGACAGGAGGGAGGGAAGATGGGGGGTGGGGGCAGCTAGTGAGGTTTGTGAAGGTCAGTGAAAGTCACGCTGCAGAGAAGACATGCGAAGGATGGCGAAGCGTTTCAAGGTGGAGGCCCCGAACGCTTCGAGGCTTCCATTCCCAGGACTGATTACAAGATAAACAGAGACAGATGAAGCGGAGGGGCAGCGGTGGCGAGGAGAGACAGCGGTGAAAATAGAGAGAGATTACACGGATAGACGGAGGGGGAACAAAGAGCAGGAAGTACAATGTCAGAGAGAAGGAGCGAGACCAAGGGTTGAACCCGACTCAGCTGTGAGGGGCACCTGTTCACGGTTGGACCACCTCCTCCCGCCAGCCTTAATCAAATTTACCACAGAGACAGACTGTGACGACGCCCCCCTCTAACAAGAAACCCACTGTGTGTTACATCCAAATAACCCCTACCTCTAGCCAGGTTCACACTGTGTGCCACTTCCAAAGGTGTCCCACCTCTAAATATACGCACATGCCAGGTTGCACCGAAATAATCCGCTCTCTAAACTCTAATTACCTGGCTGGTATTCGGACATGGGGAGTGTTGTATTAGGTGCATGGGCTTTAATCACCTGATCGACAGTGACACCGTGTAAGATTATTGGACTGTATTCAGTATGAAGAGAAAGGCTGCAGTGGACAGTGGTGGTGGTTAGTACTACCGCCTCACAGTTCTTGCTCACCTTGAGAACAAGAACAAACTTCTTGCTTTATGTAACAAGCTTTAAGGGGAGGCAGGAGCAGGCAACAAAATTACTTTAAGGTCACCAGCAAGAAGTAGGGATGTGCGATATTTCATCGTTTACGTTATATCGTCAAAAACATTCCCCACGGTAAGAATATGTCATCCGGCGATAAAAACGATAAATTCCCATAGATAACGTATATATGTGCGCGACACACTCGCAGCCCAACATATATGGAATATTGACAAATTGACAATGGCGGAAGGCGGAGCAGATACGCCGGGCAGCGAGGAGCTCGTTCCTAAACGAGGCTCCACCTCCATTATCTGGTTTGGTTTAAACCCCTTAACGCCTGAATTGATTTTTCAATTATATAAAGAAATGAAATATTTTTGCTTACCACTCCGGCCGGTCCTACGAGAAACTAGTGCTTGCAAAAGGTTCCTAGGATTTTTTTGAATGTGCACAAACTGACATTGGAGTATTACATGCGTTATTTCGGCTGCAGTCTGAACGGAAACAGTGCGTCGCGAATTCGCGACACTAGGCATGAAGGGGTTAAAAAGTCTGATGCGGAGCAGCAAATTACAACATGCAAGGTTTGCAAACAAATAGTGCATAAAAAGGACAGTAACACCACTAATTTGTTCCACCACCTCAAACACAAGCACAAACCAGAATATGAAGAAAGCCAGAAAATGCGCAAGGATGCAGAAGCAGCGTCGACTTCATTCAAAGAGTACGGTAAAATGACAACTCAGATAAAACTTGCCGATGCATTATAGTCAAAAAGATGAGGCTGAATTGGTGTTTATTTATCGTCATTTTTATCGTTACCGTGATAAATACCAGAAATTATCGAGATACATTTTTTAGTCCATATCGCTCATCCCTAGCAAGAAGGTTCTAGGTTTGAACCCGCAGGCCGGCTGGGGCTGGGTTTGCATGTCCTCCCTGAAAGCTCTTTTAGAGTAGTGCGGCACATAGGATGAGGATTTCCTGGGAGTTCTGCACTTGAGTTTCTTGTGAAGTATAAATGACCTGGCCAGAACGAACTTTGTTCTTGTTCTTGCCACATTGAGAACACTTAAAAAATGCTCTGTTCTTGCGGAGTATATAACAGCCTTTAGTGCACTGACTACTGGAAGAACAGGGACAACCTGTCTTGATACAGTGGTTCTGCAACATGGAAAACTGTGATCAGTGACAGTACATAAACAATCATGTATGTAACTGTATGAGAAGTCAGGGTTATTTGCATATAGGCGCATGCACATGTGCACATGGTTATAAATGGTTATATGTATGTACACTTGTATGGGTGCGCATAAATGTAAATATGTGTATATGGGTATGCGAACATGTGAGTACAAGTATGTGCAAGTGCTGCTTGGTAGATGTACAAATAGGAACAAAACTTTATTTGAGCCGCAAGTGCACAGAAGTCCCTGCAGTAGAGCCCTGAAAGAGTCAACGGCAATGGGTTTACACGGCCTTAAAAGAGGAACTACCCCTTGGATGAGTGGACTAGAGCTGACTTCAGGGGAAGAGTCACAAAACAGACTGAAATAGCTCCCCTCAGCATTATAAATATTCCAAAGTACTCTGTTCGTGTTGTTTTAATCTGCTCTTTACGGTTTCTATGGGCTCTTTTAGTCTTTTTGTGTGGCTGCTGCCTGAATTCAGCTTGGGGTGGATAGATGGGTCAAGTATGTGACTTTCATGAAGTCCATCTCACTTCTCTGTTTGTATTTTGGAGGGTTTATCTTGTGGTCGTACCGAAAGGTCAGATCAAAATTCAGAGTTTGGATTCTTTACAGTTTCTGCCTTAAATCCTGTACTTCTCGCCAATGACGGCACTAAAACACCAAAGACCCGGCTTTCCATCTTGCTTCTCTTTCCTCTAACAACCATTGTCTGCACCTCTGTGTTCCATCTCACCCGTCATTCCTCTTCATTATTTTTCTACATAACAGATTGACACTACTCACGGCGGCCGGCGAAACGTATTAATAGCATTTTTCTTGTAGATATGATTCAATCCATCATCACTCCCCTCCCTCTCCATCTCCTCATCCTATCTCCGTTTCTCGTTCAATCTGTCGCTCCCTCTCCTCCCACTCTCTCTTATAAGAGAGAGAGAGAGAGAGAGAGAGAGAGAGAGGTGTCAGTTTCAGTGAAACAACTTAATTCTGATGTCAATGAATTAATTAGATGTGTTAATGAGCTAGCGACAGCTAACCCAAATTAAATTAATACCGTAATGGCCTCAGACAGCGAGAATTAGCTCCCATTTCAGTAAACGCTTTCTGGAGTGTACACAGCCGCCAAGGATAGGCACACACTCATACACACTGACGCACACACACACACACACAGCTCAAACAACATCCATCCCCCCGAGCAGATCACCATCCAGATGTAATTAACTGACTAATTACAGGAGCTCTCACTCGCTCCCTCCCCTCCCTTCACCGTATCTCTCTTCTCTTTCTAACATTTTGACTGCCTGCCTCTCTCCGTCGACTTTCTGTGATTTGACCCTTCCGAGACAGTTTACGTTATTTCCTCGCACTTCGGTTACGTCCTCCCGTGTTTGTTTTTGTCTGCGCGTTCATTACTATTAACGTATAGATCCGAAGAAGCGGGTAAGTGGGTGTTTAACGCCTAGCTGTCCGCGTAGCTGCATTCTTCCTTCCGCTTGCTCCTCTCGTCATCACACTTAAAGACTCATTACACACAACAGGCCCGACTTAGAGGCTGTTTAGTCTGCCATTAGCTCTAATAGTGACTCCTCCACAGTTGCCACGCTCCAGCGGACCTGCTGATGGGAAGTACCGCCACCGGACTGCTAATCTGATCTCGGAGGCACAAAATGGCCGCTGCTGCCTGTGTGCGGTCGGACGGCCAGGGTGGAAAATGGTGTCACAAGTTAGAGGATTTCGGGTTTTGACATCAGCGTATGTTTCTTAATTTCCATCACTGTCACTGACTCGTGACACTCAGATAAATGGTAATTTATTTCAAACAATAAAGGGGTTTCGCTAATGAATTAATCAAAAAAAAGATGCATTTACTGGAGAAGAATACATCCATGAGCCAAATGTATTCTTCAAGCTCCAAAGCAGGTGTTGCTTTTGTGTTCAAGAGTCACCAGCGTCTACTGTTAATACTCCACTCAGGCTGACAAGCTTACATTGTTCATATGCTGATGTGTAGCAGAAAAAAAAGCTAACTGTGGTGTGCGCCTTGGCCAGAATCAATAAAGGTATCGCAATTTATCATCAGGGTGACACGAATGTCAATTCACCCAATAGTTACTGACACATTTTACAAACAAGGAACAGGTCGCCAAAACAGGAGGATGATTTATCCTCTGGGGCCAGGAATGTCTGCAAGTGTTCAGTAATGGAGGTGCAGATATTACTGTGGGGTTGGATGTGTAAACACAATCAGTTGATTCAGTGGAACGGGACGTTTAAGAGATGTTACCCTGAACACTCCTTAGTATAGAGTCTGTGTGAGGGCCATGTATATAGAGGGCTATGTGTGAATAGAGTAGGTCTGTGGAGTGGCTGTGTTTGTGACATGTCAATCATTTTAATCATGTGACTAGAACTAATAGAAACATCCAAGGATGAGGAAGAAGGCTCATTTACACAAAGATGTCCCAGAAAATGCATGACGAGAGAAACGGCAAGATTCTGGAACATCTGTCTGTAAGGACCAAGATCAAAATCATCAGATGATTACAAGGAACTTCAAGACTACAAAATGCCAAATGATTGGGAACAAAATACTGGGATTTGTTTAAGGGGAACTATTGTTTTTTACAACCTGGACCTTATTTCTGACATAAAATACGATCATTTACTCACCCATATAACTTTGGTGTCATTTGGAGTCGTTCGGACGATATTTAGATCTGCGTATTTCCATATAGTGGGAGTGACTGGGGCACCGAGACGCAGCCTCTAAATAATGCATTATCTGCCGCGAAACTCGTTCATTTCACCAATATTTTATTATCGTATGCTATTGCTAGTTTTTTGCAACATGGCTGAATATTTTTCAGATTCTGAGATTGTGGACGGCGCTCAGAGATGACATCATCCAGGTCAGAAGACATCATCCGGGGTCTGTCGGTCAATCTACAGACCCCGGAAGATGATAACAGGTAACTCCGGACTCAACGGGGAATAGCACTAGCGTATCATAACAAAATATTGGTGAAATGAATGAGGTTCGCGGCAGATAATGCGTTATTTAGAGTCTGCGTTTCGGTGCCCCAGTCACTCCCACTATATAGATATACGCAGATCTAAATATCTCCCGAAGGACTACAAATTACACAAAAGTTATATGGGTGAGTAAACAATTGTTTTTTTTATGCCAGAAATAAGGTCCACGTTGTAAAAAAAAAAAAAACAGTAGTTTGTCATTAACAAAGGCAACTGGACTTTATAGAGTTGTTTTGACATTTCACCACTTCTTCAGTTCTAGGGGACTGATGGCAAGTTTGAGGTTTAAATAGGACACTCTGTGGGTAACCCATCTTTTTGGATATACCATGACCTAGAAGACTGAGATCCTTCACAGACATAAAATTATTTAAAATAACAAGACTATAAGTTGCAACGTTTCCTCCACATATAAGACATTAAAGGAGAGTAACCGGATTATTTTATCGCTCCCAAACAGGAACATGTGTCTTCTCCTCTCCTACTTATTTGTGTATTTCCTGTCCTTTGTGGTCGGTCTCACCTGGTGGTGCTGTGAACTGGCTGTGAACAACACAAATTGAACAGGTTATAATCCACCCTGAGACCTCTTGACGGTGTGTTACCGCTCTATGTACAGTATGCGCAGCTACAGTACGCATGTGTGTGTGTGTTTGTGTTCATACGGTGTCTGCGTTAGCATGAGCGTTTTCCTGGGGTGAGACTCTGCAGGGAGCGAGCTTCTCTCACAAACACCATCTGTCAACAACAGGCTCACCTGCTAGCAAACATTTAGCTCAGGAACCATCGCGCCTGCTCGCTTTCTCTCACACACACACTCACACACACACACACACACACACCACAGTAGAATTCGGCAATGTCAAAGCAGAAATAACGTCATTTCCCACCTCATCCACTTGACAGTCTCACCTGCTTTGCAGCCTTCCTGATCTCTGAAGAATACAACGTGGACGTGTGTTTGTGTGTGTTTCATGGAGCGATAGACAGAACGACGGAGACACAACGAAGAACAGAACAGATCATTTGACACCTTATGTGAACATGAAAATTGGTGGGACGCAGAGTTAAAAAAAAAAAAAGCAATATGCAGAGTGGGGAACATCTGAGGGAGAGGGAAGGTGAGAAGGAGGGGGGAGATGAAGACATGACGGGGGAGACTATTACCTGAGGTGTCTGACTAAATTAACTTCTCATCATCACTAATTAGCCCCTTGTTCCCTTGTTCCCTCCAGGTGAGTGCTACCCATATCATTGTGTTTGTGCCCGTGTGATGTGTGTCTGTGTGCGTTTCTCATGCTCGCTGTTTGACTTGGGAATAACGGTCCCTTTTAGGAAAATGCAAACTGTTCAGTCTTTGTCTCTGTACTGACAGAAATGACACAAAATCAGCTTCGGAGCCGGAATTTACGTTTTAACATACAAGTTATTAACTTAAACGTTTATTAATAGATAACAACTCACAGTGCTATCGTCCATACAGCATTTGAATCAGGGTAGAGGTGGTATTAGATGTTGTAAAATATAAAAACACAGCAATCAGGCATAACATTATGACCACCGAAAGTAAATAACGTTGACCATCTTGTGACAATTTAGTGTTCTGCTGGGAAACGTTTGGCATTAATTCATGTGGATGTTACTTAGACATGTAGCACCCACCTAGGGTTGCCAGCTCCCTGAAAAATAAATAGGGGACACCTCATTGACAGGGCCTGCCAACCTGATTGCCTTCACCCTTCCCGAAGTGGTGAATTTCTTTTAACCCTTTTTTTTTTTGTGTGTGTGAATCGATTTTATTTTAACTATTTGACTCAAACCTGAATTGAATTAGATGCATAATTTTGAGTGATATGAACTCATGGAAAACAAATTATTATTCAACAATTTATTTTTAATACAAAATAACAAAAATAACAGAATAAAATAAATATCTTTCTTAAACAGAAGCCTCTCTTGCTTGACTTAAAACTGTATAAATTAATATACAACAACAGAAAGCAGAACATAACTCTTGTAATAGTGCAATTAGAAAAGTGCAAACAGAAAGTGTGAGGAAAAGTTGTTGCTTTGTTGTCTTCCGGTATCTTCTTCGCAAGCGACAGTACCTCGACCAATGAGATGAGCGGGATTCCCTCTGTCAGCTCATTGGTCACGGAACAGGAGACGGCCTGGGTTTAAATGTTCATATAAAGCGCCCTGTTATCCATTAATTCCAGTGATATTTTGATTCTCATGTTAATACGGGACACATACGGCACAAATACGGGACGATTCTGTTTTTCAAGGGAGAGTAGGCAACCCTACACCCACCTAGACCAGACCAGGCACCCCCACCCCATAGTACTGACACTCCTTGATGGCAGCAGCCATCCCCAGCAGGATGCAGCCTGGCCTTCAAATTCACTAGATCTCAAACTGATCAAGTCTGTGGGACGCACTGGCACAAGCCTGATCCAGAGACACTTGTGACCACACTAATAGCTAAGAGCATCTCTCTGCTGTAGCCTTTGTTGTGTCTCTCGCTTCATATTTACACTGCATGCTTTGATTAAGGTGACTGTTTATACTAATTATCTGTTTAACATCCTTTAACAAAGACCATTTCACATTTTTCCCCAAAATTTCTTAACTCAGTCAAGTTATAATTAAAAGAATATGTCTCAATAAAACAGAAAACAAGAGCAATAAAGCCGTTTAATTAGCTTGCTGCATCTCTCTGTTCAAATCAGAGTTTAAACCAGGTTAAATATTTCTCGTATTACCTTTAGTATTTCAGTGAGTGATGATGACAGAATATGTTCCAGCTATATATGCCTGCCTCCTCGCCAGCACGTTTTAAGAACGATCAGATTATTCAAATAGATGTTAATTAGAGCTGTCCCATCAGACGATGGCTTTATTCTGAGGGATGAAAGTGAGTCATCTCTGAAGATTCCTCTAATGCCATAAAAGAAGCTGCGTGGACATAAAAAGAACAGCATTTGTCTTTTTTATTTTTGTTCTTTTTGTTGCATTTTCTCCTTATTTGCAACAATTTTCTTTTGTTTCTCTCTTCAGCGTTCTTGTGCTGGGACATAATTTGAAGAGAGACAATGGCGGCGGATGAATAACCCCCGATATAATGCATATTCATGGCGTTTTGAGAGGCAGTTTAGCTGATCCCACTTGTTTGAGACGCAACAAAGGTAGCTTCCGCTTCCTCTGTTATCCTCTCTGCTCCCAATCCTTCCTCCGTGCCTCCTTCAATAGTCGGCCTGTTCGTTCCTGCTTAATTATCTCTTGAAATCCCCGCTCTGTTTAAACCATTGTCCTTTTCCCCGTGTGGATCCTATAAACAGACAGCAGCAGCTTTTTGAGAGGAAATAAGAGGAAGAAGAAGAAGACAATTCTCAGGTTAATCTTCCTCCTCCTAAATAAGAGAACACAATCTGTAGCTGTGCACCAACACTAGTGATGGTTTTTGTGACGTTCACCTGTGTCATACATCACATTTATAACTAAAGAAAGTGTCCAGTGACTTTTAAAACATGATGCTATGATTACTAGAGCAAACACTCAACCATCAACCACTATATTTGGCGTGCAGTGCGAAATAACAACTGACAAGAATAGCTGTAACAGTCTCATTGCTAGAACAATTGTAATTACAATAACATTGTCTCATAATCCTTCTAAATAGGAGCCAGGAACTAAATCGGTTTGATGACGGTGGTGCCCAGCTTAGTTGCTTTTCACCGGTTTGCACGGTAATCCTCATTAACAAAACACTAATCCCTCCGCCCCTCTCCCTTCATGTTGCCATGTTCTCTCACATCCCCTTCCCTGCCACGTGAAACTTCACCAAACTTCTCGCTGCCACTTCAGCAGCAGCAGCGGCGCTCTAATCAACCCGGAGGAGTCACATCAGCCTCTTCACGGGGGCGTATCCAGCCTCTGTTTTTCGTTTCTTCTCAAGAGGCTCACAGATGTCGGAGTCCTATCAGTTTCTCTCGCAAACTGTTCTCCAAATGTTTGCGCTTTCATGGTAAATTATGAATTATGCCTGTTGTGTTCCTGCTTGCAGTCTATGAAACACGAAAATCGGTGTAGAACAAAGGATTGAGAGAGCTCTGTGCTTGTCACTTGGCGCTGGTGCAGTTTAGAAAGTTGAATTTCAGTGTACTGTACAGTAGCGCTGGGAGGTTTGGAGAATATATTCACAGGTGTATGAAATGTGGATGTTGTAAACCAAATTATCATAGAACTACTCTTGAAATATGGTATTCAAACATCAGACAGTGGAAAGTTTTGTAATATATGAACTGTAGCAACTGCCACAGATCGACAAGCTGAAATACTGCTAAAATATCTTGAAATTCATTTCATTTTTATCATATATTTGCAACTTCTGCGAGGAAAATTGATTTTAAACGCAAATATGAGATGTTATATAGGATCTGAAATAGCTCTAAATTGGAAAAACTCGCTTTTGTCATGGTTTCTATTGAGGTCGGACCCAAACGCAAGACACTAAGGGGATGCAGGAGCAGACAACAAAATTACTTAGATAAAAACTTACAAACCAGAACTTAAGGCCCTCCTTCAAGGATAGCAGGGTTAATCCAAACACACAAATCCAAAGGAAACTGGTGAAGACCAAAAACCAAGGCAAGAACACAGGGGCACAAGGAACTGACCATCGAGACAAACAGAGTAACATCACAGACAAGTTGACAGTGAACAAAGGGGAAAGGCAGCGCTATCGACAGAGGGGTTAACGGGACACAGGTGAAACTAATGATGATGGAGCACGCAAGGAGAAACCAATCAAACAATCAAACATAGGAAGTAAAACAAGACAAGTAACACAAGCAAACAGGGGGTGCATCTGAATACCCATACTAACGTACTGTTCAGTAGGCGAGACGCAGTACGTCACAGTAGTAGTACGTCCGAATTCTTAGTAGACATCGACTAGTAGGCGAAAAATACCCGGATGGCCTACTACCTCCACAGTATACAACGGTAGCTCACTACGCTATCCCACAATTCAGCGGGAGCCCGCTTAGCGTAGAAGAAGACGAGCCGCCGGGAAAATCAAATCAGACAAAATGGCTGAGACCGTTGTGACAACTACAGCTACGACAACCGAAGTTTATAAATGTAAGTATATTAGGATAAATGTTGAGTTTAAAATGTTGGTTGTTTCGAAAATACTTCTCCGAGGTGGCTTTAAAATTTCGCAGCATCCTTCGGTGTGCGTCATATGTGTCGGCGTCACATGTAAACATCCGGGGTCAAAGGACAGGCAAGATGGCTGCCCAGTACATCCGAATTGTATGCCTACTACTCGCTCGCATACATAAATAACGTACTAAATTGACGGTTGAGTAGTACGTTCTAACCGACGTTAGTATGAACTGACTATTCGGATGCACCCAGTGTCACAGAAAACAGTCAAAATTTAAAACCACATGACAGCTTTAGTCAAACGAGACAGATAACAATACAGCCCCGTTTTTAGGATGAATCCAGGCCAACTGGGGGCCTTTCTGTGTGGAGTTTTCATGTTCTCCCTGTGTCTGCGTGGGTTCTCTCCAGGTTCTCCAGCTTCTTCCGACTAAAATATGTTAACGGACATTCTTACGCAAAGACAGAGTAACGCTGTACCAGTTAGCAGAAAACGGGCTAAATCTGTTAGCCTACTGCGTCACGCTAGCACACACGGCTAACAGGAAACTTACTAAAATATAAATGACAACACCACAACAGCTAAACCTAAAGTCTATTTATTTACCTACTAACATATAGCCACGTTAGCCAATTAACAAACGGATATTGAGCATGTTTAGCATGCTAATTTAGCCCTGCAATTAGCTGCGCTCCATATTAACCACCACATCAGTCCCGCTAGTCTCGTTTTATTCTGTCCTCTGTTTAATAAACTGTTGATAACAGCTATTTAATTTCATACAGCATACACAAATAATGTTAGGAAACGACACTGTGGACTGTTAATCTCACAATGTCTTATGTAAAATCATGTTAGCACACAGTGACACTGACTGTAAGCTATTAACTTCATGTATGAATATTATCGCTCGCCGAATGACACATTTTCACTCTCAGACCACTCATAACAAACTGGATTTTTATCAGCTTTTCTGAGCTGGCAGACATGACACAAACCATACTAAATGTAGAAAAAGCTCCAAAAGTAAGATTTTGATCCATTGTCCCCTTTAAGGGAGCTAGATGTGATGCTGCCAATCTGTGCTGCATTCTTCATCTAAGTGAGCTGATACCACCTTTTAGTCAGGTATCCATTTCTCCTTAATCCATCATTCACCACTGTTTAATATAAGAGAATAAAAAAAGCAGTATTCTGGAAACCAAAATCTATCAGTGACTCATAAAGTAGAATAATACAAATATTTTTGACTCTTGAGTACTTGAGTCCCAAAATTGTAGTTCTGTATCTGCACAGTGCCTTGTCTTTAGTCTTTCACATCCAACAAAAACGCCTCCATTTTAGGCAATAATAGTCTCCTCTAATAAATTTCTCCCTCTGACCAATAACCTACCGCTGGAGGCTCCTCACCCACAATCCTTTGCTCTCTAATTATTCAAATAACAGACAGGACCGAGAGCTGTGATTCGCCGGGCCTCTTTCATTAGTGTTGTGTTAATTAAAGAGCATCATCAGGTTCTCGTTAGTGATTAAACACCCGAGTGTGATTACTTAACTCAGCAGGACTCATGAGAATCATCTGCCCCCTGATCCCTCTGACGAGTGCACGTCTGTGTGAGTGTATGTGTTTGCGTATATGAATTTAAAATTCAGCAATGCCAAGGCACAAGCACAGATTCTTCCTCTCACGCTGCATGTCAATGCTGCAATGAACGCTGCATATGCTAAGCTGCTAGGACATGTGTGTGTGTGTTTGTGTGTGTCCGATTAAAGGGGGATTTTTGTTCACTTTCTGATGAGGTGTCTGAAGTAAGTTAATTGCCTATCAAGAGAGCAAGCCAGCTCTGCCTCTTGTGAGTGTGCGTGTGTGTGTGTGTGCATTAGTATTTGTGTATTTGTCGGGGCCTCTGTGTGCATGTCTGTGTCACTTTGCGAGCTAATTGCCTATCAGAGGACTGCTCAGGTCCCTGTCCTTTGCTTGGATCAAGTCTGTGTTTACGTTCATGTATGGGTCCATGTACATACATTTGAATGCATTCTGTCTTTGTATAGTTACAACTTGTGTTCTTTTCTCTTTTTATTTGAAATAAATAAATAAATAAATAAATAAATACCTCAAAATACCAGAAACCAGTGGTGGATTTATCTTGCTACGCCTTTAGAAGACATTGTCTCCTTTTTTATATCCGACATCTGAGGGAACAAACCTCAGCTGTTGTATTGATCACAGTTAAGCAGTATCCTGGAGACTGCCATTGGTCTGCACTTTACTATAAGTAACGTATCTTAAAATTGAACTATCCTTTTGTTCATCTAAATGTCTTCATTGCAGAATATTGAACTTTTTTAACTTCAAGAACTACTTATTTTCATCTGTACTGTCCAGTAATCTTTCCTTCATCCAGCACTAGTGACTCAGTGCCGTTGGAGGGGCTGCCCTAAATGCCTACACTGATGTTTTAGAGATTATAATCTCGTCTCTTGGCTACAAGACGATCTGAGTTTTGTCTGTTCAAAGAATTCTGCTCAGGCTTTTCTAAATATTTTTGTGAATGGTTTGCACCATGTGGTGAATCCTCTATATTTGTTCATGTGAAGTCTTCTCTTAATCTTTTTTTTCCTCCTGTGAACATCCACCACTGTTGTCTTCTGTGGATGTCCAGACCTTCTTTATGTTGCAGAGCTCACCAAGCGTGCTCTCTTTTCTCAGTATGTACCAAACCGATGATGTGTTCATTTCTGCTATTCTTGCTATTTTTTATATGGCTTTATTTTGGTTTTTGCAGCGGTTCTGGCTTCTTCGTCAATTTGATGCCGTAGCGTGACGTGCACCCCCCCAGAAATGCAACTACGTGTCCTGGCAACGCACATCGCAAGAGCTGTGATTGCTTGGTAGTAGTGTGTTTCCACTTTAGTATTTCCATCTGCTTTTCCAAAGATGGAACACATCGAGCAAAGGTTAACTGAGGAGGTTCAGAGACACAAACATTTGTACGACTCGTCTTTGGCAGGAAGTAGAAACAAAAAAAGACACAGCGCCGACTAACGTTTGGGTGGCGTTTTTAGAGCAAGCCAGTCTGATGAGAGCACAAGTATAAATGGCTCACATTGGAGTAGACTACGTGCGTAGGTTATGGCGTCTAGTCCCACAGTACTTTACATGAGCCTTAAGAATGGCATTTTCACTGTCAAATGAGTGCTCATTTGGAGACATGTTGTGGGTTCAGAGCAACAAATTCTAAATGCAATTTGGAAACAACATCTTGAGTCCCTTTTGAACACCCTCGACATAAGAATGTCATAATTCCTACACCTTTCCACCAATTTAGATGTGAATACCCTCAAGTTATAGCTGAGACTTTGTACTTAAGTCCCATATTCATGTTTGGTGAGACATGTATGGACCTAACTGTACATATGTGGCGCTTGGTTGACAATGAGCTGCTGCATAATAGAAGCATCACACTCTCTCTGGCTGTGACAGTTTAGCAGAAGTTGTGTTTGGTTTTCGTTATCTTCCCACCGCCATTATTGTTGTTGATGTTGTTCCCTGCAGAATAGTTTACCTCCAGAGGCAGGAGATGCTAATTAAGATGAATCCACCTCCAGTCTCTCCCATCCACCTACCCCTCTCCCGTGTGCGGCGCACTGTTATGCAAATGAGCGTGTGCAAATTCTCAGGAGGACTCAACAGATCATAGCCGACCCTGTCCGGTCTGAATTGTCGTAACGTATAGCATTTAATAACACCGTGTACACACACACACGCGCGCAGAAAATCAATATCCATGATTTAATAATGCAATGTACTGATCCAACTGGTTTCACAGGCCTTATTCCAGGCCACCGGAGCATCACCACGACAACAGGCACCAGAATAATAGATCTGCTGCAAGTGTGCTAATTGAATGCATGTATGGGTGTGTGTGTGTGTGTGAAAGTGTGTGTGGTGGGGGGCTGGCTTACAATGAGGAAATGGGTTGGACATTTTTCATCTCTGGAATGATGAAGTAGGATTTAATAAACTAGCTAAACACACACATATACACACACACACACACACACAGGCACATACTGTACGCAGATACCCTCAGCAGGTGAGCGAAGCTGAGTTGACACTTTGTCAGCACAGTGTAATTTGACATAATGAATGCAAGCATCGTTACTGCTGTTAATTGGCCAGACTAATTATACTCCGAGGACGTCATTAGAGAGAACCTGCCGCTCCGCTCTGTGTGTGCATTAGCGGGTGAGCGCATGTGTGTGTGCGCACTTGCGTCGACGAGTGTGTTTACGAGTCAGATCGGGGCAGACGGTGGGAAAAGTGCGGGAGACTGGAAGACACTGGAGGTGGCACGGGCTCAGGAAGGGAGCGGGATGAGGAGGAGCGGTGCAGGTGGTCAGGACTGATGAAAGTGTGGGGGAGGGGAGGGGGAGAGCGGGTGGCGGGGTGAGGAAGGGTACAGCGCCATGAGGGGGAGGCGAGTTTAGATCTCAAGCCAGAACAGAGGGCGATGAAGAGAAGCAGGAGGTTCGCCGACTGAGAGCTTGAAGGGTTCAGGCCGTCGGGTCAAAATAGTCGCGTAAAGTTTGTTGGGGCATCAGATGCGCAGGTTTCTTCCTTTTCGCAGCCGATGAGTAAAGGTCGTGTGAGCAGAAGTGCATTTAGTGGTGACTCATTTGTTTTACCAATGATCGTTTCAGTTAATTCTCACCAATAAAAAGGCATTAATTCCACCACTTCATAGTTGTTTATCCTTTATACTGTAATGGCAATGTTTGGTACAAATGCATACTTCTTAATTGCCTCATTAGTGCGTATTTATCACTAAAAACTGTCTGTAGTGTTTTAGAAATGAAGAGGATGTTACATTTATCCACTGATAACTGGTTTGTGATTATCACTATTGAGCCTGCCATTTCTGCTTCGTAATACTGCGCGGCATATTGTGCACGTGAAGTTTTTCCCAGTAACAGAGGGTGTATCAAAAATGTCTTTATGATACTACCACTAAGGGAGGCTAGAGTTTTAATATACCGAATCTTTATCAAGTACACATTTACCACTTGAGTGCTTTTTGCTAATACAGCCGTAATGGGAAGTGCAAAATGGGAGTTAAGGTGAATTTATGGTCCACGTCAGCTGCATGTCAAGGGGTCAGACAGTCAGTACACTTATGTGATGGGAGTCTGTGTTGCCAAGCGTCTGTATAGCTTCACAAAACCAACAAAACGACATAGATGCTGTAATTTCCAGGTTGTGAAGAGGTGAGAGAGGAACTGATTAGTTTCACTCTCCATTTACGAAAACCCCACGCAACACGATCGGTATCTCTGTGTAAGGATTAGTCTACTTCACACAGACATTGTGCTGTATGCTGGCTGACACTGGACCACATAAAGCTGTGTGCATTTGTGCATCTGAATCTGTTTGCTCACAAAAATTAGCCAGCCATCAAGCAAATGATTTATCTTGAAACCTGCATCCGGTCACACTTTACCATTGTTTTTCAGTGGGATGTACGTAAGCATGATACAAAGTGATTACACTTTACAATGAGACTTATTTTAAATAAAGATTAAACTAAAGTTCAGGTATTTAGCAGCGATCATGAACACGTTTTATTTGCAGTGTGTTTGGACCAAATGTGTTTAGAGCTAAGTCTAAGTCCTTACAAAAAATTAAGTAGGTATGTTGTTCAGGATGGTGTCTGTCTCCCATCATCATCTCAATTTACGCTAGTGTCCCCTCCGCAGGATCTTTTTAATATTGCGCTCTATAGTCCACTGAATGTAAACCTGCGTTCTGCACACTACATATTACTCTTGCACTGCTGAATTTGTTCACTGGTTGTATGCTATACCGTACTCTGAACACACCTAAAATAACTGAACAAGGGTTTGTAATCACCATACCCACTTTTATTCTACTGCGGTATATTTTAATACTTTGCTGAGCCAATGCAACGGAAATCCTCTCGACAGCAGTCAATTAACAACTTCACCAAACGTCCTGAGGTAACAGAGAGAAGGAGGCTGCACATCAACCATCTGATGGTGAATTTCATTGTCTAAAGTTATTAGACCTTTAGCTGCAGTACACGGAAAAGACTTTGGAGAAATACCGCTACATTATCCTATCCTACAGCGTGCTGTGAAGTACTATTAAATTCTATTGACAGTGCCGATTTATATAGGCTATGCATATCTGCAGCGCACAGTATTGATAAGCTCATGTGTTTACAGTCAGTTCTGTTGTGTTCTATTATGTGTTGCTATGGTTGTAGAGCGTGTTTTTTGTCCTTGATGTCAGTGAACGCACCATGCGAGAGACGGAAGTTATGGTAGAGTTGAGTTTACAGAGCGAGAGCTGCATATTAGAAGTGTCCGATGGACAGTGTTTATGGTATTAACGTCGGCTACAGCCGACAGTAGTTTGTGTTCAAGCTTCAGTTACCTTGCAGAAAAGCCTCCGTAGCTTCTTTTGTGTGAAACTCTACAATATGTGTTCAGGCCAAGAATATTTCATTTTTGCAAAGCATTACTTCCTACTGTGTTTTTATGGACTTGTGGCATACCTGAATGATAATAAAGTCTTTCTACCTAACCCTTACCCTAAAGCCCTGTCACTCTTCTGGTAAAGTAGGACCCGAATGTGGGACACAAAGTGGGGGGCAGGAGTAGGAGTTTTAATAAAAACTCAAAATCCTCAAAAGAACTTAAGGCGCTGCAGAGATGGCAGGGTTAATCCAAACACACAAATCCAAACGCAGGTAAGGACCAAAACCAAGATGAGAACACAGAAACACCACAAACACGAGGGCAAAAAGAGGTAACATCTCAGACAACTTGACAGAGAACAAAGGCAAAGGCGGCGCTATATATATATATACACACATGTGGGGGGAGGGGTTGACGATGCACAGGTGAAACTAATGAGGGCGGAGCATGCAAGGAGAAACCAATCAAACAATCAAAAGGGAAAACAGGAAGTAAAACAAGACAAGAAATACCAAGGAAGAACTTTACTAAATCAGAACAGGAAACAGGGCCACAGAAAAGATTCAAAAGTGAAAAAAAATAAAAAATAGCAGGAGATAAGGGACGCTAAGAAAACTTGGAAAGTGCAGATCCTGCAACACTGGCAATAGCTCATAAACTGGCATTGGTATTGGCAGGGTACCATCATTACCTTTGAGTCGTTTAGAATATAACACGTGCATGTGAGTATTAGCATATCATGGTAGAGTTTTATATCTGATACTGTGACATTGGTAGAGTATTGCATTGTGCAGTGACTCTGAGGAAAATAAAGTCTTCGCAAACATGAGGAAATAATTAGATATTAGTCTGAGATGGATTTTCTTAACGGTGACCCATTACAGTTCAACTGATCCGAGCGCTATGAACATCATAGCATCCACGCAGATTAAACTGTAGCTGGCAAAAAAAAAAGGTACTATTTATGAATGAAAAAGCCACAGTGACCAAACAAGTCTCTGACAGTGAACCTGCTGATGCCTCTTGGCGGAAACAGCATCAGTGTGGAGTATTTACTTAGCCAGCCATTAGAGCCGGGAAATTTGAGCAAATTCTGAGAAACAATATCGGCTCGCGGTCCGCCAACAGAGAGTGGGGGAGGGGGAGGGGGAGTGCGAGACTGCTACGGGTAAAAACGTGTAATTTCCTAATTCTGATCTTGCGAGACAATCTGTCCTTATCAGTCTCCGGTTCCCACATTGGAGGAAAAGTAGACGGAGAAGCTGGAGGCCATTTCTCTCTCGCTCTCTCACTCACACACACTAAACAGAAGACAGAGGCATGAAATTACATAAAGAAAAGGGATACAGATAGAAAGGCTGAGAGACTAGTGAGAGTACAAACAGGCCTATCAAACGACCACAGACCCAGATAACAAGATAAGGCCTAATCAATCAATCCTTGCACATGGAGAGAGATTGCGCTAAGTGGCTCATGAGTCCTGCTGCAAATTAAATCTGCACACTCCTTCAAGTAAGAGCGAATGGAGGGAGTGAGAGTTGGACAGAAAAGGAGAAAGAGAGAGGGGGGATAATAGAGGCTAATTTCATCAGCGTGGCCCATGATGAAGCTTTTACACGGTGGTTTGAGAGGCCAAACTAAAAGGCTGGAGGTTTGGTGATATTGAATATGAGTGGTGTGTCATGATTAGATTTGTAAGACGATAGCCAGGAATTAGATTACAGGGTCTAATGCGGATATCTGAAAGGGTGTCAGATCTTAAGGATTTGGCGTGTGTGTGTGTGTGTGTGTGTGTTTGAGTGTGTGTGTGTCTTGAAATTCTCTTCCTCCTGCAGGGGAGAAGCCAACAGACAACAGTCTAACGCACTTTAATTCACTCACTCAAGCTTCATCCATCCTCATCACCGCCGTGTGTGTGTGTGTGTGTGCAGACTAACCGTCACCAGGCAGCTAAAACAAAAAAATATTTTTTTTAAAGCAAAGCAATGAAAAGTAAAAAAAAAAAAAGAGAGAGAGAAAGAGAGAGAAAAGACATGAATCCATGGCTGCGTTTAGTCAAACAGAAGAGCCAGTGTTCCCCGGCACGATAAATCATTTCGCTCGCTTTCCCCTCTTAAAGCCACGCTGCCAAAGTGTGTGTTTCATTTGGCGCGCGTTTCATTCTTCAGCCACTGGAAAAAATGGCTTCACGAGGCAATAATTAAGACTTCTCAAATGTTTACTCTAACGTCTGCCGTTTTTGTGCGCGCGCGCGCGCATCAAGCCATCTCCAGCGTCGAGTATTTATCCAGGGAAAACGGCGAGTCAGAGCAGCGTACCACCAAACATTAGTGCAGACTAATCGTCCCGACGATTGATGCATCAAGGCCGTGTGTATCTTAGCCGCCTCCCGCTGTCTCCGGGGCGCTAACGGAGCCAGCGATGGAGCGAATCCGAGAGCGAGAGTGTGTAACTTTTGAAAGGAGAAGTTTTACAAATTAAAAGTGGAACTTAAAAGCAATAAATATTCAAGAACAAAGCTGAAATGAAGGCAGCTGGACTTGAGGGGTTCATCCAAGAAGTTTCTTTAGTCCTAAAAGACTTTTATTTGGAATATCTGTGTGTGGTCTGTAACAACCAGATACTCACCTGCAATTGGAGGAACTTGTTTTGATCCTGTCTTACCCCCTCCAATAAATGGTACTCCAACAACCCATTAATGGCCACCGAGTCCAGACTCAACCTGTGAAACAGTTTGAAGACAGATTAACGACAGATTATGTCTCAGAGACGAGTTTTCCAACTTGACAAAGATGGCCTCCTTTACTCCTCTTTCAAACCATCTGCCTTCTTTGACTAAAATGCTGTTGTCCTCTAACGAGTTTCCCTTGTCCTTTAGGTGTAGGTGGACAGCTAAATCTTGACCTGAAGAGCTGGCTTTGCATTTGTGTGGTTGTTTCCTTGGAGTTTTGTCCTCAGGGTGGACAGGTTTCTTGCGTCACCTGGCTTGAAGTTCACTGGGATGCTTATTAAAGGTATCTTCGATTATCCAGCCACGGGATGCAATCCATCGGCCGACTGGGGCCTTTCTGTGTGGGGTTTGCATGTTCTCCCTGTGTCTGCGTGGGTTCTCTCCTGGTACTCCAGCTTCCTCCCACCGTCCAAAGACATGCTGGTTAGGTTAATTGGTGAATCTAAATTGGCCGTAGGTGTGAGTGGTTGTCTGTCTCTCTGTGTTAGCCCTGCGATAGACAGGCGACCTGTCCAGGGTGTACAGCGCCTCTCACCCAATGACAGCTGGGATAGGCTCCAGCTTCCCCGCGACCCTCCAGAGGACAAGCGGTTGCAGAAGATGAATGAATGAATGACTGAAAGAGAACATTCACAAACAATAAAGATCCTACCACATCTCAGGATCTTCAACTGCGCAACCAGTACAGTATCGCACATGTATATTTTCATGTTACTTGATATAAACTAAGAAGTTAATTTCTCTATTTGTGGTGTTACAACGTAATGAAATTATTTAACAGCTGCCCCTAGCCAAGATATGTAGCCTCACTGTACGGGTTTACTTTGGAAAGGGTTCACTACATAAGCTACATTAAAAACTTAATGTATATTTTGGCCATAGCCACACAGACAGTTTCACATGTACGCTTTAGTCAGATATGTGTATCTATGACAGATGTATGTTTATCTTGCTGTTCTCTCTTTCTTCTGTCTGTACCCGGCTGGCCTTAGGCAGATGGGTCCCTCCATATGAGCTGGGTTCTGCTCAAGGTTTCTTCCTGTTAAAAGGGAGTTTTTCCTTGCCACCGGCGCCTTCAGGCGTGCTCTGGGGGTTTCAGGCCGGGTTTTTGTAAAGCGTCTTGAGACGATTTGTATTGTTATTGACGCTATATAAATAAAATTAAAATTGAAAATTGAAGTTTGAGTGGCCAGGTCATGAAAAATCATTTTGTCTTCAATAATTATGCTAGCTGTTAGCGGTCTTAGCAAACTGCCGTGCTCCACTGCAAGCTGTTCAGGAGGATTTTTCAAAACCATTGGTCGTTGAACCAACGCTAAAACAAGTCTGTCTCATTTTAAATTCAAAATATTGATGCACGCACAACCAGTATCTGCAGCCGTTAGAGAAATATAGGGGAGCGACGTGCACAGTAGTGCTGTGTAGCCGTAGTAGAAAATTTCCCGCAACGACACAATTCCACGAGTGCACGGAAATGAAGGTTAATTCAGTTTCTCACTACATCGATCACAGAGGCTAACGTGACCTCACACACACCCACACAACAAACACAGACGCGACACGAACGCATCCGGCCTGCTGCAAATAAACAGCCAGCAAATCAAGAAGGGAGGATGAGTGAAGCAAAAACCTCATAACCAACAATAAAGGGACACACACACACACACACATGCACCAAAGAAGTTGTTTGAGCGTTGTTTTGGCAGGGAGGGTGGGCGGGAGATTCATGATTTTTAATATGCAGAGCAAGTCCAAAGTGGAAAACCAGATCTGCACACACACATACACACATATATGAAGTATGAAGATGTTTTTCCATTCGTGTGGTGACAGACAGCAGCTAACACACAACAGATCGCTCCCAGCAGAGAACACAGAGCCCTCACATCATTAACACCTCCTGCTGCGTATCGCAGGGCTTCAACTGTCTGGGGACACAAAGCCAAGGGAGGGAAGGAACAAGAGACGAACACTTAGGACACGAATGAAGAGGTGCTATAAATGTGCGTATTTATGTCTGTGTGTGTGCGTGCAGCGTGTGTGTGTGTGTTCTCTACATCCCAAATGCCTCGACTCATCTGCTAATTAGTCAGGAACAATTAAGTGCGCTTAAACTAACCGCACACAGAGGCAGGCCGAACACACATCCAGGTAAACAAATAATCGCAAACAGAGCCGGTGACTCGGTGAGAGCAAAAAGACGTCCTCGCATAGAAACAGAAGAAAGGAATGAAATGAGCGTGCATGGAGATATAGAGACAGAAAGGCAGACAGAGGTGGAAGAGTAATAAGGAGTGAAGGGGAAAAAAAAAAATCAGGAGAAAGAGATAATCATAAGTCCCAATGGGCCGATTGGAGCAGGGCGGATTCTATCACGTGCTATCTCTCATTTATATGCTAATTTACACTATTAACAGAGAGTGGGAGAGAGGACGAGGAGGAAGAGGGTCTAATAAATACCTACTGATTGCTGTTTGTTCATTAGTGGCTTTGTGATTTTAAAGAAATTTGTAGTGAGCAACCGGCCAGCTGTTACCATCCTAACCCAAGACAAACTGTGTCTCATGAGCACAGGTAGCGACAAAAGTGTCTAAAGTGGAGGTTTGAAATGAAAAAGGAAAAAAAATAAAATAAAATAAAAAGCCAGAAAGAGAGATGTTATCAATGTAATTCAATTTGGATTAACGCCGCAAATCATCTCCTTTCATCCTCTCCTCCCTCCCCTCCTTCACTTTTGTTCCTTTATGAAACCGATAGCCACTCGAGCCCTCCTCTCATTTTCTGCTTTAAGCTTTCCGTTGCCGATCTCAAGTCGGCTCAATTAACAACAAATAGGTGCTCGCGCATGCACACGCACAGCGGCTGAGTGCTTCACCGGCCGTCGCACAAGCGGGAGGTGAAGCACTGTGTTACAGAGCCACGACTAGCAGACAAAGTGATGATTTTCCAGACTAATTTGGACACTTAAAAATGTTCCTGTTGAGCTGTATGTCACCTTTGGACCAAACGTGGCCTTATTTCTTTTTGTTTGCGGAGCTGCAAGCCAAAAGTACATTTTACGTCTTTATCATAAACACTGACAGATGAAAAAATACACAAATACACACGTGAATACTGGACATTACACAAGAGGTACAGTTACACAATATACACAGATGTGATTTACAGATATTTCATACGTGAAATGAGACTTTTGTCGATCAAAGCTTCTTCATTACATAAAACCACACATTTATATTTATTGTTTTCATATATATATTTTATAATGTTCATCTGTTTCTCTCAGAATTTCACATGTGGCCTCTCATGAGTTCTTGATGAGCTGTTCCGGTTGTGTTCGCCCAGTCGTTTTGGCTTTAAGGCGTCCACTTTCACCGTTCACTCTCACCTCTCTCATAAAGGCCGTTCGCACAAAGGCAGAACCGAATCGGTGCTGGTTCACCGCGCCTCATTTATTACCGCTCTGAGGATTTCCAGCTAAAATAAAACCAATGGTTCTCGCCGCGAACAAGAATAACACCAGGGAAAAAGGGGAAAAACAATGGAAAAGACCTGCAAATAGTTGATGTCCTTTATGTAAATAATGCCCTGCTGAAAAGAAATCGAGAGAGCTGCAGTTATGGCATTACAGCTGAACTTGTTCCTCTATTTTCTACAGTCGTGGCATTGCAGGTACTTACTTACACCTTACTCTGTTTTATATAAATACCATTAAACTCAAACTTCTTCAAAATTAATTGTTTAACACTCGTCATAATCTCAGCCGTCCTCTCTGTCCTGCTGTTACTACAGACATGTCTAGGCCAACCGTGACCCCTCACTCGATCGTGGACTCATTAATTTTACATTATTTATTTTGATAAGCCTTATGTCCCGTTCCACGTCGCATGGAAGGAAGGCGATAATGCGAGAAATTGTTTATGATTTGCTCAGCTCCAGATGACAGCTCCTGTCCAGTCTGCTGCTTCTCACTCTTTAAAATTCAAGGTGTATTCAGTAACAACAATAAAATAGAGACTCTGAACTTTATCTGCACTTCTTTAAAGAACACCGCCTAGCAAGCAACTCTTCACCTTTAATAATGGACTTTATCTATACTGTATAGTGCCATTCAGTAATATTTACAAGATGGATGTTAGTGCAAAAACTATTTAAAAGAGGAAAACCAACATCCAACATGTTGTAAATGTTTGCAATAGCCGACAAATATTAGAGACTTAGGAGAAATGATGGTCATTAAACACGGCTAAAAACATAAATAATGGCCCTCGTGTACATTTATGAAATGAGCCAAACTCTAGCCAACTGTGAGTGGTTATGTTACAAAATGGATTTATATATAGGCTATTATATATTTTATTTAATGGGATCATTTAAATTACGTTTACTAACTTCAGCTTCTGGTTTTCAGCAACAAATGGCAGCAAACCTGCTCAGTTAGCAGCTAGCTTGAGAACACAGTGTAGCATTAGCAGCTAATCAGCCACAGCCACATATTTGTTGGAGCTGGTAAATATTCAATTTAAATCCAGCAGGCGGACACAAACATGACCGACTTGATGTAATTCAACACCTGCTCAATTTGTAAATAAACCACTGTTAGCTAACAGGTCTCCTTTTTGCATTATTTCGCTAACATTATCACTAACATTTAGCTAGCAGCTCGAGGCTAAAATGTCATACAGTCTACCACATGCATTAAATGCTAAATATGAGACATGTGATTGTGGGCGCTTTTAAAGAATATACCTTTGATAGAGTGAGGAAATCCATGGTAATATAGAATGTAAATTATTATATTTTCCTTTGAGCAATTAAATCAGCACTACTGGAAAGCATCAAATGTATTACACAGGTCCTCAGATTCATTCATGCAGCTATCATTTTAATGATGTCGGTGTGGAGTTAATGGTACAGATTAATACTGTTTGGCAATTTTATCTGTAACATATAACAAATTCATATTTAATTAAGTAGTAATTATAACTGTCGGATAAACGCAGTGGAGTAAAAACTACAGTGATTTAAACTGAAACGTAGAGGAGTAGGAAAAGTACTTCTGATTTGTTCTAAATTGTTCTACTGTACTTGGTACTAGTAAAATTAGATATAGTAAAAGTAAATGCACTGAGTTACCTTTCAGCATTAACTGATTTCAAGATTAGAGATGTTTATTGTCACAGTAAAAGTGGCAGATTAGACCATAGACTTACAACAGTAAATAAAGAAAAGAGAAATCTGTTAAATTAAAAGATTAAAAGAATAATAATAATTTAACCTTTAATTGTCCCGCAATGGGGAAATTGCAGTTCCTGCTGTTTGACCCATCCATTTGTTCACACAGTAAGTTGGAGCAGTGGGCTGCAGCCTCTAAGGACGGCGCCCAGGGAGCAATTTGGGAGTTAGAGGCTTGCTCAGGTCACCTCAGCCATGGACACGGCGGGAGATGAACCTGGGTCCCAAGCTGCACCTCACAGCCCCCCCTGAGCTGAGTTCAGTAAGAGAAATGTCTTTTTAGACTGGCTTTTAAAAATGTAAAAACACGTCGCATGTGACACACACTTAACATTAACTCATGTTTTTAATGTTACATCTTCTACTATTGCCTTTATCTGAAAGTAAACGAATGACTGTGGTCAAGTTTTCACCATTGGACTTGACCATTTGCAGCTTTTCAGGGATTATTCTCTTTTGTATTTTCAGGCCACAAAAAAACATAATGCAACAGACCAATATTTGAGCTTTCACTCAGCTCGAAAATGTGAGTGGAAATATTTACCCTGATAGATGGTGTTTGTGATTCATTGAGCACATATCCTCTCTGTCTTTCACATTACTCACAGAAACATAAGCATCCATCCATGGTGGGGCTTACTGAACACACACACACACACACACACACACACAACCACACACACTCATTACCCTGCTGGCTTGTCACAGACACTTGGAGAAACACAAAGAAGAAGACCTCAACCAAAATTCTCAAATGATTTTCCCGCCTGTCACCACCACCACCACCACCAACAACAAGGTGAGTGTGCGTTTTTACTCTGTGTGTGTGCGTACGGTAGTAGAGACCACATACAAAGGGTTTCCATGGGCGACATCCAGAGGTTCTGAAGAGGGTCCACGTGCTGTGATCGCTTTTCCAGCGGCCTCTGTCACAAAGGCACGCTTACACTACAGCAGCGCTCCTCGTCAAAGCAGGGAAGATGGAAAATATCCCAAAACAAATCAGAAGGCAGCAGTTCAGTTGCATCTATTTTGTTCCGCTGCGTGTTGTTACACTAAAAATCACTTTGCTATGGATTCCATACATCAACCCAACACTCCCCCCTTCATGCAAAAATCTGTCTTCACTCATAAATCTGTCATCACTTTATTCTCAGTATGCTGCAGCCACACAATATGGTGTGCTGCTGTGTGTGTGCGAAAACAAAGAATTGCATCCAAACATGGACTAAATATACGCTGGTGGAAATTCTTTTTTTTTTTTCAATAAAGCCGCCTACATGTTGAGATTACAGCGCTCTCGACGTCTGCTTTAGGACGTCTGACTGGTTTATAAGAACACTCATACATTCATCAAGATACACAGAGGAAGTGATAAGAAGCAAAAGAAACACAGCAAAATGATTTCACATCAGCTCAAAGAAAGAAACAGATCCATAACTGGAGCGCTAAGAGTTCCTGTAAAATATTACCGTACTACCGCGTGTTACCGTATTAAAACAAGACTTTAGGAGCATAATTTACTATATTTGGTGCTATGGTTGATGCCTTTCAAGACTACCATGCTTAATTCCTTTCAGAATATGGGGTGTGTTTCAAACGATGCAACTCAAACAACGGAAAAGTTCTCCAACCAATCAGAAATAAAGATGTGTCGGCTGATTGACAGATGCCTTAACTGCTAATAACTGTTCATCCTTTAAACTTAATCCGCTGTCAAATAAAAGATCCTTTTATTGAAATGAACGTGTTTGCGGCACGCACTTCATATCAGGCAAATTTAAATTAAGTATTGTCTTTCATTTCATCAGCCTCTTAACCTATATGATAGCCGCCATGGGCAATCTCCAAAAAAAGCTAAAGAAAGGCAACTGTACTTATAGAGTTTCTTGAGGACATTTCATCAAGTAGCTTCTTCAATTCCAAATGACTGGTGAGGACTTGGGATTTCAATAGGAACATCTGTGGTTGCTGCCATTAGAAACTCACATGACTAGTGTTTGTTATAGGCATGGGCTCATATCCATTAGCCTGTATAACAATCACATAGATAGCATGTATGTAGTTAACTACGAGGCTACTTATCCAGCCATGCTAGTGCAGTTAGCTGTCGAGACGTAGCCGTTGGTTCGGTTCTCAATAACCCAAGCCTGCTGTATGTTTGTTTTCCGTCCCTGTCGCTAGCTAGCTAACACAAAACTCTTCTGTTAAATCTTTGTAAGCTGAATCTCTGTACAATACCACAGGACACAGTTATAGGCATCTAAATATTTATATGCCCTCAGTTTCTCTTTAGTGTGCACACTTGGTTTCTCCATCAAGTACGTGTAAATGTCTGGCCTTTCCACAACAAGTAATCCTGTCAGATAGTCCGTCCGTTGTGTTATTGCGTACGCTCAGTTCTTGTTAACTTTTCCAAGTAACGCTCGCGGTCCTGGACAATGAGTGACCGTACATATTAAAAAAAAGAAACATTGTCTAAAACAAGCCTACACAAACTGCTAGTTATAGTTAGCTAATGTATTCCTGTGGCTAGCTTGGAGTCCAGGTAAGCCCCGCCCACTAAAAAACATCATGTTTCCTAACAGATTCAGACAGACTCCTGCTACCTCAGCTCTGATAAACTATCATAAAAAAAAGACATCACTACAGGTGCACCAATGTAGGAATGTCACAAAAAGCACCAGATTTAACCTTCTGGTTGTCACATGGAAGTGGCTGAGGAGGACCCAAATGCAGGACACTAAGCGGAGGCAGAGACGGTAACAAAATTACTTCAATAAAAACTTCATAAATTAGGGAACAAAAGGCGCTGCAGGAATGGCAGGTATCCGAATACACAAAAGAACAGGTAAGGACCCAGATGACAACTCTGGAACAAGAGAAACACAAGTATAGAACAAACATCAACATCACAGAAGATTTGACAGAGAAGAAAGTCAAAGGCTGGGCTATATACACACATGGGCTGAGAGGTTAAGGAGACACAGGTGAAACTAATGAGGGCGGAGCACACAAGGAGAAACCAATCCAACAATTAAAGGCGGGAAAACACAGGAAGTAAAACAAGACAAGAAACACCAAGGAAGAACTTTACTAAACCAATCAGAAAATACTCAGATGTCAAAACCATGACACTGGTGACCTATGAAATACATTTGCCTCACACTAATTAGCTTAATCAGCATCCTGTGGCCTCGCATGGCTTTAATATAACGGACATTTGTTTACTGTATTTATTGATGGAGACAACTTGAGTTGACTTGAAGGCAGCATCCGACCCGTGCTGCGCGTCCAAGTTAAGTTTCTGAACAAAAAGAATATGAAAGATTTAGTGTGTCAAATTATGAACACAGCTTTAAAAAGAAAAGTGAAGAAAAGACCATAAAGGCGTGTGAAACAACAATACCAACAGGTCGGATGTTTGCCAACGCTGCATTTACATAACTTTAACGTGGATTAAACAGATATTTGCCGTGAATGGTTCAGTCGCATGTCAGAACAGAGCTGAGCCCTCGCCAAATTTCACTAAACTGTTTAAAACTCTGTGTGAATAATGTCTGGAGGGCTCGCCGCGTTATGTAAATGAACCACCTCAAAGGTATATTTACAGTCAGCGCCGAGTCCCCCAGCCTCACACATTATAACTGCACGTCACTAACTGTACGACGACTCAAAGGCACATTTTTCCCCCCTCCCCTCCCACCATCACCTCCCCCACCTCCCCAAAGATAAACGCTGTTCCAAAGTTAAGCAGAGACGTGATCGATTCAGACACACAGAGCTGCACTGATGGAACGTTTTATCACGGGCTGAGGGAGGACTCGACAAACATTTTCACACATAACAACAGGAACAGATGTTGCCTTTAGAGAGAGACAAAGATTACACCGTTTGGAGATTTTCACACTAAGAGACATAAAAAAACAACAACCAGAAGCTAAAAGTCAATTTCCCTGCTCTTTTCTTCTTCTCTTCTTTGATTGTATTATTTTTCTTTTTGCCTCTTTGCTCCTGTAAATGGATATTTTAACTGTAGCACAGAGATTGTTCCACCGTTTGAAAAGCTTTTGTTTTTTTCTGTAAACATAGCAGTTCCTTCTACTGACGGCTCACTTTTTTTAAAATAAGTTTTTGCAAGTAATATGATTTAATTTTGACCCACTGCTCAGTTTTCAGTCACAAGATTGTATTGTTATAATTACACAAACTTTTTAGATGCTCAGATGCACTGCACATTAAGATTTCGGTCCACTCCTCCAATACTACACTTTTGGGGTCTTGAAAACCTCAAAATGGAAAATATATAAGTTCTCCCATATGCTGCACATGTAATTGCCAATTCTTGCATTAGTACAGTGAAAGCTCTTGATGACTGCAGGCGCTCATAGCTGAAGGGGAGACAGTAGAATAATTGTAATTTAAAAGAGGGGCCTTTAACTTGCAGCTAATGAAATATTCCCCCTAAAACTATTTCTTTATGGGAAAAATAGCCGTTTATTGTTCATTCCAATGCCCATATGTTCTCTCTCTCAACTCAAATTACTGCTTTTAACATCTTGGGACGTTTTTGCACACTTTATCTAATTATAATAATTTTGTTTTACTTTTTTTCCGGACTAATCACAAAGATAAATTAAAGACAATCTGCATATTTTGTATTGTTTTCAGTGGAAAATAGAACACTCATCTGCTGGGGTGTAAAATCATTATTTTTTTGTAACTTTTCTTTTAGTACATAAGTTGAAATACTAGATGAACAAATCTATATCTGTAACTATGTGTTTGGGATGTGCATACAGTCTGTTATTTACACAGACAGATGATTCCAACGTGCCCGGAGCGTCAGTGACATGGAAAGTCACATACTGCCTCCTGGTGGTCGCCCAGAGACACTGCATCTTAGCTGCAGCCACGGCAACAAATCCTTGATTGGTTGAAAATGAGCAAAACAAATTAAGTCAGTTAGTATAAAAAATGTAAGTAATCTGATGCAATTAAAACTAATCTGAGGCTAAATGCAAACACCACAACTGCCCCTGCAAGAGCTACTACCAGCTGCATTACTGTATAAGGTTTAGACAACTGACATTTTATGTACATATTCTTATATGATTAAATAAAGCCATAGAGAAAATATGGACAACTACTGTTGCCCTCTTTTTATTAAAATTTATGCAGCAATTCATTTAAAATCCAGGCTCGTTTCTCCATTTAATAGCCAGACAGTTGCAACCAAGCGCTTGACAACATTAGCATACAGTATATACAATGTCTAATTATGTGCATTACCAACTAGTTCTGTTAAAATTGAACAGTTTGGCTACGAAAAAAAAAAGTTGCTTTAGTGCTTTAGGAACTAATTTACACACAAAATGTCTAATTTGGACACGCGGGACAGTTAATTCAGGTGACAAATATTAAAGAACATGTACAAATCCAGGTCCAATGTGGACCACTTCTTCCATTCGAGACCCAAACAGCCAACCAACCGAATAATTATGTAGATCGTGAGTCGCGTGAAAACAAATTAGATTCACTCTTTTCATGTAGTCAGCCATAAAAACAACCCAAATTCCTCTTCACGTGCATCAGCAGACAGAAAACTAAAACATCGAGGAGACAGAGAGACCAGGACATGACTCTCTTCTGAATATTTACTGATAGGGTAAGATGTAGAGCTCAGAAAAACGTACACGTCATTTATCTGCTTGTCCTCTGGTTGTGAACCAGTAGAAACCCCTATTAATAAAAGCATTCAATTTGAAAATCTCATTAAAAGGACAGTGCTCTGAGGTTTATAGGTATTATAAAGACTGCATGTTTGCCCTGTAAAGAAAAGTACACAAGAACTTGTTAAAAGAGAACTGTACAAATACAACAACAAGGTCAGACAGAGACCCTGGAGTTACTGTCGTCTTTCCCACCTCTTTGATGAGCCTTGTTCTTTAACTCTTATTAGCAACTGTGTTAATGTATACAACCAACATTTCAATAAGTTGGAGCAGCAATGTATGTGTGCAAGCATTAAGTAGACAGATTAAGACTAGAAGGGGATTAAAACTAACAACTGGAGCGCTGAACCCAATCACATCACGGCTAGTGAGTCATTAACCCCTTTAAAATGATCTGAGTTCGTGTGCTACGCCGGCAGGCAGGAGAAACGTCGGATCTTGAGTCACGCACCCGACAGAGGGAAGGGTATTTTTCAAGGAGCCCTGGATGACGGCTGATCACAAACGCTCACAATATTCCCAATGTTATCCCATGAATCACAGGCTGAGCACACAGACGCTAAGCAGCAAAAACGGCAGAGGAAGAAGAAACAGCGGCGTGTTTTGCAGATCGTCATTCTTCCTTCTTGTTTCCCCAGCCGAACAGTTTGGCCATCGGAGACTTTTTCTTTTTCTCCTTCTTAACGCCTGGAATAGAAAGAGAGAAACATACATTTCTTCATGTAGGCCTATGCAGATGTGATCAAGACAAAAAAATAGCTAATGAAAAATAAAAATAGCTTTTTGCCTCCTAAAGCAGTAATTACTGGAAGATTGTAACAACACTTCCTGTATACACAGCCAATATCTCTTGATAATGCAGAAGTTTTCTGAAAACCAGTTTACTCTGTCCTTAACTTTTAACTGGCTAAGAAACTTCTTAAATTTGTTTTAAAAAATGGAAACTAATATAAAAATGAAAGAAAATTTGAAAATAAATTAAGCCTAGCTAAGCGAAATTAAGACAACTTACACTATGCATGCACTACTGTAAAGCTTAGTTAGCCTACAGTATGCTACCAAACTAAGTTAAGATAAGCTAAGAAATATAACTACGCTACTAAAATAAGATAAGCAAAGATAACTCATGCTAAAGCCTACTCTACTAAATTAAGGTAATGTAAGAATCTGAAAAATATCAGATAACCTGTGCTACACTGCTAAACAAAGCTAAAGACAGCTATCACTATGCTACTAAAGAAAGCTAAGATAAAGATAATGTTGTTAAAATAAGCTAAGCTAACTCGTACTATGCAACTAAGCTAAGCTATCACACACTATTCTACTAAATAAACATAAGAAGCTAAAAAATATAACTTATGCTACGCTAGTATGCTAAGCAAAGAAAACTAAACAAAGCTAAGACTGAGATAATGTATGCTACTAAACTAAGCTAACTTACACTATACTACACTAAGCTAAGGTAAGCTAAGTAAAGATAACTTGCACTGCACTATGAAGCTAAGCTAAGCTAAAATATGAGGCTAAACTAAGCAATGATAAGCTAATCTTTACTGATCCAGTATCTGTAGCTCCTGCATTTGAAGCAACATGTGTGTAAACTAACATAAATGGTGAAAATAAATGGTGAAACTTTGGCATTAACTTTATGAATCCATTAAAATTCAAATGACTAGCGTTTAGCCCACGGACGGCATTCACTCGCTGTGACATAATGACCTTTCACTGAAGTTCAGTAAATCTCCTCAATTTCAGCCCTGCTTTCCTGGTCATGAATTGCAAATGAAGCCAGATTTAACTGCGTTTTATCGGAGGGTCAAACTAACAGTCTACATCATCCATTTGTCTAATAGGAACGCTGCCGACAAAAAGAGAGGGGGCATTTTGTTTGATGCTTTTTTTCCATTAGCAGTCATTAGATCAAATGAGAGGAAAACATTGCCCGGCGGCGTCCTCAAAAACGCACCGCAGCTTCACACGTCCACAAACCACACAGAGAGAACTCTATCTGCTTCAATTGGATAATTTATAATCCAACTTAGCTTTAGCGACACTGCGGATGTGGTAACTAACGAACAGAGCGTAGGCAGGTGGCGGTGGTGGAGGTGGTGGACACACTTACTTAAACTCCTCATCATCTTGTTCAGCTCCTCGTCCTCCTCGTCCTCCCTGAGGAAATGAAGGCACAAAAACCCTGCGTGAGTGACCATATTCTGTATATAAATAATATAATAAACTGATTCATTTATTTAACTAACTGGTTTCAATTTAGTTTATAAAATGTTGGAAAAATAATCATTTAAATTACAACATGCAAACAGGTTCGAACCCAGAACCTTCTTGCTGCAAGGCATCACTGCTAACGTCCAAATCACTTGAGAAGTGTAGGAACTACAGTGATATTTGGAAATCTTTGTCTCGCAAATTGTTTATTTGGAGGGGATTTTTACTTTAATTCTGGTCTTCAGCAAGTGAACTCATGTTACTAACTTTGTGAAAACTCGGACCACATATAAAAGCAGCTCTAAAGTTCATACTCTTCACCCAGTATGTATCCAACCACCTAAATATTAAATGAACTCCCCGATCCGTCTAAAAACACACCTGAGTCTGTCCTCGTCCAGACCATCTATAATAGCGTTCCTGTCGTTGACGATCTCCACCAGTTTCTCCATCAGCTCCTTTTCTCTCTTATTGTCCCAGGCTGTTTTCAGATGTTCTGCGGATCCCAAAAAAAAAACATATTTCAGTGTCACGCCACAGCTCTGACTCTGTTGTGAACTGCGTAGTATCTGCTTTCAACTAAAGCCCTCACCAGGTTTTTCCATCAGTCTCCTGAGCTCTTGTTCAACACTCGGTTGCTGTTCCTCCAGGTCCTGGTTTTTTCCTCTAAACACACACAGACGCACACAAAAAAAAATACATGGTTATTGTTTGTCTATTAAGAGTCTTATCACACATGACCTGTCATTTAGAGGTAGCACTACTATATTATAACAGTCAGAGTGACATTTGATGAGCTTGTGTTGTGTTTATGTTCTGTTCTGTTGTTGTGCCACTGGTTGACATTATTGCTAAGTACATTTGGAGAGTGTGTATCCATGTTCCTGATGGCAGTGAATGCACCATGCCAGAGAAGGAGGCATGACGGGAGAGTTTTCCATGGGAGAGTTGCATGTTGTGAGCATAGACTCTATAAAAATATGGATAATGCATCCCCACTTCCTTGCATTGGCCAAACTGATGCTATTTTCCAGGGATACGGGTGCTGCCATCTTGCGAGTTTGGATACAGAGTCTGAGCAATACGGTCTGAGAGTGGAGAAATGTGGAGCCGCATTATCGATGCCCCATCCACACTTACGCCAGCCTCACTCGCGTTTTCATTTATCAATACTGAGCTCACCTCTACCTCCACCAGTTACAAGGAAACTTTGGATTACACACTATAATTCTTTATTTAGTTTTTCCAACTCTCACGGTCCTACGGGACAGCTTCTTGGAGCAGTTGACATGGCAACTTGTAGTCAAAATGATGTCACATCCTGTTTTTATAGCATCAACTAACTAAAACAAAACTTATCAGAAAACTTGACACCTGAGTATGCATCAATATTATACTAACTACCTATTTTTTTTTCATTTGACGTGTATTTTAGTGTTTTAGTTTGGCCCAAGTCCCATCCACTAACATGGAGGAGGTGGAGCTTATGACCTATACTGCAGCCAGACACCAGGGGGAGCTGTACTTGCTTTGGCTTCACCTTTAAGGAGCTGCCCCATCGTCCATCTTTATTTACAGTCTATGGTTGTGAGGGAGAGATTGTGGCTGTTGATTGTGTTGCCGTTGCCTACGGCCGACAGCAGACTGTGCTCAGGTTTGAATAAACTTGCAGCTGCCGTATATATAATAGCCTTATCTTCGTTTGTTTTGTTAACGTAGTTCACAACGTAGGCCTCTACAGTTGTATCTATCGATAACAGTATTTATTTATTGCATATGCAGCTGTACTACATGCATCTGTGGCAATTTAAACTCTTTAGCACCCATTCTAGCAAAAATAATGCTCATTCTGAATATATGTCAATTATCATGTGCACTCTAGTTAAATTCTTGTACCTATAATTAGCTTGTACGGCTGTATTTATCGGTCTTCATTCACTGCATAGGCAGCAGCTATCCTGTGTAGTTTGAACTATACAGTGAATGCACACCGTTATTGATATCTGTAAAGTTCGACTTGTATATTGTGTTTACTTTCTGTTTAGAAAATCTTTTTGTAATTCTGTGATAGATTAGTGCAGCAGTAGTTGCAGTTATAGTAATTATTGTGTGTGTCTTCTGTAGAACAGTGGGACAAGGAGAAAAACTATTTAATAACTCTGTATGTTTTTAAGTTTTTATATTGTGAATCTTGATTCTTGAGTCACAGGCTCAGTTTCCATTGTGATAGAGCCTATGGCCACTAACTCACTGTAATTTTGGGAGATAGTGACATGTATTTCATATTCTTTAAGTCAATATTCAAAAGCAGATGATGGCGTCTAATACCTCTAAGAGTCTTTAGCATTTATTTAGGAGAGAGAAGAGGGAATAATTTAGCAGAACCCTGCTTCACACTTCTGTTCACCGCAGCCAGTGGGAGGGGGAGCGAGCTGCCTCGTTCCAGGACGGCCTGCAGTGGGACGGAGGAGGGCGGACACTGGGAATTCAAACTGTCAGCCTTCTGGCCACAAGTCTGTTTCACTAATCGCTAAATTGTGGCGTGCCCCTTTCCTAAGAGTGTGTGTGTGTGTGTGTGTGTGTGTGTGTGTGTGTGTGTGTGTGTGTGTGTGTGTATACACTCACATGTAGACCAGCTCAGACTCCCGGCGCATGGCCAACTGCTTGTTCCTGATCAAGTTGAACCACTCATCCATGAGTGAGTCGTCCTCACCCTCTGACACACGAACACACACACGCGGTTAATCCCGGATGCACCCCTTCTCCCAAATCTGCCTTTTTTTCTTTTTTCTTTTAACACCGCCATCCCGACTGAAGACTCACCTTCGTCGTTCTTGCGCAGCCTCTTCTCCAGCTCCACTCCTCTCTTCTCCAGCTCGTTGAGCTGATTGTCGATCTCCTGAAGCTCCCTAAAGATCTCATCTCGGGGAATGTAATCGGGCTTCGTCTAAAGATGTGAGGCACAAACACAAATTAAGTGGATGATGGGAAGCAAGGTGCGGAAATGACGACGAAATAACTCAGCTATTAAATGACATTTAGTGTGCAGCCCAAAATAAGACATTAAAGGATTATTGACACAATCTAAGTGCAATTACTTAGCTAGCAACTGGTATAATAAATTACATCTTTTTAAACTTTCATTATCATTTATTTTACAACTTCATTAACTATATCTGTGTTTCAAAGACTGATTATATTCATTAACTTCTTAGTTTTCCCATTTCTTTGCTCTTAATATGCATTTCTGTCATCTGTAAATACCGTTAGCATGCTAACTTAGCAATAGCTTGCTGGCTAAATTGATTTAGCTCCTGCTACAGTGTTGCCATCACAGTACATCTTCAACACGGCCTTCTGAATCCTTGTTATCGTGAACGTCCTAATGTTAGTGGGGAGTTGAAGCAAATGTATTTTCTGACCGAGGTTGAATACCTTGGAGATCTTTGATTCTGACTTTGTACCGTTAGTGATTTGATCTTTTGGGCCATTTGAAATTCCTGAAAAAGGAAACAGAGAAGAAATAAATTTACGAAAAACAGAGGAACTAGGAGGAGACAGCAAAGTGGGTGTCCCTCTGTTAATGCTCCAAATTGTCCATTTAATATTTAAACACGACGCAGGTGACCACGTTCTTACCTTTAGATGCTGGTGGAGTGACAGAAATGCTCGGGCTGGAGGGATGAGTGGACGACGAGGAAGGCCCGACGGAGAGCCCTGAAGTCTTTCCAGCTCCATTAATCAGTGGTTTAGTGGAAGGCTGTGAAGAACCAGCGGGTCTGTGGATGGATGAAGGACGAGCAGATGAACAGAAAGAGAGAAGAATTAATTAATGGCAGTTTATCTACGAGTAGTCCGTTGTCTGTGTTGCTACAGTCCTTCATTTTGATTCATGACAGCGAGAGGAAAGGTCATCTGGGGAGAGGAACTCTGAGCGATGAGCATATGTTGCACCACGGAGGACTCTGCTCAGTCCTGACACCACTTGGAGCTACATGTGGCGGAAGAGGAGAAACCGAAAGCCCCGACTACAAATGATGGCCGGGCCATTTGGAGGAGCAGCAGGTACAGGCTTCCTGTGGGAGGAATGTTTGGAGAGACGGATGGAAGACTGGACCGCAGGATGGATGGACAGGACGCGAGGAGGGAAACTCAGACAGTTAATGCTCCATGATGTCGATATGCTGACAGCCCCCCTCCCCCCCGTACAGATACGTCCTGGTGTTATCGGGAACAGGAGGAATTATTCTGAAACATGAATATGGTGACAGCACCGAACAAATAGAGGAAAATAAAACAAGTCTTACTTTGTTTCTTTGGAGACAGTCTTGAGCATCGACCTCCAGTCAGCAGGAGACTCATTTTCTGACACTGTTGAGAAAGAAAAAAGAAAAAAAAAAAAAAAAAAACTTTTTCACTTCCTGGTTCAGTTCCTTCATTACACTCATGTGCCGTCCGCTATTAACCTCCTATTACAATTATATTGTATATATGAATAGATGGCTTTTTACACCAACAACAAACAGACAAATGGTGAAAACAATATTAAAAAAATAATAAAGACAATGGCCAGTGATATTTAAAAATAGATAAAACTCATAAATCAAAGGAATCCTGGTATAAGGAAAGTGTAAAAGTACCCAAGAGTGTAGGGAAAAGAAATGGGCCGCCTTTAGATCGACATGTACGCGTCAATAATGAATCAGTGAAGCCTCTAAATCGTGAGCACATTACAGCTGGATATATTGCAGTGAATAGTATGAACCAGAATGACCACCCTGTGATTGTACTGTATGCCTTCACCAACCAGTCAGGGAGCAGTCCAGACATGAGACGTGATTTAAACAGTGACTTAAACCCGAGTTTAAAGTTGAATTCAAAGAAATTCCCTCAATGTGTTCCTGAGACGTCACGTTGGCATGAATGGCATAAACATGAGCCTTAACCTTTTGACACCTAATAGATGGTTTAGGCTTCTGCGTCAATTTGATGCCATACACAGACCCTAATGACGTAGCCTGAAACGTGCACCTCCCCAGAAATGCAACTAAGAGTTGCAGCGTCGCAGACTGCAAGAGCTGTGATTGGTCCACTTGGTAGTAGCGTGTTTCTGCTTTAGTATTTCCAGCTGCTTCGCCATCTCCGCAGTTATCGAATGGATTGTTTTGGATCAATAAAGAACACATCGAGGTATGGTTAACTGAGGAGGTTCGGAGTTACAAACGTTTGTACGACTCTTCTTTGGTGAAATTTCAGCAACAGTTTCAGTCGACATTGTTGAAAGTGAAGCAGGAAGAAGAAACAAAAAAAGACACAGCGACGACGAGTGGCATTTTTACAGAGGGAGCCGGATTGACAAGGCACAAGTATAAATGGCTCACCCTGGCGTAGGCTATGTACGTAGGTTACGTACGCTAAAAGAGCTTTAAATAAGCCTCAAAATGTCAGCCTGAGCTGTTTATTTTGACTATAAAATCAGAAAATGTCCTGCGAGTAAAGCTTTTGTCATTTTTTTTTTCTCCTTCAATATCTGGCAGTTATTTACGATTTACTGCATGTTAAAAAGAGTGTAATAACCTTCAGATGCAGGATACTTCCAGTTTCATTAAAGGAAAATCTGTAATTTTTTATGTTTTTATGTTTATCTTTTTTTCTTATTTCTTCGTATTTTACTTATAATCATGTTTATTACGTCTTCTCTTTTTTGTTTTTCGTCGACTATGGAATAAAAGAAATGTTTCAGTTTTTTTATTATTTTTTGAATTTCGAAATGAAATCAAACAACAGCTGTTTTTGCTTCTGGTTTTAAAATCAAATTTGAACAAAACAAAAAAATGCACGGCCCAAAAACAAACCATCTTTGTCTCAGCCCTGGGCAACTTAGCCTGGAATGAATGGGCGCCATGTTAAAGTTTTTTTTTTTCCCCACTGAAGCTTTTATTACCTTAATGTATAATTTTATACATTAAACAGTGCTTTGGGGCCTAGTTATGTTATGCAACTTATAAAAGCGGAGACACTTTAATAAAAGTGTGTGAGTCAAACCTGAGGTGTTGGGTAATGTGCTGCCAGGCTTTGAGGCTCCTCTGTCCGGAGTCTTGGCTGTGAGTCCGCTCTTGCTGGCCGGGCTGGTGGTAGAGCTCGTTGGCTCTGGAGGATGCAGGTCAGCGAGGAGTGCCGGGTTTGCTTTCAGCTTCACCTTCCCCTTGACAACCTCTGTCTCCCTCTTAGGTGTCTCAACCTGAGACTGAGGTCTGGAAAGAGGATATGAACTCATTAAATACCCTTCTACACCAGTAGAGGTCAGACTGAAGCAGGACGTGAACGTGTCTGAGGTTAGATTTCTTACTTGTCTGTTTTCTTCAGAACTACCTTGGACCACGATGGTTTGCTGTTGTTATTGTTGTTCTCCTCGGCAATTTTCTTGGAGAGGAAAGCTGCTGCTTTTGTCTTATTGCTCGTAGTGTCCTCTTGTTTTGAACTCGCCTTCCCACCTGCAGCAGCTGCTTTACCCCCGATATTTACAACTAGGGACACAGTCTGACCAGCTGTGGCCTCTTGTGCCTTACCACCCACACTCTGGCCTTTATTTACGTCCACGCTGATGCTTGTGGTCATTTTCTCTTCATTGTTAGCCTGTAAAAACTTGTACTTGGAGTCTTGCGTCTTGGCGGCGGTGGCTGACACACGAGGAGCGGCAGTGGGATTTGAGGTGGCGGTAGAGGTGGTCGTAGTGAAGGTAGAGCCATGTGAAGAGGCGGGTTTGGAGACAAAAGCTGCTGGACTTTCTTTAGAAGCAGAACTGGGAGCTGATGAGGAGACGCTGGGAGGGGTGCTGGTTTTGTTTGACAGCCATGAAGGTCCCAGTTTGGATGGTGTATGTGTGGAAGTAGCTGTGCTGGTTTTACTGGAGCTGGGCAGGGGACTGAATCTGGAGACACTGGTGTTTGTGGGTAAATCTCGAAGAGGTGCGGATGGTAGCGTCCTGAAAGACAAAAAGGCATAAACACACATAATGGTAAGGAAATTCTTCCAGCGCTCACAATGCTGTTTTACCTCGAATACACATACTTCTTAATTGTGCTAAAATTCTTTAAGCTATTTCAAAATTAACCTGAATATGAGTTAAGTTTTTACCTTACTAGATGAAGATTATGCCACAGAAATGTGTAATTAACAGAATTAAGGGTAGGAATAAAAATAAAAACTACATTTAGCATTAACTGTGTTCTGGATAGCAAAAGCTAGCTGGTTTGTTAGCTGTAGCTAAAGCTAACTCAAACAATTTCTTGAATTTGAAAAACAATGTCACGATATCTTAGTAAATGAGTTTGTTCATTGAAAACAATAAGTTAAAATTACATTTTTTTGTTGTTTCACGTAAAACACCGGATAAACAAATTTAGCTAAAAGCTAACTAGCCTAGCTTAGCATTAACCGCGGCCTCTGTAGCAGTTGACCGGTTTTATTTGATTATGCCGATTTTAAATCATATATTTAAATGTTTAAACATCATAGATTAGACTAGATTATTTCAAATGAGCATACGTGATAGTTTATGCTAACTCATAAAACAGATTTAGGAAATTAATAAAAAGAAATGAAAGGAAATAAAAACTAAACATGAAAGCCGGAAGCAAATTAACTTATACTATGTGAATATGATACAGTGGATGTTGTATTTTGTTACGACAAAAAGTAAAATTTAAGCCTTCTTTAAAATTAGATTAATGAATCCACTTTAAACTTTAATAATCCATTCATCATTTAAAGGGGAACTACTGTTTTTACAACCTGGACCTTATTTCTGGCATAAAATACGATTGTTTACTCACCCATATAACTTTGGTGTCATTTTTAGTCCTTCAGAAGATATTTAGCTCCATATCATAACAAAATATTGGTGAAATGAACGAGTTTTGTGGCAGATAATGTGTTATTTAGAGGCTGCGTTTCGGTGCCCCAGTCACTTCCACTATATGGATATACGCGGCGCTACGCTGGAGCTAAATATCTTCCGAAGGGCTAAAAATGACACCAAAGTTATATGGGTGAGTAAACGGTCGTATTTTATGCCAGAAATAAGGTCCAGGTTGTAAAAAACGGTAGTTCCCCTTTAAAGACACAACTAGAAAATACGACAGGTAACTTCACTTTGAGTTACTTTATAAATAATTCAAATGCAACCTGATATAATTAAGGAAAGGTCTTTAACTGGTCCGGTGGTGATTCACTGAGACTAAACTAAGGTACACAAAGATTATTATGTCTCTTCTCACTGGGTCCTTACTTTGCACAGTTCCTGTGATAGAGCTTCCCGTCCACTAGATGACGCTGCACCAGATGAACATGCCCGTTGCAGACCGCGCATTTATTACTCAGAGTGCCTGTCTGACGGGGTTTCTCAACCGAAACATCCTGGAAGAGACAGAGAGACACAGAGAGAGAGGGGACAAAGGGGACAAGTGACTGATGGGAGCCAGTGTGGGCTTTTGTCTATTACATAACAGAACTTTGTTCATCTGTTGGCACAGACAAAGGCTATTTAGGTCATCTTTGACATGGCTAGAGTGATGAACTTCCACAATATCATTCAGGAAAGTATTTCCAAAATCAAGACTTTTTGAAAAGCTTCTTCCAGCCGTCGAAGTTTACCTGTGGTGAGATTCTGGGTTGTTTCGGAGAATGAGTGGGCCTTGTGATGTTGGAGGACGGGGGAGGGCTGTTCTCTCTGGCGGGCTTTGAAGGGGAAAACACCTTAGCCGACACCGGCTGGTTCTTCTTCCCGGATGGCTCATCCGCGGGGCACTCAGCCGGACGCTTTATACCTGCCATACCACCAACTGTGTGCAAACGGCACATAAAAACGTAGATGAGAAGGGGAGGAGGGTGGACAAATATGAGAGGAGGACGCAGCGAAGGCACCATTGATACTCACTCGGGGAGCGTCCATGGAAGCAGTTGTAGTACTGAGAGACGTACGTCAGGATACTGAGGCGGTCGGGAACCCTGAGAGCCACCATGTCCTCCGCATCCAACAGCGCTGGAATTCCCAGCTGCTCCTCTGCAACCTGGAACGCCTGCAAATAAAATCAACGTTATCCAACGAAATGGAGGAAGCGCTGAGGCCACAGCAACAGTGAATTAATAAAAGCAGAATGTCTGACTTTGTGAGACACTCCTCCAAGAAAGACATCTTTAAAGACTTAAGGCATTCAACTTTAAATATGAAGACAATAACGGCTTTATTTTCTTTTAACACGTAGCCAGTTTTTTGACCTTCTTGAGCAAAATCCTGCAGAGAAATGTTGTTGTAGATACTGTGAATTGTAATCAAGGTTTTTTTTATCTTTGGATAAAAATCTTTGTCCAAAAGTCTATGAAACACTTGACGTAAGGAAGTCAGTGGTAGGCAGGAATTTTCCAAAACTTGAATCACCAATTCCATGGAACCATAATAGAGACAGTAAAAACAAGCAAAGGCATGCCAGCTAGCTCCAGAGGCACAACCTAATCAGTAATCCGAGTATGGAGGCAGCCATAAAATCCATGTTTACTTTCCTGTGCCCTATGGCCCTTGTTTTACTGTCATTTGATCAACCAGATCAAACAACCTGCTTGTTTCAGTTGACAGACAAAGTGGTTTAATGTACCTCAATGTAAATCTTAGCTTTTGCTTCATGTCACCGTTTGTTTTCAGTGATAGAGTTTAAGGGGAGAAAGTGAAAGTAAAGAATCCAACAAGGCAGCCAGAGTGAAAATACCCACATTGAAACACTCTGAAACCTTTGGCAATCACCTGACGATTTTGAAATCCCCCCAACGTTAAACGGTGCTGACGCAACATCCACAGTCAACAGACGTGTGGAGGCAAAACATGCCCGAAAGGTTTTACCGTCGTTACTGGCAGATAAATCATTTATGGATTTAATTATTCAACGTTTACATTATTAACTATTTCTTGTAAGTTGATGTCTTCAGCTTGCCTGTTGTTACTCGAGTGCCACGCGAGACTGTAACTCACCAATACTACGGCTAAGCGCAACAATGCAACAGTGTTTTTGTACCACTTCATATTGTTGTACAGCTGCGCAACGACAACAAAGACATTTGATTTGATTTGATTTCTGACAAACAGCTGACAACCGTAAGTTTTCCAATTTCTTGAACATCTCACATCATTATCCTTTGACATACACCGATCAGGCATAACATTATGACCTTCCTAATATTGTGTAGGTCTACCCTTGTGCCTCCAAAACAGTTGTGACTCATCAGAGAATGGACATGGGTCTTCTGAGGGTGTCCTGTGGTGTCTGGCAACAGAATGTTGTTAGTGAGGACCTTTGGTTCCTATGGGTTGAGGGGTGGGGCCTCTGTGGATCATCCCACAGATACTTGATCAATTTTGGATCTAGTGAATTTGGAGGCCAGGTCACCTTAGGCTGTTTTTCTTTTTTAGTTGTTCCTAAACATTTTGTGTGTCTGCCTGTGTCAGGCTGCATCCTGCTGGGGATACTAAAAAGGTCAGAGCCGTCTCCATTTCCTCAGGAGGCTAAGGTCGTTTAATATCTGCGGGAAGCTGCTGGACATGTTCTACCAGACTATCGCTGACAGTGCCCTCTTCTACGCTGTGGTGTGCTTTGGGGGTGGTGGGGGGCAGCACTAAGGAGAAGGACACCTCACAGCTGGACAAAGTGATACAGAAGGCGAGCTCTGTGGTAGAGGCAGAGCTGGAGTCCCTGGCATCGGTGGCAGATGCAAGGACCTTGAACGAAATCCGGTCCTTCATGAACAATGTCCACCACCCTCTACAGGACGCCACAGTCATGCAGAGAGGCTCATTCGGTGACATGCTGCTATTTTGGTCCTGCTCCACGAACAGGTTGAGGAGGTGGTTTGTCCCTCAGGCCATAGGACTATACAACGCCTCCCTGTGACTGTGGTCACTGCTGAAACTACTATAGTTAAACTAGAATTTAAGATAATTGTCTCCATTCTAACGCTGAAAATAAATGTTCCTCCTTAAACATATTTAATTGATATAACATTAGGGTATCCCTGTTAGCTGCACCAGCCTCACTCTTATACAGCAAATAACAGGAACCTGTCAGGATGATGCATTGTAGCACAGCAAAAACTAGAGCCTTCACAACGACCTGTCATTTGAATAGACACTCAGCAAACAAAAATAGATTCTTCTGTTCATTATGTCTGGAATGCATTAGATCACATCAGGTTAATGTGGGCAGGTTAAATGGTAACAACGAGACGTTTGATATACTTAAACATACTTATAGAACGGGCTAAAATACGTTGAAAGTAAGAGATAACTCTTCCGGTAATGGCACCAGAGCAGAGGTCAGAGTGATTCATTTCCTTATCCATTAAATATCAGGTACATCAGCCAATCAGACAAGCATTAACGCGGATCCAGGTGGAATGATTCACTTAAGCAAACAAGATATGAAGCCTACAGCCCTGTGTAGACTGTGCAGAGGATATAAAGTCTACAGCACTGTGTAGACTTCATATCACAGCTTCAATCAGAGCAGTAAAACTAGTTTAGCCCGTTTTCACGCCAGTTTTTGTCAAAAAAATAATAAAAGTGCAGCCAAGACTGACGGGAATGCCACCGGTTTCGTTGGTACTTGGTAAAAAAGGGAAAGGGAATCATTATTGATATTGCTGTTCAGCGGATATAAAAGTGAAGGGATCCCCGGCTACGTTTACACGGGCAACATTTCCTCAGAGATGCCAATTAATTAAGGTTTTCACGGACACTAAATCAAATTATCTGAAAGGATTCATGTTTGTGTCTTCTTTGGACGTGCTCAGAGCGGTTTGGGTCGCTGTGGAGCGTGGAATCTGCCGGAAATATTACAGAAGAAGAAGAGGTTTACAGCTTTATTGACTCTATTGAATTGATTAAATAGTAAAAGACGGACCAAGATGGAGGCAACTCTTTGTTTAGCTGCCTCCGTGTTTCTGTCCTTCACTGAAACCCGTTGCGCTACCTGATCACGTTACCCATGGGCTATTCATTCCAACAGAAAATATAAAAGAAAGAGATCAAGCATTCACACGGTTATTTGGCGCCGATATTTTCCTATTAAAGGGTAATATAGGAGGTTAACACCACCTCTCTTAATCTGAATATCCCTTCAGATCGCGTCAGTGAGTTCCCATCGAGGTGGTTTTGTTCTGATCATTAGCAGACTACTTGTGTCTGTGTAAACTTAGAATGTGGTTAAGAGTGAAATATTGCAGCAGGCTGTCATTAACAAGGCCAAAAAAAAAGCATGGAGGGCCAGGAATCAGTGAGCTGCTCTACTGGAAGTCTGTGCATATTCAGGAAATGTGAGTGTGTGTCAGAAAAACAAAACAAAATTAAAATTAAAAACATTCAGGCATGTCTTACCAGTTTGTTGTTCTCAAAGACATTATCCTTCCTCAGAGAATCAAAGTTGCTGCAACACAAAGCAGAAAGGAATGAACACGAGGAACAAAGCACATGTGTTCCAACTTCCCTCCTTGTTTTATCTGTTGACAAGGTACATGCTTAGTCACACACACACCGCTTCCTCACATTTATCATGACAGCGACAGCGTTGCGGCTGAGTCACCGACCCCGTGCTCTCAAAACCGAAAGGTACGCGAGGTTCAGCATGCGCTCATGACTGTGTTTAAATTGAGCAAACTGGAGATGAGCCTTTTAACCAGCGCTTAGCTCTTCAGCCCGTGTAAACACACGAAACAGAGCGGCCACGCCGGTCTGGCTCGGGGTAAGAACTGGAACGGAGAGAGGACGGCGACCGGAGCAGCTGTGTCTCTTCTTGAAAAGAAAGAAGTGTCTGTCTAATGACCTCTCTGGAAACAGTAATAATAATAAAAGCCTGTGTGTGAAGCAGCCAAAGTTCAGTTGCAAGATGATGAGAAAAAAAAAAAGAAAAGAAAAAAAAAAAAAGGCTTTGCAATATGAATCAAGAAGTGAATCAAGGGATTAGCATGTTATCTTATTCAGACTAACTTGTGCCAGGGTACTTTGAGGTACAAATATTATTCATTGGTCCCTGGTGGAAACTCTCCTGTTACTTGGAAAAGGAGCCGTTTCCTTTTGTTTCCTGCAGAAGCTCAACAATGATCTTAAATTCCTTCTGGATTGAGAGGGATGTCAGACGTGCAGAGAAACTGGACAAAGCACAACTATCAGTAAAAATACTTTTCAATCGGAATCAGAAATATTTTACTGATCCCCAGACGGGACTTCGGTCAGACGTGAGAATCTGCTGCTACTAGTTGGCTTTATATTATTACTGACTGAATATCTGAGTCCATTAGAGACTTAAGACATTTCATAAATCAATCATACACCGATCAGCCTTAACATTATGACCACATTCCTAATACTGTGTAGGTCTCCCTTGTGTCTCCAAAACAGTTGTGACTCATCAGAGAATGGACATGGGCCTTCTGAGGGTGATCGCTGTTATTGGGGGCCCTTGAGGGGAGGGGCCTCTGTGGATCATCCCACAGATACTTGATCAGTTTGGGATCTAGTGAATTTGGAGGCCAGGTCAACACCTTGCGCTGTTCTTAATATTTTTTGAGTTGTTCCAAAAGTGTTTTTGTGTGTGTCTGTGTCAGGCTGCATCCTGCTGGGGATGGCTGCTGCCATCAAGGAGTGTCATTGCTATGGGGTGGGGGTGCCTGGTCTGGTCCAGGTGGGTGGTACATGTCTAAGTAACGTCCACACGAATGAATGCCAGATCCAAAAGTTTCCCAGCAGAACACTGAATTGTCAAAAGGTGGTCAATGTTGTTTACTCCACCCGTCAATGGTCATAATGTTATGGCTTGTCTGTGTATAATCCAGAGAGTTGTCACTGAAGTTGAAATAACTTTAATTCAAAGCTGTGAAAGGCCTGGCATGTGTCAAATATAGAGTACGAGCAGCTTTTTAAGGGAGCAAATAATGATGGACTACTTTCAAGTAAGATTTCTTAGGATAGGTAGATTCTGGATGACGTGTACTAACCAAGTCCCTAGACCTTATCAGAGGGAACCAGAGGGAAGAACTTAAGGAAAGCTGCTTGAGAAAGCAGAGAGGGAGGCGGCAGTGTCTCTGGGCGAGAAGACAAGAAGTTCCGCAAGGCGCCAAAGTAACTTCCCAAGAGTTCAAAAAGAAGAGGGGTTAATTATTTAAAGGTCACTCCAACATTCCTCTACATCATCCATCTCCTGCCAGTCTGTGTAAGCGCTTACATAATGGATTACCAAACCGAAACACACTGTAAACGTCCACATAAGTTCATACTTCAAATCAGGATCTTTATGACCATTGTTTGCGTCCGTCTTTTCACCTGCTCTTTGACCTGAACGGTTTTGCTTTCAGGTTTCAGTCCGAGACTTAAAAGGTGGACCAGCTTCCAAAGATTTCATTTTAGTCGGCTACAGCTCAATAACATGGATTGCAGATGCATAAGCGTGCAATTTTCAACACCCCCAAAATAGTTAAGTGGCTCTTTGTGCAGACCACGGTGGCCCCTTTGGTCCCTGAGCTCCACGGAGTCCACAGCTGAGCTCATTCTCATGTTTACAGAACCAAGAAGCTGCACTATGATTCCTCTTTTTCAAAACCAAAGAAAAGAAACTGCTGAAACCTCCCACGAAGCTGGGAAGTAAAACAGCTTATGTGGTGAAGAGCCAGGATACCATAAACTGCCTGTGACTCTGAGCCAGGATTCAGAGAGCATAAACAGACTGGGACACTACAAACTTCACCCGGTTCCCGTTTCGCTGCGCCGTGTGTGTCCTTCGGTTTCTACTTACATGAGATCGGGTCTGTGTTTGTGGATGAGCGCGCAGAAAGCCATGCCGTCCCTGAAGGACGTGGTCATGTTGGTGATGGCCACATCCCGGTAGCCTTCGCACTGGACCCGGCACCACAGCTGCAGATTCTTCACGGCCGACATCCCGGAGGTTCAGAGCCGGACTGATCCGTGTGTGAGAGCTCAGCAGAGCCGCTGTAGTCCTCCAGGAGAGCTCCCCTCCCCTCTCTCCACTCTTCTCTTCCTCCCACTGCAGACTTTTAGAAACTTTCCACAGGAGCTCGGACACCACGCCGGTTCCGGAAAGCAGAAGAATGCAGGACGTGTGTTCGTGGGAATCACCTACTTGAGTCTAAGAGATCGGAACGAAACTCGTTGTGACACCTGTGGAACGTGCGCACTGTGACGTAGCGTGGGTGGAGTTCACTTGAGTGTTTTTTTTTTTGTTTTTTTTTAACTCTTTCATTGTGTGTGTCACACTGCCCTACATCATGAAGCCTCAATCCCAGGGCCGTAGAAAAGATTTTTGAGGCACAAAGTCATGAATCCAAACGTGTCCAGATCATTTATTCATTCATTCACCTTCTGTGACTGCTTCACCTGTGAAGGGTGTATCCAGATCATTTTGAGGATTAAATTACAGCCAGTGTTTTGTGCATTTCACCTCTCTGTATAAACTAAAGACAAACCATAATCCGCTGCTTTTAAAAACCCACCATGTAAAGTCCCCCCTCAGGGCATTAAAAACACACAAACAGTGTTGTGGATGTGCAGCGAGAAGCGGCTAAACCACCTCCAGAATAAGAAATCTATCAATACCTGAACAAAGGTGCTTCCACACCCATGTCCCAAAAGTGAAACGTAATTATTTATTTAAGGACTGCGGCTAATGCGCAGCTATTTCCTAAATAAGGAGCGAATGAAGGGCGAAACCAGTTCACCGGGTGCGGTTGTTGCTTGTTTGAATGTCAGCCTGTTCCGTCCTGTCTGCTGGGTGTGTCTGTTCACCGAGTTACCTGACACCTGCCTGCACACCTGAGCTGCTGATAAAAGCAACAGAGAGAGAGAGAGAGAGAGAGAGATAGAGAGAGAGAGAGAGAGAGAGAGAGAGAGAGAGAGAGAGAAGAGCCTGTTTGCAGATTTAAACATGCCTGTGTAGATTTGCGTCAGGTTTGTTTTTGGTTTTGGTGCATATATTTCATAAGATAGAAAAAGTTACTGGTACATATGTAGCACCACCATGTGGCTATTTATAAATCACATAATAACACATAACTGACCATAACGCTAGTATTTTTGTTTTTGTAAAGCAATATTTCCACATATTCCTTCTTCTACTTTTATGTTACTTTGACCAAATTCAGTACGTAATTCAATCACCAGCACTGATGCCTCACAGCAAGAAGGTCCCGGGTTTGAATCCATGGGCCGACTGGGGCCTTTCTGTGTGGAGTTTGCATGTTCTCCCTGTGTCTGTGTGGGTTCTCTCCAGGTACTCCGGCTTCCTCCCACCATCCAAAGACATGCTGGTTAGGTTAACTGGTGATTCTAAATTGGCCGTAGGTGTGAGTGTGAATGGTTGTCTGTCTCTCTGTGCTAGCCCTGTGATAGACTGGAGACCAGGGTGTACCCCGCGTCTCGCCCGATGACACTTGGGTTAGGCTCCAGGAATAAGCGGTTACAGAAGATGAATGAATGAATGAATTCAATCACCTTTTAAAAGTTTTCTTTATTTGCCATTCATTGATCATTTTCTAATTTCTAATTTTCATAACCCGTTGACCGTTCACCATGATTCCTGAAGAAATATGTAAATCAGTCCCATTTCAAGGCATACCACATACAGCTGGGGACGCATGTACACCTTTTAATTATCGTGGCTCAATTAACCAAACCTTTACATGAAGAATGGCCACACAATCCTTTCAGCTAATTGTTTTTACAGTATGATTTTGTATAGTTGGGTTTTATGAGGTGGCGGTACAGTGGAGTAGTGGTGGTTAGCACTGATGCCTCACAGCAAGAAGATTCTGGGTTCGAATCCAGGCCAACAGGTGCGTAGGCATAGGTTCTCTCCAGGTACTCTGGCTCCCAAGACATGCTCGTTAGGTTCATTGGTGATTCTTAATTGACCGTAGGTGTGAGTGTGAAAGGTGTGAATGGTTGTTTGTCTCTCTGTGATAGACTGGCGACCTGTCCAGAGTGTACCCCACCTCTCGCCCGATGACCGCTGGGATAGGCTCCAACCGCGACTCTTCACAGGACAAGCGGTTACAGAAGATGAATAAATGAATGGTTTTATCAGCACTGAAGAAACTCTCATAAATTCACTGTTCACTGCCTGTCCCACATTAAACAGCAGAGGAATTAGGAAACTAGTTGGTGAACATAGCTGAGCATTTAGCAGCTTTAGAGCCAAATATTTCCCTCAGGGGTTGGTGGAGACCAAAAATAGAGCTAAAAGAAATTTGGACCACAGATTTTCCAAGCTTTGAAGTTACTTGACATTTTATACAATTCAGTTTTTTGAAAGGATAAAAGGCTCAAACATTCCCAGTCTTTACATCACTCAATCTTTACTGATTTCTGACTGAAATCTTTGGTTGTAAAAAAAAATAAAATAATAGAAAATCTCAATAGAAACCTTTTATAGACACGTTTTATTAATCTTTAATGGCACCATTTGAATGAAACTGTTCATAAACATGTTGATTACACTTCATTTTACAGGTCCCACATAATGTTCTAGAAAAATAGTGATATATAAGTAGATATAACTAGAAAGGACTGCTCTAACTCTTTTATAGACGTTATATTTAAAATAAACTGTGTTAAACTGTTACACTTCCCAATTATCCTTCTGTATCTTAATCAGCTGTGTGTAAAGATTTGTTTGTCCTCAGGCAAGTATTGGTTTAAGGGACAAAGCTTCTAAAAATAACTGATGAGTTAAGTATTTGGTTGTGTTTAAATGAGGCAGCTGTCTTAAGTAACCTTCTTTCTTGTTTAAATTCTATCACTCTTCCTGGAAAAACCTATTAGGAAATCATTACTCGTTGCTGGGAATTTTTTAGTCAGCCGTTACTCCACATGTGTTGTATTATAGCTTTCGTTTCTATGTCAGGGGTCAAACTTGTTTCTTTCTATGTGTTCTACACTGGTCGAATAAACATTAATTCAATCACAACCAGATGCTTTTGGTCTGAACAGTTAAATGGACGACATGCAAACAAGCAAGGGAGCGTTACAGCTAGAAACCATCAAAGGAACGTGACAGCTGGGAAAATTTTAAACTAAACAATGGAGTCTGAGCAGAATTAAAAGAAAGAGAAACGACGCACACAGAAAGTAAAAGTAAGAAAAATATGACAATGGGGTAAAAATACAAGACGGCTGTTCAGATAAGAACGTCATGAAGCAGCAACATAACATAGACCACTGAAAGCAACACAGAACAGCCTGCACAGTACTCCCACTGTGACATGCTTTGTTCAATTTTTTGCTAATATTTAGGTAGCTAATTTTATTCTCTCGTGCTAATATGAATGGTTTTGTATCAAATATCTATTTATGGGATTCTCTGATGGTGCTACAGGGAGAATGATCTCTTGGCAGACATATTAATAATGGCTGCCTTCCACACATGTAGTCTTCGTGCTGGTTCACTTGCCTTCACATCGAAGTTCCATCGTATCTGTCTGAACTATTACACACACAATCCCGTCTTCTCAGATCCTCCTCGTCCACCCAACTTATTGCACCACCAGCCTGACTGTCCACCACGGGTTTTCTGAGCAATCAGTTGCTCAGCTCCATGCCTCCACGCTCTCCAATCTTGATCTCGTTTCCATTTACGTTTTAAATCTGCTTTTATTTTTATTGCATTGTATGTTTTGTTCTTATGATATTTTATGTAAGGTGACCTTGAGTGCTCTGAAAGGTGCCCACAGATACAAAGTATTATTATTATTTTTATAACTCCACTAGTCTTTCTTTTTTAACAAGTTTTATTTATGGCCAAACACCTGTGGCAGCTCTACAAGGCTAAATGCTAACACCAGCATGTTAGCTAGTTAGTTGTAGGCTAGCATGTGGTTATTTAGTGAAGCTTCTTTTGCATCTTCCCTTTCTTCCGTTTAATCTTTACAGAAATCTAACTGTAATCACAAACCTAAGTCATCACAACTAAGGCTAAATAAAATAAATAACTTCACAAAGCTTAGGGGACCAAGTGCTTTGAAAGGTGGCCACAAATACAAAGTATTATTATTATTTTTATAACTCTACTAGTCTCTCTTTTTTAACATCAAGTTTATGGCCGAACACCTGTGGCAGCTCTACGAGGCTAAATACTAGCACCAGCATGTTAGCTAGTTAGCATGCTACAAGACAAACTGTGTTTTTCCATGCTCAACATCCAGTGCTAACGTTGTGCTAATGAGCACGAAAGATCAAATACAGCTGAAGCTAAATGTCATTTCTGTTTAGCGCCCGTTACCAATTGTTAGCATGCTTAACTATTATAGTAAACACTACTGAAATGTTAGCATTTAGTTCACTGTGCCTGAGTAGAGCCTGACTGAATGGCTAACGTGGTTATTTAGTGAAGCGTCTTTTGTATCTTCCCTTTCTTCCGTTTAATATTTACAGAAATCCAACTGTAATCACAAACCTAAGTCCTCAGAGCGACGGCTAAAAAAACTTCACAAAGCTTAGGTGACCTTGTGTGCTTTGAAAGGCGGCCACAAATACAGAGTATTATTTTTATAACTCCACCAGTCTTTCTTTTTTAACAATAACAAGATTTGTTAATGGCCGACACCTGTGGCAGCTCTATGAGGCTAAATGCTAGCACCAGCATGTTAGCTAGTTAGCATGCTACTAGACAAATTCTGTTTTTCCATGCTCAACATCCAATGCTAACGTTGTGCTAATGAGCACGAAAGATCGAATACAGATGAGGCTGAATGTCATTTCTGTTTAGCGCCTGTTAGCATGCTAAACTATTATAGTAAACACTACTGAAATGTTAGCATTTAATTCAAAGCACCACTGTGCCTGAGTAGAGCCTGACCGAACGGCTAACATGTGGTTATTTAATGAAGCTTTATTTGCATCTTCCCTTTCTCCCTTTAATCTTTACAGAAATCCAACTGTAATCACAAACCTCAGAGTGAAGGCTAAAAAATAAATAAAAAATAAACAACTTCACAAAGCTGGAGGTGTTGATGGATTGAGTAAAAGTCAACAGAAGTAAAGAGCTCCCTTTCTCACACATACACACAATATACAAAAGGGAGCTCTGAAAAAGAGCTTTGTGTTGCTGATGTGGGGCGTCCCATCACAGCACCCACTTTAATCTTGGAAAAGAGAAACTCCTCCAACCAGAAAAAGAAAGGAAATGAACAATGAAGCTGCTTTTTGGCTTTTTAATAACTCCCAGAATTCTCTTACACAATAACCATCTGTCAAAAAGTGATTAAATGCTAGTTTAAAATTAAACTCAACATGTTTGTGTGTGTCCATGTGTATGTGTGTTTGTCTTATGGAGGATATTGTGAAACATTCTGTATGAAATAAGAAAAAAAAAAAAAGAAGTCCAGACTGAAACAGATTCTGGCAACATCCTCAGAAATGTGCAAACCCTGATACCCTGATAAAAAAAAAAATCTGATTTGAGAACGTGTTCAGCGTCCCACGTCCCCCATGAACAAAATGTCTTGTTCTTGTACGTCCACATGCCAACCATGCAAACACCCCCCACGCACAAATACTTAATCCTCCCAAATCCAGACAGGAAATGCCCTCGTCAGTAGAGCTGAATGCTTTTGACAGACCCCCGCCGCTCTCATTCTTCCTCCCTTTCTCTCGGCTCTCTCCTCCCCCTCCTGCTCTGAATGATATACGTGCCCTCCTCGAGCTCCCATCTGGAAACGGTTAGCCTGTGAACGTCTGCACACGGCCAATGAAAACACGTCTATCACAAGTGTGGTCGATCGGCGGCGGAGTGAGATTTAGATATCAGAGGGAGGGGAAATACGAGACAAGTCGTTTGCTTTGACTCCGTGGAGCTGATGTGCGTGTTTGTGTCTGTGTGTGTGTTTTGGGACAGTGGAAATATTTGTTTGGTGTCATGACTCAAGAGATCCAGTGTGGTTCTGTTTCTAAAGTGGCACATACCAAAAGATTTAATTATTTAATTCCTGAGTAATTTAACAAGAGTCCTCAGATGACCCACGGAGCTTAATGACAGACAGCCTGAGACTCTTCTATCCACATATCTGAAGAGTTTCACAAGGGGGGGAGCGGGGAGGGGGCTGAGGACGGTCTATGATAACATAAACACATAGAGAGATAGAGAGGGAGTCTGCACAGGAACAGGGGGCTTTTTTCAAAGGGAAATACTGTGGAACATCAGGGGAGGAGGAAATAATTGCAAGAAAAAAATTTAAACCTTGTTAAAGGCTCCAAAGAGTCACTGAGGGAAAAATAGCTGCGGTAAACATTAACCATGCATTTGGCCATTTCAGTCTTGAGCAATCATTATTCCCTGATAAGGAAAAGATAATTTTTAATTATGAGCTCACACGTTTGGTGCATTTAGAGGCGTGACGGATTAAAAAAAACAAAACTCTGATCAGAGTGACAGGAATGAGCGTTTATTATACACTTTTCTTCCCAAACTAAATTATGGTTTTCAGCAGAAAATAAAAACAAAAATAAACAACATGACAAATATACAAAATATGGCATAAAATCACCACCACGAGGGGAAATGAACACACATCTTATTCTGTAAAATGAAACCATCATCACAGCACAACAAACTCTGCCCTCTAGCGGCAAATGTGTGTACTTCAGCACTTCTGCAGGAAGATAAAAATTAATTTTATTCAAATAAAAGTCACATGTGCACGAAATCTCTGAAATAAAAACATTTTTTAAATCGTTTTATTTGCTTGTTCCTTGGAACTGCAATAGCTATCACAGTTTGTGCAGTTAAATTTAAGCATTGACACAAAAAACAAGGCTTCGTGATAAAATACTGGAAACACAAATGTGCAGTTTTACTTTACAGCCGATATGCATGTGTTGCTTCTGAAACAAATCCTTTTCCAAAGTTGCATAGGGCGCAGACTTTTCATACAAAAGCCCACACATTCAGATTTTCACAGCATCAAGGTTCAATTTCGGCAGAATGACTAGTGAAAACTCGCCGGTCTCAAAAATATTTTCTGGCTTTAGGTTTCAGTTTCATTCTTCTCTGACAGAAACCCCTCGCTGAGACAAGGGTCACGACTGGAAAATGATTGCAGAACACTTGGCTCTAGTATAATTTAGCAGTTTGAGTAGCTGTCGTGCATTAACAGCACTACGGTCGTCAGTGTTTCGATAGAAAGCCGGAAAAACAAAACAAAAAGAGCCTCTGGATGAACCCAAAGTCAATCAAAAACACAACACGAGGAATCATAAGGCACCTCCATCTACCTTCGCCACACTGCAGGACTAATTAGTGCAAAATAGGCCGTAAACAACGTTCAAGCACATGAAGTGTATTACAACGTGAACCATGTACAGACTGTAGTCACACAGCCCCGCGTTCATTTATTGCACATGCTCTTTCTGCCGATGACGCGTCGTTAAAATGCTGTTTTGGTTAAAAAAATAAAAATCTCTGAGGTCAAGCAAAGCGTTATGTCTGAGTCGGATCAGGTGACAGTTCGGCTGTGATTGTTGCATGTCCACACATTAAAGCTGCGGCTAAACTACTGCAGGTCAGTGACGGTGAGTCTCCAAAGCCTTTGAATGCATGTCTGTTGTGTACACAATGACCTTTTTTTCTTTTTCTCTGTTTGAACTGTACAAAGCTGGTTTAGACCTCGCTCGCTCCTGAATACATTCACTTTCACTAAAGACTGATTGACAGTTTCCATTGGCTCTGTACTCCAAAACATTACAGGTGAAATAAAAATTCAGTTTAATCAGCGACTGCAGCATTTTGCAGCGGAGAGTGAAAAAGATAGATGAGCACGACACCAAACACAGTATGTGAAATATTGTCAATTAAGAGAGGCTGAAACGCGCCGTGAAAATCTGAACCTCCAGTGTTCCCCCGGTCGTTCAGAGGTGTCCTCATTGGACACATTCAATCCATAGACTGTATAAATATGGACAGCGGGACAAAAGTGAAGCCAAAGCAAGTAGAGCTCCTCCTGGTGGCTGGCTGTAGTATAGGTCATAAGCTCCACCTCCTTCATGTTAGTGGATGGGACTTGCGCCAAACTAAAACACTAAAATACACGTCAAATAAATATCTTTCAAGGATGGTTTCGGTCGTTTTAGGTAGTTAGTTTTACTTTGACGCTATAGAAACAGGATGTAACATAATCCCAACCGCTCTGTAAAACCGTCCCGTGGGACCGTAAGAGTTGTAAAAACAAATTTTAAAATAAGTACAGTGTATAATCCACATGGTTCCACTCTTGGGCGTTACTGTGCAGATTCTGGCTCCAAACTCGCAACACGGCGCTGCCAGTATCCCTGGAAAAATAGCGTCAGTTTTGCCAATGCAAGGAAGTGGGGATGCGTTGTCCATATTTATATACAGTCTATGGTTCAACCGGACCGCAAAATGAGACACTCACCCTTTAAAAAGGTCAAAATTTACATATTAGACGTTAGCTGCTCTGGAGTAAAGAGCCATAACAATGAGAAACACTGCTGTCCTAACACTTACAGACTGTGTCAGCTTGTGACTTCAACGGCAAACAGTTCAGCTCTTTACATCCAGCTGATGGTGAAGTTCTGACTGAGGTTGAGACCCAGATCTGTGACTGTTAACACCTGCTGAGAGAAAGAGAAAAAGAGATTTATTACAGCATGGAAAATGTTTTCAGTTAAGTAAAATAAAAGCATATTTATTCTGTATTAAAACTCTGGAGCCTGTCTCAGCTGTCACTGGGCGAGAGGTGGGGTACACCCTGGACAGGTTGCCAGTCTATCGCCAATTAACCTAACTAGCATGTCTTTGGACGGTGGGAGGAAGCCGGAGTACTTGGAGAGAACCCAGGCAGACACAGGGAGAACATGCAAACTCCACACAGGAGATGGATTCGAGCCCAGAACCTTCTTGCAGAACCCGAGGAACCGATTCTCATTTTACCCTCACCTGGTTGTCTCTGTAGGTGAATTTTGCTTCCTGGGTGTTCACCAGCACGCTGCTCGGCTTCTCCTTTACGCCGTAGAACGACGCAGACTCCACGGTGATGTACGTGGCCTCCGTGTTGTTATGGAGCACTTGAGAAGTCATCACCTTCTACAAAACAAGAAAAAAAGAACGTAATGTGTGTGTTTAAACAAATGCTACTTCAGAAGTAATGTCCCCTGTGGAGAGTCTGTGCTCATTTTGGCACAGACTGGAGGTTTCCATTTTTAAGTTGCATATTAGACTTGATTAAATCTTAAATCTTACAAACTAGTTCCTAAACAGCTATATTTTAATTTAGTTTTAATGTGAGCACAGGACTTCTGTGAAATTACAGAGAGGAAAGGTCTCACTTTCTGCCCTTAGATTTCTTGTCTTCATCTACACACACAATCAAATGAATCTAACAAGTTCAGACACAGGTTGTGCAGGCTATCAACATGCATTCTGAGAAATGGAGCAAATCGAAATGCAGCAGGAGATACTGACGGTTTTCCCTAGAAGCAAAACTAAGCGAGGGCGAGCACCTGAGCGACGCTGAAAACGATGTAGGCGTACTGGCCGGTCTCGAAGGTGTCGATGCTCTCCCCGTCGTCCCAGAACAGATCTCCGCAGGCCGAGCCGTCGTCGGAGAGAGCGGAGACCAGATGGAGAGGCTGACCGCTGCTCACCCACAGGGTCAGGTTGGGCGCCTGCTCAGACACAAACGGAGTGAAAGTAGCGTGAGTTACTGGTTGGAGGAGGTCCAACAGTCTGGTCTGCAGACTCCACACACGTATGACTGTGGCACAAACAGATCAAGGTTTGCACATGTCGGATACGGATACTCTCATTTTTGTTGACTGTTCTCCAAAACTGTTAAACTGAGAGAATAAATTTGTGATGGAATAGAAATAAATGCTTCTCTACTGGTCTCCTGACTGTGCTTTTATGCATCACTGAAAATTCCTACACACAAAGTCGGCTGTGGTGTTACGTAATTTTTAATTAAACTGGTTTAGATGCAAATATTTAAATTTAACAGTATTATTCATCGCTAACACCAACATCATCGTCTCTAAACTGCACAATAACTACAGTTGTTGCCGTTCACTGCATATCAGAGCCGCCTCAAACACTGTGTGTGGCAACAATACAATGTAAATAAGGGAAACGGTGCCAAATAATGAGCCACTGCTGACGGCGGCTCAGTAGAGGAGGTGGAGGTGGAGACTCTGCAAAGTGATTTGAGGTAAATATATTTGACGGGTTTAAATGATCATGTGTGAAACTTTGGTCCAGTATTGTCAGTCTCATGTCGCCTTCTGTGGCGACTACTTGGCAAGATTTAATTGCGTTTCTTTCACTTTCATGTGGAGGATCCATACATTTAGACTTAATCCAGAAAAACAATAACAAGAGTTTAACTAAGAGTCCCATTTACCTGCGTTGGTATGATATTGCCCTCTCTCAGATGCAGGTTGATCTTATCTAGAGGTGCTTGGAGTTGGAGCTCTTCACCCTTACTGCGCACAGAGTCTCCCTGGGGGAAGTAGAGGGACACAAATGGACACATGTAAGTACCTGTTTATGCTGACACCATTCATTTAATCCAACACTGTTTACTCTGACCTGTGGCCATACTTTAAGAAAAAATTTGATTTTGATTTTACAACTGGAGACATAGACAAGAACATACTGTAGGCTAGACTATTAGACTACTACTGATTGTCTTTATGTGGACAATTAATAGTGATGAATAATTAGTAAAGTTGTCGCTGCCGCAGTAAACGCCCACTACTCTTTTAGTATCAGTGTTTACTGGTGCAGGCAAAGTAACAATTCAAATATATGTATTTGGCTGTAAACAGCACTGGGCTGTTAACATTAAGAGGATGCTTGTACAAGTTGAGTATTTCAAATTGAGCTTTGTTTTATTTAGTGAGTGCATCTACTAACACGGTACAAGCAGCGACTTTTAAACATCTAATTTCTGAACCATGGGTTTTACTCTGCATCTATAACAGCTTTGCTTTCAGATTCCCTAGACCAGCGTTTGAAACCCAGCGCTCCACTTCTGCGACAGTGTCTCCATCAAGTGGTCGACATAGCGTGTTGCAATCGCGTTCAAGGGATGAGTCGTCTTGCAAGGCCACCGCTCAATGCACATCTACAATATGTGTACATATATACTGATTACTGCGAGTCTTACCGTGTAGTAGTCGTACCAAAGACCCTCTGGAAAGTAGCCAACCACAACGTCGACTCCAGGGTCCAACACTGGCGTCACCAATAAACTCCTCCCCCAAAGGAACTGTTTGTCATTCCCGTATGTTTTCACATCCTTCGGGAACCTTTTCGAGCACGGAGAGGAAACAGATTCAGGGAACTATTTACACGTATAAGAAACAAAACACCAGAGTGTACTTTTAGAGTTGCACTCACTCAAACATTAGCGGTCGTGCAACAGTTTGTCCGTGAACGTGTGCGTGGTGGAAGAGGGTGTAGAGGACGGGGAAGAGAGAGTAGCGCAGCAGCAGAGCCTGCTTCATGGCCGTACGAGCCAGCGGGCTGAACGCCGTCGGGTCTTGAGGCTGCAAGAAAAACAATAAATAAATAATTTAAGGCAACACGATATCACTATTCTTTACAGTTTAAGCTAAAATCTAATAATAGCTATTGTTTTATGAAAGGAAATTCATTCATTCAATCAGAAATGTTCCTTCTTATTTCAGAAAGCTCTGTTTAACTGACAGCAGCTAACAGGTTAACAGGCTACATTCCTCAGTGGGCAAATCACAGAGGACTTGTCCTGGTCACTACACACCGACAATGTGGTCAGGAAAGCTCGCCAGAGGCTTTATTCCCTGAGGAGATAGAGGAAGTTCGACATGAACACTGTTGTTTGAGGGATTTAAGAGCAAGGACCACACCAGCATCGACTCTAACCAGAGGGACATCAAGAGGTGTGTTTACCTGCTGTTTAATGAGCTGGAGCTGAGTGAGTTAGCTATTTAAGCTAAGCTACGCACCTTTCCCCTGGTTAATGTTTGTTTCATGGCTTCTTCAGAAATCTCACAGCCCATGATGTGTGTTCATGTTCGTAAGTAAGATAATGAGAGATCTTAGCTAATGCAGAGTCTCCTAATCTTTCTGCTTTTTAGCGACATTGTAATAGCATTTAGTCAAAATTCATCCCAAACTTGCAGACGCCATCATGAAACCAAAAAGAAAAAACACTTTTCATTTTCTCAAGGGAGAAGTGATTTGCAGCCTAGGCCTGTAGGCCGTATTGTATTTCAGCTGGAGGCTCTCACCTTCATGCCAATGGCGTTGTGATTACGTGTGAAAGGATAGAAAGCTCCCAGCTGCGTCCAGCGGACACACAGTTCCTCCTGCGTCTCATCGCTGAACCCACAGATGTCTGCTCCCACCAGCGGGATGCCCAGAAGGTTAAAAGTCAACATACCTGAGGGAAATAAATGGCAAACAATTTCTTGCACAACTTGCAGAAATTCATGCAGCAGCATCGAATCCTCATGGCTGCAAACATTTCTAAATCATAATTTTTATAACGTCATAACTAGGGAACTCTATAAACGTATGTCAACTTGCGGCGTGTCACATCTGATGAAACTCTAACCTGCTACAGAAGTGTAAAGGTCTTTCCACTGGCTCCTGTTGTCTCCCAGCCAGTGACCAGAGTACATCCCCTGACTGGGGAAGGTGGAGCGAGAGATCACAAAAGGTCTCTTGGCTACGATCCGCTTCAGAGCGCTGGACAAGAGGAGAGGAAGAAAAGACGGCAGGAAAAAGATTTGAATGAAAGGACACAGAGTGTTATTATCAAAATGAAAAGGCCTTTCAGCATTTGCAGCCTTTTATCTAAGTGTGTGTGTGTTATAGATATCCACCTTGCAGAGGCTTTAGCTTCCATGAGTCCATAGAGGCTGTGAATATTGTAATGTATGGACTGCTTCTGTTGTGCAGTGGCACACAGAGTTTTCGATCTCAGCAAACCATTAAGGATGGCTGAAAAGAAAAAAAAGACAGTTTTACACTTTGTGACTCATGTCTTTTGTATTTATGTGTTATGTTATATTCGTTGCCTCCCACCTGGGGTATAAGGAGGATTTTCAAGACTGTTTGATGGACAGCCATTGGTCGATCCATCCAGGAAGTTCGACGGCTCATTCATGTCCTAAACCCAAAGGAGACGACGTCAGGGAGGATATACAGTAATTCCTTAAAGTCAGAGACCCTGTTTCACTTTTTTTGTAACAGTGTCTTCTATCCATATACTTACAATCCACAATCCATCAAATGGCACCTTCTCGTGGAACTTCTGCAAGTTGTCGTACCACCATTCATGTGTCACTTCATCAGAGAAATCAGGATATACAGTCAGACCGGGCCACACCTAAAAAAAAAAAGATAAAATAATAATTAAATGTTAATCCATTTAAGAGCCACTGGGGCTGGTGCCGTCGCTTAGCAGCTGATTAACTTATTTACAGATTAGACCTGGTCAGATAAGCTCGACCTCAAAGGAGTTTGAAACACAGCTGTGAGATAAATTAGATCTGACTGCTTGGGTTGTCTGTCTCTCCAAACCCAAGGTGTGTCAGAGAACCTCACCGTGGTGTGGTAGCTGGGGATCAGGCTTGTTCCAGTGCATCCCACAGATACTTGATCAGTTTGGGGCAAAGTTTACAACGTTTGCGAAGTTGTTTCCCAGCAGAATATAGCATTGTCACAAGATGATCAATGCTATTAACCTTTATTTACCATAATGTTATGGCTGAACCAGACTGATCTACTCAACATCATCACACTCCTACTGAATGAATGAGGTGATGAAGCATTAGGTGTGATGTCCACACCTTAGGACAATGGACACAGGTAAGGACGCCTCGAGAGCGTCTCCTCCTACGGGGTCTCCCGGTCGGACGATGCGAGCGGAGGTCTGCCGTCCACCTGTAGAGAGACCCGATGGGTGCAGGCGGAGACTCCACGGCGCCTGCGGAGTCTCCACATCCATCGGGTGTCTCAGTCGGCGGACAGCTGGTCTGTTGTCGCTTTGTCCAGCTCCAGAGAACCGGACCCCTCCATACAGTCGTTGGGGGGTATAGCAAGCCGATAACGTCTTGGTCGCTTCCATAGCAACAGTCAACTGTTTATTTTTGAAAGGTGTTTTATTTTGAAACTCTCCTGAACCTGATTTTAGGGAGACGTTCAGACTGATCCATGTCCTCCACTGGCTCGTGTCCTGTTGACAGTTAAACTTCATATTTAAACTTTGGAGCCCCCTGCTGGACACGATGACATGGTCATAAAGTTGACCGACTGCTTTCTCACTTTGTATCCTGGTTTATTTGCAGCTTGACCTCAGTTGACCTTGTATGTGTATGATTTAAACCCTTCAAACGGCTTGTAAATTTGGGATCCAGTGAATTTGGAGGCCAGGTCAACACCTTGTGCTGCTTTTCATGTTTTTTAAAGTTGTTCCTAAACCGTTTTTGTGTGTGTGTCTGTGTCAGGCTGCATCCTGCTGGAGATATCTGCTGCCATCAAGGAGAGTCATTGCTATGGGGTGGGGGGTGCCTTGTCTGGTCTAGGTGTGTGCTACATGTCTAAGTAACATCCACATGAATGAATGCCAGGTCCAAAGGTTTCCTAACAGAACATTGTATTGTCAAACAGATGGTCGATGTTATTTACTTCTCCTGTCAGTGGTTTTAATGTTGTGCCTGATCGGTGTATTTACACAGTTGATTAATCATTAAATGAATGAAAGATTACACTCCACATGATTACGACAGATAATAAATGTAGTTCCACCGAAGAATGAGTCACATTAAATGAGATATGATCTCTCTTCTGAGTTTTTCCAATACGCGTCCTCGCACTTGAGAACTGACGTAGTAAATAAAGTAACAATGCTCCGAATATTTCAGTCACATCATGTCAGTGCACATTAGACAAATGGCCCAAGAATCCATATTTTGTAGCATATCAAGCAAAACTAATGAAAATGATCTGAACTGTAAAAATGAATCCTTCTGCTAATATGTGTCACCTTAAACCTCAGTCCATCACAAGATTAAATTAAACATGAGAAACAATGACATACACTGATTTTTAAGGACACAACCAGAGAACCTCAATTAAAACCGTCTAATCCTTCAACTGCATCCTTCTAATGCTGCATTGTGACTCATGTCTCACCTTCCCAATAAGTGTTTCTCCTTCAGCGTCTTTAATAAAAACTCCTCTCTTCCGTCCTTCTTCGAACGGCCAGTATGAGCCCTCAGGCTGCGTGTTGCTGATGCCTGGGTCCTGCAGTTCGAGAAAACAACAGTCACACACACACACACACACACACAGGCTCCAAATCAGAAAATAACACACGGCAAGCAAGTGCAAGCGCCTGTGTACCAGCATCATGACGTAGCGTTGGTTGTGAGCGTGGAGGTCCTTGACCATGTCTGGCAGTGTGGCGAAGTTTTCCAAATCGTAGGTGAAGTCCATGGACTTCTGCATGTAGTCAATGTCGTTCCACTGGACGTCCTGCGATCGAACAGAGAGACACGCATCACAACAAAGCGGTGGCTCGTCATTAACTTCTTACGACCTACATTCGAACTGTGTTCCATTCTTAAAAAAAAGTGGCAGAAGAAGCGAACCTGTTGGAAATATAATCATATGAAATAATGTAAACAACATCTAGGTTATCCAGTGATTACCCACATCCATTTAATTACACATTAATTTGAAAGACACTTCCTTTGAAAGACACCTGGCACTACATAACAAGCTTGTATTTGTCATTCTCAGAGTAATCATTACATTGATTAATTCTCTACTGCAGACATAAGCTTATTGTTATAATCATAGCTCTGCTGGTTTTATTCTGACTTTTATTCTTGTCATTCTGGTTTATTCATTTATTGCCTTTATCGCACAAAACAAAATTTACCTGGGGTATACCATTATTCCTCATGCTCTTGACAACCTCCCAGGTAGAATTACTCGTGTTGTAGCCCCAGCGGCAGAGATGGTATCCCAGAGCCCAGTAGATCGGCATAGCTGGATATCCTGTGATGAAGAAAGAAGAAGTGTGAGAGAAAGCAGCAGGAGGAGGAGGAGGAGGAGGAGGAGGAGGAGGAGGAGGAGGAGGAGGCATCACGCAGAACTGAAGCCCAAATTATGCTTCCGCGTTGACACAGCGCGAGGGGGCGTACGGACCTATTGCGGACCTATTACGTCCTTGCGGACCCCCGTGCGTCCTACGCAAGGGCCTGACGTGCACCTCCCAAAAATCCTCGACGCGCGTCGAGGTGACGCAGCAGCAACGCAGCAGCAACGCAGCAGCAACGCAGCAGCATTGGCTGTGATTGGTCCGCTAACTACATCCGCTGGTGACCGCTTTTCCGGTTTCCACTCATAAACATCATTGTCTCCTTTGTCGTGCCCTAATTTGCAATAGAAGTATTTCTTCCTCTGCTTGAATAATTTGGAGCTCCAACGCCAGTCTCTCTGTCTTGGTGTCCATCGTACACTGTGACTACGACAAAAGCCGGAAGGTAAATAACTATACGAGGCGAGATACGTCACAAGAGTCTCGGTCGGTCGGTCACAAAAAATCATAGCGCCCTCTACCGGTGTGGCATGCATTTCGACACGTAAACCCCACGCAGAACCATCACGGTCTCACAACTGCGTCCAAGCAACTGCGTGGCCATTGCGTGATCACTACGCAGAAGCATAATCCTCGCTTGAGGGTGATTAAGGTCTCCTTTCTCCAACATACCTGATTATAAAAGCGAGCTGTACAGAGATTCCTAATCAGAGCTGAAGAAACTCAAACCTTCTGGAAAGTGTCTTTAACTGGTTGATGTAAAGTCAGAATGTCATGTTGGTACTATTCAACTGTGTCTGAACTCACTCCCACTGACCTATAACTTCCATGTACTGTTCAATCACCGAACCAGGGTCGGGACCGAGGAAGACATAAAAGTCAAGGATTCCACCGATGGTACGCCAGGTGAGGGCCGGGGCCGGCTGGAGGGCCACGTCTGATGAAAGAGAAGAAAAGTGACGAAACGTTATTTATAAGAAACTCCTAGTGGTCGAGCAAAAAACAGGGTCAATCAGATACAAGACTGAGTTGAGAGAGAGAGAGAGAGTTGTGTAGTTCTCCCTTGTGCCTCCAAAACAGTTGTGACTCATCAGAGAATGGACATGGGCCTTCTGAGGGTGTCCTGTGGTGTCTGGCAACAGGATGTTGTTAGTGGGGGGGTCTTTGGGTTGAGGGGAGGGGCCTCTGTGGATCATCCCACAGATACTTGATCAGTTTGGGATCTAGTGAGTTTTTTTGAGTTGTTCCTAAAGCATTTTTGTGTGTGTGCCTGTGTCAGGCTGCATCCTGCTGGGGATGGCTGCTGTCATCAAGGAGTGTCATTGCTATGGGGTGGGGGTGCCTGGTCTGGTCTAGGTGGGTGCTACATGTCTAAGTAACATCCTAATGAATGAATGCCAGGTCCAAAAGTTCCCCAGAAGAAGATTGCATTGTCACAAGACGGTCAAATTAATCACTGGAAAGTCCATCTGGGACTTCTGCTTTTATACAATTGCTTAATTTTGTCAGCTGCTGTCATCTGATTTTAAACGTTGCAAAACTGTAGCATCAGCTATTTATTCTGCAGCTGATGACCATTAATTGCAGCACTAAAGTTGAAGCAAAAGTGGAAGTGAAGTGGATCACGGCGACAGGCAGACTGACCCATGGCATTGGCGTTCAGCAGGAAGAAGCCGTGTGAGTTTCCTCCGTCTTCCATCGCCAGGTAAAACGGATGGACCCCATACAGGTTGGTCTTTTCCTACATTGCAGAAAGAAATGCAAGGTTGTTTTAGTCAACTTTCATCAAACAATCAAGCCATAATCCGAAGAAGCCAAATTCTGAATCTTCTGTAAATCTGCCTTTTCTCACTCACGACTTGAGTCATAACTGTTAAAAATGAGTCTTCATTTCATAACTGTAAACAGTGTTATTCATATATAATTGACGACTGCTGAATTAAGTGGAGTGCAGCCATAATTGTCATAATGACAAGTCAATTGTGTCTAATGTGGAAAAAATTTGGCTTCATGTCAAATACTGATATGAAAATGAATCATCCACTACCACTCCTGTTTATGTGCAGCAACATTTCTCCACCATTTTCCATTGGTGACGTTATTTTTAGATCTCTCACAGCCTCCCTCTTATTTTCTTTCAACAACCTTCCCATAACAACTTCGCAAGAAATGTGGGCGATTTCCTTTTGGCCGTGCAACTTCTACCCCGACCTTGCAAACCGCTGGTTTATTGGTTTGTGCACAACGCACACAGAAGATCATGTGTGTCGCAAACTGCGGTAAAAATCCAAAATGAGATGCATATTCCGAATGCATCGTATAAAAAACCCAAAGGAACGCTCTGAAAACACAAATAGCGACAGCATATCTCACGTCTTAACCGTAGGTGCTCCATTAGGAGGCAAGAGATTCTGTGTCAATCAAGTAACATTTATTTCGCGACGTCTGAGGATCTTTAAATATCGTTTTTTTGCTGGAAGGCCGATTAAAATTTATAAAATCTGACACCAAAAGCAACCAAAACTTGAGGCTGAAATGCTGTAAATACTGTAAAGGCAGAGCAATGACAGGTGTTATTACCGTAGGAGGCACATCTCTGGCCCACATGGTGAGTGTGTTCCAGTGGACGTCATGCAGAAAGTTGGAGCGGTGCTCCCCGAGGCCGTAAATGAACTGACTGGCCAGGGAGGTGGAGAACTGGAGGAACTGATCCGCGTAGAAGAGCGGAGCCACGGTGGTGTTCAGACTGACGGGAAACGGAAAACAATTAATCACACAGAAAACAACGTCGGACACAACATATGACCAGCTGGGTTCCACGGCCCTTTCTTCACATTCAACCCAGTTCAGACGACAAGATTTTTCCTCTCCAGGTTTAAATCTCACCGTTATTAACACTAGTTCATATTAGATTAGGCACAGTTTCACAGTAATTTTGGCAAATAAACATATTTTTAATTTAACTTCTGCCTCTACGTTCAGCCATAACTGACAGTTGCAAACATACAGTCTGCTAAATGTCCACTGAGGATTTCCGAAATCTGATCTTGACATTATCTAATCAAATGTTTTCTACTCAAATCAGACTTACAGCACCACTCCTGTAGAGCGCCTCTTCACAATGAGACCAAACGGCTGCTCTGAAACCTCCACTATGTACTCGGGGCTTTCTGCCTTCTCTGTGACGTTGGGGACGGAGATGGGGACCTCAAAGCGTGAAGCTGAAGGGTCCGTTATCTAGATGGAGAGAAAAGTCTGCGGTTAAATTACACGATGAAAAGAATTTAAAGCAGTATGCTATAAAAAATAAATATCTTTTAGTAACTTTACACCCACGTGGTTCAGTCAAAAAACAGGCACAGAGTTCATTGACCTATGAAATCTTGTTTGTTTCTTTGTTTCTTTGTTTAATGGGTTGATGTGATCAGTAATCGGTGCGTAAACAGGAACAAAGATTATGTTGTTGTTGTTTTTTTATGACACTCATAACTCATTTACTATTCTACCTATCTTATCAAATATACCAGCCCACTGGTGTTGACCTTTGCCCCATTCAATGTTATAGCCTTTTTAACAAGGCACTATTAATATTTTTACCAAAACACGCTAACTTATCTTGGCTGTTGCCATTTTGGAGCCTTTTTTATTTTTTTTTTAGAATAAATTAATATAGCACTCACAGATTCACAGATTAATTTTCTCCAACACAGAATATTTATTCTTTATCTGGGGTTTTGGTGGTCTGATACGAGTAACTGGTAAAATAATCATGAAGGGTCTTCACAGTCGATTAAAAAGTTAAATTATTTACAGCGTGAAAATGATTTAATTCCCAAAGCACACGGCTCTGCACTGAAAAATATGACGCTGCATTGTAATCTTGCTTGCTTAAAAATACATGCAAGATTACATACGGTTGGTTTAAGGCCTCTGCATGGAAATGTTAATTTGAAAAAGAAAACTGAGTAGACTCTACTTCCTGAGGAAGCTTAGGTCTTTTAAAGTATGCAGCAAGTTGCTGGAGATTTTCTACCAGTCTGTTGTTGCGAGCGCCCTGTACTTTGCTGTGGTTTGTTGGGGGAGCAGCACCGGCAAAAAGGACATAAGTAGGATCGACAAATTGATCCGAAAGGCTGGTCATGTGATTGGCAGTGAGTTGGAGACGTTTGTCTCAGTGAGGGACAGGAGGACACTAGGCAAACTGCTCTCCATCATGGACAAGTCGTCACATCCACTACACCAGACAATAGAGGGACAGTGGAGCTCATTCTCCAACAGACTGATCCAGCTCCGCTCCCACACTGAACGCTACAGGATGTCATTCATACCATTCTCTGTCCAGCTGGACAACAACTCACCTTTCTGTAACAGATAACTCTGTGTTATTCATGTTAATGGACACTACTGCACCTTACACCTTACCCTGTGTATATAATATATATTCTTCCGTCTCTATTTCTTGTACATTTATATATACTAATATGCTAATTTGTACATTTTGCTTATACTATTTTATTTTATTTTATTTAATCTTTCTTTTATCCGTGGTTCTTAAGAGTGCTACTGCTACTGTGACCAAGCAATTTCCCTTGTGGATGAATAAAGTTTGTCTAAGTCTAAGTCTAAGTCTAAAATGCATGCAGCCAAGTAGTAGAGCAGAGGTCTGGGCAAGCCCCGGGCAAATTACACGTTCTGTTGACGTTTGGGAAAAGACGAAAACACAGCCCGTGCATAAACAACAGCAAATAAAAACAGCAACTGCACCGGTCTCTGAGGAAGGTTAAAAAAAAATTGTCACAGTGAATCATGAGGTGATAGATCTCCTGACTCATCAACTCTTGTCACAACACTCAACAACCACAGGATTCACTAAGCCGCCGACTGAGGATCTGAAAACCAGACTTCCAGCTTTCCGTTTCCTCTATTTCAAATGTCATTTAAAAAGACAATTAAAATATATTGTGCGAATCAAGATAAAATCAGGAAGAGTAAGAAACCTCTGAGACAAAACTGTGCATCTACTGGGCACCTTTCCACTGTGCAGCAGCTCAACGGGGTCTAATTTCTTTCTAAAAATATCTCAAAGTGGAAGATTTATCTGGTTACAAAATGTATTTGCCAAAGGGGAGACTGCAGCTGCATGTGTTTGTATTTACTGAATATCTATATATATCTATATATATATGTAATTTAACCAGTCATTTGCATAAAATCATTTTTATGAATCATTTCATGCGACTCTACTCTACTCACCCTGACACGAAGTCGTTTGTCTGTCTCGTGGCGTATGTCCACCTCAACAGTAAGGATGTCTCCAGGGTAGTAGGTCTTCACCTCCTTAACAAGCGTACCTTTCTGTCCCAGTTGCGTGTCGTTTAGTGACACAAGTGAGTAGGAAGGGAAGCCCGGAGGGTAGAAACACCAAGGGATTCCGTTTTTCCTTGACGGCCGGGCGGTCGAAGACGAAGCCGTGGACGCGGGGATAAAGCAGCAGTTCCTCGCCTCGCACAGCTCCTGGGTCACGACCGCACTCCTCTCAGGGTAGCAGTCGAACCTCCACGCCTCTGGGATTAGACTGCAGGCCTCGCGGCGGGCAGCGGCAGCGGTGTCGTTCACTTCTGCGTCAGAGTCCGGTTTTGGTCCTGTGGCCGGCGGCGGCGGCCCTTGAGGCTGGTTGGGGGTCCCGTGGAGCCAGAACATGGTGCCCAGGAGCCAGCCGCCGAAGAGGATCAGCAGCAGGCAGCCGATCACCAGGAGACCTTTGGTGACGGAGCATGACGCCAAACGTGGAAGCAAGGAGGTCTCCTCTGGATCCAGCACCTTGAGACACAGCAAGGGAAGCGGATCGTCAAGTTTCAACACATTTTTAAAAACTCATCACGCTGTTTCAAGTTTCAGTGAAAATCAAACCGACAGTTAGGATTTTTAACCAACTACTTGGTAACTATTTAACTTAAAAGCAAAGTAAGCCATTCTTAATTCAGGAACATGAACAAGGAACTTTGCTTTGAGCCACACAGATATACACCAATCAGCCACAACATTAAAACCACTGACAGGTGTAGTGAATAACACTGAGCATCTAGTGAATACAGTGTTCTGCTGGGAAACTTTTGGACCTGGCATTCATGTGGATGTTACTTAGACATGTAGCACCCACCTAGACCAGACCAGACCAGGCACCCCCCACCCCATAGCAATGACACTCCTTGATGACAGCAGACATCCCCAGCAGGATGCAGCTTTAGGAACAACACGAAAAACATGAAGAGCAGCACAAGGTGTTGACCTGGCCTACAAATTCATTAGATCCCAAACTGATCAAGTATCTGTGGGATGATCCAGAGGCCCCTCCCCTCAACCCATAGGACCCAAAGGTCCCCAGACACCACAGGACACCCTCAGAAGGCCCATGTCCATTCTCTGATGAGTGCTGTGCCTGACCATGTGTATAGTGGACCGTTAAAATGTGTACTGGTTAGAATGACTCACTTCCTCTTTATCTTTACCAATATCGGTGACATTAACTATCTTCAATGTAAGCATGGTTGTTTTATAGTACATCGCCCTGATTCTTCTGCAGAAATGATTAAGAGAAAGACAGGCTACCATCTACAGTTTTAAATCTCAACGGAGGAAGATGACAAACAAACAAACAAACAAACAAACAAATAATCGACTCACTGTAGACCGTCCCCCCCGGACAAGATGAGGCTCCTCCAACAAAGCTTCGCTGGAAAACTGGACGTCCTCCGGGTTCAGCCGCTTGTAGGAGACCATCGTGGCAATGTGCGTCCTTCAGCGCGAGACACCGAGTGACAGACTGTGACAAAGGGACAGGAGAGCAAAGTCCAGCACGAGTGTCTGTCAACACTTCCTGCTCGGTGGAAGAGGAGTGCATGAGAGGGAAGAGTGAAGTGAAAGTCATTTCTCAGTTTCTGTTGAATGAGCATGTGACAGAAAATGCAGACTGTTGTCTTTAAAGTCATTGTGCATTGAAGGAGGAAGACATTTCTCAACCTTTAGCATCATTAGCATTCAACATAATAAGCTGTCAACTATATGATTCATGACAATAACAGGACATTTAAGTTTAGCCTTTGTGTTGAGGTCATGCACCTTAGCAAATGCAGTTATAACAGTCTGACTTAATCATACTTTTGACTCAGGGCTTGTTATATATTTAATATTACCACTGGGCTGAGGCACTTTGAATATCTGATACTAGCAAAACTTCAGTGCAGCATGCTGCAGCTAAAGCTAGCCCTGCGTAGAAAACTATGTGAATGTCAGAGTGCAACAGGGAGACATTTTGAATTAATTCCAGTTATTTTGAGGTCTGACTGGTTTCACTCGGGTAATTATTATAGACACGACACAAACAACAACTACTCCTCCTCGCCTTGCAGGATTAACGTAGCAAAGATAACGGTTATCTTTGCTACATTAAGCTAGCAGTAGTGTAACTTAAGCTATGCTAACGTTAGCCGACAGCAGCGTTAACGTCAGAAACTTACATATAAATCCTCGGAGGTGGGCACCGACGCAAAAAAAAAAATTACAGCACACGGGACAAGTTCACTTTAAATAAATGTTAATGTTTGCGAGGACTTTCGTAACGCAGATAACCTCCACCGCCGCCTGCATCATGCACCTCTGTTTATCTCTACGGCGCCTTCAGGTCACCTCGTATTTTCCGGAACTTCCGTTTAAAAAAGCAAGCGTCACCTCATCGCGCACGCCGGATTCACGCCCCTGTAAATTGTCTCGTTAGGATAATTCGTGTGAAATAAATAACTAATTTGGGTATTTATTTAAAAAAAAACTGGAAAGGGCCGGGAATGTGTACGTGCTTTCAGTGCTGCCTTCAAGAGCATGTGGGAGTTTCAAACAGTGGAGAGTTGGCTGCTCGGAAACAATAACAAACTATGTATGCAATAAAAAAAAAAAGAAGTATAACATGACAAAAGTAGTTAATAATCCAGTCAATACTTTGTCTTCGCGGGTTATTTTGAATTTAGTCTCTGACAGAGCTTCACTTTTATTATTGTCTCCTTTGTTTTTGTTTTTTGTTTTGTTATTTTTTTATTGTTTCTCTTTGTGCATGTGTGTGTGTATATTGTATTAAGTGTATGTAGATTATGTTTTTTTTTTTTTTTGGTTTGTTTGTTTTGGTTTTTTGTTGTAATTCAAGTCAGGAATATATTTTATTTATCAGGCATATCTAAACTAGTTGCAATGAAGCTGGTGTTGTTATTCATTATTTAAAGAGAAGGGGTGGGAGTTTATAAGTTATTCTTCTTCTCACTCCTTTTCGAATATGTATTTCTATGTTTAAATGTTTGCCTTGCTTTTCTTTTTTCTTTTTGGTTTGCATATTCGAAATAAACACTTCAATCACTTACTGCAGCAGCTCAGGGTTGTTGTTTCTTTAATTACAGATTTTAGGCACACAGGATTGATGCAAGGTTCTTGCAAATGTGAGTCTAATTTTATTGTGTAATTTGCAAGTGAAAACACAACAAGAAAGCATGTGCCTTTGTCTGAAACTACAGTGTGTTGGTATTCTTTATCTACATTGCAAAAAAAAAAAAACAATCAGGTAATTCTCAGTCAGGACTGATTTTAACTGATCGAGTTATGGGAGAGTGTTTGCTCCTGAAACCCCAACCAAGAGACCAAGTTTGTAGTCATTTTGCTTTTTTATTGTTCATTATAACATGTCCCATACAATTAGACAGAAGGAGTACTGGTCTAAATTTTCCATCTACATGGCTTCAAAATAATGCCTTTTGTATCATCACCTTACATGGTTAAAATGGCCTTTAACCGAGAGCCGTGAAAACCAGGTGAACCTGACTCATGATTTGGTTCTTAAGTAACTGCAGCACAAAACGGAGATATGATTCACCACAAAGGCGGAGGTTTTGGTTTTGGCAAAGATCTTGTGCATATTACGATTCCATGTCTCATTACAGGCCGACTTTTCTGAGTATGAATTCCAGTTTCACCTGATTTTTTTTTTTTTAAACTGCTCAACGGCCTCCTTAGCGGCTGATACAAAAACACAATTATTCTTCGATAAAAATGTCAACATACGTGTTTAGTTTGATGACAAATACTTCATGGAAAAAAAGTGGAGTCACAGACCGTTTTAAATGAATCATTTGTCCTAGCATAATACTCTAAATGTGAGCGTGAGAAATCACAGTAAATTTAACATTTAAATAGTTTCTAAGACTTTGCAAAAAGTTTTAGTAGGAACATTTGTTTGGTCGTTTTGTCTGAAACTGCTGAACACATCATTTGACAAGTGCTTCTTAATTTGTCTTTACTGCTTTTGGAGTAACATATTTTAGCTTCAATACTTTTTGTGTAAAGTATTCAAGGAGGTAGTCCCTTACTTTCCCCTCATTCAGTTTAACCGTCTAAAGTCTTGTAATAATACTACTGGTTCATATCTGGTTATATAAATACATCATTCGTTTTTGTCTGTTATGCACATATTAACTGGAGAATTATCGTCACTCTGCGAGAAGTCATCATTCTTTACGCTGAATGCCGACTCCTCCTCATTCTGAATCAGCTCGTGTTTTCGTTTGTGCAGCCTCAGACTTTGTGAGCGGCTAAAGCCTCTCCCGCAGATGTCGCAACCGTATGGCCTCTCTCCCGTGTGAAGCCTGAAATGGTTCTTGAGGCTTGAAGCTCGAGTGAAACTCTTTTCACACTCGGAACAGTCAAACTTCTCCCCAAAGTGGATTTTCTCGTGCTCTCTCAAGCGGCCGGACTGGTTGAAGCTCCGGTCGCACACAGAGCAGTGGTAGGGCCTCTCTCCTGTGTGCGTGAGCCGATGTCTGTTCATGGCGCCCGAGTGGGCAAAGCTCTTGCCGCAGTCAGGACAGGAGAACGGTTTCTCTCCTGTGTGAACTTTATAGTGACCTTTAAGCTGACCCTTTTGGGTGAACTGTTTTCCACACAGCGTGCACTGGTATGGTTTCTCTCCAGAGTGGATTCGCATGTGGATCTGAAGGGCAGACATCTTGTGACAGTCTCTTCCACAGAGCCCACAGCAGTAAGAGCTCTTTGCCAGCGTACTACTGAACTGTTCTTGCCCTGGTGATGCTGGAGGGCTGTCTTTCCCACTGTCAGCAGTGTGGTCAAGATCTTCTCCAGCGACTGTAGAAAATAAGAGTTAAAACACAAGATTTAGTAACACTGAAACGGAAAACAACAAATACAAATCTTTTCATTTGCTCACTGTGTAAAAACAGATAGAGAAAAAAAATACTATATACTTGAGTGTCAACTTAAAAGACTTTCAGCTAAATAAATACCTGTTAAGTCACGATCTATAACAGAATTAGATAATACAATGGTTATGGCCCATTGATGTAAATACTATTAGTGCTAGTGCTAACTTGCGAATGCCAAATGCTCAGTGTAATTGGTCAAGAGGACAGATTTCTGACGACCTGCGTTTTAATAATATCAATAACAGAAAGTATTCAGTGAACTTGACCCTTAATTTTGTATAGGATTGCAGGTTACAGGAGGATAAAGGAGAATAAATAGCAGTACAGTTAGCTCTGGATACTTTAATGCAATTTAATGAGACCCTACACCCCGGTTAATGACTAGGTTCCAAAGAGAGGGGCAGCAGATTAATCAATACCTTCAATGTAGTAATAAGTACTAGGATCTGACATCAGGTATTTTAATCACCGTTCACAGGTTCCTCTTCTTCCTCCTTTACTGTAATACTAATGTCTGTGTTGCTTTCCTGTTGATGCTCTTTGGGCTCCTCTGGGCTGGTACAAGCCTCCCCACCAGACACCGGATCTGAAGTTTCTTCTACAGGGAAGAATCAACAACAACAACAACAACCCATAAGTGACCAAAAGTGGCAGCAGCAATTTTAAAACTTTACAAAGAAATTTGGAATATCATGTTATGTACCACACAAAGGTTCCTCTTCTTCCTCTTCTTTTACTATTACATTCATATGTGGACTGGCACTCGTGTCCTCTGACTGATCTACTCGTTCCTTCTGTTTGTTTTCACACTGAGCGGCTTTGTCACAGTTAAGACCGTCTGAGGAAACGGGCTCAGCTCCGCTCAACAAACTCTGGGTGCCAGACACCTATAAATACAGTTACATAATAAGACATTTAGGTAATGATGCAGATAAAAAACCTATTTTTACTTTACTTCGATGCAACGTTTTGGCTCTACCTCTGAGCTGGTGTTGTCGGCGAGGTCTCGCTGGGATGACTCGCCAACTGCGTCTTGACCTATGCCTGAGTCAGTACCTGTAACTGATTCATTCTTGTTCTGTGTGCATGATCGCCTGTGGTTTCTGAGCGTTCCCGCCAACGAGAAGTGTCTCCCACAGTCCGCGCAGGTGTACGGCTTCTCTCCAGTGTGAATCCTGGTGTGCCTTCGAAGCTCTCCGGGAGCAACAAAAGACTTATCACACTGTGTGCAGCTATATGGTTTTTCTCCTGTGTGAGTCCGCATGTGAGTAGTCAGGGTCCACTGCTGTGCAAACGTCTTGCCACAGTCAGAGCAGTGATACGGTGTAATGCCAGTATGGAGACGCTCATGTCTCACAAGCGTACCTGACAGGGCAAACCGTTTGTCACAAAAGGAGCACTGGAAGGGTCTCTCTCCAGTGTGAGTCCTCTGATGATCTCTCAGCTCAGCTGCCGAGTTACAGCTCTTGTCACAATCTGAACAAGGAAACTTCTTCCTTGTGAAGCCTGCGACAACCTCAGAGTGCATCGCCTCCAAGTGTGTTTTCAGGTGCCAGTGACGAGAAAAGCTCTTCAGACAGATGGAGCAGTGGTACGGCCTCTCGCCAGTGTGCGTTCGCCGGTGTAGCCGGAGCTCCCCCTGACTGGCAAATCTTTTCTCGCAGAAAGTGCATGGGAACGGCTTCTCCCCAGTGTGGACCCTTTCGTGGATCATAAGAAGCCCCTTCTCCGGAAATCTCTTCTCGCACATGGAGCAAGGGAAAGGTCTCTCTCCTGAGTGAGTACGTAGGTGGCGCTGTAGTTTAGAGGCATAAGGAAAGTCTTTCCCGCATACTGAGCAGCTGTGAAGAGACGGTGGCTTTTCATTCTCACTTTGATCAAATCTGTTTGAAGGAGCCTGCGCAGGTACAACGCCCGGAACGGTACGCAATCCTGTGCAATCACAAAGACAAGAACTGCATTTCATTTTATGACAGTAAAGAGTTGAGAAGATATGTTCAAGTTAATCTACAATTGTGTTTCCTCAAAATAACAAAGCAACTAAACATTATACAAAGACAACACATCAAATGTTGAAACTGAGAAAGATTGGAAAAGTTGTAACGCTTAGTAAAATCTGATGGAAGCTGTCAGAGCTAATTTGGTTAAATGTCAACAAGTCAGTGATGTGACTGGGTATCGAGAAAACATCTTGGTGAGGCAGTCAGAAGACGGGGAAGGGTTCGCCATTCTGGGAAAGACTGCTTGGGCAAAAAGTTGATAGAATAACAGTTGACAGAATAAAATAGCAAAGAGTTTGTGGATTTTATTTTCTACACTATGCAGTATCATTTAAAGATTCAGAGAGCCCAGATAAATATCTGAACTTAATGGGCTCTGAGAAGCCACTGTCAATGGAAACAGTTCATTGCTGTGTCCACAAAAGTTAAACTTCTACCATAAAAAAAACTACACATAAATTAGATGCAGTCTTCTCTGACCAGAGTTCATTTAAGATGGAGTAGAAAACTGTCCTGTGGTCGGATGGTCTTTGTTTTTGGCAAAGATCAGGGCACAGTTCAAAAGTCAACGTCTGTGATGGGTGCATGGGTAGACCAGCACATCTGTGAAGGAAACATTAATAAATAATGATATATACTGTATACAGGTTTGGGAGCAACATATGCTGCCAACTTATAGAAGACTTTGTTTATTTCAGCAAGACAACACCAAACCACATTCTGCACATATTACAATATTATGTCTCCATAGACAATACCCAAAGAGTAACTTAGAGTTAGTTGCAGTTCGAACCAGTCAAGTTTCAACATTTGTCATGTTGTCTTTGTGCTATTTTTTTCAAAGTAATTGCTTATTATACTCCACAGATAAATGTCTCCTACAGAATGTCAATTCCTTACCATGTACTGTATGGCTGTAACTACAGATATCTGAGCTCATATTAAAATTCACAGTCACTACTTATTCTTGTGATATTGCATCACTTTGCAATACACAATGCTCCATTTTTTTTTTTTTTGGCTACAATAAATTTACTCACTAAGATCTGAGAAATCAACTTCTTCACCATCAGAGTTGATCAGGCCTCCTATTTCTTGCTGATCTTCTTCGGGGACGTTCACAGCTGGTCCAAAGTCCTCTGGGTTTTCAGAGCCCATCTCTCAAACGTACGACCTTGTAGAAGTGAATAATCGAGCGTCACTACATTAAGAACAGCAATTCAAATAACAATTTAGCGCAAGTGACTAGACTATGCTACGCTGTGGCAGACAACTCAGTAACAGGGGTTGTACAGACTAGTCGACTAGTCAGTTTGTCGACTTTACTGCTGTTCCATGACGGTTTCAGCATCATGCCGACTAGTCACAGATCACGCGACAATAACAACATAGACGCCTCCTAGAAGACAGGTGAGGAGCCCAGTGGGTCATTGCAGCAAACTACCAGCAGTTCATCAAGTGTGTGGAAATACTTCACTGAAGATGAAGCCCGTTCTACTGTGACTTGTAAAACTCTCTTGCAACTATTAGTGCATTAGTCTACTAATATCTAGCATTACATTACATGGGACAACCTCAGTCTACAGTCTTCTAGAGCATTTTTATTTTTTTTGCAAAGACTGCGATTCCAACAACATCAGTTCAGCATGTAGATAGTGAGTTTAATCTTAATGTCTCACATGTTCATTACCTTCCTGTTTATTTATGTCTTCATGTTCTAGACTTTGATTTGTACTTGATCTTGAAGCAAAACTGAAAACAACCAACAACAAATATGTCTGTGAAGGTTCTCAGTCATCCAGGTCATGATATATCCAAAAAGGGTTCGGAAAAGGCAACTGGTAGACTTGTAGACGTTTCACCACTTATCCGAGGAGCTTCTTCAGTTCTAGGGGACTGGTGGGAAGTCTGAGGTTTAAATAGGAACTCCTACTGAAATTTAACGTAGGTGGTTCCTGTAGTTTCCTGCAAGTTACCTCGAGGTCCTCTCATACTCCCGCACTAGTCGAATGGTGCTGTTCCCAAAGTGCATCGCAACTGGAAATTAGCTGCACCAGTTTCTGGTTGTTAACACAACAAGCATGTTTCAGTAGGAGCTCCTATTTAAACCTCAGACTTTCCACCAGTCCCCTAGAACTGAAGAAGCTACTCATATGAGTGGTGAAACGTCTTCTCAAAAAACCTCTACAAGTCCAGTTGCCTTTTTTGAACCCTTTTTGGATAAACCAACAAAAAAAATTATTTAAAAAAACAAAAAAAACTCTGAGTACAAGAAACTGGACTGGAAAGATCACACAGATGCATGTTATTAGAAACGCCCCGGGGCAGACTCTACCTGCTAAGAAGACTCAGGTCCTTTGGAGTGCAGGGATCACTCCTGAGGACCGTCTTTGTGGTCTGCTGGAGCACCAGCATATTAGCAGCACACAAGAAGAGACTGAACAGAGCGGTTAAGAAGGCCAGCTCTGTTCTGGGTCGCCTCCTTGAGCCAGCGGAGGCGGCTCAACCTGATGGAAAACAAGTTCCACCCCGTTAACGGCACTATGACGGCACTGTGCGCCGCCTTCAGCAGCGTTACCGCAGGTCCCTCCTGCTGCCGAGAGGCTGCACAATCAAGCCAGATCCCAGAAGACCACACACTAATACACAACACAAACCTCCAAACACCATGTGCAATCACATATTATACGTTTATATATCCTCTAGCCAAGTCTACTCATTGCTACTGTCTTTAAACTGTCTGCTGCTGCAAATCTCCCAACTGTGGGATTAATAATAAATCTCACCACTTGAAATAATTCACATCCTATTATGTTAAATAATGATGTACAAGCCTTTCACAGACAAATTACAGAAGGGGCGTGTTGTACTGTGATTACAGATGTTACAAACATAAATCAAGCCAAATGCATATGCAGTTTCTTTTCAGACATCGCATCAAGGTTCATAAATCAGGATTAAAGGCTTGCCAGAATCATCCAGTGATATATTGATGGTGCTGAAACGGCTGATATTTTTTTATAATCCATAAAAATCCACAGGTGTGACCCGGCAATCACCTCAGGGATTTAACAAAGTAAAGGTCTCTCTTTTATTTATTTTTGTATTCTGTTCAAATTCAACCTAAAAGACTGGATTTAAGTAAGGGGAGCATACATGTCACCTGTCCCAACTAGTTACACTACTGTGCCTCCATGATGCAGGATGTCCATCCTCCTGCTCAAGGACACTTCAGCAGGGCGGATGCTCCTCTCTGTCACGAGGGGAGGTGGACCTGTGTGGGCCATTAAACATGAATGATGACAGTGTTCCTAAAAGCTCTTGCTTATAATGAACTAATGCACACGTGTTGCAGTGCACCCTGTGTCAAAACAGCTACAAGCCTTCAGGTGGTTTAAAAGTGAAGCATGCATCTGCACCTGCACTCAGTAGCCCTGCTAGCTTAGTAGCATTAGCTTGAGGGGGGGAGCTTTAAGTCTCACGTTAATTGTTATTTACATTAGGCAGCAACCTGACTGCGACTAACCTGTTGGTGTGTGTGTTGTAGCAGAATAAAGAGCCCAAAAAGCACCAGGAGCACAGTCACCCCGCGGCACAGACAAGTGTCTCTGTCCTCCTTGGTGAGACGTCTCAGTCCTGACGGGGCGTCGTTGACCGGCGCTTTGGTCAGCGACCACCTCTACCTTGGAGACGACTGTTATTAGCCAGCTAGCCACTGACATGGCGTTTACTAGCTATGCTGCTTTTAGCGATTAGCTAAACGAGCAGCTCCAGCAGTTTGACACCCAACAAGCACCACTCGCACACAGTCGGTGTGAAAATGAACCACTCTGCGGCTAAATCTCCTCTCGGCTCGGAGCAACAGTCGCTAACTCGGCTAGCTAACGCTTCACAACAGACAATAGACATTTTTTTTGACCAACCTCAGCATAGGTTTCCTCCTCAGGTGAGAAGAAGAAGAAGAAGAAGAAGAAGAAGTAGCAGCAGCCGCTCGACTGAAGTTTATTGGAGCGACTTGGCAGTATTTCTACCTCTCTCTCATGTTCGTGCTCGGTATGTGCAAACAACGTGTCATTTTGTTCTTGTGCAGTAACTGGTGAGTTGAGTTAAATCGGCGTTTGCATCTAGTGACAACCTTTGTAGCTTTAGCTGCTAGCCTACAGTTAGCGGAGGAACTTCCGGTTGGCGTCCTAACCACAATAAAAGCATCGCTAATACAACTTTGTGTAGTGTCTTGATTAAAGAGATATTTTGATCAATAAATCGCTTAAAATGTGTCCAAACAAGCCTTGGTTGTATGCTCAGCTTTGGATGTTTTGATTGCTGACCAGACCTCTGTATACCTTTATTTTTCTAACCTAGGGTTATTATTATATTATATTATGTAGGCATGCTGTAGTCAATCTGGTTTTATTGTGTTTTATATGTTTCATATTTTTTGTAAAACTCAGATTTTGATTATAAATAAAGTTTCTGGGGAAAAATACTACAGCCGTTTTCTTTTTATTCTTTTTATAAATCTGTACACTGGTAGTGCACATTAGCCTCACAGCAGCAGCTATACACATAGTATGGGGGGGGAAAAAAACATAGTAAAGAAAAAATAATACAATAAAATAATTATGTATATGGGTGGCACGGTGGCGAGGTGGTTAGCACTGATGCCTCACAGCGAGAAGGTCCCAGGTTCAAATCCATGGCCTTTCTGTGTGGAGTTTACATGTTCTCCCTGTGTCTGCGTTGGTTCTCTCCGGGTACTCCAGATTCCTCCAAAGCTGGAGTCCAAAGACATGCTTGTTAGGTTAATTGGTGATTCTAAATTGGCCGTAGGTGTGCATGTGAGTGTGAATGGTTGTCTGTCTCTCTGTGTTAGCCCTGCGATAGACTGGTGACCTGCCCAGGGTGTACCCCACCTCTCGCCCGATGACAGCTGGGATAGGCTCCAGCAGACCCTGCGACCCTTCACAGGAATAAGCGGAAGATGAATGAATGAATTATGTATATATGTTGGCATAGGTTCCACTACACCCCTGAAAGTGTCCTGCGGTATCTGTCACCAAGACTGGTTTGTCCGGCACGTCTCTCAGATGAGATCTGGGGGATCTGAAGTCAACAACTTGAAGTAGTTGTGTTCCTCAAACCATTTTTGCTTCGTGGAAGGGATCATTATCCTGCGGACAGAGGCCACGGCCACCGGGGAATATTGTTTCCATTAAAATTGTGTATGTGTTCTACAACAACGCTATAATGCAATACGTGTCAAAGTAACATCCACATGAATGGCTGGAGTCAACGTCTCCCAGCAGAACATTGCCTAAAGCATCACACTGCCTCCTGCTGGCTTGCCCGCTTCCCTTAGTGCATGCACCAAGCCATCCTCGTGATATAAAAATCACAAAACGTGATTCATCTAGGCCACCTCCGTCCATTGCACCATGATCCAGTTTTTTTTTTAGCTGTGGACAGGGATCAGCATGGACACCCTGACTGGGCTGCAGCTGCACAGACACCAGTATTAACATTTTCAGCAATCTGGGCTACAGTAGCTCGTCTGTTGCACTGGACAACTCAGGCCAGCCTTTACTTCCTTGAACCATTTTTGATAGATACTGACTAATGCAGACCAGGAACACCCCACAAGAACTGTCATCATAATTTGGACTTTGTCAAACTTGTTCAAATCTTTACGCTTGCCAGTTTTTCTTCTTTCTAACATGTCAACTTGCTGCCTAATATATCCCACCCACTGGTGCCACAATTAGGAGATAATCAGTGTTATTCACTTCACTTTTCAGTGGTCCTAATGTTATGGCTGATACACCAATCTGCTAATTTTCTAGATATTATCGATGGTTAACCTCTAATGTTTGCACTCCCTAGAGGTTTTCGTTGACAGCTTTGTCTACTTGTCATGAATCTTGTGAATATTTCCAACGTGAACTCACAGATGAACTTTAAGGACGTTTGCTCCGGAGTAACTTTTACCACAGACGGAGCACAGGTGAGGAGGCCGCTCCCCGGTGTGGGTCTGGAGGTGCACATTAAGGCTGAAGGACTGTGAACATGCTTTCCCACACTGACCACAGTAGACACTGTTTTCTCTGGCGTGGGTCAACTCTTTCCACACTCTGAGCAGAAGAAAAAGGGACTCTCCTGAGTAGATGTGCTTATGGATTTTAAAATATTGTTAATTTTTAAATATCTTGCCACAGTCAGGACAGGACAGGCTTCTTGTGAATTTTGTGGTGTTCCTCTAGCTGATGTTTGTCGGGGAACTCTGTTCCACATTCTCCACACGTGAGCTGTCTCATGGGAGTCTTTAAGTGGTCGCTTCTCTTCAACTAATGCCCACTTTGGTAAATCTTCTGTGAGAAAAATAAAAGACATGCTTGAGTACAAGCTGTTCCACAAAAGGGACAGTTTTCAGTTTTTATGTTGTAATTAATTTTCTCTTTTCCAGTCTTTTTTTTTAATCCTGAGAACAAAATTCCAGGTGGGAAATAACTTTAAAGGGGAACTACTGTTTTTTACAACCTGGACTTTATTTCTGGCATAAAACATGATTGTTTACTCACATATAACTTTAGCGTCATTTGTAGTCATTCGGGAGATATTTAGATCTGCGTATATCTATATAGTGAGAGCGACTGGGGCACCGGAACGCAGTCTCTAAATAATGCATTATCTGCCGTGAAAATCGTTCATTTCACCAATATTTTGTTATCGTATGCTAGTGCTATTCCCCGTTGAGTCCGGAGTTACCTGTTATCATCAGATGTCCACAACCTCAGAACCGGAAAAATATTCAGCCATGTTGCAAAAAATTAGCAGTAGCAAATTCTCAGAGATGACATCATCTAGGTCAGAAGACATCATCCGGGGTCTGTAGGTCAATCTACAGACCCCGGATGATGATAACAGGTAACTCCGGACTCAACGGGGAATAGCACTAGCGTATCATAACCAAATATTGGTGAAATGAACGAGTTTCGCGGCAGATTATGCGTTATTTAGAGGCTGCGTTTCGGTGCCCCAGTCACTCCCACTATATGGATATACGCTGATCTAAATATCTCCCGAACGGCTTCAAATAACACAAAAGTTATATGGGTGAGTAAACGATCGTATTTTATGCCAGAAATAAAGTCCAGGTTGTAAAAAAACAGTAGTTCCCCTTTAAGCCAAGTCTTATTATTAATATTTTGTCTCTTTGAGCACTGATTACTATTAAAGTTCATGTATATCTTTGCAAAACTGTCTATTTTGGATTCAACAACTGAAAGTCAGGACTAACTATTCTGTCTTTTATGGGATGAACAAATTCTACTTACCAAAGCCTGTCAGAACTATCACACACACACATAACAACCAATAGCCACTCAGGTTAGCAGGCAAGCTCACCAAAGACCCCACACCTCCTCCACTCAGCATTTGAGTACATATATATATATACATACTGTGTATTATTCAATTTGTTTCTTTAAAATTGCCTTGTTTACCAAATGAAGTTTTCTGAATCTGAATAACCTAGTCAGAATATATGTTGACTAAATCCGATGGGAAAGTCATTACCCTCACAGGTAATGACTTTCCCATCGGCAGCACTTACACGCTACATTACGTTAGCTCCTCAAGGGATCCTCAGACCTTCCAGGCCAGATGAAATATATAATCTCCGGCAGCTCATGTGTCTGCTCCATCTTAACGCCAGTTGTCCGGTACAATGCTTGCAGCACTGTTGATGCTGCACCAACCCACCTGTCAATCTCTTGCTCCATTTTACTGTCACCTCACAACACCTTTGAGATATTTAATCTCCTCTCTTTACGGCAGCATTTCACCCCCAAATAAAACAAGAGTAATCCACCGTATTCCAGCAGAGCATCATGGCCTCAGACTTTCCTCACTTCACTTCATACTCTGCTGTAAACCGGTAAAGGTCACAGTCTAATAAAACGAAGCTGGGCAGTATTATTTCAAATGGATAAAAACCCTGGGACATCTTTTTGAAAAATGTCTGTATTCCATCAACATGGATTTTATAACAAGGATATAGTGCATATTTTTTTTTACATTAAGTATTAGTATTTGGCATGCAGGATACAAAGGCACTCAAATTGTACAGATGTGCTTCTAGGGAAGAGAAGACATAAAAACATGAGTGCAAAACATGATTACAAGAGAGACAACACGATAAGTACTTCTTGGCAACCCACTCTAAATCTGCAGCACACATTTTCTGACGCAGTAATTGTCTTTGCTGTTGGTGGGAGGAGTGGAAGGAAGAAGGACATGGAGAAAGCGCAATTTACTGCAGTATTTTCAAACACAGTTGACAACAAAACGCACCAGTGGGTTAAACTGTTAGATGTCCAGCCTGGCCTGCTGTTTCGGCCGACCAAGCTGTCTGGTCGGCCCGATGCGTCTTCCAGCGTGTGTGCGCTGATGCTGCCGCAGACCCTGACGATATATGAAGCTCTTCCCACACTCTCCACATTCATACGGTCTCTCTCCAGTGTGAAGCCTGTGGTGCACCTTCAGTTCCTCCGCTCTGGAGTAGCCTTTCCCACAGACACTACAAATGAACGGCCTGTCTTTAATGTGGGTCTGGTAATGTGCTGTTAGGTAGGAGTTAATCCGAAATGTCTTCCCGCAGATGGAACACGCGAACGGTCTCTCTCCGGAGTGCTGCATCTCGTGCAGCTTCAGCGAGGAAGCCGTGTGGAAACCTCTGCCGCACTGGGAGCAGAGGAACGGTTTCTCCCCGGTATGGATGCGCTGGTGGATTTGTATGTAGCTCTCATTGATGAACTTCTTGCCACAGTCCGGACATGAGTAGGGCTTCTCCTTGACGTGGGTTTTCATGTGCTCGTCCAGCTTTTCTTTCTCACCGAACTGGATACCACAGCGGCGGCAGAAGAGAAGCTTGGACTCGCTGTGATCACCTGGGTCCGATTCAGCAGCCGCCTGACTGTGTGCAGTAATGTGGTGTGCTTGTAGAGCTGACTGACTCTCACAGTCTTTTCCACATTCCAGGCAACGGAGGGTTGAACGAATCCTGGACTCCCCAGGCAGAGACTTCAAGTATTCAGAGAGTTCTGACGCAATTGGACTCACCTCATCGTCAAAATCCACAGCACCTTTACGACCTAGACAGAAAGAAAGGAAAGACAACTCAGTTTGGGATCTAGGGAGTTTGGAGGCCAGGTCAACACCTTGTGCTGTTCTTCGTGTTTTTTTTTTGGGTTGTTCCTAAAGCGTTTTTGTGTGTGTTCCTGTGTCAGGCTGCATCCTACTGGGGTGGCTGCTGCCATCAAGGAGTGTCATTGCTATGGGGTGGGGGTGCCTGGTCTGGTCTAGGTGGGTGGCACATGTCTAAACCACACGAATGCCAGGTCCAAAAGTTTCCCAAAAGAACACTGTATTGTCACAAGATGGTCAACGTTATTTACTTCTCCTGTCAGTGGTTTTAATGGTGTGGTTGACTGGTGTTTAACTATCTGTACCGTGTTTATGAGTACAGTTTTGCCCCACTTATGTTTTACGCTGGGCTACTGGTCTTTCTATTTTTAAATCACAATTCTTCTGACTTGATATAACATCATCCAGCTGTACTGTTAAGAGATCTCACCTAAGTGGACTTTGTAGTGCGTTTTGAGATTTCCCTTCTGGTTAAAACCCCGGCCACAGATGGAGCAGTTGTACGGTTTCTCTCCTGTGTGAATCAGCGCGTGCCTCTCTAATTTGTAGGCATGAGGGAATTCTTTGCCACACACAGAGCAGTGGTACTCTATCTTCTCTTTGGGCTTCTTCAGGAGCTCAGGAGGTATTTCTATCGGCACTTGAACCATTTTTCTGCCAGGGCGCCTCCTGCCTATGTGGAGAGAAAAAAAAAAAAAAGAGTGAAATTAGAAGGTTAGGCTGCTGATTCAAATCTTATAAAAGGATGACATCAAAGCAAATACCAACCGGTTTCTGTGTTTATACTGTTAATTTGTTTGCTGCAACATCTCAAACCACTTCACGAAATTAGCTTGTAACTCACTCATAATTAAAGAAGCAGATCTGAAGGTACTGCTGCGCCGAATTTGGATCACCACCAAAGACACTCCCTGTTCTTGTTCTGTGATGTGTCTTCCTTGTGTGAGTGCTTCAGATAACACTGGAGAATGTCCAACACCCATTCTTATACTCTGATCTGACTTGTAAGTGTGATACCTAGTTCCTACATAGCTAAATTAACACTAAGTTGCCAGAGCAGCATTGGTTTTAATAGGCCCTATATTTCCAGTTAACACAGTGGTGAAACTGAGCTACCATGGGATCAAAAAAATAAATATTGCAGCAGCTGCTGGACACTGAGCTGGGCGTCAGGCTGGTTATCCGTTCTTGTTGAGTCATTTTCTTTGCTCTTACCACCTGAAACAGCTGTGTTGCCTCCTTCTTCTTCTTCAGCAGATGGTTTGGTATCTTTCCTTCTTCTATAAGGTCGTTTTGCTGTCAAAGGAAAAGTGTTGCTTTAGTATAAAACATAAAAACTGATTGACTAGTACAACTGTCAAATAAGAGGCGATGAGCCAGAATGAATGAGCAGAATCGTATTCAGAATCAGCTAAATCAAATGATATCCCACTTAATTTTTCTTACCGGCAACACGGCGGACATTTTTTGTGTGTAATTCTTCCGGTTCCACTATTGTACGAAAATGTCTCTTTCTTTGGCTCCGCCTTGATACTAAAAGATTTTAAAAAAAGACAAATTAGAGCAAATTATACTCTATAATTATCATTTCAGGTGCATAAAAAAGAATAAATTGCCAATAAACTCAAAAGAAATACTCACCTCCTGGACCTGCTTCTAAATCTTCACCAGTCAACACTGGAGCTTCAGAAATCTTTCTTCTTACTCGTCTCTTTGCTTTTGGGGAAAGCAAAATTACATTAACTACAACTTTGCAGAAACAAACACATATTATATCAACGGATTACAATAAAACACCGACCAGCATTTGCAGGAACGTCTTTGTCCGTGTCTGAGTTGTCCAGAGGTATCACTGGATTCCCTTTCTTCCTTCTCTGCCTCTTTCCTGCCAATATATGAAAAGAGGTCACAAACCTCACAGTCAACTCAAATGTATTATGTTTTAGCAGTTTTCATTTCTCTTTTCACTTGCTTACCACAATATAACGGCGAGGCAGATGTCACCTTAGCTACTCTCGGTTTTTCCTCTTCTTCCTCCCTTTCTTCATCTTCCCCCACAGACACAACTTCCATGATGAGTGTTGGACTACTGCCGTCCCTCTGGCTTTGACCTTGCAGTTGAGACCCAGACAGGACGATGCCCTGTGATCATAATCATTAAACACCATCAGAAACACAGGCCCAAAACTGCCCATGGGGGACCGTACTTAAGCTGCCAACAGAGCAGAATGGATGTAATCCACTATTATTCAGAGACAGGACTGTATGGTGCTGCTGTTGAAACTACATGTCATTTGTAACGTCTCTTATAATGACTAAAGCTGTATTGCTACGTTTATGCTAAACGTTTACACCTAGCATCCACGCTACTCAGACATTTTAGGTCTTAAACGTCCGACTACATTTTTGGAAACGCTGGTGAACCTGTTTTAGTTTGAAAACTTTAAGTCTGAACAACTAGAAACTCAGACTTTTGGAAGTACAGACGTCCACGTTTACTTTGTGGCTATGCTTGTATTCCACTAATAAGAGAGATTTCTATTGAATGAATTCAATGTTGTCAATAAAGTTGGAAGAAAATTAGCTTTTCTGTTATATTTCCCGTAGATTCAATGCTCCACAGATGGCAGGACCACATGTTCACGATTAATATACACCAATCAGTCACAACATTATGACCACTGACAGGAGAAGTAAATAACATTGACCACCTTGTGACAATTCAGTGTTCTGCTGGGAAATGTTTGGACCTGGCATTCATTCATGTGGATGTTACTTAGGGTGTATTCACACCTGCCTTGTTTAGTTCGATTAAAACGAACTCAAGTTCGTTTCCTTGCTTGGTTCGGACCTTTTTGACTGGTGTGAATACAATCACTCGAACTCTGGTGCGGACCAAACAAGCGGACCGAGACCCAGCTGAGGAGGTGGTCTCGGAGCGGTTCCTACCGAACCCTGGTGCGGTTCCTTTATGGTGTGAAAGCAGCCCGACCTCGATCCGACCCAAGTTGCAAAAATCTACCTTTTTGGATTTGACGAGCTCCCGTAGTTTCCCGTAGTTTTCGCGCATTATGGGAAATGTAGGATAGCCCAGTGACACACACAACAGAGAGAGACACGTGAAGCAAACAAACGCAGGTAGGTTAGGTAGAGATGAGCCGTTGCAAAATAACGAGCATGATATGGTTAAACTCATGTTGCATCAAACGGTCTTGACGCTCGAGCACAAGCTGTAAGTTTATAAACCATATTGCTAGCATAATAACAAGTAGACCTACAGTACGCAAAGTCTCCATTGTAGCCTATTTACGTGGGACATTTGGCTTCCTTCTTTACCCCGCCTATACGTTTACCAGCCAATGGCTGAACGACCTTAGCACATGTGTTTTTGTTTATAAATTCTGGTCCGGTTGCAATTAATCACAGTGTGAAAGCGAACCGCACTAAAAAAAAAAAAAGAAAAAAAAAATTGGTCCGGACCAAAGCAAGTGAACTAACGGACCTTCCTGGTGTGAATACGCCCTTAGACATGTAGCACCCACCTAGACCAGACCAGGTACCCCCACCCCATAGCAATGACAATCGTTGATGGCAGCAGACATCCCCAGCAGGATGCAGCCTGACACAGACACACACAAAAACGGTTTAGGAACAACTCACAGCACAGCACAAGGTGTTGAACCTGGCCTCCAAATTCACTAGATCCCAAACTGATCAAGTATCTGTGGGACGATACACAGATACTTGATCAGTCCCCTCAACCCATAGGACCCATAGGACCACAGGACACCCTCAGAAGGCCCATGTCCATTCTCTGATGAGTCCCAACTGTTTTGGAGGCACAAAGAAGACCTACACAATGTTAGGAAGGTGGTCATAATGTTATGTCTGATCGGTGTATTGTGCAATGTTTTGGGGCATGTTAAAGCAGTTTAAATCTCTCAACGAATAATTCCAGTTGGGTTGAAGAAGTATTGTCCATCTAAACGTACTACCCCGATGACATGAACCTTTTATCGGAATAAAACAGACACATCAGTCTTGACAGCTATCTGTTAATTCAATACTGAGTTGTGCAGTCAGTTCTGCATTTCATCATGCAGCTAACTGCCTACATGAACAAGAGCCAAGCTATAATTCAAGCTCTACATGGAATTCAGGAGTGTTGATCCTAAAATGCTTGTTGGATGGAGAGCATTTTCAGAGCATTTTTTAAAAATAAATCATAGTATGATTTTGGTTCACCGCTATATACTGTGAAGGGTGGGCGTGGGTTACCTTGCCAGGCTGAGGACCATCCGTGCAATCAGAGGCTCGGTCGGGACTATCGCCTGTAAAAATAAAGATAGTCGGCTTAGGTTCAAACATACCTGACGGTGCATTTTAGCTGAAAAATATCATCAGTGCATTAAAAAACTAAACGCTCCCCAAAGGTTGAGCTTTCACAAAATGAAAATGCTCTTGTTATGGAAAGACTTACATGCATTTGGTCACAAATTCCTGACAATTATTCTACTGCTACTTAAAATGTTCTCCATCAAATAAACTCAAAAGTTCACAAAAACAAGAATGGACCTTTGGGTAAATAAAAGCTCGGGGAAATCGTGGGTACGCAGTAAAAGTGCCGTTCTCAATAACTTACTGGCATCCCATTCAACCACTTCCCCATCGGAGTTGATTAATCCTCCAATTTCTTCATCTTGTCCCTCCTCCTCCTCCTCTTCCTCTTCCCCTGCCTGCAGTCTGACAGTCAAATGGAGCGTTTGGTCGTTTAAGTTTGCGGATGCCACCTTGAGTCCGTGTGACATCAGGCGCTTACACTCAGAAGAACCCTAAATACAGAACACAATGCTGAAGGGCATTCATATTCAGCCTCTTTGCCGTGTCTTAACCCACAAAGCAAATCTGACAGGAAGATGTGACGAGGGTACTCAATGGAAAAAGTTTCACACTTTGATCTTTGGAGCTAAAACATGGGATTCATTTATTTATTTATTTATTTTTTTCCTCATCAGAATGAGTCTGGTAGTGCACCAGTTGGATTTCATTATGGCGGCGCGTTTCATCCAATACAAAGAAAATAAACAACTATGCACACAACTGTGCAGTCATAGGCATTTTATTGTCAACCACGTCGCTGTTACTCTTCTGTCATCGATGCCTAAAGCCTGGCAAAACAATTTCACTGGCCTGGCAGATCTTAGCCAGAGGATAATCAGCTCCCGATGGGAGAAATTCCAGACCAACTTTCCCTAACAAAAGTCTAGTGGGCAGGGAAAAATCAGGCTCAAACTTTTATGCCTTTAATAGACTGATTTTAGTGGAGAGCAGGGGTTGTACTTCACTGCTGTGCCATGACGCTTAAAGCATCAAGTCGACTAGTCACTGATCACGTGACAATAACAACATAGACGCCTCCGAGAAGACAGGTGAGGAGCCCAGTGGATCGTTGCAGCAAACTAGCAGCGGAAATACTCCACTAAAGATGAAGATCATTCTACTGCGACGTGTCAGTCCTAAAACACAACAAAAGTACTGCCGCAACGCACACTCATCTGAAAAGACATCTGCAAACGCTAGCAGAGGAACGGTCTAAATCCTTTGGGCTGCAGTCAATTAACAACTTCACCAAACAGTCCTGGGGTAACAGAGAGAAGGAGGCTACACATCAACAATTTGTCAAAGTTATTAGACCTTTAGCTGCAGTACACGGAGAAGGCTTCAGAGAAATAACTTCATTTCACTCTATCCCATCTAACAACTCGCTGTAGAGAACTATTAAATGCTACTGATGGTGCTGAGTTGCTGCCTGTTTTTATACAGGCTATACATATCTGCAGCGCGCAGTATGTAGCACATTAGCTGTCTGTTCTCAGCGTATGCATTCAAGTCAAGAATCTAGATTTCATTGCTTCAAAGCGTTACTTTCTACTGTGTTTTTATTGGTGACGTCAGCAGATACTAGTTGGTGTAATTTGCAAAAATGTTGACGAGAGTAAAAACAGAGGAACTCTGTCATAATATAAATCAATAACGGCAAAGAGAGGACAACTTTGCTATTAAAGCAGGGTTTATATGGAGTAAGTTGCTATGACAACTATGGTTTCAGTCAGATATTGCAGCCTAAAGTCCTTGCAACAGAGGGGAAGCTATCTGAGTCAAAGAATTTTCCAGCAACTACTACGGAAAATTCAGTTTGTAACTAAAGGAAAACAGCACCCATGTGAAAATCAAAACAGGCTTCGCTTGCTGTAACAATGCCTCCTGTGTACACTGGACATTAAAAGAACTTCAAGCGCCTCCAATGTAACTGAAAAACATCCACAGATGTCCTTCTGGTGCAGAAATGTTAGAAAAGTTAATGAGCGGTTTCAGTCAGTCTCGTTTCAAACCTGCCTCTTTTTGCAACTAGTCCTCCACTACAGAACAGAACACTGCACACAGAAATAAAAACTTTTTCTTTCTTTTTTTTGTTGTTTTTTTACATTAGCAGGAGAGTAACTTTGTGAGACACCATATTGTCTTGTCTTGTTCATTCTGTTGGCGTCTTAAAGTACATTCAGATCAACTTTACAACACATTTTTGGACAAAATGAGGTCTGACAACTTGATAGGATCGTTTAATGGCCAGTATGAAGGGAGGAAACAGCAAGAAAAAAACTTGTTTAAAGGAGAAATTTTTACACCTATCCTTTAAGAAATAATCTGCACACAGATTCTCATTGTGACACTGATAAAATATGTTTACAAGTGACAAATTATTAAAGAGAAATGAGATTTCTCTTTATGCATGGGCTGACGTGTTCATAATTTTACAAAATTAAGATCTACAAAAGCTGTATCAACATACGGTCTGGCACGGCGCTGATCTCTTGGTGCGATGTTGCTCTGCTTCCGCTTGCAAAGACGTGCTCTGGTCCCCTGCATGTGCTCTCTGATGGGACTTCATGCTCCTTTTCAGACTGGAGGTGGTGTCGCGTACTGGGGAGGAGAAAGGCGTCTCTCCAGTGTTGTTGCCCTGATGCACAGTCCCATTTCCTGGCGCTTTTCCCCACACACAGGAAATCTTAGGTTTCTCATCAGAGCCTGCGAGCATGTGTCTCTGCTGAACCTCTGCGGCAGGGGAGCTCTGCCCATGGGGATCCAAGCCACCAGACTCCTCAGGGCATTTATCCGCCGAACAAAATCCCTGCCGTCTCGTCACGCCGCGTGAAACCGAGCTCTCGTTCCCGCATGCTTTGCGGTGAGGAAGGCGAGGATCTGCAGACGTACCCTCTTTTCCTCCCTCCGAGCCGAAGCTCTCATCTGCGTTTAACATTAAAAAGGCAAAAGTGAAAAGTCACGCATGAGTAGCTGTGTGGATGCCATCTGGTAGAGTGATGCAGATATTTAAGAGGTACCACTCACGGTTTTCACTCACAGTCCAGCCTTCCTCTTCTTCTTTAATGATCACCTGGATGTCTGGGGTCTCACAGGTGTAGTCGGGGCTCCCTGGGGATTTTTTGGGCTCCTGATGTGGCGAAGACTGGTCGCTATAGTTTTCATTCAAACTCAGTGACAAAGGATCTTGGAGTTCAGGATCCTGTTAGGACAAAGACAGATGATCAGTGCTAAATGTCAGTAAAAGTGCAAGATGCGTGGCTCTAAACTTTCCAGATGCAAACAACAATACCCAGTGACCACCATTACTGGTGGCTTGAGGACTCAGAACAGATGAGAACATTCACGGCAGCAGGATTTATATAACTGGAGCGCACCCATATATGATATTCCAAGAATTTGACACCTACTTGCAATCTCACAGTAAAGGTCTACTTCAATATGGTTTCATTTATTGTGTGGTAACGATGCTGTAAACACGGAATAATCTGAAAATCCGCACCGTACTGAAACATAACAATAATGTGGTGCTATTATGTTAATAACTGATTAAGTAATATAGTCTTTTAAATCAGCCTAAAGTTACCCAAGCTTCTCAAATATGAGAATATGTCTAAACTGACAAGACATATGATCAATAGATCAACTGCGGCAACACTGACACCACTGCTGGTTTGACTAATGCTCTGGGGGTCTTTGATTTAGGGAACAGTGAAGCATCTTGTGGTCTGTCATTACTGGATATTAAACTCAACTGTCATAATCTGGACTAGCGCCCAGTTTAATAACATTGCTGGGTATTGCTGCTGATTTCCTGAATATTTGATTCAATTCAAGACAAATTAAGTTACTGCGCAGCTTTTTGCCGTCATCATACTTTTTTAAAAAATCTGATCAGCCATCAGTGGCTCTCCTGTCATGTTTTGGATCTCCCGCATATGTGGACTAATCTCACCGAGCGATCTGGAGATTTGGCGCGCAAAAACGCAGCAAGATTTCCGAGAATGGAGGAAACAATGATCTTATGAACAGATATCAAATCTTTCAAATCAAGATTGATTTCTATTTATTTATTTTTTTTAACCCAGCCTTATAGTTAATAACCGACTCTTCTGCATGTTTACTGTAATGCGTTGCATTATAATGCCACAAGGTTATGTCATTGTTACACTATTTGTATGTCCTTTGTATGTTTGTTTGTTTTCTGTTTAATCATTTATGTGCCATCAGCCAGCCAGAGATCACACATGAAAATTAGCCCTTATTCATTCACGTTGCCCCTTCCAAAATACACATTTGTTACCTTTAATGAGAAATGCATGGAGATATTTAGTCTATTCCTTGTTTTAATCAATGCAAACATCAATATTTCCCTTTGTACTGTGGCACATCTCATTTTATTACAGTTAATATACAGTCACCTCAATTGGTCTTACAGTGAATCTAAATGTATTCATTTATTAGTGTACTATTTAAGGTTTAATTTGTTTCTACTGTATATGTCGTATATGTATATGTATCTTTATTTATAAAGGAAAGTTTCTGTGCATCATAAATACATAAAACACTGAATACTTTACAGCCAATCTCAAATGCATGTGGACAAAAACGACATATTTAAATAAACTATTGCGTTTCCCTGCCTTAGCTAGCATTATCCTTTAGTAAAATATTATCTGTCTGTCATTTTCCTGACAGGTCCACTCAGAACAACTTTCACTAATTGCACGTTTGTCAAGAGCAAAGAAAAAAAACAAACCCGAAACAATACGTTAATAAAAATGCATATTAATTAGTGCAACGCAATTTAGTTTAATAATAGCCGCCCCTTGCTAACTAGCTAGCTTTAAAGCTATTCTGACAAGCTGTGCAAGCGTAAAAGATAATATTTAAAAAATAAATGCCAACAGCAGCCGACCCACACACCTAACGATGTATTTCCAATTCGTGTGCATACCAGGTTAACGACCTGCACCAGTCTGGAGCTGGTTAACTTAACAGCTGGACTAAAAAACGACAGTCAGTCGGACAATAACATTATCTATAACAGCAGCTACGTTGCCAACGTTACCTCAAACATAGTGCGAGGTCTGAGCCGGGTTCGTGGGATGTCATATGAAAACCAGGATGAGCTGTAAGTGGAGCTAAGTCGTTGCGTTGCAGCGGATGAAAGCAGCTGTCATGGACTGACTAACCCTACAGTCTATGCTAACTGTGTTGCGCCATCACTTCTTCTTCTTCGGTTAATTTTAAACAGCGCCTCTTCTTCTTCTTCTTCTACGACTTCATCCACTTCTTCTACTCCGACTTCTTCTTCTTCGGGGAGACAGTTTTGAATCGTTGCCGCTGCCTCCCCCTGGTTTATGGTCTCTCTCGGTTACAATATGTTTTAAATTAAAACTTAGACTTAAATAAAATAAACCAACAAACGAAGTAATAACGGTTTCTAACCACACCTTCCCTCCTTTTGTGTTACGTGGCTAATTAGAGCAGGGCTGCTCCAGATGAGTGTGTTAACAGGTGTTCATTTGTTTACTCAGACTAATAACTCTTAAATAAGCACTTACTAGTGGAAAAATACATTACGTTTTATATTTATTGCATTCATTGTTATAGCAAAATATGCCAATAGGTAGCCAACTGTCATTTTTATCACTGATCCCTACACAGTTCCTTAGTTTTCTTGTCCTGACAGAGTTCCCTTACAACTTTGTGATCAGCACCATCATTTAACTAAATACGGTTGCCACTCTTGATTTATTTATTCTTCACATTATGCATTTCCCTTTTTGATTTTGAAAGTCTGTTAGTTTGAATAATTTCTGTTTTGCTTTAAAAGACAAAAAGAAGACACCTGGTTGTGCTTAGACCCACATGCATGTGTCAGTTTCCCCCTTATTATGTCTGACTTGGTGGTCAACAGTTCATTAAACGGTCCCTGATGGTTACTGGGTGTACCTGTCTTACTATCTGGTAAGTGTTTACACTCAAATGTAGTGACAGCAGAATCAGATCTGCGCCATCTGCATTGTAAACATAATCAAAAAAATCTTTTTCATTCATTTTGTTTTATTTCATTTTTACTATAACTGCAGATATTCTGGTTTGATAGTGATCACTATAAGCAGTCTTTCCAGCTGTAGCCTTTAATTATGGCATATCACAAGCTGGATGCCTCATACCGCCATCTGCTGGGCAGTATAGGATGAATAATTTAAGTTTTATCACATGACAAAACATAAAGCCACAAGTATTAATGTCTTTATTTATTAAATGTTACAACATTATACTATAGAAATGACTATACTTGCGAAAGTCTTGCTGTTAAAATGTTATTTTAGTCAGTGATGCAGACTGATAGATGTCAGTCTTATATTATTCTATTACCGGATCCGGTTATTGTTCACACACTGAAATATAAGCCGTGCTTTAAAGTCACTTGTTGGAATTTATAACTTCAAATTTTGAAGATGAACAGTTTCAAAAACTTTGTAGAGTTCATAAATGAAGACAGGATGTGTAGGTACCTAATAGTGACAGTGTACAGTATAGTCATATTGCTCAACTTTAAGACTCAGATCTCTAAATTCAAGAGAAGTAAAAAACAAAAACAAAAAATCCACTTTAATTCAAATTAAAGATGTTAAATGATATGATATGGAGCCTAAAAACTGATTGATTTTCGAAGATAAAATTAAAATCTCAATGGCCTGTATTTGCTCCCAAACAAGAACATAGAATAGAAATACTGTCACAAGGTGAAAAAACAAATGCTGAATGCTGTAAAGTAAATCAAAAAAAAATAAGCTGAGAGGCATCTGTTCTTGTAGCGTTTCTTGAAGACATTGCATCCAAGTCGCAACTTCAGGTCCAAAACACTTAGTGTTTGTTGACAACCAGATGCTCATCTGTAGTTGGAGGAAACTGTTGTGATCCTGTTTTAGTACTCCACTACCCTAACAGAGCTGACTATAACTGCTTCATGCTGTTTATACACATACACTATGATTCACCAAGTCTGCCAACAGACTGAACGACCTCATTCATAAGGTTGGTGATGTTGTGGGGGTGGAGCTGGACTCTCTGACTGTTGCATCAGAACGGAGGATGTCATCTAAGCTTGGATGTCTCCCACTTACTCCATGGTGCCTTGGACAGACTCAGGAATATTTACTTAACCAACTAAGGTGTGCCACAGAACGCCACAGGAAATCTTTCCTACCTGTGGCCGTCAGACTTTACAATTCATCCCTCAATGTAAAATAAATACTTTCCAATAATATATTTTTTCTGTCCAATGCAGTGTAAAATCTTATAGCGATTTGTATCCTAAGTTTTACTTATATTTTATTGTATATATTGTCTTATAGCTCTCATTCCTCCTTCTTTTTATATATAATTCTGTTTTGTTTTTTTATACTGTGGTTTATGGGACTAGCTGTGACAATATCCCATTAGTAAACATTATGACCACCTTCCTAATATTGTGTAGGTCTCCTTTGTTGCCTCCAAAACAGTTGTGACTCATCAGAAAATGGACATGGGCCTTCTGAGGGTGTCCTATGGTGTCTGGGAACAGGATGTTGTTAGTGGGGGGGGGCCTTTGGGTCCTATGAGTTGAGTGGAGGGGCCTCTGTGGATCATCCCACAGATACTTGATCAGTTTGGGATCTAGTGAACTTGGAGGCCAGGTCAACACCTTGTGCTGTTTTTGTGTCAGGCTGCATCCTGCTGTGTCATTGCTATGGGGTGGGTGCTACTTGCTAAGTAACAGCCACACAAATGCCAGGTAAAAAAAAAGGTTTCCCAGCAGAACATTATATTGTCACAAGATTGGCCAGTGTCATTCACTCCTCCTGTCAGGGGTCATAATGTTGTGGCTGATCGGTGTGTCTCTCTCTCTCTCTCTCACACAGCAGGGTCTCTTCTCTCCTGCGCGGGTCGAGCCAACGTGTCAGTTAATAGGTTACTGTTTTATTACCGTCGTGGCGTAAGGAGCCGTACCTCGGGCCACAAAGCTTCACTCAAGGGATCAGATGTGAACTTTGAACAGGGGCAGCTTTTAAAACGCCACACGGCTGAAATCAGCTGTTCGTCGGGCTTCACACATCATCACCGCCGACGGGGACACGGACACGCACCGACTCTTCCCCGTGTTCAGTCTGTACAGGTGAGAAGGTGGTCCCACCGGTGACGACAGGTACCCGCATGATGATGATGATGATGATGGTGGTGGTGGTGACACGCTGACGTGCGCGTGGGTGTGTGCGTACTAGAGAAGAAGGGGTTTTCCTTTCCACACAGCACAGCAGGAGCCATGGCCACGGCTACTCAGGCATAAATACCTCTGTGTGTGTGCACTACCTGGACGATTTAATATCAGGTTAACGGGGCGACGGGACAGCTAGCCGGATAGATATGCCACCCCCGAGCTGGTCATCTGCCAGAGACCTGTCCTGAGGAGAGGAACAGCTCGGGTTAGTTCACGGCGCGACGCTGAGTAGCAAGTTACTAAGTTAGCTAAGGTAACTGAGCAGTGTTAGCTAACGTTAGCCGCGTTATTAGCAGGCTAACTAGCACGCTAGCCGCAAAGCTAACCTCGGTAAACGTTCATATGTGTGAACACGAGTCAAACGGTTTCTGCTGCTTCGCTATGGAATGCGGGGGTGGTTTTGTTTTAATCTTGTTTTGGCGAATTAGCTCGTTGCTAACCACTAGCTAGCTGGTTAGAGAGTAGAGCTAACGTCCACATCAGGATGTGATAAGTGTGTCAAAGTGAAACTAATTGCAGCTTTAATTGCATCACCAGCAGCTCAGTGTTTGTTTGTTTGTTTGTTTGTTTGTTTGTTTAGCTGCTTATTTTACCAAATTATGTCACGACACAGAACGGAATTTGATGCTAAATGTATTAATTTATCCTTAAATATAATGTAGATGTTCATACTTTACGTTACTATATTCTGTGGCAGAAGACTTGACACAGTGTAAAATGGTTTTAGCTCTAGTTCAATGAATGTACAGTATCCTATAAATGTCCTCTGTGCATTTAACCGTGCTTGGATTGTACTTTTAGATTTTATTTGTTATTTTCCATTCGTTTCACCAAAGGCTTGAAGATCATGCAGCACACTGGAGCTGTCAAGATTCATTAAGTCTGCAGATTATTCAAACTGACAGCCGTTTTTTGGTGTTGTTCTTGGGCGCCGGGGACATTTTTTTTGCTGTATTTTGACAGTTTTCACATATTCAGTACATAACTGATAAGTTAATTGCTAACAAAAGCAATCGGCAGTTGCACAATGCCTAACTGAGATCACGAACCTCGAGAAAATTTAGAGGATTTGCCGATATGATCGAAAGATACTATCTGGTTTGCAAAAGGATAGTTTGAAATTTTAAATATGTTTCAGTTTAAGTAAATATAAATAATCTGGTATGCTCCTTCAAACCCATATTTAGATAGATAGATAGATAGATAGATAGATAGATAGATAGATAGACAACTTTATTGTTCCCTTTGGGAGGTTCCCGCAGGGAAATTGACAATATATTTATCTCTGTGAAGGTTTTAGAGACTGTACCCATATTATTACTTAATCTTTAAAATTATATCACTTAATGCAATTTAGTCATTCCTCAATAACCCTGTTTCTTCTTCTTCTCAGATTTGGATATGTCGCACCAGACGGAGTGGGACACGGCAGATGAAGGCCTGGGAGCGCTAACGGACAAGCCCCCTTCCTTTTCCGAATCCCCTCAGTCGAAGCCGAGCGCGGGCCACATCTCGGAGCACGAGTTCTCGTGCCACTGCTGCTACGACATCTTGGTCAACCCCACCACTCTGACCTGCGGCCACAACTTCTGCCGCCACTGCCTGGCTCTGTGGTGGGAATCCTCGCACAAGAACGAGTGCCCCGAGTGCCGGGAGAAGTGGGAAGGCTTTCCTAAAATCAACATACTGCTGAGGTATGCCTCTCGCGGTCGCGCCATATCAGCGGTGGAATGTTTGATTGTCTGGCAGCTGTGTTCATTTTTCTCTCGGCTACAGAGGCCCGCTGATAACCTCCAAGGTCAAATAGACCTCCACATGGCTAGTGCTGGGTATCTTTTGAAACTTTGTGATACTAGTGCCATTTATTTGTTTTGCAGTACCTGTGTGTTGTGAAACGTCGAATTACTTTGAGGAATCTCTTGAACTTTGCCAAAGTAAAACACAACACACAGTCCTAAAATGGCAAAATTGTCATTAAATCTGTAGACGGCTAAATAAAATAGAAGAGCAAATAAATTACTAATCTGGCCGCACGCTGTGTGCCATTTTTTCCATACTTTACAATGTTAAGATACAGATGCTGCTGTAAAAACAACATTTAGGTTCATTACTTAGCCAAAGATATATGCGGTTATTGCTCACAAAATAATATTATCGTGCACGTTCTTCAGAAAGAAGCAGAGTCACGTGCTGGCTTTTGTGTCCTCCTCAGACAGAGTTGAGCCGCATTCACACTGCAGTGAGAGAGAGCAACAAGCTACGACACATTTTCAATGAAAGCTGGCAGTACGAAGCAACAAGTGAGAGAGCGACAAGCTACGACACATTTTTAATTGAAGCTGGCAATACGAAGCAACAAGTTGACCTTCCAACGCTTGGCGCTGGAAGTTGAACTGACTTCAGCTTTTTTTGTCGCTCCTCTGACGTGTCAACCGGCCCGTTGCCGTGTTACATGTTCAGTTAATTCCCATTCCAGAGTGCAGAAGCCCCACTGGCGTATCAGTGGACTACATGTCGTGATTAAATGGCTTCGTAGTTGTTTTTGAAAAGTTTTTCCCGCTCCAATAAATCAGTGGTATCTGGCACAATTGTCATGGTGACAGACACCACACACCCCCTCCATTCCCCGATGAATCTGAACTGTTTAAGAGGCATTAGGGGAGACCTACACATAACATTATGCAGGGGGTTTTAATGTTGTGGCTGTGTCTGTGTAAACACTATGAAACCATAGACTAAGGCAAGCATAATGTGGTGAAGATAATTACATGCACACACTAGTCTCCTGCTTAATCCTCCCTAATGAGTTTGACCAGATTCATTGTTTGATGTTTTGGTGTTGATTTTTATTCCTGGTTTATAAATGCTTTAACCTGTCCTCCACATCCAGTAGATCTTTTATTACCCGGGGAACAGAGTTGCTGAAAAAGAGTGTAAACAAAGGGTTAAGGAGAAATTGTCCTCAGATGTTGGGCAACTCAGCATCTTTTCAGACTGTGTTTTCCCCTCAGTTACTTTGGTGTTTTTAATATCAACATAGAAGAGGTGGACATGGAGACATGGAGCCTGGCAGTTCAGTAACAGTAACCAGTGTTCCTGGTCTGTAGTGGTCGGTATTTACAGGTTCTGGTCTAATGAATGACCTTTTCTTTTACACTACGAGGACGGCCAGGTGCTTGTGCGTCACTCAGCTGAGGAACACAATGCACAGGATGCGAGTAACGCCCTATCGCCGCTGCCATGGAGGTGGTTGTAATGTTTTTGCCTTTAGGAACTAGTTTGTCGAGCGTTTTAGTGAAAATGAAAGTAAAACATGCATGCCGAGGGATGAATTTTCCCAGATGTTTTAGATTTTCTTTATAACAGCACATCAGTGGCCTAAATATGACCACAGTGAAAAGATTGCTCCATTCTGTGTCATTATTATAAAGAACAAACCAATTAAATGGCACCAGTTCTGCAGAAACTAAATGTCCGGACCATAAGAGTGAAAGAAACCAGTTCTTTCCAAACTATTAGTCTGTTTTCAGAAATACACAGGTGGATGTTGAGGGGTTGCACTCCACAGCACAAGGCATACTCTTCAGTTGTAGCACTTTGAGGGCATTACCGTTTACCTGAATGGTCACACGTTCGTCCACTTTCATCTGCTAATGTCGTTTTGTTCACGTGATCCTCTTCTCGTTAGGGATGCGACTGACAAGCTTTTCAGTGATGTCGTTCAGCGGAGAAGAGCGGAAATCCAGGAAAACCCCAAGATCTCCCGGAGCTTGCTGGCCTTCCAGAGGTACTTTGTTCTATATTACAAGCTGTAATATTGTTTACTGAAAAACAAAAAAGCACTCAGATTGGGTATGTTACGTTAGCAACGTATAATACAGCCTCAAGCTGAGTTGAGGAAAGCGCTGTTGAGTTCTCCTAGGCTCCACATCCACAGACTTGTTGTCAACATCAATTGACGCAATTTGTCTGACAGTTTTCTGGAGTTGTCGGTGTCTTCATACAAGACTTTTAAACAGATGTTTGATATTTAAACTAGGGGTGCACGATAATTATCGGTCTGATATCTGGAAATTATGACGTCATTCCGATAAGTCCGATATCATAACGAACGGCCCCGATAATATATAATATATATTTTTGTCAGTACTGCGGTGTGAGTGGTTGTTTTAATCAATCGCTCCAACTCCCACATGAGACCCGAACGGCCTGAAGTGAATGCTGCGTTCAAGTGGCATCGGTATAATCGGAAAAACAACATTCCGGCTGGAAAAAAACATTAAAATACTCCCTCATGTCGGAAAACAACTCGTCAACTCGGTCATGATTTTGGTAGTAGCTGCCATTACCCAGGATGTTACACATAAACCACAGAAACATAAAGGGTCGGAAAAACGACTCTCAAACCGGGAACAGGGAACTTCCGTCACCACTTGAATGCAGCACAACGTGCATACGTTTGTAAACAAACAACATGGCGGCGGCGGTGGTGTGGGACTTTTTCAAAGTTTCCGAGGATGACATTTCTCTGGCTGTTTGTAATAAATGTTTAAAGAAAGTGCCACGAGGTGGAAAAATCAGCACCAGATTTAATACCTCGAACATGAAAAGTCATTTGAAACATAGCCATCGATTTGATGGGGTTTTGAAGGCGTATGAGGACGCCAGCGCGGCTAAAGAAGGTAGCAAGCTAGCCGGAAAGAAGACACCTGGACTTGTACCCATTGGTGCATATGTTATCGGTTATCGTATCGGTATCGGCCTTTGGAAGCGGAAAGTTATCGGTTATCAGTATCGTTTTTTAAAAAAAAGTTATCGTGCATCCCTAATTTAAACCAGCTATATGTTCTTGTATGGATTTTCTTTTTAATTCACAGTTTTACTATTGTTTTATTTGATGTTTTATTGCCTATTTTAGCTCATACTCATTTGTTTCTATATTAACTGGGATTGTTGATTTATTTATATTTAGTCTGCTTGTGCAGCACTTTCATTCAACTGAGTTTTTTTTATTTATTTTTTAAATGTGCTTTAGAAATAAACTTTAATTGACTTGAAGGGTTAAGGCACCGGCTTTCACACGTCTCTCCTTTATCTCCCTCGGCTCAGATACGGCGACAACTTGGGTAGAACCAGGACGAACCAGCACAAAGGAGCAGGTTTCTTCTTCTCTGGTGTCCTAACTGCACTCTCATGTGTGACTGTAAGTACACAAAACACCTGTAAAACAATTAACTATAATTATAGTAATATATAATCAGCTGGTTGTAAAGACCAAGCTTGGTCATTTTTGCTGACCTTGTTATTAGCTGTTGTGTTTACACGTCTGTTTGTCCACATCAATACGCCACCAACATTTTGCCAAAATCAACATCAACCGCAGTGTTTGCATTTCCATTTTGAGACAAGGGCACGGTGTTTGCTTGTTTGTTTGTTGGTTTTGTTTGTTTTGTTACGGTGCCTGAGACAAATGAACAGAGAAGAGTTTTGCTGCAGAAACATTTTGGTTAAAGCCAAATGAGAAGGTTATTGCACCATGTTTAGTAAATGAAAGCTTTGATCAGTTTCATAGTCCCACATCAGCGCGATGTTGAGCCCAGCGTTGTGATCTTACATTTACTGTACATTTGCAGTAACTGTGTAAATATTTAAATAATGTGATGTAAGGAATAGATTGCCGGTGTTATTTTAACTGAAGCAGCTGCGGCATGCAGTGTTTAGAGGTTACCACGGCAGTGACTGTCGGGGTCAGTTGCTCGTATATTGTGAGCAGATCATGTTTATTTTGTCCATGTGGCACTTGAGAGCAACGTCGCTGCCTATCTTGCAACGTGGCAGCAAATATATTATATATATGTGTGTGTGTGCTGCTGGGAACATGTAAATAGATTGCAGAATGGTTCTGTTTATGACCCCAGTCCAAGGACCGATATCACAGGTTATTTTAAGAGAACTCAGCCTTGTGTGCAAAGCGCCTGTTTGTTTTGGATCCTCTTGACTTTGTGTTTTCATCTGCTCATATGCTTTTGCACAGAAAGAAAACATTACCTGCAAACTGGGATGCGTGTGTGTTTTTGTTATCGGTCAGTCACCCTGGTCATGCTTTATGTAAAATAAAGGCAAACGGACTTCTGGCTTCTTTACTTCTAAATGACTTCTAAGTGAGGAGGACAGGTTTTGTTTGGATCATCTGTTTCAGACAGGTTTGTTGTCCTTGTTTTGAAGGTGACCTTCTAGATGAACTTCTAGATAAACCCCAGAATAAAAAATCTAGCGGGCACTGAAATTCAATTTAATCACAATTTACATGAAGAAAACTTGATGTGACTTGTGTCCAGGCTCAACTGCACCTCTTGCCTTTTGACTTCCATAACTCTTAAGATATGTCCTTCAGAAACCTTCCATACCCGTTAACCTGCAGTGAAATAGGGAGAATGGTGATGCAGGTGGAGGTTTAAGTCGAGCACACAGTATACAGTGACATCTAGTGATTTATTGCAAAACACAGCAACTAAAAATAGTTCAAAACTGTTCCAACTGAGTCATGGGCCACAACATAAAGTGAAGACCAGACACCAGAGTTATCAAAAATTAATGTGTCATTAATTCATTCACTCATCTTCAGTTACTGCTTGTCATGTGAAGGGTCGCGTCAGGGCTGGAGACCTATCCCAGCTGTCATTAGGCGGGGTACACAGACAAACATTCACACCTACGGCCAATTTAGAATCACCAATGAACCTAACGAGCATGTCTTTGGACGGTGGGAGGAAACTGGAGTACCTGGAGAGAACCCACGCAGACACAGGGAGAACATGCAAACTCTACAATGATGTTTTATTCCTGTAAATAAAGAAAATGCGAAACAAAACAAGACCGTAGTGAGCTCCAGCAGCGATGGTGTGATGGCTCTAGAGGCCCATTCATTCACGCCTTCAATTAATGAAGCCTATGCACCATCCAAAAAAAATGGTTGGGGTGAATTAGGGTGCACAGGTGTGTGATAAAACCTCAGGTAATAACTACCAGTGTGGGACCACTCTGAAACCAGACTAATGCAAACTTGTCGGCCCCCTCCTCCTAACCAATCACAGCTTTGCATGTATTTGTATGACACCCTGTGTGTTTCCAGGTGATGGTGCTGGTGTATCACTGGAGCGGCGGTGTGGTGGAACAACACGACCTGCTGATCAGCAAACCCGTGTCTCACTGGACCCCGGAGGAGGTCGTGTCGTGGCTGGAGCACCTGGGGCCCTGGGCCCAGCTGTACAGAGAGCCGTTCCTCCAGGAAAATGTCAATGGAAGGTAGATGAAGTACATTTGTGTCCTGATATTGAAATTCAGATACGTTTCACTCTGAAGAAGTGACAGTTGATCTCGGTAGTTGGTTGACTGTGTCGAGTACTTGGCACATGCAGCTCATATTGTGGCTCATCTGTTCATTGTCAGTCATCTAATACGGTGTTGATTACTTGGCTTCAGGCTCCTGTTGATGCTGGGCGACGAGGAGCTGTTGAAACCTCCGTACAGCATCGAAAATCAGGCTCACAGACGAGCTGTTCTGGCTGAACTGGACAGAGTCAAAGCCCTGGGGGTCAAACCTCCACAGAACCTCTGGGAATACAAGGTTAGGGTCTCTTCTTTTCCTATTACACTCTGTTATTTAAGTAATCTTTGCTTTTAGTATTGAACCACAGTTCCTTCATTTAAAAAAAATACAATTAAATGTCCTCTTTCTGTTTCTGTCTGTCTCCTCCAGGCGGCTAACGCAGGGAAGTCTCTGTTCCTGCTGTACGCCCTGAAGCGCTCCCCTCGTCTCACAATCTTTTATTTGTATTTATTTGACTACTCTGAGACCTTCCTGCCCTTCCTTCACACCTGTTGTCCGGCCATCACGCACATCGGCCAGTCGGTGGAGAGCACATTCCTCGACACACAGGTGACACTCTGCAGACAGACTAATAAATCCAACATAAATCCAGTGTTACGTTAAGTTGCTGGAGCCACACAGCCACAAAGACGTAATTCCGGTTTGTATGAAGGAACTCATCGTTTTGTTTTTCTGCGTTTGCCAGTTGGAACCCAGTTGGAGACAGTGGGGAGAGTTCCTCGTTAAATTCTGCCTGCTCCCATACCAGCTGATTGCGGAGTTTGCCTGGGACTGGTTGGCCGTCCACTACTGGACGTCCCGCTTCATTATTGTCAACGCCATGCTGCTGTCTGTGCTGGAAGGTTGCGCCCTGTGGAGGCTTTGGACGGGAGCCGGGATCAGGTAAACGCAGTCGGAGGGATGGGCTCTTTCGTCCTCCGCTTTTTGTTTCACATACACCGATCAGCCACAACATTAAAACCACTGACAGGTGTAGTAAACAACATTGAGCATCTTGTGATAATTCAGTGTTCTGCTGGGAAACTTTCGGACCTGGCATTCATTCATGTGGATGTTACTCAGACACGTAGCACCCACCAAGACCAGACCAGACACCCCTACCCCATAGCAATGACACTCCTTGATGGCAGCAGCCATCCCCAGCAGGATGCAGCCTGACACAGGCACACACATAAAAACGGTTTAGGAACAACTCAAAAAAAACATGAAGAACAGCTCAAGGTGTTGACCTGGCCTCCAAATTCACTAGATCCCAAACTGATCAAGCATCTGTGGGATGATCCACAGAGGCCTCTCCCCTCAAAGACATCCCACTAACAACATTCTGTCTCCAGACACCACAGGACACCCTCAGAAGGCCCGTGTCCATTCTCTGATGAGTCACAACTGTTTTGGAGGCACAAGGGAGACCTACACAATATTAGGAAGGTGGTCATAATGTTATGCCTGATCGGTGTACAGGACTTCTGTCATTACAGGATGTAAACAGTTTGATATGTAGCTTAATACTCACTATGTGATTGGCCATAATCTTTACTGTAACTGTTAAGACAAATGGTGGATTTCTGTCAATACAAAAACTAAAACATCTATAACAACTCAGACATGTTTTAGTGTTGAACAAATCTGCAAACACAAAACACGACAAGGCAAGATTCAACAAAACACCTGTACACTAATCTGTATCTTTCTCTAGGACCATGCCGCGTAAGATGTGGAACCACTTATGGAAGATGCTATCTCAGGGATTTGCATTCGCCCTCCTGTGGCCTTTTATCCCGCAGTTTGTGTGCAACTGCCTCTTCTACTGGGCCCTCTATTTCAGCCCCATCATTAACATAGACCTGGTGGTGCAGCAGCTGATGCACCCGGAAACACAGGCGCTGTGACAGGCCGCATGTAACCCAGTGCCTGATTGACGCCGTACAGTTTCGCAGCAAATAAAATACTCGGCGGTGCGGTTTGCTGAAGGTTATGGGTTCGTTTTCGGCGGTAAACCCACGTGAGACTGGCTTTCGTTTGCTGTTGGAAAGGAAGCTTTCTGGCTTCCTGTCTTGTCTTTTCCGCTTGAAGGCTGCCGCGTGGAACAAGGGAGGCATGAAGGTGTCGCTGGAGGAGCAGAACTATTGGGATGTGAGAGATACGTCTGCAGTGCATTCTCTAACCACGATGCCTAAATGGTCCATGGGGGAGTTATGCAAATGATAAATGTTTTAAACACGGGTGGCAGTAAAGATCAGGCTGGTAAGGAGATACTGGTAGCTTTGTAGCACTGACATAGGTTTAGTCCAGTGACAGGTGAGTCGATTATGCACTAAAGGTGGAACAAGACAAGTAAGGACACATTCATTCTTGTTTGACTAATGTCATCAGATGTCTTCTTGGCATGTAATCCAGCCGCTGCTTCTGAGGTATCTTTAAATGAAGCAGTATTAAAACTGTACATAAATCCTCATCATACGTTTTCTGTGTGGCTCTGGCTGTGATCTCAGTGCTGTATAAGAGCTGTCCACGCGTTCACTTTGTGAGTTCTGGCAACATGATCGGATCGCGTCAGATGTTGGGGTTTGTAGTTCTGCAGTCTGTTTGGACCGTCAATCTTTAACGCAAGCTCAAGGAAACAAAACAGAGACTCAGTCTTGTTGAACAAATGTTTAACACTGGAGTTTGTTCCAAGGCGGGCTCTTACATTTGAAATAAAACTCATGTTCTTAAAGATTTGTTGAGATGCAGACCAACTCGAAGTTTTATGTTTTTAAAGCGAAACAGGTTTGTTTGTTTTTTTTTTATTTGCTTGTGCTGTTGCCAGATCTTGTGTTGCACATTTTATATTGTTCAGATACATTTTGTTTCGCAGTACTTTTCCATTTCACGGATGGACCGAGCTAGTCAGAGATTAGGTTGTTTTTTACGTTGTTCATTTGCACTTAAAAAATGATACACTGTGATTTTGTTCTTCTGTGTTCTCTAATAAAAAAAATATGTATAAATAATAAAGATTTTTAAATAATATTCACTTGTGTGGGTTTGTTTTTTTTCTCATGATGCAGTAATAATTGGATTACATTGGGTATAATTTACAGGCAACAACTGGATAAGAAACAAATACCTCTTTTCTATCAGCTGTGAATAGAAATTAAACTATAATGCCGAATGATTTCACATGGTTTAACTTTTTTCTGTCAAAAAACATAACTACTGGATTGGAGCTGTCCAAATTAAGCCATAAATACATTTGATTTTATTTGTCTTATTGGCTGCTGTGTTTCACAGGATCAAGGATCTAAACCATACACTCTATTATCTTACCTTTGGATTTGTCCATAGTTTCAAATGTTATAAAGCTGTTGAAAAGGAATTAAGGTCCAGATAACCTCCTGCAGATGTTTTCTTAAAGATAAAATGTCAAAACAATCTACTATTTTAAAATGAAGAGCATGAAATGCAGCACTGATAAAATATAGCACTGATACAGGACATTGTTTGAATGCTAAATGGTTATTTTGGCACAGACGTAAAGTTGTCCCAAAGATGCATATAACAGTAGATGCTGTAAACTTAAAGATTACAACATGTTCAAATAACACCATATTTTAGCTTAGGTAATAAACTCAAGATTAATGTAAACTACAACTGCAATGTTATGCTGCATTACTGAATCATGTAGATGGATAGATACTTTATCCTGTGGGAAATTCGGTGTCCTGTAGTGTATATATATATATGTATATAGGACAGAGACAGCAGCCTGTCACTAAACGAGCTTCTCTGCCTGACTATGGTGTCGTGTAGAGGGTGGTGGACATTGTTCACAGTGGCTCAGATTTTGTTCAAGGTCCTTGCATCTGCCACCGATGTCAGGGACTCCAGCTCTGCTCCTACCACAGAGCCCCCCTTCTGTACCAGCTTGTCCAGCTGTGAGGTGTCCTTCTCCTTAGTGCTGCCTCCCCATCACACCACAGTGTAGAAGAAGACACTGGCAACGATAGTCTGGTAGAACATGTCCAGCAGCTTCCGGCAGATGTTAAAAGACCTTAGCCTCTATGTTAGCCGACCAGTCCGGTTTGTGATCCAGATGTAGACCCAGGTACTTATATGTCTGAACCACCTCTACACACTCCTGGACCTCCAGAAATCCACTACCATCTCCTTGGTTTTAGCTGAATTGATCAGAAGGTGGTTTGCTTCTCACCATGAGACCAGATTCATGTACTCCTGCTCCTGTCCATCCCTGAGACGTCCCTCCACAATTGCAGTGCTGCCTGAGAAGAACCTCTGCACATGACATGACTGTCTTGTAACTGAAGTATGAGTTGTAAATGGTGAATAGGATCCATGTGACCCAGTGAATGTGCAATGATTAAATAGGACTTTACATCTCATAAAGGCCTCAACAGTTGCTCTTTTTGACGATTATAACTGATCTATAAAGCATTAGTACATTTCTGCCTTAATAAAGTAATTAAATACATGTCGTCTTGTCAGACAAGAATTAACAAAGACCATATATACACCAAAATATGAAACTTATTGTAACGTGTCTCATATTAATGTGCTGTTTAAATGTTTTATAAATAAAGTTTTATCGCTTGATTTCGAAGACTTTTAAAACGACCGCCCCCTAGTGTTCTACTGTCACCATGGCAGCAACTGCTGTCGCCATAACAACGTAGGGACTGTCATTCAAGAACCCACACTGTTGTAAACGTAAAAACAAACAAACACGCTTGCCGAGGACAAATTAAAAAGCGGCTGTTATTTTAATTTGCTTCAATGACATGTATAGTTTGTATAGTTAACTATTAATCATATTTAAAAGCCTTGCTCTCAATAAAAGTGTTAAACGAACAGAGCGCTTTTAACCGCACGCCGAAATTCACGGACTCTCCCCGGAGTCATTGTTGCGGAAGTGAAAAGTCTACGTGTGTAAGAAAGGTTGGTCCGACCGTGTGTGCACACCTTACACACTAGCAGCGCTCATGTCCAATCCAGGTTAGCTCTGTTCCCAGGCAAATCGCTCTTCCTCCTCCCTTGTTAGGCAAATGGCTGCGCTGGGCGGCAGCCGGAGCGTATAAATGGAACTGGGAGCCGACCAGAGGCTGTAATGCTGCGCCGGGTGCGGCAGTCTCTCCGGCAGGTGCTGTTCCTGATGGCCCGCAGACCGGATCTACTGTGCGGGGCTATCGTTCTCGGCGTCCTGCTCATACTGGCTGTTAAGTTCACATGCAGGTAAACGACACCGGCTTCTGTGTGTCTTCTAATTTTTGTGAGCTAGTCTTTTTATTTTATAAATTTGGCCAGGGGGGAGGTTAGGAGTGTGAGTGAACTCCAGAACTGAGAGGAATGCTTCTGCTATTGTGGCGTTAAGTCGTAAATTAGCTTCTGCTTATTAACCACAGCATGGACTGTACATCATAACACACCAGCTAATCTGAAAACTGACGTGTGGTGGAGGACGAGAGGATTAACTGATGCTTTAAACCACTTACACAGAGAGGGACACGACTCCTTCTCTGCATTATTCCTCCAGTTCAGGCTTATTTGTTGGGAAATGACTGAGAGGACACATGTGTAACAGTCACTGCTGCATAAACTAACATCAAACCACCACTACTTTAATAATCAGTTAATTTTCTCATTGTGATCTGAACTGAATGTCTTTGCATCTCACTCCTTAGTAAACATATTGACTTCTATAATGATTAACCAAACTGCTTGAGATGAAGAGGTCGATCAACAACCTAATTGTCCATGAAAGTAGTCTTCAGGTGTAGCCCTGGTAAAATCACACTGCTGTCCCCGTCTTCCAGCTGCGATCTCAGGTGTCGACAGCCTCAGGTGAACAAGTTAACCCTGGGCACATGTTGCTTCTTACTGGGGGGGAAAAAAAAACCAATCTGGAACTATTTCAACTGAGAGCTGCAAGATCAGAGCTGCAGTTGTAGTCGACGAAATGTTAAATCAAAATTGTTCTGATAGTCAGTTGGTTATAACAAAAGTAGCATCCTTATCAGGTTCTCCTGTAGGTTCACTTGCGCTTCATTTGTTTACTGAGCGACGCTCGTCTTTCAGAGAGATCCAGCTCGAAGCAAATGACAGACAAATGATCTCAGGCGCGTCCTGCTTCTTATCCTGTTCAGCGTCTGTTTTCCTAGTCAGGTGTGGACTCGGGCTGCAGGTCTCCTTTTGGAGCACTCCCTCTCTTTCAAAGAAGGGCGGGAAAATGTTGTGCTGCTTACTCAGAGGATGTTAGCTAAGAAGGCAGTATGTCAGTGTGGCCTTAAAACTTACTACCTTACTTGTGATCGGATCACCCAAGACGCATGCCGACGCCAGGTCTGAACAGGACCTGTGGTGGTTTTGCTCTGGCTGTAGCGTAGGCATAGCTTGGGCAAATCACCACATAGCTACTGCAACTCTGCTCCCAGGTATCTGTTGGCGTCATGATTAGTGCCTTTTTTTGTTTCTCCAGCAGTAGAACAGATTAACTACCTTGTCGTCTCATAATTTATACAGACACCTCTCACACCTCTCGCCGTTAACTGTCATTATTTCTTCCTGTAGCCGGGCTAAGAACGTGGTAGCGGCAGCCCGACCTCCGGTGCGATTCTTCTCTGCCGAGGCCCCGGTGGTGGATCTCTACTTCGGTCAGCTAGATCAGGTGAGATTTAAGTACACACAAAAAAACAAAAAAAGCACTGCGTGGTGTGATATGAGTATGGTTTTCATTTGGAAGTTTGCATGGCTAAAGGGTTTGATACTATGACAAAGGATACACAGACACACGGTTTTGCATTGTCCTGAATAATCAAATTTTGGAAGCTGTGGAATTAATAGCTGGTTTTTCGCAGTCGAAGACGCCGCTTGAGTTGGTCAGATCTGTAACATTTAACTTTCTCCCACCAGGTGGAGCGTCTGAGGAGTGTGGCCGAGGTGTCTCTTATTTTCTTCTATGCGCCGTGGTGTGCTCACTCTATGGCTGCCCGGCAGGAGGTGCACCAGGTAGCCAAGAAGTTGGCCAAACAGGTATTTAGGCCTCGTTCTTCCACGGACACTCCATAAATAGATGCTTATTGTTTAAAGTGCTGAAAAAGGCAGTTAATAGAAGTTTCTAAAAGTCTGTTACGGTTTACAAAAATCACACAAAACCTTAAATACGGAGTAAAAAAAAACTATTAAAGATCTCAATTTGTTAAGCAAACGAGACGGATTACACTCTGATGCACATGACTGATGAAGTTAACGCCACGTAGCCTCCCTGTGGTCGAGAAATAGCTTTGTTTGCTCAGCTCCGTTTCGCTCTCTTCTCTCCTAAACACACAAACACAGGTGCAGTTCGTGGCTGTTAACTGCTGGTGGAGTCAGGGGAAATGCAGGAGGCAAAACCGCTTCTATCAGTACCCCATCATCCATCTGTTTTATCGGAGGTAAGGTGCTTCGTTGTGCTCCTTTTGGGACTAATTTGTCTTTAACGGGAGTAGTAGGTGGTGTTGGGGGGGGGAGTTATGTGTCAGAACTGCTGGAGTGTGTTTTATACAAGCGCCACAGTGGTTTTGGCTGCTGCGTTTTTAACATGCTGCTGAAAATACACCTTCAGATATTCCTCACACATTTGGATCTGCTGCTCCTTATTAAAAAAAAAACAGCTATTTGTTTGTATCCTTGTCATACAGCATTTCCTTCCTTGTAAATCATTTGCACACCTTGGCACAATATGCTTATTTGTTCAGGTTCTAGGCTGCTGCCATCTTTATTTTTATTCTGAAACTGTGGAGCAATTTGAGGAACAGGAAGGATCGTTTCCTTCAAGTCAACACATTTTTTTTTTTCATGCAGAGCGTTAAGACACTTTGGAGCTTTTAATGTTTTGTTTCCCGTTTCTAATTTATTCATTGTTTATTTATTTAGTCTTTGTTAAATGTGCATCGTAACTGGCAGAGGTGAATGCGTCCTAATTGGTCCGTTATGTTTCTTGTCTGTGTTTCTGCAGGTTTGGGCCAATAGAGTACAAAGGTCCATTTGTGGCCGCGTATGTGGAAAGTTTTATCCTCCGAGTCATCACACCACTAACGTATCTCCCGTCTAGAGAGCAGCTTGAAGAGTTCCTCTCCTATCACGAGGTAGCGCTGAGCTTCAGCTTTGAGACCTTGAATTTCTTTAATTCTCGGTTTAACTGTGGCGCATTGTCTCTGTCTGTATCACTGTACCCACACACAGCCGGGATCTCTTTTTATATATTGTAACGGCCTCTCTCTTGTGTGTTTCTAGCCTCGAGTGGTGGGTTTCTTCCAGTTTAACTCCTCTCCTCAGCCGCCTGGATACGTCACATATCTGTCCTCGGCCCTGCAGGCCCTAAGAAGGGGTACGAAGTAGTTATATAGGTTTGAGGCTAGTCCTTTTGACTGTTTAAACATAGTTGATCACATTAAAACAGGACTAGAATTAACTGCAAAGAGAAGCTGATATTCACTGTACATACGAAACAAGTACTGTCAATGCAATGTTTCTCATTTGAGCGTAGAAAGCACAGGAAGCTTAGTTCGGTCTATAGTTCTGAGTTTCTGTTTTCATGGTGCAGATTTCCGTGGTGTTGTGCGTTTCGGGGTTGTGACCAACAAACAGGTGGCAGAGGCCATTTCAGTGAGAGAAGATGAGACTGTTTACCTCCACAGAAGACTTAACTCCTCTTTGGTAAGCTGTGTCGCCGTGCCTTAATTACATAATAAGAAAATTTTATTATAATTATGATTTTACACCGGCATCCTCCTGTATGTTTTTCCCCCCCATTTTCTTTCTGTCAGATTTTCCCTAGAAGGGAACGTAACTTCACGTCAGAGGCCATCTGTAGTTGGGTGTTTGAACACCGTGAAGCTGTCCTCCACTGGCTACAGCCCCCGGGAATAAAGTCCCGTCTGCTGGAACATGAGCTCACTAAAGGCCCTGCTCTGCTGATGTTCCTGCCTCACAATCCACTGGGGCCCCAGCCCAGCCTTTTACTACAGCAGGTGAGGAATTAATAAAAAGCATTAATGAAATTTCCTCTGTGTTTGTTTCATTGGTGTACCACAGGGCTCAATTGTCGGTCCTTTTCTGTTTTTTGTTTGCATGCTTTTTGCTTGGGACATTACTTGAATATATACCATTTTTTACCCTGAATGACCCAGTTGATGTATTAATAATACATAATATACATTTACAGTATATATTCATGCTTTTATTTAACCCCTTTTGCCATATTGTAGCATCTTTTCTGTTGTTATGCTAGTGTTTTCTTTTGTATCCTTCCTTTGCTGGCTTTAAGTTAATTTCAAAATTGAATTAAGGAGTTTAATATTTGTGCTCAAGGCTAATTTGGATCAAGCCAAAAAATACATCTTTGAATCATTGTCTACTAACCTGTTTCGGCTGCTTTGAGCTTTTGTGTTGAAGGAATCTCCTGTCTTTAGACCGATTGTATTTCCTCAGACAAGTATTTTCATACTTGGTTTCCCACGTACTCTAGGAACTGAATCGTCTCGTGTGATATTATACTTTAGTTCTTCCTCTTTTCTGTACATTGCTGTGTTTTATCTTGACCTTTGTTGTGTACATGGCCTTGTATTATTTGTGAAGCACTGTGTAACTGTATCATAATTTTTAAATCAATTTTTTTAATCTTTCTTTTAGGTGGCGGACATCGCTGTGCGTTATCATTCCTGTGACAATAGCAACCACACCGGCTTGGACAACACTTTCACCTCCCACTCACTGTGCTGCCAGTCAGTTGTTCTCCCACAGTCGAACACCAGTGTCTGTGAGGTTTGCCTAAGCTCATCACGGCCGAGCCTCACCACCTCCTCTGTTCTCTGCTCGTTCGCCTCCATGTCTCGGGGAGAAGACATGTCTTTCAGAGACTGCTGCCTCCACCAGCTACCTTCCCCTGTCTCTGTAAAAACTGCAACCTCAATGGACTGTAGCAGTTTTCTGAACAGCTACAGCCCGTTTACTCAATACAGTGCCTGCTGCAGAAAAGTAGAACCTCAACTCAATGAGTCACAAGCCAAAGAGGAGCCAGACATGCAAAGAGTTCCCCTGACGCCTCCTCCTCCTCCTCCTCCTTCTTCTTCTTCTTCTTCTTCCATAAACCCTCCATCACCTGCCCCCCAGCAGGAGGGAGATGGTATCACAGGGCTGCGCTGTCAGACCAACAGGACGCTCAGGTTTTATGTGCTGGATGTGGATCTGAACTGGCCTCTGGCGGTGAGGCTCGGAGCATCGAGCAATACAAGTGCTTCTCTTCACCTCAAGGCCGGCAGTGTGCAAGGTGACGGGAGCGGTGATAAGTCGTTCGCAGCTATCGTGAACCTGAAGGACGAGGTTCATTATGTTCTCCACCGCAACCCAGCAGCCACGCTGACGGAGTCTCTGGGTAAGACAAGCACAGAACCCCGTTAAGATCACACAGCTTGGTTTAGTTAATGTTAGGGCTCTACATGACAACGCTTTAAGGCGGAATGAAAGTATTTTACAACTATCTTAAATCTCCACACATCTGTTCAGTCGCTGCGTGAACACCTGTTCAAGAAAACCTGTTTGGCGGCTGAACTCAGGTGGCTTGTGACGTTGCTTCATGGTCTGACAAGCAATTTGTTTGAAGCATATTGACCATATAACTACTCGGTATTGGAACATTTCTGATTTAGGGATATATAGAGAAACCATTAGAGTGGTTTTATCTACCTTAAAGAGCCATTAGCAGCCAAAGACATTCAGTCCTTTTGATGAATTCGGCTATTCTTTGGTTGTCATTATTATTACTGCGTGTCATGTTTGCAAAGGTACATCCAGTGTGTTTTACGGCTTCTGTAAAAAGAGCCTTCGGGCAAACAACAGTTTTGCATAGTTTGCTTATCTGAAGATTGGCTGATAGGGTCGGTCATTCTCCTTTGCATATTGTACGCGTACAGGTGCAGGGAGTATCAATGCAATGGTATTTGTACTGAACTGATCAATGGAGTTGGGACCTTTTTAGAGGCCAGTGTGATTGTAGTCAACATAATAACTTCCTGTTTGTAATTAACAGAAAAGAAAAAAACCTTCACATCTACTATGATCTGCAGTCAAACCTGTTTATTGACTGATATTGAATGACAGTAGACTGCAGTTGTATTAAGAGAGAATCTACACAGCAGAGCATAGAGAGACGGGGCACGACAGGAATAGTTCAAACTAGAGGAAATTCTTGTTTTAATCTTTTATCGGCGCCTATAAGAATGTCTTTCGTCAAAATGCAGTAATTTGCAAATCGTTTAAACTCCATATTTAGTTGAAAATAGCAAAAAGACATTGTTGATCAAATGTTGAAACTAAACATTTTTAAAGAATATAACTTCATTTAGACTTTGATGCCAGAAACATGTCTGGAAAAGGTCCAACATAGCACAGTTAATCGGTCAGTAAGACGTTCAAGATAGTTCAAGAATTTATAAAATCACAAAGAATCATCTACATCAGGGGTCTTCAACATTTTCCAAGCCAAGGTCCCCCAAACCGATGGAGAGATGGAGCGGGGACCCCCTACTTATGTATATGTGTATTTAAAGACATTTAAATTTATGGAAAAAGAAATTCACGACCCCCTGCAGTACCTCCGTGGACCCTCTAGGGGTCACAGACCCCCTGTTGAAGACCTCTGATCTACATCAAATAACTGAAAGATTCAATATTGAACTCCAGTGATGTTCAGGGCCTGAAGCAGCACTGCTTTCAGAACAGACACGACTCTCATGTTGAAATCACTTCATGGACTCGGGAACACCTCTGAAAACCACTGACACCGTCCATGCGTCCCCTAATGCAAATTAAACTACCGTGCAAATGAAAAACAAAAACAAGTCCTGCAAACACCACAGCCTTCTCTGACCTCGGGTGAAAATTCAAATGCATCCTTATCTGTACTCGTGTTACTGTGAACATCATCAAAGCACGCATCTGATCAAGTACGATCCAAGTATCCATTGTGTTCTTGCTATGTGCGTTTTGTCGAGGACGCATCGGGAGATAACTTGTGTGGACTTGAGACAGCCAGGTGTCCCAGAATGCATTTCTCAAGCATCATCAAGTACGCTGCTGTTCCAAATTATTGAATGACCGTACCACATGTTCCAGAGTTTGTAATTCAGAGGTGAACTTGTAAAGATCGAACCACCGAGTATGTCCTCTAATAAAGACGTATGTCCTTGGTTTGCGTTCTTAGTAGAGATAAACGCCCCCTTTGACAGTTTATCCCTAAATTAGCCAGACCACATTCTGCACGTGTTACAACAGCATGGTTACATCGTAAAATGGGTCCAGATGTTAAAATAATATTAATTAATCAAAACCACTGGTGCATTATGAAACAGAAAATGCATTAAAAAAAGGGAAACAAAGTCTTTTACAGCTTAAATCTTGTATTAAAATAGCTGGTCTCCTCATTTTGTTAATAGAAAAACTGGTGCAACAGCGTCGTAAACATGCTCCGATATAAACTGTGTTGACACATGTTGCTAATATCTCATTTAAAATAAGCATATATTTAAAAAAAAATGTGGGTTTCTCTATATAGCAAGTACTACTACAGTACTGCGAGTATTACAGGAGGTTTTATCCCAGGAATCTATCTCCCTTCTCTGTGCAAAAGTCTCATAATTGTCATCAGCTGGTTGAACATTGTGCGACGTTTGAATGTGACCCACGTATTAATTCTCTGTTCGTGTCGTGTCTGCTGCTGCTGCTGCTGCTCCTGCTACCAAAGAGGCCTTCATCAGGAACTTCAGCGCTCCGTACAGCCTCTTGCAGAGACACTTGGTCGGACAGGAGGACGGGAAGGGAGGTGAAGACGGAACCAAGCGTCCAGATGAACACCAGCAGTCGCCTTCACGCCTCCTCATCACAGAACTGACCACGTCCTCCTTCCTGCCGACGGTCATGGACGTTCAAAAGGTGATCAATTAATCTTCTTCAGCCTCTTTCTCTGGCCACCGCATCAAATAAGGTTTTGACGCTAAAATGAAAATCAAATATACCTATCGGCATTTCTCAACATTATTGCTTAAACATGCTTTGCATTAACTGTGCATGTAAAACAGCAGGACGTCTGTTTGCACTGGGACTCGTTTTTCCTGCTGATGTTAGATACACGTCAAGACATTTTTTTTATTTTTTTTTTTTGCTGAACTGAATTATAAATAAAACGGTATTGTTGTGTGTCTCAGGATGTGGTGCTGTTCTACTACACTCAGTGGTGCGGCTTCTGCTCCGTCCTCAACCACATCATCATCCAGCTGGCCAGATTATTGCAGGGAAACAGCACCGTCACCGTGGCCAGGTACAGCTTGTCTGCGTCTTTAGTCTCCGATCCGTATTTCCTCAGAGAAACGAGAAGCAGTCATCGTTATCTTCCTCTGTTTAGGGTGAACGTCGCACGGAACGACCTTCCCTGGGAGTTCATGGTGGATCACGTTCCCTCTGTCCTCCTCTTTCCCAAATACAGGTGAGAATATTTGCATGTGTTCTGGTAACATCCAGTCACTGGCCAATAAAATTCCACAAAGTAAAAAACATTCAGAGTGGTACACATGCTGAAGAAAAGATGCGGATATGTTGCACTAGGTCTGCAGTGACTAAAGGCCTCTACAATGCAGTTTTAAGAATTATAATAATAATAATGATAATAATAAAAGATCTAACCTTAACCATATTAATATTATGCATTGCCTTCACATAGCTATACACTTCTTGTTTTTGCGCATACTGACCTAAAGAAGTAAATGACGTAGATTTTCATTAATCCTATGTTCTAGTTCAGTGGAAGCTCAGTTTTGCAGATAAATAATAAAGCTGCATTACAGTTACAGTTGTCGACACAAACGATTTCATGTAAATCATACTTAATACCATCTAATTAACAGAAGAAAATAGTAAAAATCTGAGCCAAAGATTCAAATAATCACTAAATTAACTGATAAAATAAACGGATCACGTGTTGCAGGCCTGGGATCTTATCTTTAGCTGTTTACATCTTTTATAATGTTTGACAGTCGTATCTGCCAGTTTATTAGGTACGCTAGAGAAAACAAATCCGTTCTGATGCGACGGTCCTGCTTTAAATCTTAGCTCCACGAAGGTTATGGTATTCAGTTTTAGTTTAAAATTATAGAGAGCTCTTGATTCAACTGTGTTCTCATTTCAGAGGCTGTGGTTTGTAGCGCTGCTGGATGGTACTGTGTTGTGATGACGTTTCTATTATTATTATTTAACCCCCTTTTAGTAAAACACTTCAACTCAGTACTGTTTAAAACCACATCCTGCATGGTTTATCAACATGCACTAAACATTATAACCTTCATGAAGCTAGGATTGTTATATAAGAATGCATTTGTTTCCACTAGTGTACCTGATGAACTGGCATGTGAGTGTATTGTTGTCACAACACATTATGCTGCCATCTATCAGGAGACTTTCACCTGGTTAAGTAGAGAAAAATAAAACAAAAACGTCTTCTCTGCTTCTCCTTTTTAAGAAAACACCTCAGTGTGAAGTTTCCCGACGACCTCCCCATCACGTTACCCAACCTCCTTCACTTCATCCTGCAGCACTCAGGCTCCATACACCACGCGGACAAGCCATCTGTTGGGGCAGAGGTCCCGGGATCCAGTGCCATCCTCCATGCAGAGTTTCGGGCCCTCCAGCGCGAAGTTCAAGCCCTGCACCACGCCCGTGAGCGCCTTTCCCAACAGCTGGCGCAGCTCTGGCGGGACAACCGCCGACTGACATTTGACACCCGCAGCCTGGAAGCCGAGAACGCCGAGCTGCAGCGGGAGAGGAAGAGCCTGGAGGAGCAGCACAGGGAGAAAAGCCGGCAGCTCGGCGAGGCCGTGAGGCGGCTGCAGGAGCTGGCGGACACTTCTGAGAGCCTGCTGAACGAGAACACGCTGCTCAGGGTCCTGCTGAGGGCGCTGAAGGACAGGACAGAGGCTAGAGAGCAGGAACTGGAGAGGCAAGAGGAAGAGCAGAAAAGGAGCCACATGGCTTCATGAGCACAAGACCGCAGGGAATCCTGTGAATGACAAAAAAAAATAAAAAGACAGGAAGAGAAAGGAAACTGGGCGAGGAAATGAAGGAAGTGGAAGAGAAAGACAAAATCTGTGATTAGATCTGAGAATAAAACGAGGCTGAAAGGAGGAGGTAATGTAAAACCTGAAAAGGCAACAACCAAGTAAATTCTCCTCATGAGAGAGAAAACAGGGAATTCAGAGACAGTGTTGTGTTTTAAAAGCTGCTGCTCAGTCTGGACTTTATGTACGGAGGAAACACAAAGGAGAAGCTGGACAGTCAGGGACGGACAGAACACTCAGTGCTGTGATGATATGAGCTTATCCACTCGTAGAAACGCACAAGTTTATGAAGACGCTACCGGCTGTCCAGACTTCACCGTTCTGACGCTAGCAGAGATTTAACATGTTAAAGGGCGAAGAAATAACCTGAGTGAACGTGCCACACAAACCCTGCAGCCAAATTCAACCTCCATTAATTACTGTAGACTCATAAAAGCGTGTTTTTATTTTTTTTTCTTCAATAAATACTAATCTCAACGTCACAAATCAATGAAGCCTGGATTAAAACTAGGGATGCACGAAAAAAAACAGCGGCCGAAAAACCGAAAATGCACTTTTGGGCCATTTTTCGGCTGAAAATTGCTGCGGTTGTTGCTTCCATCACCACAACATCCTGTTTCGGCTGTGTTGTTTCGGCCGTGTTGTTTCGGCCGTGTTGTTTCGGCGATAAATTTTTGTCCGAAAATGGCCCGAAATTGCATTTTCGGTTTTTCGGCCGAAGGTTTAATCGCAGAAACAACACGTGCAAGCAACAACCGGAGCAATTTTCGCCCAAAAATGGTCCGAAATTGCATTTTCGTTTTTTCAGCCAAAAAATTTCGGACTTTTATCGCCGCAACAACCGGAGCAATTTTCGCCCGAAAATGGTCCGAAATTGTATTTTCGTTTTTTCGGCCAAAAAGTTTTGGACTTTTATCGCCGAAACAACACGTGCAAGCAACAACCGGAGCAATTTTCGCCCGAAAATGGTCCGAAATTGCATTTTCGTTTTTTCAGCCAAAAAATTTGGGACTTTTATCGCCGCAACAACACGTGCAAGCAACAACCGGAGCAATTTTCGCCCAAAAATGGTCCGAAATTGCATTTTCGTTTTTTCAGCCAAAAAATTTCGGACTTTTATCGCCGCAACAACCGGAGCAATTTTCGCCCGAAAATGGTCCGAAATTGTATTTTCGTTTTTTCGGCCAAAAAGTTTTGGACTTTTATCGCCGAAACAACACGTGCAAGCAACAACCGGAGCAATTTTCGCCCGAAAATGGTCCGAAATTGCATTTTCGTTTTTTCAGCCAAAAAATTTGGGACTTTTATCGCCGCAACAACACGTGCAAGCAACAACCGGAGCAATTTTCGCCCGAAAATGGTCCGAAATTGTATTTTCGTTTTTTCGGCCAAAAAGTTTTGGACTTTTATCGCCGAAACAACACGTGCAAGCAACAACCGGAGCAATTTTCGCCCGAAAATGGTCCGAAATTGTATTTTCGTTTTTTCGGCCAAAAAGTTTTGGACTTTTATCGCCGAAACAACACGTGCAAGCAACAACCGGAGCAATTTTCGGCCGGAAATGGCCCGAAAGTGCATTTTTGGTTTTCAGCCGAGAATTGTGGGTGCATACCTAATTAAAACCTCACAGTGATGGATTGAAATCACCTGTAGCCTTTAAAAATGGCTCACGTGGTAAATTTAGCTTAACAGGGGACATGAGTCGGGAACAACGGTCATTTCTTTTTTCTTTTTTTTTTTTGCCAGTTCCTGCTTCGTTTCACATTAAAAACCCTGCTTGGAAAAAATACCCTACCATATATAAGACATATTTTCACAGTTACCCATTATTTACAGCTAACATCCTGGAAACCTTGCGCACAATTTGCTTAAAATCACCTCATATTCTGCAAATTTTAAGCCGCTACGATCACATGGTAATGAGCAGCTTTTATTCTGCACAGCGGTCGGATACTTGTAGTTTTCAGTTGCACTATTTTTGTGTGTTTTGAGTTTCCTTGATAAGGGTGCTTGTTATTTACACAAATATGCGCAAGTCTTTTTGGGAAATCTTTCTTTTCAACGATGCGCAGTAAGCCGCGGCGTGTGAATTGGCTGCAGGGAGAGAACGCCACTAATAAAGACGTTATTTTTCTGAAGATCTACTGAAGAGATGCTCAGTTGATGTTCAGGTGAGCTTAAGAACACTTGAAATGATCAAGATTATTATTATTTTTTCTTCTTTCTTTCTTTCGAAGGGGATAAAGTTGTTTTGTTTAAACCGATCTATTTTTACAGGAATCCTTGTGTCACTAAAAAAATATTTCTATGTAACTATTCAGGTTTTGCAAATGAGATGCTGCAATTGTTTACATGTGAAATATTGCACCGATTTTTACTGATTAAAAACATTTTCATCTTACAAGCCGCTGTGTTTGGCGTGAGGTCACACCACTCAAACGACTTCTCTTGCTTTCTCTGTTATTCAACAAAGAAAACGGTTTCACCTTCAAGTTGCATCTCATCTGTTCCATCACCAAACACTCACTTCACTTTTAGTTAAACTCTCATGAAGTTTCCACACATTATCACATGCATGAGGACGAATATTTGACTCCGAATGTGGACATGTAGAACAGATTGACTCTGTATGACCGTGAAATAATTCCCGCCGTGTTCAGCAAACGGTTAAATGCCAGCTCTAATTTGGAGCATCACGAACATGTGCTGCTCATTTCACTCTGAATTGAGCGCTGTGTGCTCAGTCATGTCTTGCCATGCATCTGAGTCTCTCAGAAACACATCTTTTTTTTTTTTTTTATCTTTTTCCACCTCAAAAAGCATCATACTAGCATTTTAGAAGTCTGAAAGTCTGCTCTCATAACGAAGCATGTTGATCTGGGCCGAGAGGGCGGCGGCTTTCATTGGCTAACGAGGCATTCTGGTGGTAATGACTAATTAATGAACAATAAGTTCTTTTTCCCCTCACCGGAAACCGTCTGTTACTCAGATATAATATACTAATGCAAGCCTATAAATGAATGATGAGTCCAAATTGCTGATCATTTGTCAATAACTGCAGAACTATAAAATATTCAGTGGGGTTTGGGTTGGGTCGGTGAGGTTTGCACGGACTATTTGAGCGATCCCATGACTTGAGAGGGAGTGAACCAGGCTGACCGGGAAGGTGCAGCCCTTCAGGAAGTCCTCCGCTGTGGGAAAACCGTCCTCTCTGCAGCCGCACCACACGCTCTCCCAGGCAAAGCTGTAAGTACTAATTTAAATAACTAATTTGATTATGTTGGTGTTAACAGGGCTTTAGTTTAATGGGTTTGTATTTTGTTCTTGTTATGCTGGGAATTCCTTTCTTTTCAGCAATGATGCATAAAGGTAATGAAAAACTATAAATGTTCCTGGCCCCACCACTACCTAAAACATACTTTTATACTATTATAACTGAGTTTTAATTGAGATTTTAATTCAATTTCAACTGCATTTAGTGTGTTTTATTGTTTTATTTTATTATCTTTGTCTCATGCGGCTGTTTTAAAATGCACTCCTCCTGTTGTCCTGTTGATTTTAAAAGTGCTATAGAAATAAAGCTGAGCCGTCAAACTATTTACAACAAATCTAACCTCTGATAAGCTGTAAATGTTCTTCAAATATGTCAGATCATGTTTGCATGTTTTACCTCGTTGCACATTTCCAACTCTCGTTCTCATTTGTTTGGTCATTTGTCTGTTTATTTCCAGAAACCATGGCCAATGAACAAATGACCGTCGGTGAGTCTACACTGTAAAAAAACATTTAAAGATATCTCAAGGCAACACACAGTAGCTCTGATTTCCTGTTGTTGTGTTAACGACTTAATTTTATTCGCCCATGACAGCGGTGGTCGGCCCCTTAGGAGACAGTCCCGTTCAGATTGCCTGTCCTAAGTGCCACCAGACTGTCCTCTCCAAGGTGGAATACGCCTCCGGTGTGCTCACCTACCTTTTCTGCGGAGGACTCTTCTTCTGTGGGTAAGAAAGCGCTTAATATTAATCATGCGAATGGAAGATGCATAGTCGTGAGTGGGGCTCTTATAAAAGTCCAGTCATTTAGAGCATTAATGATGCAACAAGTGAAAAGGCGGGCAAATGTGTGCTTAGCATAGCATAAAAGCTACAAGCAGGAAGGCAGTCAACCAGGGCCTGCCTAGAAGAGTAAAAAGATTATCTCATTTGATTGATCTGTACACAAACGCAATGATTTAAGAGCTACAGTTTGTGCATTAGAGGGAGTTATATGACTGTTGCAACAAAAAGTCAATAACAGCAACGTAACTCATGCTAATACCCAGTGAAATGTTATATATCACTAATATTAATTAGCCACATTTAGAGGTTTATGAAGATTCATTTTGTGACATTTGCAGTTTTAAGCTAAGCTAAGCTAAGCTAAGCTAAGGTCCCTCCTGCCTTCCAGAGACATGTGAGTGCTATCTCTCAGAAAAAAAAAACGCATTACATATTTTTCTTTGTAAGTCAAACCATTCCATGTAGCCTACAATAGTATTAAATATGTACCGACATGCACATTAAAGGTTGTACGCTGTATTATGGAGGCAGCCTAGTGGGAGGAAAACGTTCACTTCCACCTCTAAATAAAAGGTGGAAGCCAATAAATGGCTAAACTTAATGGATCATTCTGCAAAATGTCTACAACAGTCTGATAAAAGCTAAGAGGTAAAATGCGTTTAAGAAGTTGCAAAGTTTGCAAAACTTTTCTGTTGTGTAAAGGTGAAGACAATGAACATCTTGAAATCTGTATCGTGAAATTAAACAGACTCAGATCGGGACAGCAGATGGTTTCTCAAACAATGTTCTCAATCCACAGCTGGGTATCCATAAACTAAAACTCAGGTTTTGACTTGTTGATTGCATTCATTGAAAGCATAAATGAGGGATCACCAAAGTCAAAATGATTAGTCCTCTGGGGACCATGATTGTTTCTCTGTACCTAATACTTGGAAATCCATGTGACATTTGTCAAGTATTTTCACTGTGGTCCAAAGAGAAGAAGCAACCCTCACCAACTTTCCTTTAATCTAGCTGCTGCTGATGTTAAAAATACACGCAAAATTTACTTGTGACGTATTTGTGAATTAAAAAACAGATAATCCTGACATTAGCTGCTCTCCTCTCCAGCTTTATTTTAGGTTGTTGCCTCATCCCATTCTGCGTGAACCGTCTGAAAGATGCCAGGCACACCTGTCCCACCTGCAAGACTGTACTCGGCGTGTATAAACGGCTGTAACTGATATCAAAGCTGCTACGATTATTCGACTGTAAGGATAATTAGCATCTATTTGGTAACTGACTGAATGTTTTAGCCATTTTTAAATCCCAAAAGCCAATCATTTGCTGTTTCTGTGATTCTTAAAATCCTCTGTCACATATGAAAATACACTGAACAGCTTTGGATTTTGAACTGCATGCCAGACAATTGACAATTTTCTGAAAAATTATGGACAAACTAAGGAACAAAACTAATTGGTTGCAGCAGGAACTGACAAAACCTGTAAGATTTAATGAAATTGCTGAACTGAAACTGCGTAGACATTTGATTATAATTCAGTAACTAAATTTGTTCTTGTTGTTACTGTGCAGATGCAATGTTGTAACCCCCTCACAAATGTTCCCTTCAAACCATTAATTGTGAATAAACTGAGACCAAGAAAAAAAAGGGACCTTTTGAGTATAATTTTATTACCAATCTCTTGTAACATTTTCAGGGTATCACATAACGGAAACAGAAAAACAAATACAACAGAACGGTCACCTTCATTTTTCTATTAAACTTTCTTTTTTATCAGTTAAATCAATGAAATCAGTGGGAATAGAGAAAAAAGTACATATATGAGGTTACATATATATATATATGACAAAGTTCAAGAGCGTACCTAAGTGCTACTGAAGGAAGGAATCAAGAATAGTATTTACATCTATTATTTTTTATTATTGCACATGAAATATTTTTCTACATAGTCCGCAATACAATGTGGTATATAGGAAATGCCCTTTAATTTATTTGCTTCCTTCAGTGATAAGTTAAAATATCAATCCTTTTATCCTCTTAACCATTTTATACTGAGGATTAAATAAACGCGTCGGTGTCAGTCCACATGTTCCTTCACATTATAACGTGCTGAGAAGTAACGAGGAGCACGAGTAGAGCGAGGAAGGAGAAGGCAGCGTCAGCTCGGATCCGGGCAGCGTGACCTAAAACAGAAACACAAACTCTCTTCAGCAAGACTGTATTTTCTGGCCTTGATTTGGGATCCTTTATCCTAAAAAATTCCAAATATATTCATGTAGCATTGATATAAAAAAGTAGCCCAGCAACAGCTCCAGGCTTAGGCTTGGTCTATAGTTGTTCACCTTAGCTTGGTTTGTAACACCACGTAACACATGCTATAACACGGAGGTTTAACGGCCCTTTCAGTTTGAGGTAAAACACTTTGCATGTGAAATGTTGCACTAGTTCTTATGTACAGCACAAATAATGTTTAAGTAGGTAAAGGTCCTTGGTTTTCAAAGCTAACTAGCTGCTGGTTAGCCACACATGCTAACATCTGTTAGCAACCACCATTTTGAGTCTTATCATTGCAAGTTGGTTTGAATGGGTCTTAATAGCATTATCTTGTGACAATGGTTAACTTTTAATCTTGATAATTTTGCTCTTTTGGGCTGGAGTAAGGCTAAAAAAAAAACATTAGCGGCTAACGGGCTGAAGTAAGCAGTATTCATTAGCTTGCTACGGCACACAGTCTACTAATTACTTCTAGATATTGTAATATACACACTAAGGATATAAAGGGATGGCAGAATAAACATAAAGCAGCTGCTGCTCAGGGTTTAACTAGAGGGTTAGCGGTTCATGGCCAGCCTATGGACTTATCTTCTACTTGGGTTCCAATAGGTAGGACAGTGCTATATAAAGGTAAGACATTTCTCCATGTAGCAAAGGTATTATGAACCCCCAAATGCCCTGAAGCTTTTGTACAAGTAATGTATATAATTTTTTATCAGTCATGAATGTGGAGTTCCTGTTTTTACATCAGTCATCACTTTTTTTGTACTCACTTGTGGTCGAAGTTGTGGATCCTGATGTAGTTGATGAAGACGATGACGTAGTTGATGAAGACGATGGCGTTGTCGTCGATGAAGACGATGGCGTCGTTGATGCAGATGGGCTGGCGGCTGTAGTAGCATTGGAGCTAGTATTGGTCCCAGGGCTGAGGGTGGTTACGGAACCCACTCTACCTCCCACCAACCCGATTCCCAGGGTGTCAAGCTGCGATTGGTCCTGGATTCTGATCCAGTTCTGTACCAGCGTCTCGTTTTCATAGGCCTTCAAATCTGGCAGGTTGGTGCCGAGAAGACCTCGAACTTCATTAACAGACAGTTCCTAGGGAGATCAGAGCAGATGCATTTTATACTCATGTATGTATCTATCAAACATCCGTTTTTTTTATTTGTAGCAGAATAAACCAGCAAATGTAGTGAATGCAGAAATAAATCACAACAAATCAAATTACTAAAACACAACAGCCAGATCTAGCTAAGAACACTAGTTATGTATTGTATAAAGACTTTGGGCTCTCAAAGACTAAAATGTACACCCAAAATACACACACATGTTTTGCATGTTTGTATGACTATCTTTGTGAAGACATTCTCTGACATAATACATTCCGTAGCCCCTTACCTTAACCCTAACCATTTCAATTAAGTGACTAATCCTAACCCTAACTGTAGCTATATCATGACCATGACCTCTTCACAAGGCTGTTTGCAAAATTGCAAAATGTCCTCATTCTGATGGTAAAAAACTAAGTCCTCAGAACGATAGCTGTACAAGAAGACACACACGCATACACTGCACTGACCTGTACAACTTGCTCATCCATACTGGTAAAGGTCGCCAGGTCCATGTTGACATCGGACGCTGACAAACTTCGGACATAATCCAAAGTTGCTCCCCCTGCAGGAGAGAAAAGAAAACAACAGTGAGTTCCCGGCCATGGATTTGAAGGTCTTCTGTATGCATGTGTGTGGATGTGTGTTTCTGTTTGCCTACCCATGTAAGTTGTTGTGAGCTGGTAAGAAGAAGTAGAGACAGTCGAGCGAGTGGTTCCGCTAAATGCTTGTCTGGCGATGGTGAACAGTTCTTTCTTTTTCTCTGTGGTGCAGTTGGACACGTTCAGAGCGTCGGCGTCTCTGCAGCAGATACAACCACATAAAATTGACATGAGCCAACCAAACTGTCCAAACAATGAGTCAACCCTTTACTGTGGATGATTTTATATTTTTTTTAATGTTGCTTACAAGAAAGACTGATATCAAAGAACTACTGGCAATGAAGGCTGACTGTGACGTTGCCTCACATCACCTGTGTCAGTATCAAAAAGTTGCACTTAAACACACCACAAAACTACAGCCAACAGCTACATGGCCTGTTCTTTCACCACCCCTCTGCCCATGTGTACTTATATAGTCCCGCCTTTCCTTTTGTTCTTTGTCAAGTTGTCTATATGGATTTGGGACCTACCTCACCACCACATAACATAACAGATGGTGGTTTGTCCTTTCTTGGAAAACTATACAAATATGTTGATGACTCATCCTGGACTTGGGGGCATATACTAATATTTAATTGAATGAAAGACTTTTTTTATGAACAGTGTGCCGTGCTTGAGGTGTGTCGAGCTAACCAATCAGAGGAGACTTGGAAGTAAATCGTCAATCCTTAAACACACACACATGTGGTTGTGACTTCTTACCTGAGGCTTTCTTGGGAAATGTTCCTCAGAACGTCAGCGTCCAGGGAGCACAGGTTCGCTCCTCCGATGGCGTTGAGCTCAGCGCTGCCGAGTTTGTTTCCGCCCGTACTCAGGTATTTAGAGATGATGGCTTTAGCCTTTGTGATGAGAAATGAGCATTGATGAGAAGGCGCAAGGTTAGGGTGAGTACGTAGACATTCACAGTAAGCTTCACTAAGCGTAAGCTTACCAGGCTCGGGTCCCACTCCCCGTTCGATGAGTCCATCAAAGCTGCGAGTGTGTCGAGCTCAGTGATGGTCCACATGTTGATGTCTTCGGTGGTGGCTACACGAGACGCTGGACCTAGTACCTGAACCTGATCCTCTGGAATGATAGAGCTGGCAGCATAGGCCTATAAATATGTGAGGACAAGTGAGAAGAAATTTTAAATTGAAGTTTATTTTTGTCTGCAGTGAAATGAGATACAGTAACATAAGAAAATCACTGAAAGGGACAAAATGCAGTAACGCAACAAAGTGATATGTCTATCATTTCGCATTTGGACTATTTGACATTTAAAGATAATATCAAGACATTATCACCAAGGAAAGAAAATACATTTGCTTATATATATCGTTTGATGAATTATATTTGAATATAAATATACACAAAGCTTGAACTGAAAAAGGGATACATATTAAAAACAATGTTCAAAATACAGTGGAATCCTAGATTTTTAAGGAATTAATCAAAAACAAATCTATAATTCACATTATATGTGTTATGTGGAAGTAATTTATTTAATTAGTGGTTTGATATTCTATTTAAATTTTGATCATTTATAAGGCAAATGTTGTATCCAGTTAAATTTTCAGTGGACACACATGCGGAAAAATGACTGATAATGATGATAATTGGATTTAATCAGCTACAAAAACCTCACTTGAAAAATGTTGATGGTTTACAGTCTGCTTATAGAGCTTATATTTATTTTATTTACAGTCATGCACTTCGTCCTTTCAACAAGCCTCCTCCTCCGCTACTCGGTTTTAAAAAGCTCCCACATACTCCTCACATCTTCTCTGGCTTCTTCTGTCACCTACCTCTCGCAGCTTGCTGAGGACAATGGTGAGGTATTCCTCCTGAACCACCTTCTCAGTTATGGCATCCAGGTTGTCTCTGACAGTGGTGGCACTGAGGCAGCAGTTGAACTGGCTTATGTCGTCGTAGTCGAAGGGGAAAGTTTCGTCGCTGATAGTCACCTGGGTGATTGTTCCTACAGTGCATTCAGTGACTAAAACACACACACAAAAATGTTAATATACCAAATTCTAGAAACAAAATGGGCAGAGAAATTAACAGAGGGACACTGACCTGTGGACCGCCTTGACCTCTTTCTGAGGGACATTCTTATTTCTCTCCTCAGCTGCCTTTTCTTCTGTTTGCTGACTCCATTGCTCCTGAGGACTCTCAGGAAGTACCTCAAGAAACTGCGCTTTGTTCTCTGCACATAAGAATAAAAGGAGCACATGAAAAACCAAACATCATCAGTCCAACACCAAACGGTGACCTTTTTCTCTAAATGTGGGACTCACCCTGTCAAAGTTGTCATAGAAGGTTGAAGTCAAATACAGCGGTAATATACCAAGGTCCCGCAGGGTTTGTTCGTTCCACGTTGAAGGAGCTCTGGTTTATATACAAAAAGAAAAAAATGTTGAGAAATAAATCTGCTGACCAGCTTTTATGATGAGTGTCGCCGCTGTCTACGTACCCATATTGAGTGTTCCCGCTAGTCAGCAGGGCTTCAACAGCAGACACTTGAGCGTCAGTAAGATCTGGACAGTTCTTGAGTTTTTCCAAGATGGACGGATCTGAGTTCTGGATGTAGGACCCACCCAGAGTGCAGCACATATTTCCCAAAACTGATATGTTGTCCTCAGTCAAGCTTGTGCTTGTTATACCCTTAGGACATAAAAACACTGAAATTAATTGCAGTTGAAATAACAGAAGGACATGTTCTGAGGTGAATTACTTTATATTTGCAGTTGTGTTTTCACATGGTGCTGTGCAATCAGATATTTATGATGTATATGATCATGCTACAGTTAAAACCAGGAGTAATTCTCAATCGAGCATATTAATATAATAATAAAGGAATGTAAGATAGAAATATGTCCTCAATTAAGTTTGGATTAATTTCAGCCATCCAAATAAAAAGATCAGAGCAGAGCAAAAGAACAAATTTGGAATCAGTCATTTTAATTAATTAATCAGTAGAAAATATTATTTTCTTGTTTTTAGCCAACTGCTAATTGCTCTCCTTGGAGATTTAATTTAAGTCCGTATTTAGTTCGATGTTCAGTCATCTTTCATGGTATCGCTTCAGTTAGTCCAACTCCGGTCTGTTTGTGAGGTACCTAGTTTAAACTGAGTCTGCTGCTGTAACCCTTTGAAACCTGACATGTGAAATGATGGTCAGAAAAATCTTCTTGAAAAATAAATCTGAAGTGCTTATAGGAACTTTTTAAAACGTATATATACAACCATTTCTACAAAACATTGGGCATTTATGGCAAACCAAATTTTCAACACGATTTTCACATAACATATAAAAGTAGGAAGTAATTAAAGGTTGCTTCAATAAAATAAATATTCATATTGAAATATATAAAAGTAGAAATTATATTCTTAGAGTAACCTTTTGCATATTTAAAGTTTTTCTTGCAAAGAAATCAGCCATTTTGGATAAAGCTGCCAAAAGTCTACTATTGACTGCAGAACATGGGTGATCCACCAGGGGGCAGATGACAGGTTTCAAATGTTTTTTTCAGGTAAGTATTAATTATGTGGTGGGGTGTAGATGTTTCAGAAATACCATAACATTTGCCTTTATAGGATCAATTTAGTCCAGAGACTCACCAGACAGCTCTGGGCGTTATCAAACAGAGCAGTGAGTTTGTAGCTGAGGGCCCGGGAGAAAACAGAGAAGTCTGCGTCTGCCAGCTGTTCAAAATAGGACCTGCAGCTGGCCTGTGGCACCAGCGAGTAGCTGTGGGAGGAAACGGGAACCATAACACGGTCATGTCATAACAAAACCTAGACCTGGCCTTAATTTGACATAAAATAATGTAGTTGGACTTACTCGTAGTAGAGCAGAACATCATGAGGAAAGAGGTCGAAGCTGGTTACATCTGAGTCTTCTCTAATGTAGTTGTACATGCAGGTCAGCTGTTGGTGAGAAGGAAAAGCTGTAATCAGAGCTGGGTATCCTCTTTACTGTTAGCGGAGAGAGTAGGTGAAAAGATGCAGAGGTGAAAAACTAGGATAAATGTTTAGGGTATGTACTGTGGAGTATAATCTAGACATTTTGGTCCAACAATAACATTCAATTATGAAATGATTCACATGGTAAGTGAGCTTTTAAGTGTGTTTCAACCGGTAATTCAAAATAGATAGTTGGTTTATGCACATGTACACATCTTTGGGCAGACATTCCTTAACCAGTAATCTCATTATTAATCATCACAACTAGCCACAACCTTTACCTTAAATCTGATCCTAACCTTAAGCCCAAAACCAAGTCTTAACCCTTAGACAGCCCATTGAAGGGGTGTGAGAAAGTGAAGATCAGTGTGTTAGATCTGGTCTTCACTTTCTCACATCCCTTCAATGGGCTGTCTAAGGGTGGGCGGTCTTCGCTTTCCTTCAAACTGGTCCTTTAAAGACAAGAGTTTGAGTTTCTATAATTTCATAGACGATAACATTAACCTCTATTAATTACCTGGAGACTTACTCCAATATTCTCAATGAAATGCAGCGATTTATGAGGACTTACATTTTGCACCCAGACAGGAGGTAAGTCCACACAAAGTGATTGCATAAACACATTTAATTCCTGAATTTACACATATACACACATATGCCATGCCCTTCCCTCTCACCTGAGTCTCCACCAGTGTGACCCTGTTCCTGCCTCTCCTGCGACAGGCTCTGATCAGCCTCTTGATCTGCACCGTCTGAATCGTCCTCACGGCGGTGCATGTGAACCCTTGCAGCACAGAGGACGACAAACTGCACGAACAGATGCACACTTTAGCTCCTGCACATGTTGTTAAGTATTTCCTTACCGCTTGCCGGATTCATAAACGTATTGAAAACTCACTTGTTCGCTCCTCCCAGCTGTGTGGTGGCAGTTTCCACGGCTATCACGCCAAAGAACAACTCAACCTGACGAAACAATTAAACACAATGTGTAGTGTGTATGTATTGACAGTGGTGTGTAAAGCAGTTATTAATACACCTTAGTGTTCTGCTACCTGCTGCTGTCTCCATTTCTTGTTGTTGACTGTGGTGATGACTCTGGTGCCGTTTGAGAAGCCCAGCAGCATAGCTCGAGGGATCTCAGTAGCCAAATCATCTGGAACGTTCTGTATAATCTCCTCGCTGTTGCTGTCTGTTGAAATGATCTGAAATAAAGACGGAGATCGGAGGCAATTAACAATCTTCACACAGAGTAGTTGATGGCACTGTGTGGCGTGAAACAGGTCGACCTAAGTTTGTAGCATCAGTGACTTCTTTATCATTAATCAGCATGACTATGTTGTCTTTTTGTCGAGCAATTAACCGACTTTATAGATCTGAACATGGGGGTTTGAAGAAAAAACAGCTGCGTTAATTTATCAGTGAGATCCTGTAAGAGAAACGAAGCTGTAATACCTGAGTAACAAAGGTCTGTCGGACAATCCTTGTAGCGGACATGAAGTTCTGCAGGAATGAGGGGTCTTTGGACGCGGTTATCAGCTGAGAGCCGCTGATGCTTCTGAAGATGTTGGTAGGGACGCCCACCACAAGAGAGCCCAGCATTAACAAGGAAGACGAGCTGCTGATCTGGAGGGATGGAAAAGGCCGAGACCACAGTGCTGACTTTACTCTTATTGGTTTGCTTACAAACACAACCCATTGCACCTCAAACCAAATCGGTAACCGGTACCTGTAACATGCCCGACGACACCAGTGTCGTCACGATGGCACTGGCCTGACCTTCGTTCCAGCCCGTGACGCTGCTGAGAATGCTGAGGGAAGAAAACAGGTCCGCAGGCCTTATTGTCCTGATCTGGCCTGTGGACATGCCGGTGCTTTCGTTGCCGAGGGCGGAAATGGCCTCTGAATCAATGTTGTTACCAAGGTTACCGGCCAAAGCAGCAGACACCTACCGATGCAAAAGAGGAAAATGTTCTAAGAGGCCAGTAGTGAAAAAGTGAAGCCACCACTTGGAAATCTCTGGTTATTAACAGACTCTCATTCAAAAATCCTCAACCACTCAGTCAATAGAACTTCTCCACAAATAATTAATGATGCCATAATAAATTGCACTTGTTCCAAACAGTGTGCTGGTGGACCTTTAAATATAATTCTGATGGAAAAAGAGCTTCGTGAGACTCTGGTCAAAAGTCAAAAGGGTTTCTTCAATCAGCGATTCACAGAGAGTCTAATCACAGGTTCTCTCTGGAGAGAAGCTCCTCTGGCTGTCTCCCCTACACACCTGGCTTTTATACAGATAATCTTGGTATGTGGTTTCCATGGTAATGTGAGTGTTATCAGTCCCTTATCACTTGTTGCTCGCAACATCCTCAGTGCATTTAGTTGTGTCTTTGTTGCTCAAGTCTATCTATGCCCAACTAGTCTAAAAGTTAAACGTGAGGTGAGCATAGAACACAATCAATGAACATTTAGTAGTATTTTTCAAATTCCATAATTAAGTGGATATTAGGATTCAATGAAAGCTATGTTGGAGCAATCCTAAGGAGATTAACCAGAAGGATGTGATACATGATGACTGCATGAAACGTTTTTTAAAGCTATAGTTTGGGCCATTAATGGACAAATTTGTAGAGATAAACAAGAAGTTATGTGTGAGACAGATGTGCAGGAAATGACACAGGCTGGACTCAGTCCTTAGCCATTGCATCAAGGACTGTAGCCTAAGTTTGTGGAGACTCTGTACCTGTCAACAAGTTACTTACTGTAAAGTTTTGCATTTTGACGTGGAGGTCAAGCCTCAAGTGGCCATTCACAGAACTGCAGTATTGGGCCCCTCCATGTGGCTTAACATTTTAGCTCTAGAGGTTGCTGCTTGGTTTGACATGTTTGCCTCAACATGGGTTTTGGATAGCTAGATGGTATTACTCCATTATCGAATTGTTAGCTTTACAATTAAACAGTTTCTTTGCATGTTTTTTTATTATTATTATTTTTTAGCTACAACTGCTTCCACTAACAACGCTAGGTCGTCCAATAGGAGGCTGTTTTGCAGAAAAAAGATTTTAGCTAATAGTTAGCAAAGGCTCACATACATCATGTACTACACCATACAAAGCAAAAGCTGGGCAATGTCTGTACAGTAAATTTAAGTTAACTTTAAGCATGAACTTGAAAATTCCACTTTTAAAACTAATTTGTCATCTAAAGGAAAGAACAATTCTTCTGTGTCACTTTCAAATGACATGACTAGGTACACAACGTACGACATGACTGAAGAATGCTACTGCACCCGTAGTTCAGGTTACATGGGTTTAGTTTCTATTTTACGTTTTGTTAGGTTGATTTCCCTGAACCTCATATTGAATCTGACTAGTTTTGAATGACTGTATGTAATCAGCTTAAGTGGCAGCCTGTACCTAAAACCTGAAAGTGAGCAGATCAGCAGAGGACACCAAATCTCACATCTGTTAAGTCAAGCATATTAAAGTACGATAAGATGTGTGGAAAAAAAGTTTCACTGTAATGTTTTTATGAAACTAATGGGAACTTATCAGCTGATTAAAAATCTCCAAGACTATTCAGCATTGTTGAAATCTAATCACACCTTGTCTGTTTGGGGACAATGTATTTCTAGCACAAAACGGTAACATAAATATGCAACATGTGTTTTTTTTTTTTTTTGTCTGTGTTTCCTACCTGTGGATCCAGGTCTGTGCAGAGAGTGGTGAGGTTGTGCAGAACTATTACACTCTCGTTCCCGGTCAGCTGGGTGAACGCAGGACCAGGAGCGACGCACCGACACAACAGAGGAAGTCTAGAAAGAGAAGGGCGATCAGTTGTCAGGCTAAAGGCAAAGATAAGGGCAAATAATGCCTATCTGTGATATGATTGTGGCTTTTGCTCACAGCAGAGGGTTGAAGTTGCTGTCCTCCTGGTACACGAGCTGAGTGTAGTAGTTGGTGAGGTTCAGAGGTAGGGCAGAGTGGTTGAGGAGCGCGATGTTCAGAGGGTTCACAGTGAACACCTGGAGGACCTGCAGGGAGAGGGGACGAGCAAGTTGGTGGCTTGTGAATCTGTCAGCTGCTTCTATCTTAGCTTCAGTCTCAGTAAAATAAACCCGAGCCGCAGCTTAAGCTTCTCCTTTTCTGACTGGGTACCTGTTCAGATCCAAATCCCTGAAGATCCTCCAGAGTGAGGAAAGGCATGAAAGGCCCAATGTACTCGGCGAACCAAGCCGTGGAGTTAAGTTCTGGGTCACTGGAGTTGTAGCACCTTGGCACCGTCGCTACAACAACAAATTACAATCACGTTGGTGCCATTTGGATAGAACAACTATTCTGGTCTCATGTTTAACAGTAAATTGGTCTTTGAGTTTTTCAGAAGTTGCTTTATAGACTGACCTGAGGTGAGGTAAGCTCTGATGCTTTTGAACACGTCCCGTCTCACAAAGTCTGCATCCGTGTAGTTAAATTCTCCAAGAACTGAGACACTGAAACAAAACCAATTAAAATCAGAACACATTTAAAGAAAAAAAATAGACATCTATCTCAAAATGGTGTGAGAAAACGTACAAGTTTTGGAAGGCAATGCAGGAAGCGTTTTGTGTGACATCGGGGCTGATGAGGCTCTTCGTGAGGAAGGCCAAGTAGTTGCGGAGGCGCAGGTCAAACCAAGCGTTGACCTCTGACCTCGTGGAGCTGCTGAGGGCCGTGGGCCAGACGCAGGGCAGAGTGGGCCGCCTCACCGCCGCCGGGAGAGACTCCTGTAGCGAGCAGTGAATGGGTTTATATCATCGCAATGCCCTTGCATTTACACGTGCTTGAACGCGCGGCACCTACCGTCTCCAGGAACGTCGGCGTCTGGACGTAGCTGCTGTAGAGCACGCAGAGCTCCGCGTCGTTGTCCACGACACCAGGGCGCCGGAGGAAATCGCCAAGATGTGACGGAGGCATGGAGTTCACCAGCTAGAGGAACAGAAAGCAAGAAATAAAGTCATTCTCCTCCTCCTGCCTCCTCGTTTTTGTGTAATCGTCACAGCCTTCGACGCCACACACCTGAGGCATCCTGTCGTGAGGCATGAGCGACAGGAAGGTGGTCAGGTTCGGGAACTGGAATCCCAGGAATGAACGCTCCAGGAAACTGTAGAAGCTGTGGTTGTAGTTGTCACCGTAGCAACGGATAGGTACTGGGCCTGATATGAAGGAGAGTAGGAGCAGGGTGTAGGGATTGTTATAATGAATCCAACCAAACACTCATTATGAGTATTTAATAAATAATTTAACAATAAAACCTAAGTTTGGGATCCAGATTTAAGAGACAGAAATGCAAAGCTGGTTTCTTTACCTCTAAGAGACTGAATGATGTGACTGTGGATTTCTTTCTGAGTCTCTTCATTGAGAGAAGAGATGGTCTGATTCAGCTCCTCTACTCTGAAACACATAAAAATACAAAGTTTAATTTAAAAAAGAAAAATGCATTTTAGTGAAATCAGCTATTGGTTTGGTGCTTGCGGCCTTCCTCTCACCCCTGCTGCTCCACATCGCACATCCTTCCCGCCAGGATGCCGAAGTACGGCGCAACGTGGACCGGTGACAGGTTGACCAGCAGGGGGCGCAGTCGGTTTCTGAGCCACAGCGTCACGACTGAGTCGCCCACTGAGGGATCGGAGAGGTTTGCGCGATCGAACACGACTTGTAACATGGCTGACCTCACTGCGGAGGGGAACGTGTTTTCAAGACCCTGCGGGAAAAAAAGAAACAAGAGCTTTAAGTTCAGGTGGTGCAGCTTTAACAGAACCTTCTCCAACCTCGGTGTGAGAAGAGTAATTTTGTTTGAGCAGAAGTTTTTAAGCACGACGGATGCTCACCATGATAGCAGGTGAGAAATCATCAAAGAAGGCAGCAAGGAGTGGGCTGGGGACATGACTCAACAACATGGTGACCTGGGCTGGAGAGGTGAGCTGGCCAGGTGTGGAGGACACCTCTGCTAGTTGTCTGACAGTCAGCTGTGGCAAAGCTTCCATCTACACACAGGAGCGTATTTATTATGAGTCAGCCGATCAACACAGAGACAGAGAGATTTAAAAAAAGAAATAGGAGAGACAGTGAAACATGACGTACAGCTGAAAAGCCGGGGTAGAGCATACGAAGCTCGTGGAAGGACAAGAGGCCAGAGAAAGCTCCGAGGTTCATCTTCAACCACTGTCCACTGTTAATGCCTGAGCTGCAGGCGGGGTCTGAATGACAAGAAGACAGATTTACAGATTTAAAGTCACCTCTTTGAAGGACTGCATATGCATGAACAAGAATTTGTATTTACTCTGCAACACTTTAATATCATTGATGAAGACGAGGTTGGTCCAATTTGGTCATTTTGGAATCTAGTGAATTTGGACGCCTTGTGCTGTTCTTCATGTTTTTTTTAGTTGTTCCTAAAGTGGCTGCTGCCATCAAGGAGTGTCATTGCTATGGGGTGGGGGTGCCTGGTCTGGTCTAGGTGGGTGCTACATGTCTAAGTAACATCCACATGAATGCCAGGTCCAAAAGTTTCCCAGAAGAACACTGTGTTGTCACAAGATGGTCAATGTTATTTATTTCTCCTGTCAGTGGTCATAATGTTATGCTTGATCGGTTCACAGGGTGACTTAGGGCGTATCCTGCACTCCTGTGCTCGTACTGGTAAAGCCGGTCTGAGCAGTCGCACCTGATGCCACTTTAGAGTCTCTTGAACCATAATGAACTTTCACTGTTCCATGTTTTCGTGCGTTGGCTTCAAGCCTACCTGCCGTGTTGTTCCTGGTCAGGAAAACCTTCATGAAGTGTGTGTACACAGACATCTGCCTCCTGAGCGTCATGTGTGGCTGGACGCGACTGAAAATCTGCACTCTGGGTTTAGACATAAGTGGAAAAGGTCATGCGTGGTGGCAGGCAACAGCAGTGACTGTAAACTGTAAAATGCTGTGCTGCTTTACATTTGCTGGTAGGTGCTGCAGTTCAAACCCCTCGTGGTGAGACATGACAGGAAGTCAGGGGAGACAGCGGGCAGGAATGGACGCAGGCGGTCGTTGAACCACAGCTGGATGACGGCAGGATTCATGAGGCTGGCCGTGCTGATGGTGTCCAGTCGGATTTCCCGTATGGAGTCGAGAATCATGGACACTGCAGGACTATTGGGGTCCAGCGTCTACAGCGCAGATGGAATAATTTCAACAGCGATTCATTAAAAACCTGAATTAGTTCAGCCTTTTTTTGAAGGAGCTTATATTTGCTGATTCTAAACCTAAAATACATTCCTACCATGTTGGTTAGAAGATCCAGAGCATCATCCAGCCATGGAGAGGCTTTAGAGAGGAAAAGCTTCCAGACGGGTCTGGAGCCACTCGATGCGGAGGAGCGATTACACTTCAGCATCTCTGCCAGGTCTCCTGCCGTCAGCGCTGACAGCTGTGTGGAGAAAGAGAACAGATGAGACGATGCACTGAAACAAGCTTCACAGCTGTAGTTTTAATCTGGTTGTTTATCTTAGATGTTTTGGCGTCTGACCGAGGCACAAGCGAATTCCTCAACAGCAAAGTCACACAGACGTCCTCTCAGCTTTCCGCTGTCGAGGTGGAGCTGAAGCTCGGTGCTGTGGATCAAAATGAAAACACTTTGTCAATATTATATTTATCACACTGTGTTAAAACAGTAAAACACCTGTTTTATGAATCTCACCTGTTGACTCCAATGCAGATATCTGTTTCTGTGGAAATGAAATAAATTTTAGAGGATCATTGAATATAAACGTTAAGTTATAATAGAAATGAACTTTCTGGAGCAGTGAGACAACTTACCATTGGTCACTGTAATGTTGCACTACGGAAAGAAACATATTATTTTAGGTTTTCTATCATAAAATCATTGTGAAACAAAAAATACCCCAACATCATTTACAATATTACCTCTCCTCGGTAAATGATGCAGCCTGTAATGACAGCAGAGGAAATGCAATTTAGTTTATGGTACAGATTTAATTTCAATAGGGAGCTGGCATTGCTGGCAAAATGCTTTAGACAGGAATGTGAAGAAAGTGACAAACATCTGATAAATATTTCTTTTGATGTGCCTCTTCCAAATACACCGACCAGGCATAACATTATGACCACCTTCCTAATATTGTGTAGGTCTCCCTTGTGCCTCCAAAACAGTTGCGACTCATCAGAGAATGGACATGGACCTTCTGAGGGTGTCCTGTGGTGTCTGGCTATAGAATGTTGTTAGTGGGGGGCCTTTGGGTCCTATGGGTTGAGGGGAGGGGCCTCTGTAGATCATCCCACAGATACTTGATCAGTTTGGGATCTAGTGAATTTGGAGGCCAGGTCAACACTTGTGCTGTTCTTCATGTTTTTTTTTTGTTTTGTGTGTGTGTCTGTGTCAGGCTGCATCCTGCTGGGGATGACTGCTACCATCAAGGAGTGTCATTGCTATGGGGTGGGGGTGTCTGGTCTGGCCTAGGTGGGTGCTACATGTCTAAGTAACATCCACATGAATGAATGCCAGGTCCAAAAGTTTCCCAGCAGAACACTGAATTGTCACAAGATGGTCAATGTTATTTACATCTCCTGTCAGTAGGTTTAATGTTATGCCTGATCGGTGTATATCAAACCAAGTATACTTGAAGGTTGCCATAAACCACTTGGGTTTGAATGTTTGAGGCTGAGAGTTATTCGTACATTTGTGACACTGGAATAAAACAACATAAGAAAGAGTGAAAACCCAGATATAAAGCTTCAGGTGAGGTGATGTTATTGTTAAAATCTATGCATGTTGTGTGTAGTGTGCAGACTGTGCCTCTCACCTGGTGGTATGTACTTGGATAAAGTCATTTTGCCGTACGTGATGGAAGAAGACACATCAAGAGGAGCTGTGACCATGGCCAAGTCCAGTCTGTTAAACCTGGGACACAGAAACACCTGGGGTAAACCTGGAGGTGCGATTACCAATGAAACCTTCTAAACTAAAAAGCACAATCAGATCTGAACTCACAGCGTTCTGTATGCTGAACAGGAAAGGCTCGCCTTTAAGTAGAAAGAAAACAGAGTCATTCGTTTCACAGAGAACAGAGAAAATCGTCAATGAAGAGGAAGCGCTTTACTCTTTTTACCCGTGGAAGGAGCATGATGAGGTGGGACAGGAACTCAGACAGTTTCCTCCCCTCTGGAGTCAGGTAATCAAAGAGCATGTTGATAATGACGTCTTTGTCTGGAAGATTTGGAAGAGCCAGCACCAGCAGCTCTGCACTCTGCTGTGGAGTCAGGTGACGTATGACCTCCAGCTAAAAGGCAGCGAGGAGACGGACAAAGTTGACAGTTATTTATGATGACGAGCTAATTAACAGCATCGGCTCGAGTTCACGGGTTTCCTCAGCTTTAGCAGAAATCATATCTCACAGGGTTGAAGCGTGGGTTGAGGTGGAGGATCTCTCTGAGGGACAAAAACACTGAAAACGGACCCAGATTCTCCCGCAGCCACTCGGCAGTGCTGTTGGACGCCAACACACAGCCGGGATCTGGAAGAAGGAGACATGTCAGTCAATACTAACGCGGTTTTTAACTTCACTCCATCCCAGACGCATGAACGGAGAGAGTACCTGATTGTGGTCTCATCAGGTAACGGAGGATGAAATCCTTTAAGACCATGTCATTCTGCTTTAAGGTCATGTTCTGGAAGTGATGGATGAATACCTGCAGTCTGAAAATGAAAATCAAGGGCAGACAAAGAAGTCATTTAAATATGATGGCGGTTAATTGAATAAAAGGTCTAAAAGATATATGGTAGCTGGGCTGTTCATAGTGGAAGTGGAGGCAGGTGAGCTTAAATCTAGAGAGTCCTAAACATGTCACAGCAAATATAATGCACCCCTGTGCCTCCAAAACAGTTGTGACCCATCAGAGAATGGACATGGGCCTTCTGAAGGTGTCCTGTGGTGTCTGGCAGCAGAATTTTGTTAGTGGAGGTACTCTAGGTCCTGGGGGTTGAGAAGAGGGGCCCACAGACCCTTGATCAGTTTGGGATCTAGTGAATTTGGAGACCAGGTCAACATCTTGTGCTGTTCTTTATGTTTTGTTGAGTTGTTCCTAAAGCGTTTTTGTGTGTGTGTGTGTGTCAGGCTGCATCCTGCTGGGGATGGCTGCTGCCATCAAGGAGTGTCATTGCTATGGGGTGGGGGTGCCTGGTCTGGTCTAGGTGGGTGCTACATGTCTAAGTAACATCCACATAAATGAATGCCAGGTCCAAAAGTTTCCCAGCAGAACACTGAATCGTCACAAGATGGTCAATGTTATTTACTTCTCCTGTCAGTAGTTTTAATGTTATGGCTGATCAGTGTATAGTATTTTCTCTAGTTCATTGTCAGTTGTTCTGTTAGCCCAAGGTGTTCTTACCTGTGTTTCCCTGCCTGCTTCCTTGTCTCTTTGGGGTATACTCAGAGGTTTGATTGCCGTATTTATCCGGGTTTGTAACTTTTACTAAACTGACTTTGTGTTATCCATCCTGCCTCGTCCTCAGTGTGTGTCCTGCATTTGAGTCCTTGCCCTTTTGCAAATTGCACCACACGACTGTCGATACTATCATTCGTCACCATCGACAACTTCTACCTCCGTCTTTTAGATCGGCTAAAACCTAGACTAATGGACAAATGTCGTTGAGCTGTAGGTTACTGCGTCCACAAACACTCACATTTGCTGGTATGACTGACAGGTGAGGTTCTTGCTGCTCAGACAGTGCAGAAATCTTGCTGATGCATGCGGCAGGAAGCCTCTCAGACGGCCGGAGAACCACAGCCTGATCACGCTGCTGTCCATCAGCTGCTCATCGGTCAGGAACGACACTCTGATCTCTCCGATCACGTCCAAGACATCCATCGCAGACGGACCAACCATGCCCATGGACTGTAGGAGAGACCAAGCAAAGATTATTTTGGATTTTTGTACTGAAAATGTATTTATTGACTTTAATATCCTAATAAGAAGTTGATAAGGTTATAAGTTAGTCTGAGGTAACTGAAACCACTCACCATGTTAGCCAGCATGTCCAAAGCTGGGTCCAGAACATGGGAGAGTTTAGTGAGCAGCATCTTCCACAGCACTTTGGAGTGACTGCTGTTTCCAGGCAGGTCACACTTGATGAGGGACACCAGCTGACTGGCCGTGAAGTTCTCCAGCTAATGAGTGTGAGATCGTTTAGTCTTTCTCTCCAAATAAATCCTAATGCTTCCACAAAGGTATAAATAGTGAATATTCACCTGTGCACATGCATATTTCTCCAAAGCAAAAGTACAGGGCACATCCATAGACATGTTCAAGTGAGACTGTAGATCAGAGCTGGGATGATACGTAGAGAAGAAAAAACAGGTCAGTATAAAGATGATAGATATTGTTTTGACGAGTTTGTGAATCTACTGTAAAGAAAAAATAAAATCTGATACCTGTCAACTTTGCTGCAGACGTCAGAAGCTAAGAAAAATGAGAGAAGATGTGATTTCAACTCTAGAAGAAGTAATAAAATGAGACAGTACACTGACGACCCATAAAGAGACTCTTACCGTTGTGCTGGGTTACTGGGCACTGGAAATGATAGGTTTGAGATATATTATGATATTTTCCATGACAAGCAAATAACAGCAAAATATATTCCAAATGAAATATAAGTTGGGGAAATGTAAATATATCTCACCGTGACGCTCTCTGGTACACACTCTGTCCAAAGCAAAATGTGAGAAACAGTCGGTCAGAACTACAGCACGCACGATAACAGCGTATGAATACTATTTAAAAAGCACAAAGAAAATTGTATTTTTTCACTTTTGTGCATTTCATCTTTTATACGTGTGTGACAGACTGACCATCCGGTGCAATGTTTATCAGCGCATCAATGCTGGCCCAGACGGCTGCTTCCAGGTCTGGGGACACTAATGGTATGGCCCCGTACAGTCGCTCAAAACTGGCGCACAACGACAAAAATGTAAAGATTAAGAAAAATCCACCGGCAGAGCTACAAATCCATTTGATTTGCTGTTTATAAAACTGAACAACTAGCCCACACTGATTCTAAACGTTAAGGGTAAAAACAAAATCTATTAAGCATGTCTTCTGCCTAAGTTTCTGCCAATTTTCATTTTACCTTGTTCACAAAGTTTTGAGATATTCTGTTAAGTTATTAAAAACATAAAACGACAGTCAGTGATGAAACTGTTAAATAATACTGATTTAAAGGGGAACTACTGTTTTTTTACAACCTGGACCTTATTTTTGGCATAAAATATGATCGTTTACTCACCCATATAACTTTTGTGTAATTTGTAGTCGTTCGGGAGATCTCCCAAACGACTACAAATTACACAAAAGTTACATGGGTGAGTAAACGATCGTATTTCATGCCAGAAATAAGGTCCAGGTTGTAAAAAACAGTAGTTCCCCTTTAATACAGAATTAAATCCCGCATTTAGAAGTTTTCCTATTATGTCCCACTTTGAAAACTAAAAAACATGACAGACATTCTTTCTTTATTTAATATTCTGAGTTTGCCAGAAAACTAACCATATCACATACTTTAGCTTCAGCTTCAACGTAAAGACGCAAATCATCTGGAACAAAAATACTCACATGAGTTTGTAGTCGTCGCAGGGAGGACTGACCTGCAAACGCAAATATTTTCCAGTTAGTCGTTCAGGACGGTTAAAGTTTGTTTAAAGGCTGCTGACCAAGGCTGTTACCTCTGTAGCGAGCTGGACCAGAGAGTGCAGGACCTCAGGAAGGTACCTGACCGCGGGAGGCTCCGTCAGGAAGTCAAACACTGTGTTGATTACGACATCTTTCCTTGGTGGAGCGGGAAGAGGCAGCAGCAGCATCTGTGCGATCTGTTTTGGAGTCAGGAGGTGGAGGACCTCCAGCTGAGCGGGACGCAAAAGAGAAAAATTTAATTAGCTGGGCTGCTGCAGATGAAGAATTTCTGTTGTTGAGTGTTTTCCAGACTTACTCCAGAGAAACGTGGGTTGAGCCCGTAGAAGTCGGTGACGGAGGCGAATCTTGAGAAGAAGCCGAAGTTTTCTGTTAGCCATTCTGCGCTGTGATTGGCCGAAGAGACACACTGGGGGTCTGAAATATTTGGACACAAATGTAAGTTTCTGGAATATTAACCCTTTATGGGTTCTGTTTTATATTAGTGATAAAAACAGAGCTAATATCTGTCAAATACAGTCACGCAAAGCAACTACAGCGAGTGCTCTGACTAAATTACTGGGCTACAAGTAACTGCACGTTACTTCAGTATATGTATTCCATGCACACTCGTGTATATCTGACAGCTAAAGTTACTAGTTACATTATAAATTAAGAGTTTAATAATTAAACATACTGTATATGTGCGTATTCACTATTCAAATAACTTCCCTGTACATAAATAGTTAAATGTGTCTCCACCTCAACCAAGTAACACATTAAAATGCAGCAAATTAATTCTGCTTTAAATTAAAAAATCCATAATCATTTAACTGTTTCAGCTTTACTTACCAGATGTGTTGTGATGCACCAGGAAGGAATGGATGAAGTGCGTAAAGATGCTGTGACCGTGCATCGGATCGGCCTCCATAACGCTCATGTGTTTGCTGAGTGCTGCCACACTGCACACAATTGGGCAAAGACAAAACGAGAATATGTGAACTAAACCGGATGTGTGTAAAAAAGAATAAGAAGGAAATGCCCCTAAAACCTGTGAACTCACATGGTTTGGTAAACGGGGCAGGAGAAGTTCTTGGTGCTGAGGCAGGAGAGCAGGTCTGGGTGTACGTCCGGCAGGAGGGGCAGCAGCTTGATCTGGAACCAAAGCTTGATGAAGTCCGGGTCCTCCAGGTGTTGTTGGGTCAGAGAAGGAGGTGTCCCCTCACTAAAGATCTGCTGGAGATCAGCCGCTACCTCCTTCAAGTTCTATTGAGAGGACGAGGAAGGGGAAACTGAAATCCTGTATTTGGAATTAATAGAGTAAAGTCACAGCGAAGACGCCTGAGAGTTCAGAGCGTTTGAGACACTCACGGCTCTGGACAACTCTCTGATCAGGGAGTTGAGACGCTCTGTCAGCTCTACAATCAGTCTCAGGACGGTCGCCTCAGTCATCGTGAAGTTGGAACGAGCAGCGCAGTGCATAACATGGGCCACGTTCTCCACCGCGTCAGTCAACTGGTAACAATAAGTAATGTGTCAGATGTTTGAGACAATTTTAAAACAGACATTTGAGAGGGTTCAAACTTTATTTAGTAAAAAAAAATCTAAAAATCTTACCCCGCAAGGACTCCTATCAAGGGTGATGCTACAAACATCCTGCGTTTCAATGGTTTCGTTGTCCATACCATGCTCCAAAAAGCTGCATAAAAAACAAAACAAAATACAAGCTCAGTCTAATGAAATACATTACAGCAAATGAGCATTTCAGATAATTATCCACTAAATAACTAAATATAATATTTTTGTTGTATAAAGTTGTATGTAAATCCTGTTAGAAAACACTTTTTAAACTTCTAGAAGACACGGAGCAATGTTAGCATTCACTAACACTATGGTATACCACACTGAGTATAAGGGAGTTTAAGCTTTATGTTAAAATCCTGTAGCTTGTGGCCATTTCAGAGTGTAAGTTTATAAATTACACCAAATAAAATATGTTAAGTGAAATTTAATAATTTAAAAACGGTGTAAGCCAACTTAAAATTAGTCAGCAGGCACTCAAAAGCTTTGCGAGTGAATAGACAGATGAGGCATTTCTGCAGGAATAATTAAGCAGGAAGTTGTTCGAATTAAATTAAACCATCAAATAGATTTGTACGTCAAAACACGTCTTTCTTCTTTTTCTCCAGCAACGGGAGCTGAGGGCCGACTCTTTCCAAGCTCTTGGGAAACAGCCAAGGTTGAGGAATTTGAGGTAAATATGTAGTATTTATATTACGTCCAACTTCTCTGGACATTTATTGACCACTGTGCACTTTGCCTGAATTCAGTTTTCAGCCTAAAATGTTTACTTAATCCCTTTGATTGTTGGTTGATGTAAAACGAGAAGAAATGACAGTATTGCCCAGCAATTATTAGTCAGCATGCTTCTACTGAAACAAACTGATAAGCCTTGGGTGAATCTTATACACTTTTATATAATAATCAGTATTTTAAACAAAACAAACTTAGCTGAAGACAAATAATTTAAGGAATAAGATTTATTCTACTTTTAACTCTGTTATGGTCTCCACCAATACGAAATGTCTGCTACGCTTTGTGAAAACATGGCTGAAATAAGTGGTGTGACAGAACAGAAGAGTAAACCAAAACCAACTACAAGAAGGTAAAAGGCTGCATAGAGCAAGAGTTGGGTGATGCATCTGATTCTCACTTCTGTCTTCACTGGAAAGAAAGATCATTTGTGGAGAAACTAACTGATATCTATTGATGGATAATACTACAGGTTCATTGTTTTGCTCGACTTACAACACTTGGTGAAAAGCGAGCGTGACATTTTCATGCATCAAAGCCTCGTCATCTGGCAGGAACCTCCTCAACACCGGCATCACAACCTGCCGATACCAGTCGTCTACGTTCGTCACGTCAAACTCCTGCATCTCTGCAGCCCCAGATGCGTTTTGCGGCCGGTACATGTCGGCAAGTTCAGCCAGAGTCCAGTTGAGCAGGAACTGAGTCAGGGTGGTGCTTCTTATTTCTGACACATCCCTCTAAAAAAACAACAACAACAACAACAACAGAGTAGGTCAGGAGTCATTCTACATGGCGGCCTTATTCAGTTTATATAGTGTGGGAACTTGGGTGTGTGAGTACATGTACCTCTTGTGTGAAGGACACAAAGTCATGAACGAAGCTCCTAATGGGTTTGAAAGCCGTCATGAATCCATTTACAACCTGTAAGAGACAAAAGGGGGGAGATAATTTAAGATTAAAGACTTTAGCATTTTAGCTAGGCTAATAACACAGATCATTTTACTGCCATGCTAATTTGATGAGAGGAATCTGTTAGCAAATATGCTATATTAACATATCCTCCCATTGTGTTTCTCTGCTTTTATATCAGTTTGGTTTCTACCAGCCACACCTAACTTGATAATGCTCCACTGTGTCCACTAGCTAATAGCTAACTTTGACTACCTGCTGTTTGCTGCTGGGAAGGTCATCAGAGACTTGGAGTGGAAACTGGGATAAAGAACGCTTTAACATCTGGTTTAACCGGTTTCTTTCTTTCTTTCATTCTTACAAAACAAACCTCACAATTGAAGAGTAAATATGTGAAGGAGCCACTGATAGGTTAGCTTAAATTAGCTTAAACCAGACAAGAAACATGCTGTCTTCTTACGGGGTTGTTTTCATGAGGAAAACTCCACACAAATGGTGCCCTATTTTGGAATTCACGACTTCGTAAGTGTTAACTTTTCGTTAAGGTCCGAGTTCTTGAGTTGCGACGTGTTTGCTGGCGTTTTCAGAAATGACAGAAGTGAATTAGTATATAAACATTACTTGCGTAGAGTTTGCCTCTGATTTAAAAATATGCCCCAAAAAATGTTGAAATTCTCAACGTCAAGGCTCACTTGTCATCATGGAAAGTAAAAGACAACTAAACTAAGTTACCCCGTCACTGGGTAGGAGAGAAGGTTTGATCTCTGATACGTAGACCACACGCCAAAGTGACCTTGAGCGAGACCCTGAAGTTACTCCCAGTGTCTGGCATTGGTGAGTGGGGCTTATGAGAACAAGTTGGTAGTTGTGTCACTGTGATTGTAAAGTGCTTTGAGTACCAGTAGGTGGAAAAGCGCTGTACAAATATAACCATCCTAACTGTTAGCCTCTTTTAGACTAGCAGCGATGTTCACGTGACTTGCAGCCGATGCTCCCACTTGCAGACCAAGCATTTTGTGAACGTGACTTTCTATGTCGTAACCAGGAGCTTATATGAGTTCCATTTGAAGGGCAGAAAAAGTAAATTACCCCATGAATCAGATTTGAAGGGTTTTGTATAAGAAAGTGAAACTAAATAGTATTACCAGTTGCTGGAAAACCAAGAGACAGGAGAGTAAAATGACACTTGATCTGATTTATTTGAAAACCTGTAGGTCTCTTCTGGACACGCTGTACTCTCATATATATATATATATATATATATATATATATATATTGAAGCTATTGAATGTGGGATCTTATCTCATATATATGAGATAAGATCCCACATTCAATAGCTGTTGTTTTAAAATGCTACAGTACCTCTCCAAGGCTGCCATTTTGAGACGGTGGGTCATATGGACTGTATGTGGGTTCTGGAGAATAGGAGAGGTGTCCTGGGCTCGTCCAGTTTTGGTCTCCTCCAGGGATGATTTTGGGAGGAGGGCCAGAGTTGCCCCCGGTCAACAAACTGTGGAAGACCAGGGTTAAGGTGCCGTTGTCTAAACCGGCGACCTCAGGCCTCAGCAGCATCTCGGCCTTTTGTGCTGGAGACAACAGGTGAAGAACATCCAGCTGCGACGAGGAGAGAAGGAGGAGGAGGAGGACTGGAGTCATAAATCATCTCTCTTTACTGCAACTTGATCAGTTCTTTGACATGTCTTTCAAAAATCGTAGCACATAAAACTAATCTACAAATCTTAAAGTATACTTTGTTTAACTTACTCCACTGAATACCATGTTGAGCGCTGAGAAGTCGTTCATTCGGGCCATGAATCTGAAGGCACCAAAGTTCTTCATCAACCAGTCCTCGCTGCTCTCTTCTGGGTCCACACAACCTGTGTTGAGAGATTAAAAAAAAAAAACACTTAGTGAACAAATATAGACACACAACAATTTTAATAAATGATCTCACACACCATACACTTTGGTGAAAATGTTCAATAGGATAATAAAATACCAAAGATGATTTCAGTCAAATTTAAGCCAAAGAACGACTGGTTGGTTGAAATGCTGCAGCTGCCTGTTAATAAAGCATTTTAAAGCTAAATTCTTCCTCTAGATTTGGTAAATTCAAGCACACAACTAATTTGGATGAGATAGGAGAAGGTTATTTACTCATTAAAGTGACAAAATGTTTTTCTATAGAGTTGAAGTGGGAGGCTTTGTCAGTCAGGCCTGTCAGTCCATTCGCTGTGGTGTTCAGTTCGAAATATTACAATACGCTTGATACTTGGCTGAATGCTGGCTCTGTCCATCATTGCTTAATACACCGATCAGCCTCAACATTAAAACCACTCGCAGGAGAAGTGAATAACATTCACCATCTTGTGACAATTCAATGTTCTGCTGGGAAACGTTTGGACCTGGCATTTGGTTTAGGAACAATTCAAAAAACATGTTGACCTGGCCTCCAAATTCACTAGATCCCAAACTGATCAACTAGTATATGTGGGATGATCCACAGAGGCCCCTCCCCTCAACCCATAGGACCCAAAGGCCCCCCAATGACAACATCCTGATACCAGACACCACAGGACACCCTCAGAAGGCCCATGTCCATTCTTTGCTCCTTTTAAATCTAAAAATAAATGCTACTCGTGTCTGTCCTGTTGCAGAACCCTGCAAAACCCAACAAATAGGCTTTTTATAAGAGAGGATGACATTAGCTGCTGAAACAAGCTGCTGCACAACAAATGTGTCTGTGTTTCTTATGCATGCAGTTCTTATCGAATCTTTGAACCTTTTTAAAGATTTAAGTGGGAGAGTTTGATTCTGTGCCAAGCTTACATAAGCACAAGTCATGTAACAGAGTCTATTAGAAATATATATATAATAAGTGGAACTTGCCTTTCTTTGCAACTGTGTGTTTAGTGATATAAGTTTTTACAAGTACATTTTGAAGACACATGGGTTTACCCACTCTAATATAGGAGGTCCTGCATCAGACCCATGTAAATAGTTTGAGTCTTTCATGGTTTTGGTCTTTGTTTCTTCCTCTTTTGATTTGTAGTTGTTTGCATTCGTGTCTCTTTGTTTTACTTCGCCTTCGAAATTCTTAATTGTTTTCACCTGCGTCATGTTACCTCTTCCTTTCTTGTGTATTTAGGCCGACTGCTATGTCCTCCATCCTTTTTATCCTTTGTATATTTTCCCTACATTGTGTCTTTTGCTGTTCTTTGTCTCTATCTTTGGTTTATCCTTCATGATTTAGCCCTTTTTCTGGGACTTTATTGTCAGATTTTTATCAAAATCTGGTCTTGTGTTCTGTTAACCTTCCTCCCCTGTCCTATTTTATGTGAAATATAGTCTCTAGTCAAGTGAAGTTTTGCATTATTTTTCCCTACACAGAAAGCTGATTTCAGAAAATCTTGGGCACAAAAATTAAAAAATGATTGTCTATTTCTGCCTTTGTTACAATGTAGGTTAACAGAAACAGATCCCAGTTGGTTTTTATACAATACATTTGTGCAGCACCTTCCTTACATTAGATTAACATGATGTACTATGTAAACTTGTAGAGGACTGTGCAATGTAAGAGGAGGTTTGAAACTTTACCAGCGACCCTGTCTCCAGACAGGAACGGGTACATGAAGAACGTGTAGATCCACTTTTGTCTGACTGGATTCATCTCAGAATAATGATGACTGAGCTCCCTCACGCTGCAAGATGAAGAAATACGATATTGAGACGTTATTGTAGCGGGAGCCCCCGGCCACAGAGACACGAGTGTAGACAGAGATAGACGTACACAGTCTGGTAGGTGGCACAGCTGAAGTTCTTGGTGCTGAGACAGGACAGGAAGTGCTTGGTGATGGATTTCAGCAGTGGCTTCATTTTGACCTCCATCCACATCTGGACCAGGGCCTCGTTCTGCAGAGGGTCTTCTCCCATGTTTAGCTCCAGCGCTCCCTGCATGCTCAGAAGTGGCACGCCTTCCATGCTGGACCTCTGTGACAGCAGTGACAAAGGATGTCAACATGGGGGAAGATACTTATCTACATGCATATAATGTGGCTTCAAGGATGTCACTGAAACGCTAATAAACATGTAGATAAGTGCATTTAATCTGGAACATTTAGCAATAACGCTGCATTTAGAGAAAGCTCTGAGTCACTGTTATCTCACCATCTGGAAAGTTTGAGTATCACCCCAACAAAAAACAGCGTAACAGCATTAACTCTTTAGGCTGGAATTCGTGACATTTTATTTTATTTTTTCCACTGTTGGCCAACCGCAGGCATACCATGAAGGTGTACACGTCCATTGTCGCCTCAAGCATTCCTTTCAGCCTCCGCAAATGATCCGTGCCTGTGTCTGTCGAAGGCAATCCCACACACTGTAGGAAGCGCGAGGTTGCATCTGACACCTTGGAATTTAGCAGAAAACATTATCAGCATGGGAGCGATTTGACTCTACTCAGTACAAACTAAAGTTGCTCTTCAAGCTTCACTAGAAAGAAATATATAAGGAAATTCAATATTACAGGTATTTGCAAACAAAACATGGTTGAAAACTGAATGGTTAAAACGCGCCTGTCTTACTATAAAAGCACGCTGCATTCTCCAAAGAAGAAAACTGTTAGAGCTCTATAATTATTTCTGACTTGCAATCTTTTCATACCTAGAAAAAGACCTCAACACATGTACTTTACGAACAATTGTTAGTACGTCCGTAGGTACATGGCAAAAAGAAACCGATTCCAAATGTGCACATAGAAACTTCGTTTTTCAGCTGCTTACTTCTTCCAGAGTAACTTGTTCGCGGTCCTAAACAAAATGGCTGCCCTTTCCTGGAAGATTTATCTAAATATGGTGCCATGTTAGCAGCGGTTTGGACTTGCAATGATCAGCCACCTGTGCTTAGTTTAGATCACACACTAAATATACAGACATGAAACGTGGTTATGTGCAAGTGTTCTTCCTAATGAGGACTTATGTTGTATTTATGGGTTTTCCAGTTAGCCAGGGAAGGCTTCATGGCACCGCTGGACTGAGGGGACCAAAAGATTCAGATTTGAGATCACGATAGAAATCTCTCTGTATATTATCTAGTCAACTTTGATTCATCATAAATCTGGTAAGTATTTCAAGGATGGTTTCTTTCATTTTAAGTAGTTAATATAATGTTGATGCATGTTCAAGTGTCAATTTTTTGGATAAGTTTCGTCGTAGTTAGTTATTTGAGGCTATAGAAACAGGACTCCACTCTCGGACTGTACTGCGCCGACTCTGGCTCCAAACTCACAAGAAGGCGCCACCCGTACACCCGGGAAAATAGCGTCAGTTTGGCCAGTGCAAGTAGCGACAGGTTGTCCTTATTGTATACAGTCAATGATCAATAGTGGTGGTCCTAGGTTCTGGGGGGCCCAAGGCTAAGAGGTATAGTCCAAACTATCTGTCTTAGGGCAGACAGAAGGGGTTGTGAAGTATTATCAATGTATAAATCATAGATTCTCCACAGATTTAACCTGGTTTGTGGCTGTCATTGAAAGCCAAACGGTAGCCTGGTTGCTTGGTGTGCCCTGCCCTTATTTCAAATACCTGCTCCTCATGAGGCATTTTTTTAATGTGATGTTTGACTTTAATTAAAACCAAAAGCTGCCGACTCTGCTTGGTGATGATGACATCCACCGTACATTTGGCATTCAGGCAAACCCAGTGTTGCGTGATCTGGTCCAGACCCGTGATCTACCAAATGTTTTGCACATGTGCTTTTTATCAAGCTCAAACTGATAACTGACAAGCGAACAAAGAGCAGGTGGTTTGTTTTTAATGAGCTGGTATGTGATTACGGCAGTTTTGCAACTGTACTTGTGAGTCATGCCATAACAGCGACGGTGAAGTAATCTCTGATTGTTATGGTACATCAACTCTTATGCATTTTACAGATTGTTTCCATATTTCTTCTTTAGTTCAGATAAATCAGAATACGACATCTGTACCTGCAGTCCGTGATTACAAAGGGCTTTGGTTCTGGTCATAAATCCAGATTCATCAACACAGTCAGAAAAATACAAAACATCCAAATGCAGAACAGGGATCATTGTGCACAAGGTTCACATGACAGCTTCACTCACCGGGCCGCAGGTTTCTTTTGTAGCGCAGTCTCCATTGCTGTAAGTTTCCATCGGTGAGGCAGCCAGGTGAGCATTCGGAAAAAACAGACGTCACGCTCCATTACTTTAAGAACAGGGTGTCCTTTTATTTTTGTAACAAAACAGTTTTAACTTCTTGATCTTACCTTTGTGCACCTGCTCCACCTGTTGGGATAAGACAGAGCCCATTGTTAGAGCTGAATATCACAATCTGAAACCCTCACGCTAGAGATAGATCTGGACGGTGTTACTCAGAGCTCATTTGTCTTTTTGACTGTAAGACAACGACTACGGACAAATGTTGTCTGACCTAAAATTATCCTGACATATCACCAACAATAAAGGTGAATCTTTTTGTAACGAACCAAGTGTATCCAAAGTTGTACATCATACATTCTTGCTTTTTTCGTGGGATCGATGAAGCTGCTGTTATTGTGCAACAATGTGAGCTGAAAAACCAACTCACAAACACTTTTTTTGGCGTCTCTATGCTGCTAGAAGCATTTGATTTTCAGTCCTATTCGCCCTGCTGCAGGCTTAAATCTTACAGCTCTCCTTTAGTGTACGAAGGCGTGAGTTGTGTCTTTATTTTTTTAGCCTGGATCGATCAAACTTTAGTGGAAGGAACATATACTGGGTGGATTAATACACATTTGTCTGCAGGACGATGTGCGTCATGCATGGATGAGATAACTAAATGTATTTGTCGTATTCCTGCATGTAAAACGTGTATAATAATGAAGGAAAGTGTCACCTAGTGACTTCAGCAACACACAAACAACGCTTAATAGTTTATTTTAATGACGTTATTAATGATGGGAGATGAAACGAGGCATTTACCGGAAGAGGCGGTTGATGAAAGAACAAAAAAAACAAAAAACTAAATCTTCTCTTACCAAAGCCGGTTCCCACTAGGTAAACCAGTAAGAATAAGTAGCGGGATGTCATAATGCGAGCAGTCTCATGGGATGAGAGGGCGTTGTGGTGGAAATCACTGGGGAGGGAACAAGAGAAAGCAATCAGACACTATCCATTATGTACAAGTCTGGACTGATACTCTGAAAAAATAAAAAAAATGTATAATGTTCTTCATTTAAAGTGAAAATCTTGGTATGAGAATAGCAGGTGGAGAATGAGTTTCTTGAAACAGTCACGATGGACGAGAGCCACTTTGACCTCCTTTGTGATCACAGACTCCCAGAACTTGATTTATTACATAATCAGGACCTGGTGTCTGTGCGCTCGGTGAGAGACAGGAATCAGGGAGTGGCCATCAGTGCCCTTTAACATAGCGGCACAAAGGTTATGAGACAATAGAAGCTTCACTGGAAAGAATGCTGAAACTCTACACTATTCACCACCAAACAATGACCACAAAAAAACAAAAAAAAAACAATGAGCCCATGACTCTGCTTAAAAAAAAACCTAGATAATACTATTAAATTTTAGAAGAACAAAGAATGCACTGCTCAAACCTACAGTTACATGCTGTGTGGTTGAAACGAATCTTGTACATAATGACCACTTTTCTTTGTTCATGTACACCGATCAGGCATAACATTATGACTGTCACAAGATGGTCAATGTTATTTGCTTCACCTAGTCATAATGTTGTGGCTGATCTGTGTATAGTCTCATATGTCACCCTGCAACAAGACTGATCTACACGCTCCAACCCAATGAATGAGGTGAGGAGGTCCCCCTAGCACCAGACGTATAGCGTGACACCTTAGGACAATGGACACAGGTAAGGACGCCTCGAGAGCGTCTCCTCCTACGGGGTCTCCCGGTCGGAAGATGCGAACGGAGGTCTGCCGTCCACCTGTAGAGAGACCCGATGGGTGCAGGCGGAGACACCACATCCATCGGGTGTCTCAGTCGGCGGACAGCTGATCTGTTGTCGCTTTGTCCAGCTGCAGAGACCCGGACCCCTCCATACGGCCGTTGGGGGGTCCTCACGCATCCGTTAGGATGGTGGATTCTGGCAGATGACTGTCAGAGGACCTCTATTTAAAACCTCTGTTCCTCCGTAGACATACAACATGATGATGTCACGATGGCGTCACCAACGAGCAAGCCGATCACGAGTCGGTTGTTTGTGATTAGACAACAAGAAAACAATTTTCCTGATATTGTGTAGGTCTCCCCTTGTGCCTCCAAAACACTTGTGACTCATCAGAGAATGGACATGGTCCTTCTGAGGGTGTCCTGTGGTGTCTGGAGACAGAATGTTGTTAGTGGGGGCCTATGGGTCCTATGGGTTGGATATGTCATTGCTTTGGGGTGGGGCTGCCTGGTCTGGTCTGGTCTGGTCTAGGTGGGTGCTACATGTCTAAGTAACATCCGCACGAATGAATGCCAGGTCCAAAAGTTTCCCAGCAGAACATTGTAATGTCAAAAGATGGTTTGTAGTATTTACTTCACGTGTCAACGGTCATAATGTTATGCCTGATATGTGTATATTCTTTCTCACGGAGACAACCAGGATTCTCTCAGATTACATGAACTCCCACATGCTGGTTGCTGTATTTGTTATAGTTTGCCACAAAGAAACAAGGGACTCAAATCAATCGGGTATTTTTCCAAAGTGATGGTCACTGTACAATCCCGTCTGGAATTGCTCCTAGAGCGGATCATTAGAGCGACCATGTTAACCTCCAGAGGACCAGCTATGGGAGGTCTCTATCCACACGGTGATCAACAGATTTACCGTACGTTCCCAGGGTGGACTAGTGGTTAGAGATGTGGTCTTAGGACTGTAGAGTCACTGGTTTGAATCTCCTCTACATCTAAATAAGCAAGGCAGCTAACCTCTTGCGAAATAAAAATGAGAAATACCTTTATTTGTCCCGCAATGGAGAAATTGCAGTTTTCAACAGCGTACAGAAAAATAACTCCCCACTAGTCCTCTCTGGTGTCCTCTCTGTGCACGCCTATGAGTCATGAGTTAAATGCAGAAAACAATATCCATGTATGGGATGTAAAGGGCTCCCTGAGGAGAATACTCTTTGTCACATGCTTTACTTTAAAATGAAAGTTAAATCAGCTCACTGTATACTGATTTATTATGACTACTTATGCTTGGACTGTAATAAAAAATATCCGTTGTGTATTTTTTAATTGCAACGTTAACTCAAATATTATAATTCTTTCCTTATAAATGTGTTTTCAGACGGAGTAACAAACAGGCAACGCTCAGTCACGAGGTCCCTCTCAAATACTTTCACCCTGTTAGGTCTTTATCGTATATTGCGACATCCATCCCTCTCTTAGAATAAATAGTTGGTTAAGCTTTAAGTGTTTGCTCGGGATCATTGTCTGGCAGTTCCCTCCAGATTTCTTCGTGACTAATTTGCCATTTTCAAAGCTGAAGCTCAGCAGAAGTGGTGTGACAATATTTGAAAAGGTTGGTCCTGCAACGCACCATTTTGTTTTTTTTTGTTTTTTTTTGTTTACACCCACTTAAAGTATGAACGCATGACTCTGCATTTTAGTGTTTTTAATGGTTATCTGTAAGAGGACTAAGATTTGAACTAAACCAAATGAGGTTATGAAAAAAAATATAAATGTTAGTCTGTAACTTATGACTATGTCATGATTTATCTGTATGTGCTAAGTAACACAGTTAAAAACACTTCTACTGCACTCCTACTTTTCTTTGTTCATGTACACAGATCAGGCATAACATTATGACCACCTTCCTAATACTGTTTAGATCTCCCCTTGTGCCTCCAAAACAGTTTCGACTCATCAGAGTATGGACATGGGTCTTCTGAGGGTGTCCTGTGGTGTCTGGTAACAGGGTGTTGATAATGGGGAAGGTAAGGGCCTCTGTGGATCATCCCACAGATACTTGATCAGTTTGGGATCTAGTGAATTTGTGCTGTTCTTCATGTTTGTTTGAGTTGTTGGCTGCTGCCATCAAGGAGTGTCATTGCTATGGGGTGGGGGGGTGCCTGGTCTGGTCTAGGTGGGTGCTACATGTCTAAGTAACATCCACATGAATGAATCTGGCATTCATGTGGTCCAAAAGTTTCCCAGCAGAACACTGAATTGTCACAAGATGGTCAATGTTATTTACTTCTACTGTCAGTGGGCAAAATTCATAATGTTATGCCTGATACTGTACATTTTATTTTTTTATTTTACATCTTAAACAGTATATTATGATTCATATATGAACAACGAATGAAATGAAATATGATTCATTGCTTCGTAAATATAAGTGCGTGAAAGTTTCTAACACTAACATTTAAATTACACATTAATACATTGATCAGTTATTATGGTCTGTGTAATAAAATACAGATCAGATATACAACAAAAACAGCTCACATTACTATTACAAAGGTATTCTAGTTAGACAGGTAAAACACTTTTGTTTCATAATTGTTTTGAATATTTAAGTTGTGCTGTAGCCACATTTATGTACGTATGGGACATAATAAATAGTTAAAGAATAAATTCTTTGTTTTCAAGTAGATAAAAGAGTCTCCTCTGTGGACTTAAGTGCGTTCAGTTTAATGAAGTACAATCTATTGGTCCCAACACTGAAATCCCCAAACAGCATGCTGTTTCCAGAGGCACACACTCACAGAGTGAAAAAGGACCAGATTATTGCACTTCAAGAGATTAGCTTCACAGATTTTCACCACTATTTATATATTGTATAACCAGCTAAATACACAGCACGACCCTTTTGTTCTGTATTTTCTTTTATATAAGAATAAATATCATTTGCTTGCAATAGATCTATGACTAGTACAGTTTTAAATCCCGTCTTTAAAGCTGCAGTGACAGACCTGATCAGAAAATAAGATGTCATAAAACCATAAATCAAAGTTGAATCTCTTACCAGGTCTTATTTGCGGATAGAGTCCTTCAGCTGCTGTTACGTCCCGGCGTTAAACACAGTCTCCTGACGCCTGAGACGCAGGTGCATGAGTAAAGGGCGTGTTGCCTTGTGACGACGACACCAATGAAGGCCGACTCCTCTGTGTTGCAAAAAGGGGGAAGAACGGATCTGGCTGCTCTTCTCCAGGCATGCATTTAACTGCTGGTGTTGAGCTTTTGTGTATGTGATTGTATGTATAGTATAAAGTTACTTCTGATACATTCACTCAGCGGGTTACACCTCCACGGTGTTTGTTCCTGGATATAAAGCCTCAGGACTTTATATATGAGGCAGTAATCGGGATTTGTTTCGAACGTTAAACAAGTGTTCTAGGAAATCATTTTCTCTCCTTTTCAATCTAGTCCTCACATGTAAACACTATAACCCGTTCTGCCACAGATGAAAATAGATTTTATCTCCCTACAGCTTTTAAAGTTGGTCGATTTCCTTTACGTAGTCCACTATCTAAATCAAGGATCTCTGTCGATTTTTGATATTATTGCCCAAAGTAAGATACAGAAAGAAAACAAGCTATTGTAAAATGTAAATGTGTAAAGTAATTGTCACAGTGACCTTGAACAAAAGGCATTCAGGGAACTGGGAGACTGAGATCTTTATGTGTATGCACGCACACACATGCACACATGCACACACGCGCACACAGAAAACACACCTGCTGTTCAAGTTATACTGGTTTGCTATTTACAGGATCAAAATTCAGTATTACAGGAGGTGATTCACTCGGAGAAAACAGTTAAGCATAAAAAAAGTAAGAGTCCACTTACTGTTTGAGGAAAAAGAAGAAATTCCAGTTTGCTCACATTACTTACTACAACTGGCAGAATATATTTCAGCTGTCTTTGAATGCATCTGATTTAATATACTATTAAGATTTTTGTTTTTTATATTAAAAGTCTTATTGAAGGAACATTCTCACACCAGTGTGTTTAACTCTTTATGCCAGTATTCAAATGCGTAAACTAGAGATATACACCGATCAACATTGACCATCTTGTGACAATTCAGTGTTCTGTTGGGAAACATCATTCATGTGGATGTTACTTAGACATGTCGCACCCACCTAGACCAGACCAGACACCCCCACCCCATAGCAATGACACTCCTTGATGGCTGCAGCCATCCCCAGCAGGATGCAGCCTGACACAGGAACACACACAAAAACGCTTTAGGAACAACTAAAAAAAAACTAAAACATGAAGAACAACACAAGGTGTTGACCTGGCCTCCAAATTCACTAGATCCCAAACTTATCAAGTATCTGTAGGATGATCCTCAGAGACCCCTCCCCTCAACCCATAGGACCCTAAGCCCCCCCACTAACAACATCCTGTTCCCAGACACCACAGGACACCCTCAGAAGGTCCATGTCCATTCTCTGATGAGTCACAACTGTTTTGAAGGCACAAGGGAGACCTATACAATATTAGGAAGGCGATCATAATGCTATGCCTAATGCAGAAGCCATTCTTATATAAATGTGCACTGAATGCAAAGCTACCCCTAACAGCTAGTTAGCTTAGCTTAGCATAAAGAATGAAACTACTAGGAACTAGCCAGGCCCTTTACAACAGGAACAAAATCCACAAACCAGCAACTCAAAATCTGGTTTAAACTTTACACAAACTGAAATGGAAAATGATAAAATATGGTTTTATATGTGTATTCTTGGCTAGTAGCAGAAAGGAGCAAATTTAGCATTCTTTGGACGAAGCCAGGTTTCTCTGTTTTCAGTGAAAAAACTTGAATAACCGGCTAAATACAGGAAACAGACAAATTTAGCATCAACGACAGCTTTAGCATTTAGGATAAATTACATTAGCCACTTGAATAATAGACTGAGTTGGCCAGACATCAACATGAGGGCTGTTCAAATCTTCCTGTTGTGGACATCTTCAGCAGTAATGATGGGAAAGGCAATGATATTAACCTGCTTTGTTTCGAAAACTAACGCTTCAGCAGAGCTGTAATGTTTACAGAAAATAAATCTTGCACTGAAACAGGTGACTCAGACATTGGGGAAGCATCGTATTGACGTGTTTTCCTCTGCGGCTCATCAGCTCCCTTCATCTGTTCCCTCGACTGCTCCTGCTGTACAACCATGATTAATCCCCATGCTGCAGAGTTATATGTCTTCAGTTTCCGGTGCCATAGTAAAGAATGGGAGGAGGTGGCTCTCTGAGTTAAAGTTTCTGTATCATTTACACAATAAACTGTGAAGAATTGAAACTAGTCCATGGAGAACATGTTATTGTCAACTGACTGATAGTTATATCAGTTTAAATCCCTGCAGTGTCTGGTTCAACAGTGTGTTGTAAATGTTGTTTTTTGTGTGATTTATGGCATTATAAGCTGCGTCAAGCTAAACTAAGCTAAGCTAAGCTAAGATATACTATTCTAATGACCCTGAACCTAGGTGTTTAGTTAAGCAGATAGGTAAACAGTTCTTCAAATGAGAGATAATGTGTTCCAGGTACAGTCTAAAGATTTAATGAATCCCAAGTAAAGGCACTGTAAAACTATAAAACGCACACAAAAATATTAAAAGTTGCATGCACCTTTCATAAACATGTTCAAGTTATTGTACGACTTTGTTTAAAGCATTAACGACAGAAAAAAAGACCCAGCACAAGAAATCACCACAAATCGATTAAACAAAATTAGTTTATTAAACAATATACTGTTAAAATGTTGGAAAAAATATGTAAAAATGAAATGTAAAGTGCAAGAAGGTTCCGGGTTCGAATCCATGGGCCAACTGGGCCTTTCTGTGTGGCGTTTTGCATGTTCTCCCTGTGTCTGCGTGGGTTCTCTCCGGGTACTCCGGCTTCCTCCCCTCCGAAGACATGCTCGTTAGGTTAATTGGTGATTCTAAATGGGCCGTAGGCGTGAGTGTGAATGGTTGTCTGTCTCTCTGTGTTAGCCCTGTGATAGACTGGAGGCAGCTGGGATAGGTCTCCAGCAGATTCCACGACCCCTTAACAGGAACAAGCGTTTACAGAAGATGAATGAATGAAATGTAAAATGCTATTGTAAAATTTTATTGAGTTTTATATCCGAGAATATGAATTGTGATTGACAAAGAAAAGTGTAGCTGTCATCCTGTGCACAGCTGAACTACAACTGAACCACACCGCCTCAATATATATGATAGAAGAAGAAGAAGAAGAAGAAGGCATGATTGTTAAAGTGGTTGTCTTTCAAATAATTACTGTAATTTATATTTTATTAGTCTTAATAGAAATCTACCCGTTTGGACATTTTCAACAGTAATTTATTGGGAAGGTGAATGATACTGACCTGCTTTGTTTAGAAAACTAACGCATCAGCAGAGCTGTTTACATAAAATACGAAAACGAAAGAAAAAGAAGAAGAAGAAGAAGGACGAAGCACGCATGCGCTCCTCCGCTCTTCCGCTAGATGGCAGTATGCGGCTGTTGTTGACTTGATTTTGTTTTCCGGTTTTGTGTTGATGAAGACGGAAGCTACTCTTATTTAATTTGACCCAAACAAACGCCCGCTGAACACTCTCCCACATGTAATGGGAGAGACCGACTACTGTCTTGTTGTAGTCTCACTGTGGCCAGTTTTAGTGACTGTTAACTGTTTAGTAACCTAGCCGGCATGCTAACTGTTTTGCTAGCTAACCGGCTACAACACGTCAGATGAGGCTGTCCGTGTCGCCGGTGTGACCCACAACAAACAAACGTGTGTCTCGACATTGAGATAACACGTTTTCTCGTCACGTTTTGTCATCATGTCGCTGTGGTTCAAATATTGCAACCGGTGTTTTCTGAACCGTGTGGTGACTCGGGGAGGTTTCGCTGTCAGACACATCGGACGGGCTGAGCTCCAGCCGCCGCACGCCGCCGTGAACAGATGCTGCTCCACGGTTCAGGGGGAAGTGAGGGTCAGGTTTGCCCCCAGTCCGACAGGTAAGGTCCTCATCTCAAAACACACCCTTAAAATCCCCCCTCTAAGGTGATCAAAACCGCCTCTCATTGGGATTTTCATTTCATATGATGTGTATTTAAACTCCCATGATGGAAGCAGAAGGTTGGTCTGGTCTAGGTGGGTGCTACATGTCTAAGTAACATCCACATGAATGAATGCCAGGTCCAAAAGTTTCCCAGCAGAACATTGTATTGTCACAAGATGGTCATTGTTATTTACTTCTCTTGTCACTGGTTTTAATGATGTGGCTGATCGAGGAACATGCATACAGCCAACTCACCTGTAATATAAATGTCACTGATGTTGTTTCATACCCCCTATGCTCTTGTTTATCCTTAAATCAGTTATCTGTGTGCACACTTCATACCCTTTAAGTGTTTCTACAATTAATACTTGCTGTCTCTATCCACTCTGTCCATCCCAGGACTCATGCATCACCTGTATAAGTGTTTTGTACTCTAGTTTTTATCATGTAGGTGCACATGTTCAGTTGCATATGTGAGATTATATGCTTGCTTAATCTCCTGGCCTCGAGCAGATGGGTCAGCCCGTATGAGCTGCTCAAGGTTTACTCCTGTTAAAAGGGAGTGTTTCCATGTCACCATCACCTTAGTGTTCGCTCTGGGTTCTGTAAAACGTCTTGAGAATAGTTGGCCTGTCATTGATGCTATATATGTAAAAAGTTGCATCGAACTGGATTTAATTAGCTGAGTGACTGCAGTGTATGCTGATGTTTGTACTGTGTTTTGTCAGCGAGACTGGAGACATGTTAATTAGGCTTTGTGCAGAAACAAAGCCAAGTATAACGTTCTATGTAAATGAGAAACTGACTAAATTATTGCTTTTGCTTAAGTGTGAACTTCAGCCACCCAAATCTGATCAGTGTTGTGCTGCATCTGCATGTGCAACCACAGATTTCTATCTGAAGGAAGGCAAAAGATCAACATCTAATATACCTTTGTGTTATTTATTTATTTTTTTAATGGAAGACATTTTCAAGTGTCATTGCAGGAACAGCTCAGATTAGTTCGAGAAGGCAGATTAGTTTCATTTCTAAAACCGGACTCTTGAAAAATATTGTTTTCTGTCTTCTGTCTATCCATCCGTCTCCCGCAGTCTGATGTTCTAATAATTTCTTTCTTTGCTCTGCAGGGTTCTTACATCTCGGAGGTCTCCGAACTGCTCTTTACAATTACATCTTTGCAAAGAAGTATGGCGGCGTGTTCATCCTGCGACTGGAGGACACTGATCAGAGCAGACTGGTACCAGGAGCTGCAGAGTCCATAGAGGACATGCTGGAATGGGCTGGTAAGAGACACTGGAGACATATGAGGTTGTCTTCTTTCATTTTACACAGTGTTTCTTGACTTGGGATCCAAGGGAAATTGGCTAAATTAATACAAAATATGATTTTTTAATGAGTACGTGCTGTAGAATTCTTGCACAGTGGCACCACCTATTGGTCAGCTTGTGAAACCACATTGACACCTGTAACAAACGACTAGAAAACATGAAAGTACTTTAAGTACAGCTCCAGTCATAACCTCATACAGCGGGGATCTACAACCACCACCAGCTGTACCAAAGCAAAGATTGGTGACTGTGTAGAGGAAAGGTTTGAATTAGACTTTTTTTGAACTCAGACAGGTGATTAGACTTGTTCTCTGTCCTCTGCCCGAGCTTATCTGCCTGCAGTTCATTTGTCATTGTGGACATGTCTACACAATAATAACTTTCATCAGGAAATGTCCAATGCAGATCAGAAATGTTTTTGCACAGACAGAGTTGACAAGAATGTAAACTGTTGGTTTTTGCCCCAAGCTGTGTTGTTGTTGAACAGAAGTTTGGAAAAAAGAGTTTTTCATATCTGTGCAAGGTCTGAGGAGAAGCATAGCAATTTCGTTTACACTGTTGGTGTCTGATGAATCTACTGACTGAAAAATAAGGTGGGAATTTGGGTGGGCAATGCCACTGATGGAAAGGGCGGCGCGTAATATTAGTTTACTGGGTCGATATCAGTGGTGCACTAAGGCCCGAATTGTGACCATGCTGCAAAGTCATCCACTGTACTACCAAGGTGCGTGTCCTCCTGCAGGTATACCTCCAGATGAGAGTCCTCGTCGAGGCGGCCCACTGGGTCCATACCTGCAGTCTCAGAGGCTGGACCTCTACAATGAGACAGCCCAGCAGCTTGTCGAGAGCGGTCACGCTTACTACTGTTTCTGTAGCTCTCAGAGGCTGGAGCTACTTAAAAAAGAGGCTTTAAGGAGCGGGCAGACTCCGAGGTGACTGAAAACAAACCTACAAAATCTGCACGTTTAATCCCATTGTCAGGACGCTGATTGATTTCTTTGCGTCTCCAGGTATGACAACAGGTGTCGTCACCTGCGGGCCGACCAGGTCCGGGACAAACTGGCTCAGGGAGCGTCGTATGTCATCAGGTTTCGCCTGGAAGCCGGGGTTGAGCCTTTTCAGGACCTCGTCTTTGGGTTGAATCGTCACGATGTGGCACAGGTCGGTTTTTAAAGTGGTTTCATTCTTTTTCACTGAGTTTCATGCTAAAAGATGTAGAGGCGGGACGCACACTTTGTCATTAGATATTCAGTCCATCCTGGCTCATCTGTCATTTTCCTTCATCCTGCTTTTCATACCCTCTGTTCTCTTTTCTTAGGTGGAGGGGGACCCCGTGGTGATCAAAGCAGATGGTTTCCCCACCTATCATCTCGCCAACATAGTAGACGATCACTACATGAAGATCAGCCACGTGCTGCGGGGCTCCGAGTGGCTCATCTCCACCGCCAAACATCTCCTCATGTACCGGGCTCTTGGGTGGCGGCCGCCCGCCTTCGGACATCTGCCGCTGCTGCTGAACAAGGACGGCAGCAAACTGTCAAAGAGACAGGGGGACATATTCATTCAAAGCTTCCAGAGAGACGGGGTCCTGCCGGAGGCGCTGCTGGATATCACGACCAACTGTGGATCTGGATTCAACAGTGAGCGACGGAGGAATCGTCAGGAAGTAAATGTAGGATAACAGGTGTGAGATCTGCTCTAAATCATTATCTGCTTATGCTTTCTAATAGCCAACCGAGTTGGGCGGAGGATAGATGAACTGATTTCTGAGTTTAATCCTTCGAAGATCACAACTCACTCGGCTTTGTTAGACCTGGAGAAACTATCAGAGTTCAACAGGTAAGACAAGACGATACTTTAGATGTAGATATATCAGTTTAATTGTCTAAATTCTCGTCTACATTATTTAAAAAAAACAAATTAATCCAGTGTTTTGTTGTATGTGGTTATTTAGAGATAATTACAAGCACAACTTATACACTTAAAGCTCTGTTCGGTCTAATAACCAGAAATAAAAATGAGATTATTTCCATCATCTCATCTCTTTAGTTTAATATGTTCAATCATTCCATTATAGAAAATAAACAGTGTCCTCGTCTGGTGGCCCTAATAAGCTGAGGCCTTATAATAGCTACTGTAGAAGAGGATACAAGTGGCTGAAATAACTTGACTGAGAAATGTCTACGCATTACACCCGATTAATCTTTTCGTGACTCCGGCCAGGATCCACCTGCAACAGCGAATTGAAGACGAGGAGAAGTGCTGCTCGCTCATAAAAGACATACGGGAACATATCCAGCAGGCCTACACGGCAGAGATCCAGGATGAAGAGGTGCTGCATGAGGATTATATCAGACGGGTGCTACAGTTACGTAAGGTAACCGGGTTTTACACATTTGTGTTCATGCTTAATGTTAGATGTTGAAGGTAAAAGGTTTGTTAGTGTGAGAAACAGCTTGGAAATCTGTTGCACAGCTGAGGTTGAACGTACATGAGGATAAAGGAAGGAAGCAGTAGCATCTTTCATATTTTCTTGGCAGACCAGTGTACGTCTCTTTATAGCAACTATATCTGTATTTTGTTTTTCAATTTACATGTGGTTTCTTTCTCCTATTGCTTGTTCCTACAGTCAGACAGTTGTTACTTCTCTTCTTGTTGTTTACTCATGTCCCCCTGCCTCTCCAGTGATACTGAAACTGTCCTCTTCTCTCTTCAACAGGGTCACATATCCTCCCTGGAGGAACTTTTAAGTCCTGTTTACTCTTACCTGTGGGTGCGTCCTTCCTTCTCCAGCCAGCAGGTGGCAGCACTCACCCCAGAGCCCCAGCACATTGCTTCACTAGTGCTGAAGTAGGTTGAATTCATACTTGATAACTACTGCACGCTTAACTTCACTTTAAAATGTTTTAGCTGGAGTATAAGGACGTGTGTCTGTGTGTTTAGGTTAATAGAAGAGCGAGGCGAGGCGCTGTCAGTGGATGAACTCGCTAAAGACCTGAAGGCTGTGGCCAAGCAGGCTAAAGCCACCAAGTACAGAGAAGTGATGAAGCTGCTACGTCTGGCTCTCAGCGGTCTGCAGGTACCTGAACATAGTTGTACCAACGCAGAGGTGTAGAGCTTCAACATTTCCTAACAAAAATGGAAAAAAAGAAAAAGCTGAGGGGGCGTTTTCTAGTTCTTGCTGCTTTATTTGCTTACAGTGCATAACTTCACAAATGCTGTTAGTACTTTGTGTTTGCCAAGCTACTTCAGCTTGTTTAATGATATTTTTAAATATCAAAAGGGAATCTACCGGATCTGCACATTAAAGCGTGTTTACAGGTCTTGGAGTGCCACTGCATATATCAACCTTTTGTGACTCCACAGCTGTGTGAGCAACAGGAAGTCAGTGTTACGAACTACCTGAGCTGGCAAAAACCACAACTTTGAAAATGAGTTAAATCTAGAGCTGGTGCGGGCTGCAGCTTTCTTTCTTTATTATGAAGTACCCGAGGTAACAGACGGTTGGTTTCCAGCTGAGAAGTTTGCAAACTTCACTGATCAGCCACAACATTAAAACCACTGACAGGAGAAGTAAATAACATTGACCATCTTGTGACAATACAGTGTTCTGTTGGGAAACTTTTGGACCTGGCATTCATTCATGTGGCTGTTACTTAGACATGTAGCACCCACCTAGACCAGACCAGGCACCTCCACCCCATAGCAATGACACTCCTTGATGGCAGCAGCCATCCCCAGCAGGATGCAGCCTGACACAGACACACACACATACACAAAAACGGTTTAGGAACAACTCAAAAAAACACGAAGAACAGCACAAGGTGTTGACTGTGGGATGATCCACAGAGGCCCCTCCCCTCAACCCACAGGACCCAAAGGCCCCCCACTAACCACATCCTGTTGCCAGACACCACAGGACACCCTCAGAAGGCCCATGTCCGTTCTCTGATGAGTCACAACTGTTTTGGAGGCACAAGAGAGACCTACACAATATTAGGAAGGTGGTCACAATGTTGTGCCTGATCGGTGTTTTGTCAGACGTTTGTCACTTTCTTCTCTCGCCATTCAAGGAAGAAAGCGAGTCAGTCAGACAGTCACCACCTGATCTTAGTCAAGCAGAGTCTTGACCACTTTTGTTCTGCACAACTGAACCAACTCTTCCGGCGTCTGTATTTCTGTATAATACAAATTTAAATGACGGAAAAAAATACAGACTTTCACTCTGCACCTGTCTGAGACTGGCTGCGCTCTGAGTGTTTATTCAGTCAAGCAAAGATTAATGTGTTTATTTTTCTGGTCTTATCTCTACCTCTCGCACACCACTCACATTTTAATACTATAATATAATTGAGGCGATTTGAGGAAGTTATTACACGCCTGAACCATCTTTTTTTACAGATGACTTTCATTTCTGCAAAGTTTTTAAAAAGTTTGCTTTTCGTTTCCGTCCATCCGTTCCGGCGTGACGCAGCTAAAACTTTAAAAATGCTTATTTTAAAATACTGCTGATGAGTAAGGGGTCATAAGACCTACGGCGACTCTGCCCCCCACTGTAAACCTGAACATGTACACAAAGAGGAAGTTGTTTCTGATTCGCACTGTCTGGTTTGTTTATGTTACCTCACTGACACTTCTTCCTCTCTGACTGCAGCAAGGTCCCAGTGTTGCAGAGATGATGGTGTCTCTGGGGCCTGCAGAGATCAGACACCGCTTCCAGAAACTGCTGCTGCTTTCAGAGACTAGTTAAAGACCGGACACTCTGTCACCACATCACCTTACACTCACGGCGCTGACTGGGGGGGGACATGAAGACGTCAGCTGCTGTTGGACTTGGCCCGTACGTTGAGAATTACGACACACGTGGTGATTCTTAAACTAAACATGACGCATTTAAAATGAACTTGTGGTGATGTGTTGACCGATACTTGAATTATTGCGCAAATTTTATAAAAGAGCTGAAAAACAAATTTTATGCACGTGACTTGTTTGTTTAATGCTGTTCTGTGAGATTTCACAGCGCCACCATCTAACACCATGCACGCAAGGATGGGAAGTACCTTGGAGTTTTTTTATGCAAATGTTATCATGCTTTACTTAAGAAAAACGGTTTTAACGAATGTCAGTGTGCAGGTGTGTAGTAGGAAAAGGGGAAAATACTCTAGTTTATATATGAAAAAAATCATAAAAATAGAATTTTACTAAATATTAATTACTATTTGCACCATATTTGATACTGAGGTAGCGTTCAGCTGTTTCACTCAACTGTCAGATCACTAATAAAAGCATAAATGCCTTAAAAAAAATCCAGGAAAAGCAGGTAAAAACAAGTGATTTTGTTAAAGCAAAGGATACAATATGTATTAACATCTTATGCTTTTTTGTAAAAGTAGCAACACTGAGTATAAATACTCTGTTACCAGTAAAAGTTCAGTATCTTAAATGATTTTTAAATGATTTGATGGTGATGTTATGCTGCAGAATGACCTCAATCATTAGTGGCATTGATATTTAAATATATCATGTAAGCAAAAAAAAACGTTGCTTCTTTATAAATGTGGAGCATGTTGATGGTTTTTATCTGTAACGTAATATCATATATATTTTGTAAGCTCATAAAATGCTTTCCTAGAGCCTACATCCTTAAAAATGTACCGTAACTGGTCAGTAAATCTGCCAGAAATATGTACCGTGATAAAAAGTACGCACTAATAGAAAAGTAGAAGCATAAAGAAGCATATGAAGCAACTGGTCAATGAAAGTAAAAGTACCTCAAAACTTGTTCATATGAGTCACTGTCTTCTAAAGGGCCCTAGGGAATAGCAGATCACAGATATACCGCAGTAGTATGGAGGGCACCATGTTAATACTACACTGCCTAGCCTAAAAAAAAAAAGGTCACACACTCTAATATTTCGTTGGACCGCCTTTAGCTTTGATTACAGCACTCATTCGCTGGTATTGTTTCGATAAAGCTTCTGCAATGTTACAAGATTTATTTCCGTCCAGTGTTGCATTAATCTTTCACCAAGATCTTGTATTGATGATGGGAGAGTCTGACGACTGAGCAAAGCCTTCTCCAGCACATCCCAAAGATTCTCAGTGGGGTTAAGGTCTGGACTCTGTGGTGGCCAATCCATGTGTGAAAATGATGTCTCATGCTCCCTGAACCACTCTTTCACAACCTGAGCCCCATGAATCCTGGCATTGTCATCTTGGAATATGCCCGTGAACATCAGGGAAGAAAAAATCCATTGATGGAATAACCTGGTCATTCAGCATATTCAGATAGTCAGCTGACCTCATTCTTTAGACACATAATGTTGCTGAACCTAGACCTGAGCAACTGCAGCAACCCCAGATCATAGCACTGCCCCCACAGGCTTGTACCGTAGACACTAGGCATGATGGGTGCATCACTTCACCTGCCTCTCTTCTTACCCTGATGCAATGGTTCTCCACTATCCTTTCAATTTTTAATAATACGTTGGACAGTTCTTAACCCAGTTTTAGTAGTTTCTTCAACCTCCTTAGATGTTTTCTCTCCTTGTTGCATGCCAATGATTTGACCTTTCTCAAACAGACTTACATCTTTTCCACAACCACAGGATGTGTCTTTCAACATGGTGTTTTAAGAAATGAGAAGCTACTCATTGCATCAGTTGGGGTTAAATAACTTGTTGCCAGCTGAAAGATAATCACCCAAGGAGGCTCATTCCTATTTGCTTAGTTAAATCCAGGTGGAGACTTTTTTTGTTTGCCCAGTCAGTGTATAATAACATTATAGGTACAGTAGGAGGGCACCATAGTAAAGTACAAAACACTGTCCACACCACACAGTAACTTGTGTTTCTTTTGTGGTTCTTTTCATGTGCAACTAAGCTACTGTGACCAAGCAATTTCCCTTGAGGATGATTAAAGTCTAAGATGAGAAGGAGAAGGAGGAGGATGAAAATTTAAAAGGAGAAGAGGAGGAGAAGAAGAAACATAGATGGGTGAAGGAGGAAGAAGGGGAAGAGTAGAGAAAGGACGAGTGGGAAGAGAGGAAGGAGGAGAAGAGGAAACTGCAAAACGTTTAATATAATTGGTACCTATTCCTAATTTGTCCACTAAGAATAGAATAAAATAGAACAGAATGTCTTTATTGTCATTGTACAAGTACAACGAAATTGGGCCGGCCGTAGAAGTACAGGAATAAAAATGTACAAAATATAAAACACTAACATAACATCCCATTCACACATTATAATAATAAGTCACTGTTATTGAACGTCACATGAAATTATTGCATTTGTTAGCACATATGAAGTTACTGCACAGATGTATTGCACACTGCTATGAGAATTATTGCACATTCACGTTATTATTTATTTATTGTTCGAGTTGTGGGGCGACGGGGCCTTTCTGTGTGGAGTTTGCATGTTCTCCCTGTGTCTGCGTGGGTTCCCTCCGGGTTCTCCGGCTTCCTCTCGCCATCCAAAGACATGCTGGTTAGGTTAATTGGTGATTCTAAATTGGTCGTAGGTGTGAGTGTGAATGATTGTCTATTTCTCTGTGTTAGCAATGCAATAGACTGGCGACCTGTCCAGGGTGAACCCCACCTTTCACCTGATGACAGCTGGGATAGGCTCCAGCCCCCCCTGCGACCGCTTCACAGGACAAGCAGTTACAGAAGATGAATGAATGAATGAATGTTCGAGTTGTTCCGTGCATTTATGGCTCTTGCATGGAAGCCATTTCTCAGCCTGTTGGTACTGGCCTTCTGAACTGTTGACCGGATGGTGGACAGTTCAAAAAGTGAGTGTCCCGGGTGGGTTGTGTCCTCTAGTGTCGCCTGGGCCTTCCTCAGGCGGCGGGAGTCGCACAGTTCCTGTAAAGAAGGGATGGGGCAGCCGACGATCCTCTGGGCCGAGGTGACGACCCTCTGGAGCGCCTCTCCGTCTGCGGCAGTGCAGCTGGAAAACCACATGTAGCTAGATACATTAGGTGAGGATGCTCTCTGTGGAGCGTCGGTAAAAGGACGCCAGCTGTCTCTGGGAGAGGTGGTTGTTCCTCAGGCAATAAGAAAAGTCTCAGCTGTGCCTTTTTATAACATTTAAGGGTTATTAAATATGTAAAACCAAACCTGAGAGATCCAGAACTAAACAGCAGATGACAAAGATCACTTATTTTTCTCAATAAATGGCAGGTTGCTCATGAAATGTTCTGTAAAAAAGATTTTCACAGTTGTACTTCTTTGCACTCAATTAAAGGGAGACATCTGGAGTTATAGTTACAGGTTATTATGCTAGTGTGTGTTACTGATCCAAATTAAACTGTGGGCTGTGTGTGTGTGGTGTCCTGTGAGGGGTGTAACGTGGTGACTGTGTCAGGAGTGTGACTGACGGGGCGTGAGTGTCACATGTCACCATCCACACAGGCGGCAGCAGTTTGACACCTCCGCTTCCCCCGATACAGACGCTCAGTAGCAGCGGCAGGAGGACACGGACGGACGGCAATGGCGAACGGTGACAGCCCGGCAACTTTTGAGTCATGGCTCAGTAAGTACAAAAAGCAACACGGAAAAAGTTTATCCGTTCGTTGCTTCCAGCCGTTTGTTTGTTTGTTTGTTGTCGCTGCTCACCGCTAGCTAACATCACTGACTGTCTGTCTCCACCAACGGTCGCCGCTAACTGCACATTAACGGTCAGCTCGTGGCTTCAGTTGGACGCCGCCGTTAACCGCAGCGAGTGAGACGTTTCGTGTGCAGCTAGCGGCGGCGTGTTGTTTTTTTTTTTTTTTTTTAACGTCGGTTAAAAAGCAAATAAGTTTGGGATTTGTGCAGAAAGTGTCTAAACAGGAAGTAGTTCTAGTGTTTTCTGCACTTCTTGCTGCGCGTTCGCGAGAAAACGCACCGAACTGTGTGTGTGTGTGTGTGTTGTGTCTGGGCTCCTGTGGTGCGCGCGCACGATGGTAGGGAAATATGATTATATTTCTTAAATTTTTATTTATTTATTTATTTTTATTTTTTTAAAGCAGCGGTGCCTCTAAATGTCAGAAAAATAAAAAAAAATAAATAAAAAAGGAAGAGAGAAAAGCATTTAAAATATATATATTTTACTCTTGTGAATAGTTTTTAAGTTAACCACCACTTTGTTGTAAGCAATTCGAAATATAGTAGTTTTAATTAAAAAAAAAACTGTTAATTGCAGCATTACTAACATTGAAGGAGCTAAATCTGCACCTAATACCATAATTTAAACTTTTTATAGGTACACTGGGAGGGCAACATAGTGAAACTTTGAGAAAAGCTCTTACAGTTTCAGTTTCTCAGAATAAAATGTGCTGATTTAAGCATTTAGAGTCTTTATTTATGTCATAGTACAAACGCCACTTAGTAAAAAGCTCTATTGCAAGTCAAAACACTTGCGTTAAAAACGTCACTTAAGTAAAATTATGTCAGCGTATCCAGGGAAAAAAAATATACTTGAGGTACCAAAAGTGAAAGTACGCCATGTGGGGAAATGTGCCGGCGCAGTCAGCTGATGTGCAGCTAAACCATTATCTCATTACGCGTTGGTCTGCTGACCTTGTGGATCAATCCATTCGCCGAGGAGATTGTGGAAGAAGTAAGGAAACGGTGGAGACGTTTTCAAAATGTCTTCTCTGGCGGGGCAAACCCAAGTTTTAAGGTTTTGATTTTGAAGTTTGAATAGTGACTGGGAGGAATCTAAAAGAGCGAAGGTAAGAGTGTCTCCCCTTGAAGTGTAGTGTTAGTATGACGTGTTACTGACAGTGCTCTTCTTCCCGTTCGTGGCCAGTCTCATTCACTGGAGTTGCTTTAAAAAGTTACAAAGCTACACTCCTCTTTTTGAGGTGTTTACAATCTCTATACCCCAAACAAGCAGCATATAGTTCATCTGGTGAGCGATTATCGTTGTCTTGTAGTTGTAACTCCATCTGCCGCGTAAATGCAGTGTAGAAAAGTCTAAAACCTTCAAAATAAAAACAAAAAAGTCATCAAATAATAGCAATAAAAGCAGAAATATAAATTAGGGAACTGACAGAAAATCAAAGTTGATCATTAAGATAAAAAAAAAAGCTGAAATCTCTGGTCAAGCAGAAACAATGACGACGAACATCTTTTGCATTTTATAGATTGAACAGTTAAATCTATCTATCTTTTATTGTCACTTCCTCAATAAACAATCTTCTCTGCGTTTACCTGTTTCTCTGATCTGATCTGATATTCCCAGACCAGGCCACAGACCCAAATAACGAGGAGGACAGATGGGACTGCATTCAGGGCTTCTACCAGCTTGTCAATCAAGAGACGGACGGGTAAGCACAAGTATAGTTGTCTTTACTTTTATCTCCATCACAGTACGCAACCCTGCAGGCTCTGCGTATGAATCAAGAGATCTGCTGGCAGCCCCGCGTTGAGGAAGAGTTGCTTCACGTCCATGTTGCGATCACAGTTTGTCAGTTGCACCACCGTGCGAGCGCGAAGGGGGAACTCTGTTGCCCCTTCTCTCTTTTTGGCCCTTCTCCTTCTTTCAGTATGAATGCATTGTACAGTCTGAAGGTAATGTGGTGTAAAAAATCAAGAACAACTCTGTCTGGTGTCGGTAGGCATGAGGAAGCTGTGCGAGCTCTCTGCATCTGTTGCTGTTAGCGTAGCATTGTTCGCTCCCAGTCTGTTCAGTCTTTAGTAACGTGGTTCAACATTTTCTTGCTCTCAGGCCACAGGTAGCCATTCGTCTTCTCGCCCATAAAATCCAGTCCCCTCAGGAGAAAGAGGCTCTGCAGGCTCTCACTGTAAGTACTTACCTCTACATAAAAGATGCAGATAAGGCAGCTGTCCGCAGTGTGTGTTTTTATTTGTCGTCTGCACAGCTTGTTCATCTGTAAATTACCCAAAATGCGATTTAAAATGTTCTTTTTATATCACGGATTGTCAGTTTTTTTATGTGAGGAAACATGTTTTATTTAAGGTCACATTCTGCAGATGCATTCCTTGTAAAACAAATATCTTAACGCCGGTCGAGTGTGGTCTTGTGAGTAATATCTGTGACAAATTTTTGCCACATGAACAAAAAAAAGACATGAGGGACTTAATCTGCATTAGAATCGCCTGTGACAGCATGCAGTTTGCCGTCTCTACATCACAGTAGAGCGCCAGTCACTTGCCTCGGCCGTGAAATTTGCCCCGGAGAAGCTTCTCGAGGGCCACGTGCCTCGTGTCATGTGACGTTTTTAAAAGGTGGCTAACCACAAGCATGCTCTGACAAAATCTGTTTTCTCCATCTCTCCCTCTCTTTCTCTTGCGTTGCACAAGAACAAAAGGTCTTCCTTCCTCGTTGTCTCTTCGTGTCTTTCAAAGTCTCTGATGCCGATTGGTTTGTTGGTGCTTTCCAGGTTCTCGAGGCGTGCATGAACAACTGCGGCAAGAGGTTTCACGGCGAGGCCGCCAAGTTTCGCTTTCTCAATGAGCTCATCAAAGTCTTGACGCCAAAGGTAGGAGATGCTGGAATATGTTCCCTTGTGCAGCAACCGTGAAAAAAACTGTTGAAGCTGCAAGTTTTCGTTCAGTTTATCAAAAATCATCTGACCTGAGTTCAGTGCCTGGATGTCAGGGGTTTCATGCACACACACGCGGCTTTTGAATTCTCTCTCTGTTATGTAAAAATGCGACACAGACATGTAAATGGTTTAAAGGGAGTGGTCTTCCTCGTCCCATTTCTGTCCCAAGTAATCTGCTTTTATCTCTGACCAATTTTTCGTGCTGCTCGTACTTTGTGTAATCACTGGTTTTGAGTTGCATCTAGTTTTAAGAACACAAACTGTGGTTGGGAAAAACTAGTTTTTATGGAGCCCTCTCCGGAAACCAAAGTTTAAAAAGTTCTTCTCACAGAATAAAACTAAACGTGTTAGGGATATAAAACAACGCTTCAGATAGATTTGCAAGAGTCTAGTCAAGTTTCATTCAGCAGATATGAGCTGACTCATCGCAGAGATTGTCTCCATATACGGTTGTAAATCAGATAAGATACAAATGTAGTAAAAAAAAAGAGATGAACCAGAAAGCTACACATGGTAAATGGCCTTATATAATGTTTTTCTTCCTATCTTTATTGAAAGCTCTTCACATTTTCAACAACACATCAGCCCAGGTTTTCACGTAAGCGCACACAGATGTGCACAAACGAGTTCAGGGTTCAGTTTGTTGCTCAGGGACACAAGGCATGAAGGACTGCACCGCCAACCTTCTGGACAACCCACTATTTAGCCACAGCCAACACTGTATCATACACAAGGATATACAGGACGGATAACAAACACACAAGTTTCTAACTATAATTACTACAAATATAGATCAAAACTGTGAAGAGGGCCAATAATCTTGAGTTATTACGAACATCGTCGACTGTACAAAGACATTATTTGTTATTCTGAGATGTCATGATTTATCAGAATAAAATCAGCCTTTTCTGCATTAACCCCGACGTGTCTGATCTCTCCGAGCAGTACTTCGGCGCATGGACTCCACAGAAAGTTAAAGACAGGGTGACCGAGGTCCTCTACGGCTGGACGCTGTGGCTTCACGAAGAACCCAAGATTCAGGAAGCCTACAACATGCTCAAGAAACAAGGTCAGGAACAACAGAGCTGTTCTCTAAGTCTGTGCTCTAAGGGCAGCTTTAATTAAGACCGGGCATGTATGGGATGTTTATAGATATAGATACAGAGGACTGGTATTAAGTTTCTAAGTATTACGTCCCTCACTCAAGGCTAAAACCGCTTCATGTTTGTTTCTCTTGTTTTAGGTATCGTGACGAAAGATCCCAAACTGCCAGACACAGTGATCATGGCTCCACCACCACAAAGACACACAGAGTCAGTTTTTGACCAGGAGGACAAGGCCACGGTGAGTGAGTGTGTTTGTATATAACAAGTTGTCTGCTTAGTTGTTTCCTGTTTTAACAAGTGTTTCTGTCTCATCAGCTTTTAGCCAGATTATTGAAAAGCACCCGTCCTGAAGACCTGGAAACTGCCAACAGGCTCATTAAGAACACCATCAAAGAGGTGAGGAGTGCTGTGGTGGTGACGGTCATATTTACATGTCGCTTTAGGAATTATATGAATGGGATATTCAGTTTTTCTGTGTGTATGTGTTGTTTTCAGGAGCAGGAGAAAGCTGAGAAAGTGTCAAAGCGTGAGTCTACCCTGAAGGAGGTGGAGAGCAGCGCCAGGCAGCTCAGGGAGCTGCTGGACCAGCACACAATTACTGGATCTTCGTTACAGCCCAGCGATGACGTGAAGGTATGCTGGTTATTATACAAACACTCAATCAACTTTACAGGGCCGAGCTGTCGCAGCCTGATACAACTGATACATCAGCACCTCTTCGAACTGGGTTTATCCTCTCAGAGCACCCGCTTACTGCTGAGTCCTGAAACATTTCTGAGCTGGAAAGTGTTTTATTAATAGCGCATTTATATGTCAATGACATTAAAGAAATAGTGAAATTCTTTTCTCTATGGACATCTATTTAGAGAAGTATCTGTTTGCTGATTGCTTAATTATGGTTATTTTCAGTCAGAACCACAATAAGGAGCTGACCAAACAGCCACATGTCTCGCGGTTCTGACTTATTGTGGTTCTGACTGACCATACTTGAGCGATCAGCAGTTCTTTAACGTCACTGACCCCGAGCTGCATGAACTCCACGGGGTTAGTTCAAACCTGATAACACGTTCCTCATAAATGTTCAGGGGGCTCGAGGTCAGGTGACAGTCATCAGTCTTCGGTGTTGACATAGTTCTTCAGAGCCTCGAGGTGTGTTTGCGCCGCAGTGTGAATCTCTCTCCTCAAACATACCAGCCGGGCGGCGGAGAGAGTTTCTCTGAGGAATGGAGTGCTCCTTCGTCAGAGTTTGTTTCATACACATTTCATTACTGCAACTAGGGTTGGGCGGTATGAGCAAAATCTTATATCACGGTATGAGTAATTTCATATCACCCTAACGGTATATATCGCGGTTTTTTTTTTCCCCCCTGTAAATTCAAATTAATGGCTTAAAATAACCATACTGACGCTTTTGATCATTTTCCTCTTTTATTTTTATTTGCTCACAGCAGCATAACATTATTTTAAAGAAAATATCTTTTGGCTTTCATAATACTGCTTCGCATGTTTTGTGGTGGAAGAGGTTACCGGTGTTTCCACCTCCAGCTGCAACAGTCGCGCGACACCCTTTGCAGAGTATCACTTTTTGTTCGTCGTCGGATTTTCTAAATCCGAAAAAGTTCCACACAACAGACATAGCGCCCCTCCGCCATGATTGTTATCACTCAGGTACATAGACATACATACATAGACGCCGCATCGACTGTGGAGGGACGTGCCTAAAGCGCCGCCATCTTGGTACAGGGCTAGCAGAGGCACCGGTGCATGAACATACGAAGGAAAGAGGTACTCCTCAATCTCAAAGTAGAACTATTCGCTGAATTTTGGACCGATTCCCAAACGTAATGATCTGTTAAAAACGTCACACATGTAGCTATGATAAAAATATGGTTTTACTACCCAAATACAAATTCTACTTAATGTTATCAGCAGACTAGCTTCTGACAGAATATTGTAAAGAAAAGATGCCGGACTTCAACTGAGCGATTTATGATCACTTTTATTGTGTAGAAACCCCATTCCTCCATAGATGTAATGCACTGTAGGAGGGAGTGGCCCTGTTCCAAGATGGCCGCCCTGTAGGCACGTCGCTCCAGTAGACGGCAGCGCTCAATGTGGCGTCTATGTATGTATGTCTATGCTCAGGTAAAGCTGTTTCTTCTTCTTCGTCGTGCTCATGCAACCACGCCAAGCAGTCTGCTGCAGTGCCCCGTGTGTCGAGGCGGTGTAATTACAGTGACTCAGAGAGATGCCGCAGACATCTGCTCTTTCTCCGGTGTAAACGGTATTGCAAAATCTCAACCGGTAGACACTTTTATACCGCCACACGGTATAATACCGTCATACCGCCCAACCCTAACTGCAACAAATCTTTAATTTGGTTTCTCCATGTCCATTTTTACCACACAGAACCAGAAAATACCAGAAGTGTAACATTTAAGGCAAAACAAAAGTAGTATTGGGTTCATCTAATCTACAGATACTCCCAAAACGTGTAGAAGTGTGATTAAACGTACACCCAGCCATCACTGTATTTGTCCCTCTCACTACTGTAGGCTCTGTACGAGCGCTGTGACCGGCTGAGGCCCAGCCTGTTCCGACTGGCCAGCGACACGATGGACGACGACGCTGCTCTGGCGCAGATCCTGGCGGCTAACGACGAGCTAACGCTTGTAGTGAACGCCTACAAAGACCACATCGGAAGGGGAGAGTGTAACAGAGGACGGTCGAGAAGTAAAAGTGAAGAAGTGACTAGAAAAAACAGCGGTAAGCCTCGTTTTGTTCACCTGTTTGTGTCTAAGTCCCTGCGGAGAAATCCTCAACCTCGTGTCTGGCTCTGCTCCGTGTCTGATCTGGCTTTCTCTTGTTTATCCAGATCCTACGAGTCCCCGGGAGATTAAGAGCTACCACCTCATCGATCTGTCAGCACTGGACTCTCCGCCGACTCGCAGGAAAGCTGATTCGCCGCCTGCGTTCAGATCCTCTTCGCCCGTCTTCTTCCACTCAGAATCTGACCAGGATTTAAATGAATTAGGTGGGCCTGCATTCATTCCTATTTCTACTTTATTGTCTCTAACCTTGACGAACGTGTTTCACAGTGTAATCATGCCGTGTTGTGTAATTACAGAGTTGTATAATGTGGTCTCAAAACGGACTCAAGAGAATTCAAAGTCGTACTACGAGGAACTGATGCAGGTCAGGCTTCAAGGCGAATGTATTTAAAGCTGTATTTTGTTTGTAGGAAACACGTAACAAAATACTAAACTATACTTTCAGCTTAACGGAGACATTCAGTTAATGAATACTGAGCAGAACGGGGGGAGAGGACTTGTCCTGACAGCCCGTGGAAGTGGAAGGAGCTGCGCTACATCGAATGGGACAAGCATTTGGTGAGGACAGGACACAAGCAGAGACCTGACAGTCCTTTAACTCCACTTTATAACAGTTATGGACACAAAGTCTGAGTTTGAAGCATTTAATAGTATATGTTATGTAACTATGACTTGTATGTGGGCACCCATAAACATTAAACAGATAATGATTCACATCAAATAACGTCACACAGCTGTAAAAATATAAAATATGTCTTCATGGGAATGGTTTAACTACCTTACACTTGAATCTGAAATATGCTTTTATTTAGATAGTGTTTATAAACCTCTTACATACGCACATAATAATATTACTGTCCACTACAAATCATAAACGTCTAAGTTTAAAGGAATAATTCAAATGGACTCTGGTTTTTGAAGCCGCATTTACTGATAGTGACCACTTGAGGGCAGCAGAGCAGTCCAAATGTTTTGAATCATGACATTTTATTTTTTCAGCTAATTCATTGGGTTTGAAAAGAAGAATTTTCAGTTTGAAATTTAAATTATTGTCGATCTGTCTTTTGTCCCGCTAGGTCTGTCCCCGAGAATCAGCAGTTCACAGGGTCGGGATCTCCGTCCAAGTCACAGAAACAACCAAATGACGTGTCTGGATCTCCTGTGAAACCGGAGGAGAACTCATGCCCCCCGCAGTTACTAAAAAACATCTTTGTTCCGATGGAGACAATCAAACCTAGTATGTCCCTAAAGGCTGCAGTACCTGCTTTTTCCGTTTGGTTTTATAGCCCTTTGCTCAAAACTGCAGAGAAATTATATGAGAAACAACACAGTACCACCACCGGCATCAGCATGTCAGTGTATCTGTTCTTTTCTTGTGTCTTGCAGGTCATCTGGACCCGATCACTTTGCACGATCGGGCCGGGGTCCACGTGTCGCTCCATTTTGCCAGAGACTGTCCGCCCGGTCACCCAGACGTCGCTGTGGTCGTCATGTCCGCAGTGAACACGTCTGCCCTCCATGTGAAAGACTTCGTGTTCCAAGCCGCTGTGCCAAAGGTAACAAATCAGCTCACGGTCTCACGGTGCTCTGCTTTAAATGTTTCAGTGCAGCTTAGATTAATACTGCATTTAAACTTTAAACTCCAGAAGTTGCAGGAGAACAAAAAATCATGCTCGCTAGACTTCAAATTTCTGAGTCACCGTTCAGATAATAAGTGTTTTATGCAATTATAATAGATCTTAGTTGCTCAAATGTGAGGATTTGTTGCTTTTTGCTTGCTTGGAGTAGCCAGATTCAATTATTATTCACTTATCAGAATATGAGTCTGGTAACGCACCATTTAAATCTCATTATGTGGTGTGTTCCAACTGATGCAGAGAGAAATAAATACCTCTGCACTCTGTTGGATAGTCCTACAACCAGTCAGAGACATTTTGTTGTAGCGGCGCTCAGGAGATGTGTACCACCATGTCGCTGTTGCCCCTTCTGTCCATCACCACATAAAGCCCACACAAACAGTGTGATGATCACCTGGAATAATTAGTTCTGAAAAACAAAACATTGCATCGATTGACTGAGGATAGAAATAGTATATTGTAAACTTCCAGTGAGGAAAACACACTCGCAACCTGTTCATTAACCCGTTATGGGACAAGGAACCATATTTGGTAACTTCCACACACATTTTAATTATCTTGCTGGTGTCTCCCAGTGAGGTTTAGCAACATGTGGTTTTCACTCAGCTGATCAGCAAAGATCAGGGCAACAGTCTAAGGCAGTGGTTCCCAAACTTTCTCTGCTGGGCCCCCCTTTGGTACATTGGGAACCACTGGTCTAAGGTCAGATGTGGTCTGCGAGGTCCACCTCTGCATGAACGCTGAGTCTAACTGGTTTATTAGGTACCAGGAAGTAGTGGCTTAGTGGCGGCTCTAATGTGATAATGTGTACGTTGACAAGTGCCCGAATCAGCACTTATGATCTAATGGTCTAAATACAAACATGTACATTTGTTCACCACTTAAAGGCAAGGAACCATAAATGGCAGCTTCATTAATCTTGAGTTTCAACATGAAAATTAAAAATTTAGAAGAAAAAATCACAAAAGTAAAAATAATGCCCCACAATAACACTGTAGAATTCCCAAATATTTCAATGAGGCCTATAAAGGGTTAAACTACTACATCTGCAGTGTATCAGTGTTCAAGTTGACTTACTTCATGTAACGCTGATCTCTGGTTTATCTCACAAGTTAATCTCAAACGGAGTTACTGAGAACTGATACGATCAGCTGTCACAAATGAGGCGTAACGGCGCCTCCCACTGGAGTCAACCAGTTCACAAATGCCACACTCGCTCCTTTAAGTACTATTTCACGTATCTGTCTTCTTCTTACTTGGTTTGAACACACAGCTCACACACAGTCGGTGTACAAACTCTCTTACAGACCATGTCAGTGAAGCTCCAGCCTGCCTCGGGGACACACCTACCTCCTTACAACCCTCTCCTGCCTCCACCTTCAGTCTCACAGGTCCTGCTGCTGGCTAATCCTCAGAGGGTGGGTTTATACGCGTTCACATGCCGGTGGCTCTTTTAGTGCGTCTGTGTCCATCATTAGTTTAGTTAGTATTTCCTGTACAGGCGTATAAGAGCCTACTCTTAATATTAGACAAGGATACCCCTGTGCATAACACCTTACCCCACATCAGACATTAGAGATCGAGACAACACACACTAATTTCTATTTTATTGCACTAGAGAGAACGTTTCAAGCCCAGATTAGTTTTTCATCCATTAGTTTGTTTACTTCTTTATTCCCTTCAGTGTTGACTGTCTTGGGTCGATGTGGTCTAAGTCTCTCCTCTGTTTCCTTCAGTGTAAGGTCCGTCTGCGCTACAAGCTGACTCTGACGCACGGAGACCAGCAGCTGAACGAGACCGGCGGGATGGACAATTTCCCCGAGTGGACTTCTTTGATTGGCCACTGCGTCTAACCTGAAACCTAGACTGAAAGGTCGGGGGAGTTTTCTGTTTGACCACGAAAAGTCTTTTGTACATTTTCTAACACAGCAGCAAGTACAATTTATACAAAGAAATGTTACTTTAAAAACAACGTAAACCTTATTTTATACATTAAGTCCAACCATTAGATAGACAAGGATGTTTAATGGTTAATGAGACAGTAGCTGCTCCTCAACACTGCTCCCTCTTTTCATTTATATTCGCCGAGCGGTGACAGCAGATATCCAGATGTTGCTACGTCCCGTCTGTTAAATACTCCGTCGTCTTATTGTGTCGTTTGTGCCGATTGCTGCCTCTTGAGATCGCCCAGCTGTATGTTCACTGTATGTATGTGTGTGTGTGTGTGTCAGCTGGTCACGTGTCTGTAACATGTTTATTTATTTCGTGCATTTGTGGCGTAAAAATCTCCCAAAGTGCCTCGACTTGGAACAGGTTTTGATTTTATCGTGTATTTATTTTTCAAATGAGGTTTCCTTAAGGAGCGAAAGGTGTCTCGTAAACTGATGAAAACTTCTTCTGTTATATAATGAATCTAACGTATTTTGACTTTAGTCTGTTTCAATTAAAGTGTTAAAGTGCTTAAAACACAAAACAAATGAAAACTGCCATAGGACGAAGAAAAAACGAAGAGAAGACATTTCACCGCTCTCACAAGTAGCGTCTTCAGTTCTAGAGAACTGGTAGGAAGTTTGAGGTTTAAATAGGAAACTCTGTGGGTAACCCATCAGAAACTTGCGTGTTTGTCTAAACAACAAGAAACTGGTGCAGCTAACCTCCATTAACAGTCAGATACTTAGCTGTCATTGAGGGGGGGGCTGTTTCTCCCTGCTCTCTTTCCCTATGAATGGTCCTCTAACGACCCATTGTCAGTTCAGAGTCTCCAGTCTCAAGGTGAAGTGAATGGAGCTGAAACTTCTCGGGGGACAGAATTTAAATCTGTATTGTAAATTGATGGCAGATTAAACCTCAGTCCACCTCCTCTGTTTAGAGAAAGCTTTTTCCAATCTGCAATTTCCAATTCCTTTACTCCTCTTTCAAATCATCAGTCTTCTTTGGCAAAGATTTGGACGCCATGTTTGGACGTTGAGTGGTGAAACGTCTTCTCAAAAACGCTTTTTCAACGCTTTTTGGATATACCATGACCTGGATGACTGAGAACCTTAACAGACTGCAAATAGATAATGCAAAAAACAAAACAAATGAATATATTGATTACAAATGAGCAGATTATTTTTTTTTGATTGTTTAGTAGCATTATTTTTTTTGATCCCCATTTACGTCTATGCTTTTTGTAACTTCCGCAGGTTTCTTTGTCCCATTTGTTTCTTAATTTGCTCGTGTTTTGTCAAATGGCACCTTATTATTATTAGTTTTTTTAATACATATTGCCTTTGTGAGGACATTTTCTCCACTTGCAATTTGCAGTGCATCAGCTGCCAAACGTAAATGCTGTTGTCGACCATGTAGGTGTTTTCCTGAGCAGCCGTCTTTACACTGTGAAGCTTTAAGTTTAGAGCCCAGAATAATCAGTCTCAGCTTTAACTCTCAGATTGTGCAAGCTCAAAACTGGAGACTCTTGCCCTATCTGGTTACTGTTATGTGTCAGTATTCACTTTATCAATAAATACAAATTCATTCTGAGATTTGTTTTGTGCATTGTCTCCTAGAGATTAAAAAATGATGAGAAATGCGCCTGTTTAAATTTCTGCTTTATTGCGCGAGAGAATGTTTTGAGCCCAGACTGTTTTCTTCATTAAGATCTAATTTTCTCGTCACGATTGTGTTGTGAGCTGCGTTTAACTGTTTAAATCCTTTGGAGACAGATTTGGTTTTTAGTTTTTGGATGCAGACAAGAAAGAGATTTTGTTCCAAATACAAAAAAAACAAACAAAAAAATTGACGTTTCTCGAATATTCCCAGCTGATCCTTGACTCTGATCTCAGTCCAAAGTCACCGTGGTCTGATATTGAAGTAATGTCTCTGAGGCTGTTCTGAGATCAGTTTATAACTTTGATGCAGACGTCGATGTTCAGTCCAGTTTGTTGGACAAATCTCATGTTTATTACAACCAACAAATCATTTTCACCATCAGTTAATGTTCCCATTACTTCTTTCGTCTGTAAATCTTTTAGGAACTTATTAAAAAAAAACATCACCTCAAGTCCAGGTTGAGACATTAACAGCCCACAATGCAAAAGTATTTGCGGCGTATTATGACAAATAAACAACAAATATTCTTGTTAAACTCAACTGAGGGGTAATTACTAGAACCTGACTAATGGTTCTGGCTTCGAAGACCCCACATCTGTTCCATCACATCCCCCCGGGTGATCGACTCAGAGATGCAGCGTCTTCTAAAGTGTTTTTTATTTTCTCCTCTGCTTTATAAATTTTAAATGCTCCTCTACCTCTCAAAGAGCTCCACAGTGTTTCTTATTCAAATAATTGAAGCTGCCGCTGGGAACCAACTCTTGAGTTCAGTTCAGTTCATTTTCACTGCGCAGCATTTGTCTGACAACTTCAGGTGCTTCGCAGATTCGGATGATGAGATAAGAATAAGATTCACCAATAACGCCACAGATCATTAAATAAATAATTAACTGTGACCCCATAATGCACATATTCTGAAATGGGCCATCCTGTGTAATGAGTACGGACCAAGGTTGAAGTTAATCTGCAACCTTTGCATTTACCTTTATAAAGATTAATTATTTTATCACTTATTTTCTTGATTAATCTACACAAAAAGAGATAAAAAAATTCTCCAAAAGAATAAGGTGCTATCACTAAGTTCATCACGTAAGACAAAAGCAGCAGGGTGGCGTTTAGAATAATTCATTATCTGATGATTAAAACTCATCCGATTACTTGAATTTACTCTCATTTTAAACTTGTAAAGAACAATTTAATCTGACATCAACAGCTGAGAAAACATTAATTTTCTTTTCGTGGCACCTTACATTGACAAATATAATATTTACTGATTACCGGCAACTTTATTTTCTTATTTTAAACTGAAGACGATTGAATTTCAGCACCGGTATTAAAGTGTCTGAAATAAATTACTTTTTACAGTACCATGGCAACTAGTAAGGTAAAATTAACAACTGTCTAGTAATCTATTGTTTTTTTAAAGTTTTAAAACGTAGGAAAATGAATAAAAGTGCAGTTTCCTAGACCCTATAGTACTTGCTTTGTTCCAGTTTATGAACCTTTATTGATATTAGACGAAAACTGACAATAAAAACTTAAATTTAAAAGTGGAAAAATCAATAAATGGATAATCCAAGTCGTTGGCCGCTGATTGTTCCCGGCTGTCCCTGTGCTAAAATAAAACCTTTGTGAAGCTCCCCCGCCATTAAAAACATAATTTATTCACTGATTCATTCATCGTATTTATTATATGACATCAGCAGATTAAAATACAGGTTTATTATGTACAGATATGTAACAGGGGTGTTAGATAAAGTGCCAAATACAATCTTTACAAAAACCGAACGAAAACAAAAGAATGGGATTTGTGGAAGACCATCACACCCGCTGGCCTGGTCCCACTGTTTCATTGCTTCTTGACGAGTAGCCCCCCCCACCCCCAACCCCACCCCACCCCTTCCCCAACAACCCACTCGACCCCCTAACACCCTGCACCCCTGGGTGCGGAGGCTGAATTGCTCAGTGCTGGTCGTGGGACAGTTTGGCACGATTCAGGTGAACCTCTCGCGGTGAGATGAGAATACTGGCTGTTGTTTTATTTCTACTTATTCATTTATTGGTTTTAAACATGGACTGACATCGAACACACGTACAATAGATCAGCCTCTGTGAGAAAAACAGTCCCGGTGTTATTCAGAAGTGGGTTTCAGAAATCCAGCATTGTGGCTTTAAGGTTAGTATGTGAGGAGGTTAAACTGTTCTGAGACCGGAGCCCAGAGGAGGAGCGTCCTGTTCACGAAGGAGGAAAGGTTGTTTTTTATTTGTAGTAAATACAAGACGACAGACTACACTTCCCAGACTTGTTTTTGTTTGTTGTTTTTTTTGCATTTTTTTCTCATCTTTTCTGACAAACAGAGAGGGCTGACATTCTTTTTAACAGTTGCTCTTGAGATTATTGTCACTGTGTCATCAACAAGACGGAGACGGCGACCGAGAGACGACGTGTCTATAAGAACGGGAGAACAGGCACGCACTTATTTGCATGTACGTATTTCAGGTGATTTTTTTTTTTTTTGTTTGTTTTTTCTTCAGATGTTCAGGAGCTACAAAAACTTGATAAAACGGGTTCATATATCTCCCCCCTCTTTTTTATTGTTGTTCGTTCTCATGGCCCCGGCTCGTCCCCCCCCCCCCCCCCCCCCCCGCCCCTTTAACGGCAGTGATGGATGTACAGACACCAGGTGAAGGAGACTCTTTGTCTGTCACTACCGGCTGATCAGGAAGATCTGGAGAGGTTTTAGTTTTTGTGTCCAGTGCTGTACTGTTGGTCTTAAATGTCCCTCGGTGAGATTCTTAAGACGCCTCCAGTCGGGCGTAACGATCTGGAGAGAATCAGCCCTCGATGCTCCTCCTCACCGCCTCCTGCTGCGTTCCTCCTCAACCTTCCCCTCGCTGACCCTGTTTGTTCGTGGTTTTACGCCAAGACTAACTCTCCTCGTCCTCTTTTGCTTCTTCCTCCTCCTCGTCCTCCTCTGGCGCCGCCTCCTCCTGCTCTTCTTCTCCTAACTCACCTTCCTCTTCCCCATTCTCCTCGTTTTCTGCCTCCTCCTCTTCCTCTTTCTCCTCCTCAGTCTTATCCTCCATTTCTGCCTCCTCCTCCTCTTCCTCTTTCTCCTCAGTCTTATCCTCCATTTCTGCCTCCTCCTCCTCTTCCTCTTTCTCCTCCTCAGCCTTATCCTCCATTTCTGCCTCCTCCTCCTCCTCTTCTTCTACTTTCTCTCCTGCATCGCCCTCATCTTCTTCTACATCTTCCTCCTTTGCTTCCTCGTTCTCCTCCGCCCCTCCCTCCGCTTCACCCTCACCCTCTTCTACTTCCTCTTCCACATTTCCTTCCTGCTCCTCCTCCTCATCTCCTCCCTCTCCTTCATCCTTTTCCTCTCCCTCCTCACCCTCTTCTCCTTCCTGATTTTGATCGTCCTCCTCAACCTTTGTCTCATCTTGAGCCGCATCATTCACAGTTTCTGTTTCTTCTTCGACTTGTTGCTCCTCCTCCTCCTCCTCCTCTTCCTTTTCTCCACCCTCCTCCTCTTCCTCCTGGACTCCGTTCTGTTCACTGTTGTGGTTCTCCTCGTCCTCCCTCTCAGTTTCCACGTGGTTCTGCTCCTCTCCGTTCAGCTCGGCCCGGATGTCCCACACGCCGTCCACGTCGTCGTCGTCGTCGTCGCACGCGTCTCTCCTCCCGCTGCTGTTCCTCAGGTCGATGTGGTTGTGGTTGTTGTGCTCCAGGTCCTCCAGGGTGAGTTCGAACTGGAAGCGGTCGTGCTGGAGGTGTCTGTCCGGGGGAGGCGAGGGGGACTGGGGCATGGTGTTCAGGTACCACTCCCTGTTCTCCTCCAGCGTGTCCAGCAGCTCCTGGGCGTCCGGGTGCACCAGGTCGGCCCACGTCTCCCACAGCGGGTGAACGATGTAGTCGATGAAACCCACCTAGAAAAAACAAGAACAAGAACAGTTTAACATTTTTATTTTCATGACTGCATTCTACACTGATCAGCCACAACATTAAAACCACTGACAGGCGAAGTAGATAACGTTGACCATTCAATGTTCTACAGATGGATCCAGACTACAGTAAGGAAGGGAAAATGTTTACACTGGGAGAAAGGTAACAAGGAAGGAAGGAGGGAAGGAAGGAAGGGAGAAAGGATGGAACTACTGGAGGGAGGTCGGGAGGGAGGGAGGTAGAGAGGAAGGATGGAAGAAAAGAAGGAAGGAAGAAAGAATAGGAGGAAGGAAGAAGGAAAGAAAGAACGAAGGAAGGAAGGAGGTAAGGGAGGGAGACAGGGAGGATGGAAGGAAAGAAGGAATTACTGGAGGGAGGGAGGGAGCGAGGTTGAGAGGAAGGAAGGGGGGAGGAATGAAGAAAGGAAGGGCGGGAGGAAGGGATGGAGGGAGAGAGGAAGCAAGGAATAAAGGGAGGGAGGAAGAGAGAGAAAGGAAGGAAGGAAAGGAGGAAGCAAGAAAATATGAGGAAGGAAAGAAAGAACGAAGGGAGGGAGGAAGGAAGGAAGGAAGAGTGGGAGGGGGAGAGGAAGGAAAAAGGGACTGGAAAGAAGGGAGGAAGGGAGAAAGGTAAAAAGGAAGGAAGGAAGGGAGGGAGGGAGGGAGGAATTACTTGAGGAAGGAAGGACTGAGTTGTAACTACTAACTAAAATGAGACAATCCTTTAACCATGACTCTGTGGTTCAGACACAGACGTGGGTCATCACCTGACTCTTCTCCACAGACGCTGTGTGTTTGTCACACATGGCGCTGATCTCCATCCCTCTCTCTCGTTCCTTGTCCCCCTGTCTGAAGAACTCCTCCATGATCCTCTCCGTCCACTGTCGGTACAGCGGTAAGGGTTTGGTGGGGTTGCTCAGGTCTGCACAGTGCACCATGTTCTTCAGCACCTACACACATGAAGGAACATGAAGGAACATGAAGGAACATTGCACCCTGACGTCCCTGATGTCTCATTGTGTCTCTGTACGCCCGGTGATCCGTTACCTGTATCCGCTCTGTATAATGGTCCAGGAGCAAGACGCCAGAACTCGTCACCTTCTTCGTCTCCACCATCGTCTTCAAATCTGCCAGCAGAGTCATGTGTTTGGACATGTCTGTGGCCAACACCTGCAGACAGAGACAGAAAGACAAAGCTAGAAAAAGAAGTGCAACTGATCCAAACTTCTCTCTGAATGGTCTGTTTTTTTTTTTTTTTAAACTTGTGGATTCTGTGTTCAGACAAAGAGTCTGAGAAGAAACAAAGACACTTCTACTGTTTTGTAGATGAGATCTTTTCTTCAAAACACCAATGTTTTAAATGGTCTTTGGAGGACATTCAGTCGTGACGCAAATAAATCCACTGGAAACCAGATCAGTGTATTATTGTAGACTCTCTCTGTGATGTTGAATAGAAAGGTGAAAAAGCTTTTCAACACCTATTCGTTCTTGATTTATTTTGCTTTAATTAAAGTTCTTTCTGCTGATGACTAAGGTTTTCTGCTCAAGATGTTCGGCAAGCGCTAAACTTACATCTTAAATAGATATTTCACTAAATCAGGAGGAAACAAAGCCAATCTGTATAGTTTTTAAAACTGCCAATAACAATAAAGAGCAAGAATCACATCCTATATCAACCTAAATACCTTGGGAATGACATAAGAGCAGAATCAAACCTGTATAAGTAAATAAATTAACTGATAAATTATATTTCTTAAGCTTTTCCACAAAAAGTAATTCCATTGAGACCGGTGTGTTTGTCTGCAGTTAAACTGAGTTTGTGTCAAATCTCCTGACCATGTCGATGACCAGCTTGCGAAGACTCTGCCGCTGCCTCTTGGTGAGGTTCTGGAAGATGTCACAGTTCTCCTGGTGGAGGAGCTTGAAGCCCACGGCGAGGTGGTGGTTCTCCAACACCGACTCATCGTTGTACATGAGGGCCAACTCTGAGTCTGGACACACAGAGGGAAGGAGGGAGGGGGGTAGTGAATACAGAGGCATGTGTTACAGTGTTTGTGTGTGTTTGTGTGTGTACTCACTGGTGTTGATGAGGAACTGATTGGAAACGCCGGGGTGGTCTACATCGTGGATGGCAGCAGCGAACAGGGAGGCGAGGATCTCCAGGTCGGTGAAGGCGGCCTGATGGAAGAACCCAGGAAATAGTTGAATGCCACTAGAACTTATTAAAATCATCACTTTTTATTATCGCATGGCTTTCTGCTCTGTCTCTGTCACAAGAGGTCAGACTGTTAAGGTTTTCTTGTGCATCCATATCTGTCCCAGTTATGAATAATACAAGGGGCATGAAGTGAAATTTAAATGTTTGTGAACGCTGTCATTTAACAAACGCACAGTGACACTTTTACTGCAGAACTGCTTCCTCTCAAAAACTTCTATTAGAATAATTGTGTGTCAGTGGTTATGTGCTGATTAGTTTCTGCTGGACTGAATCTGTGCATTTTGTTTTAATCTTTAATCTTTTGTTTGGAAAGTTTGAAAAGTCCAACATTTGTGTGATCAATAACTGATTATATTAAAGGGGAACTGCTGTTTTTTACAACCTGGACCTTATTTCTGGCATAAAATACGATCGTTTACTCACCCATATAACTTTTGTGTCATTTGCACTCGTTCAGGAGATAATTAGATCACAGGACCCCGAAGCGCAGCCTCTAAACAACACATTATCTGCCGCAAAACACGTTCATTACGCCAATATTTTGTTATGATATGCTAGTGCTATTCCCCGTTGAGTCCGGAGTTAGCTGTCATCATCATCCGGGGTCTGTAGACTGACCTACAGACCCCGGATGATGTCTTCTGACCTGGACGACGTCATTAGCACTAGCGTATCATAACAAAATATTCTCGTCACGGTGCCCTGTGACTCCCGCTATATACGCTGATCTAATTATCTCCTGAACGAGTGCAAATATATAGGTGAGTAAACGATCTTATTTTATGCCACAAATTAGGTCCAGGTTGTAAAAAACAGTAGTTCTCCTTTAAGTTTAACAACTATTAAATGTGATCACGTCTTCTGTCTCACTGTTATGCATCACACTACTGAAAAGTACTGAAAATCATACGTCATAAATGTTAATTAATTCCTACACTTTCACAATTTAATAATCAAACAGGCGTTAAACTGTATTCTTAATATAAGAAGAATCATAAATTTAACTTTTAAGGGTTGGGCAGCAGGTTTGAGGAAAACAAGGACATAGCATATTCAAAGAACATAGCATTAATATAGCGCGAATTGTGCTGGATCAGAGAGAGTTTACTTACTTGCTTCCATTTTACAAAACTGAATTTAAACAACTTATTATGCATATCAGAGTGGCAGAAACCCTAGAACAGATGCGTCAGGGCTAGAGGATCCAATCTGGTGTGCAGGATAAAATTTTCCAAGTGCGAAAACTACATAAATAAATAAAATAAAATGCAATTTTTCAGTAAAACTAGCTGCTATTCCTAATATGTCCACTAGGGGTCAGAGTTTTTCGCAACGAAAGTGTAGATGAGAGCAACGTGCTGAAATTGCACCTTTTTTGTCTTACGAAATGTCGTTGTTGTTAATAAAATGCTTTGTTAAAGGATAACTCATTAAATGTAAATGTTCTTACAATGTACTTGTACTTGTAGAAAATCTGGAGTTGTCATTATTTATAGGTTATTATGCTACATGGGCTTAAGAGTATTACAGCTGTCTTAAATGGGTTAAATCAGCATCAGTTTTCAGTGTTACATCAGGCTAAAATTAAAAGTACTTAAAGGCTTAGGTTGAGATGATGACTAGTGTCTCTTAATTTAGATTTTGTGTTCACTCCAGCTTTTATTTATTTATTTATTTATTTATTTACATCTTGTCTGCTAATGTGGGACCCTAAAAATTAACATCAGATTATGTGGGTGCGTTCACTATGACCCACATCGAGGGCAGGTGTGGAGAGGAGGATGTGAGTGGACTGGGTGACGTCGGCAGCATGGAGGCTGTTGTGGTACGCTACGTTTCCATGGTAATGGTCCTCCAGGGTCATCACGTAAGTGACAAAGGTGTCCACCGGGATACGAAATGTCTTCAGCAGCTCTCGCTCCTGAGGAGGAGAGGAGTCAGAACTTTCACAGGCGGGAGTACATGGTGTACATGAGCGAGAGACACAAACACGTCGGGTGAGGACGACACATTCGGTCTCTCTGGTTACCTGGAAGATGGTGTACATGACGCAGCTCAGAGGTCTGTTGTTGGAGAATTCAGCTACTCTGAATATGTTAAAACTCCACTTGTCCAGGTCCTCCAGCTCCTGGTTACACACCACACACAGAGAAAAGAAAAATATGAACTGATGAGTCGGGAAAACAAGCGGAAACAGACATACAGATCAGCCACAACATTAAAACCACTGACAGGAGAAGTTAATAACATTGACCATCTTGTGACAATTCAATGTTCTGCTGGGAAACGTTTGGACCTGGATGTTACTTAGACATGTAGCACCCACCTAGACCAGACCAGGCACCCCCACCCCATAGCAATGACACTCCTTAATGGCAGCAGCCATCCCCAGCAGAAACAACAACAACAACAAAAAAAAATGGATCTCTTTTAGAACTTAACCTACTTGTGTTAAAAGTCCAAAAATCTTTACAACCTCATATGCCCACACAAACAGAAAATCAGTCCATCAGTCCCCACTGTGGTGAACATGTCCAAAGTCTTTAACTGATGTTTAAGTAGAGCCAAGTCGAGAAGAAAGACAAGTGGAGATGACGATTTGTCGTCGTATGGCTCACACTCAGCTTTCTAATGCTTTTTTTTTTGTCTCGTAAGTCTCGTTTCAGCTGCTTTCAGACTGCATGCGAACAGTTTTTGCAGCAAATGGCAAAGAAAGTCAGCAACAAGTCACTGAACTTAGGGGAGGGAGGGAGGGAGGTTGAGAGGAAGGAAGGAAGGAATAATGGGAGGGAGAGAGGGAGAGAGGAAGGAAGGAAGGAATTACTGGAGGTAGGTTGAGAGGAAGGAAGGAAGGAAGGAAGAATAGGAGGAAGGAAGGAAGGAAAGAAGGATGGAAGGAATTACTGGAGGGAGGTTGAGAGGAAGGAAGGAAGGACAGAAGGAATGGAGGAAGGAAGGAAGAATAGGAGGAAGGAAGAAAGGACAGAAGGAAGGGATTTATTTTGTTTGAATTAAAGTTCTTTTTGCTGATGACGAGGTTTTTCTGCTTAAGATGTTCAACTAGTACTAAACTTACATCATCATACAAAAAGTCTGGTTGTGTGGAGAAGAAAGCAAAGCTAAAAGGAGAGTGAAGACTGGACTTAGATCCAGGAGACAGGAGGACAGAGACAAGCGGAGAAACAGAACTCCATAAGCAGAGAACATGAACGTGAGAGTGCTTACAGTCTTGTAGGAGTAACCCTAGAGCAGCAAAATCAATAAAAACCAAATCAAATTTAAAAATCATATTGCCCATCCCTAGTATTAGCTTAGCTTCCGGTGCATCCGCCTTTCAAGACTTATGTCGCTGACGTCAGGTTTATTTAGAAAAATCTGTCAATCACAAATTGACAGATACGTTCAATCTTCATGCCGAGAATAAACGTCTAGAATACTTTCATTTGATTTCTGCACTGCAGCATGAAGATGTAGAGCCACAAAGATGATCTCCATGAAAACTGTCCTCTTTCCAAAACATCTGACGCTACAGACTGTAGATAGAAGTTACAGTCTCAATATAGTCTCAATATAACACTGAAATAGCCTCAGCCTCGACAAAAACCGCCATAAAACACTGCTAGGAGGAGCAGCTATGCCAAAATCTGATTAAAACTACTCACAAGTATCCAGAAAGTCCTAAAAGTGATCTTATGTTCAGGCATGAAATGTGTGCTGGGTTATCTCTGAGCAAGAATTGATTTGTGTAACTTATTTCACACACGAGTCAGAGCAACCCGGACAGAAAACAACACCTTGGCAAGCTCATCCTCGTGGTCGGTGTTGACGCCGAAGCGAGGCATCGAAGCGCTGGAGAGGCTGGAGCTGTGAGACAGTTTCCTCACGCCGCTGATGTGACTCATCGGCTTGTCTTTCAGAGTCGGAGACGGGATTTCCACCTCGTTCTGCTTGTCTGCAGATTCATGGGGGGAGGGGGGGGAAACACACACACACACATATATATGAGAGGATTTATTGTTTCTGTTTGGCAAAGGCCATAAATGTGATGTGGGCAGAAATCAGATTCTGGTCCCGCTCACCGAGGAAGGTGCTGGAGATGTATTCGGACACCTGGTTTCCAGAGCGACTCATCTCAGACAGGTGGGACAGCTCTCTGTTCAGCATCCTCTTAAACTGTGGCAGAATGAGAACAAAACAAAGACACAGGATGGGTTGAACCGATGCTGATTCTCTCATTATTTGTTGGTAATATTCAAAACAGAAGTCTTTTTGGATTTAAGGCTAATAAGTATGTTTAGAATTTTAATTTTGCAGTAAAATGACAATTAACACACTAAAATATTTTCATAGTGACATTTGACAACTTGTTTGTGCTGTACACATTGGGCAATATTTCTTTTTTTTTAACTTATTGTAGCACTTGATAAATATTTAATTTACAGTTGAATGATTATATTTAACATCACAAATAATAGAGGCAAACTGATACTAGGTAAAAATGCATAAAACTGTATCATGTACTGCATTTAAAACCTAGTCTTTGTTTCAGTGACGGTTTCATACCTTGGTGGAGGCCATTTCGCTGACGGAGCGGTGTGTCTGGATGGTCTCCAGCTGGTCCAAGCACCAGTCCAGCTCCTCCAGCGTGTCCAGAGCGAGCTGCTGGTACTGCTGGTCTGACAGCGTCGCCCTGGGACTGATGCAGCCTCCACCTAGAGGAGACCTCCTACAGACACAAGCAAGGTAATTAGACTGGCAGGAAAATTAGGAAGTTAAGAGCGTAACAAACTGAATGTAAGTGTAATGTAAGTAGTGCTACAAAGTTAAGACCAGTACACAAGTACTGTGTGACTATTTCAGCAGATAACTGTGTTAACAAATGATGTGACTGTAAAAACAAAATGCGTGCAAAAGTGTTTATGTTCAGTGGTGGTACCAGAGACTGTAAGAAAAGTGGACGCCATGACAGCTCCTTAAAAGTGAAGCCAAAGCAAGTAGAGCTCCCCCTGGTGTCTGGCTGCAGTATAGATCATAAGCTCCACCTCCTCCATGTTAGTGGATGGGACTTGGACTAAACTAAACTAAACTAAACTAAACTAAACTAAACTAAACTAAACTAAAGCTACACGTCAAATAAATAATTGTCAAAGATGGTTTCTGTCATTTTAGGTGGTTAATATAATGCTGATGTATGATCTAGTGTCCATTTGAAATTACATCGATTGTTCAAGATTTGTTTTACTTAGTTATTTGACTCTATAGAAACACAACATGACATTATGATGATTGACAGTTGCCAATGACCACCACTCGTGGTCTTTTCTGTCCGTCTGAAACCTTCTGAATGAGTAGCTGTGCTGTAAACTGTGCCAACCGACCTCAAGGATCTGATGAATCTTTGCATTTGTTTTCAGAAAGATAAACTTTTTAACTAGCGAACTAAAACAACACTCCAAGGTAAGCTCAGGGGGGAAAAAGTCGGCAGTCGGTAGTTAGCATTAGCAAAGACTGAATCCATAACGGGTGATTGCTTTAAAAAATCTAATGTGCAATGTATAAGCCATAAGACATTTCTTTGTAACTGGTGGAGGTAGAGCAGAGGATTGTATTAACCAAACTCAGACTCAGACTCGCAAGATGGCGCCAGCCGTGTCCCCAAGATACAATTTACCAATGGGAGGAAGTGGAGTCCATTTTTCTCTACAGTCTGTGGGTGTTACTGTAACCTCACACATACTGAAGTAAAGTGTTGTTTGTTTAATTAGGAAAGTCTGAACTAATGTATAAGAGCAAAACTGTAGATGTCTGAGTAGGTGGCACTGACTTGACTGTTGGCGTGGAGACGTTGGCGAGGATAGTGAAGTTGCTCCGTACTGATCTCAGACTGGCCAGCACCTAAATTATATACACAGAACAACGACAAGTGAGCCCCTCATAGTGTTTTCAGTCCTTTGTACCTATTTCAAGTAAAAGTTAAAATTGGGGAAACTATTAGGGATACAAGCAGTTAGGAAAGTCAAACTCACTTGAGCAAAAGGTGTGACGATAAAGTCCTCTGCTGTGTGTCTAGTAGAAGGGAGGGGTGGTTTGAAAAGAGGCAGAGAAGAATTAGTACCTTGATAGATTACTTGTGATTATAAACATACGGATACAATTTGATAATCTTTGGCTTTTTTAATCGTACCCTTCGCTAACGAGGGAAGAGTTACGTGAGACGGTCTTGGGCGACATGTCGTAGTCCGAGTCGGAGCGGTAGAGGAAGGACTCTCTCCTCTGGCCCTGGGGGAAGGAGGTGTGTAGGGTGAGGCTTGGACTCTGGGAGCCCAGAGGGGTGTGACCTGGGGACACTCCATTCTCTGCTTCGTAGCTGGAACGCGAGAACGGCGATTAGAAACAAACATCCTGCAAGGTGAAAGCAGCAGTTTCAAAAAGTTGTACGCAAACCTGTCGGAGTCAGCTTGTGTGATGGAGATGCGAGGCGGGATGCGGAGGGGAAGGGTTGTGGGACGTGACACATTGCTCAGGACCTCTGGTGACCGGGTGCGATCTCGAGGGCGGAGCCAGCAGGGCACCTGATGAGGTAGAAGGTAGGGTTTGGACAAGGAAGAGAGTGAACCCCGGTTGTTGTCGTCTGGTTTAAGGTAATTAATAAGTAATTAAAAATACCACTCTACTTCTACTGGCCACCCCAGACAGATGTTTGCTATTGAGATCTGATGAATAACTTTATGAGACTATAACATTTTCACATGTATTGTTTTGGTTTCTATCGTCACACACAGTAAAATACAACAATTAGGAGATGTTTGATAGACTTAAAGGAGTATAAGTTTTCTTTCTGTCCACTTGGGGGCAGCAGAACAAGCTTTAACCAAAATGTCACCATATTGACACTTAATAAAGTTGCTGTGGTAAACATGATAACAAACCTATTTACCTACCCACCTAAGCAAACTGCATCATCAGCATTTATTTGTATTTGGAGGTACTCTACACCAATCAGCCACAACATTAAAACCACTGAGAGGAGAAGTAAGTAACACTGACCATCTTGTGACAATACAATCTTCTGCTAACACAAAACAGTACAAGGTGTTGACCTGGCCTCCAAATTCACTAGATCCCAAACTGATCACGTATCTGTGGGATGATCCACAGAGGCCCCTCCCCTCAACACATGGGACCCAAAGGCCCCCACTAACAACATCTTGTTGCTCGACACCACGAGGGAAGAGTTACGTGAGACGGTCGCCCAAGACAGTTCAGACTTTCCTAATTAAACAAACAACACTTTACTTCAGTATGTGTAAGGTTACAGTAACACCCGTAGACTGTATAGAAAAATGGACTCCACTTCCTCCCATTGGTAAATGGGATCATCATGATGTCATCATGTCGTGTGTCCACAGAGGAACCGAGGTTTTAAATAGAGGTCCTCTGACAGTCATCTGACAGAATCCAACATCCCAACGATTGTATGGAGGGGTCCGGGTCTCTGCAGCTGGACAAAGCGACAATAGATCAGCTGTCCATCGACTGAGACACCCGATGGATGTGGAGACTCTGCAGGCGCCGTGGGGTCTATGCCTGCACCCATCGGGTCTCTCTACAGGTGGACGGCAGACCTCCGTTCGCATCGTCCGACCGGGAGACCCCGTAGGAGGAGACGCTCTCGAGTCGCCAGGAGTGACAGGAGATGTAAATAACATTGACCATCTTGTGACAATTCAGTGTTCTGCTGGGAAACTTCTGGACCTGGCATTCATTCATGTGGATGTTACTTAGACATGTAGCACCCACCTAGACCCGACCAGACACCCCCACCCCATAGCAATTACACTCCTTGATGGCAGCAGCCATCCCCAGCAGGATGCAGCCTGACACAGACACACACACAAAAACGCTTTAGGGAAAAACTAAAAAAAAACAAAAAACATGAAGAACAGCACAAGGTGTTGACCTGACCTCCAAATTCACTAGATCCCAAACTGATCAAGTATCTGTGGGATGATCCACAGAGGCCCCTCTCCTCCCATAGGACCCAAAGGCCCCCACTAACAACATCCTGTTGCCAGACACCACAGGTCCATGTCCATTCTCTGATGAGTCACAACTGTTTTGGAGGCACAACACAATATTAGGCAGGTGGTCATAATGTTATGCCTGATCATGTATAATCGTGTATTTTGCATTGACCATTAAATGTGCATATGTTTTCCTCAGTGTTTCAATATTTTAGGCACAGACTGATTTGAAAAAGAAATGTCATTTTTCCTTTTATTCAAATTAGGTGTAAAGTATAATTAAATAAATAACTCTAGATGATTTTGCAAATGGGAGTTTATGATTTGTAGGTAATGGGTTAAAGCGTGCTAAAAATTACGGCCCTTCAGGATCACATTGCTGTGACACGCCACAAGCTCCTAAATGAATTCGAAGTGATGGGTCACAGATGCAGGGCCCCGCGGCTCCTTCATACCCCGCGAACCACAAGCTCATCAGCGCACAGTCTTGCTCCGGCTTTCGGTACCTGGAGACTAGGCGAGAGTCTTCTGCTCCTCCCTCTGCGTAGCTCGGCCCCCAGCGTGGCCCCAGACGTGTACGATCGGCTGTAGCGAGACGACTCCGCCTTCTCCACAGCACCTGTTATATCTGTGTCGTTTCCCTGCGAGACAGGACGGAGGGGCAGGTGAGGCGAGAGCGATGCGGGGGGGGGGATTTCTTTTGCACACAAGAACACTGTGTCTATCAGTGTAGAAAAAAACATGCAGATTTTCTGTAAGTCATTTTTTTGGCACATGTGTTAAATTTCCACAATGAACGATTAATAAATATGTGAGTGTGTGTGTGTTTCACGGTGCATGCGTTTGTGTGTCTGGGATAGGGCCTCTACAGACTGAGCTCTTAGAGGCTGATCTGCACTGCAGTACCGTAGCAACAAAACACAGGGGTGGGTGGGGGTGGGGGGGGGGGGGGGGTTGGTAGCAGTTGCTAGGCAACAGTGCCGTGTTGCTTCCATGCTGCGTTTGATGTCGTTCAGACCCAGATGTGAAAAGATGCTAACATCCGCGCGCGCACACATATATTGTACACGCGCACACAAACGCACACAGAGACTGACGGAGCCCTGCTCAGCATAATCGATAAAAGAGGGCCTGGTGTAATGCATGCTGTTATGTCCTTCAGCGGAGACGTCACCTTTGAAGGAAAGTAGCTCATTTACATAGAGCACTCGTTTAGCCGGGGCTCATTTACATAGAGGACTGTGACTGAGTGGAGGCTGGAGGATACAAACTGTCCGTTTTGGACCTCTGAGTGTGTGCACAGACGTGGGCGGCAAGAACAAAGAGCAGCTGAGATATGTGTGAAAGTCATGTTTTTTTGTATGGCACTCGAGATAAACAAAGAGTCTGACAGTCCACAGCTCCACCTGGTCTCTACCCCTCGCTCCGACAGGTAGGTGATAGTTAGCAGATCGCCCCCCCCCCCCCCGATGTGATTAATCCCCCCCACCTCTCACCTCTTCTCCAGTCACCGACAGCACGCTGCGGCTCTTCTTCATCCTGATTGGCTCGTTCTGGGCCCCAGGGCGGAGCGTTCCGGAACCCAGGCAGCAGAGCAGGTGGAGAGCCAGGACCGGAGAGGTCAGAGGTCACAGCAAGGTCAAACCGGGGTCAGACCGGGTCGCAACCGGCCCCCATCGGAGCTGACTCAGCCAGCCAACCGCCTCGCCTCGCCTCGCCTCGCCTCGCCTCGCCTCGCCCGCCCCCGCCGCTCCGTCCGCGCCGCTGTCCTCAGGCTGTTAAAATCGGGCGTCCTCCTGGCGCGGAGCAGTAAGGGAGCATTTATGTGCCCGTCAGAACCGCTCCAGGCCTCTGTTTCAATCTTGATTTTTGTTTTTTTTTTATAAGCCAAAGGTGGAAGAAAGAAGCATAAGAAAAAGTGTCACTCCATGTTGTCCTCCTTTGTCCGGATGAGCCCTGTGGATATCCCCGTCAGAGTTCATGACTCCGCCGCTGAAGAAACCCTTTCCCAAAGTCTTCCAACTTGGAGTAACGCTTGCATGATGTTTCCCAGTCGTAAACCTGATCCCACATGAATGCAAGCCTCCACAAGTTAATAATCCATAATCCAAAGAGACTGTAGAAGAACTGACATCACCTCTCTCCGGTCTCAGATTGCTCGGGGAAGACACGTTGAGTATGACCTCATCTGAGAAGTCTGGACGTTAAAAGTCCCGGGTTGATTTGCTGGGGTCCATGGCTGAATTTGTCTGCCCTGCGATAAAACAAATTGAGAGTTAGTAGTATCACGAGCCGGGCGTCACTTTGCGTAATATTTCGTCCCTCATTCAAACACTGGAGCCAAAAGCGAGGAAATCAATCTCCGTGATACCAAGCTCTAAACTTTCGGTTGATGGACTAGCCCTGACAAAAATATTTGGTGGCCTTGCCCGAGCCGTACCTACGCCGGTGGCTAATTCCGAGCAGACACTGCAACACCGAAGCTCTCTGATGTTATATAATTACTCCGAGCGGTCCAGGCTGACCTAATTCCATTGGACGGGACGGATTTCAGCGCATCGGAGGTGGTTCTGACCGAGCCGGCCCGGAGACGACGACTTCCACCGGGGGGGGGGGTCACACTACGAAACACACCCTCCTTAACGAGAGGGACTTCCACGCCGGAGTCAGCAGATTCACGGCACGGCATAAACAGGTGTGTGTGTGTGTGTGTGGAGAAATCAACAAATGCACGGTGACACAGTGACATATATTTGCACAGACAATGAGGCGTTTGAGCACATACACACACCGCTGGCTGCGACCGAGACCACCTCCACTACAGATAAAGCAGCTTATAAAACCAAGCGGCAATGCATCAACATGCAGCTCAAACTACCAGCCTGCTGCTCTGTTACAAAATCTGTCACACCAACACCTCTCTCCCTCTCTCCCTCTCTCTATATATATATTTCTATAAAACCACACTCTCACTAATATACATGGAGGCTGCCCTGCCATCATGCTTGTCTGCACACACACTGCAAGAGGCTGTGTGTGAGACTTGACACACACATGTACACACACAATCACGCAAACACAGGCAGTCCTGCAGGATGTGAGAATTAAAAACACACTCACCTTGATCGCCTGAAGATCAATGGCAAAGATGGGGGGGGGGTGAGCTTCGCCTTTGCTTTCACTTGTCTCCCTGTGTCTTCCCCGCTCCCTCAGTCAGCCCTTCTGCAGACATAGCAGTGTATCACCACGGCAAAGACGGAGAGAGAGGAAGAAAGAGAGCGAGAGAGAGAGAGAGAGAAAAAAAAGAAAAACACTTGGCGTTTTCATGAATATCCACGGCTTCACCAGCTTCCCTCCCTCCTCCTTCCCTGTGTCTCCTCTCCCTCTCCCCCCTGCCACAGTGGTCTCCCCCAGCAACCCCCTCCCAGCATCACAACCTCCATGGAGAAGCCCATCTCCCCTCCCCTCCCTTTCCTCTTCCCGCACAGACGCACAGTGTGTCCATTAATCCCGTACAACGGTCTCCATCCTCTCTCTCTCTCTCTCTCCGTCGGTACCCCTGCCTTTTATTTCTGGCAGTACGCTTTTTCTATTTTTTTATTAGCAGCCACACGCCGATCCTCTGCTTCAACAGTCAGGCGTCATTCCTCTCCATCGCACACACCCACACACACAGAGCGCCTTTTTTATTTTTTTATTTATTGGAACACCTCACACATTAAAATAAAAATCACAATAAACATTCAGGCCTCTGCCTTTTTTTTTTTTGTCTCCCCTCCCACTACTGTTTGCCATGTTCCAACGACGTGCTATACATTTATCCACTTAAAGACCTCCATCATGAACCACCACTCCTGTATAGATACACCAATCAGGCATAACATTATGACCACCGACAGGAGAATAGAATAACGTTGATCATCTTGTGACAATAAACTCTTCTGCTGGGAAACCTGTGGACCTGGCATTCATTCATGTGGATGTTACTTAGACATGTAGCACCCACCTAGACCAGACCAGGTACCCCCACCCCATAGCAATGACACTCCTTGATGGTAGCAGCCATCCCCACACAGGCGCACACACAAAAACAGTTTAGGAACAACTCAAAAAAAAACATGAAGAACAGCACAAGGTGTTGACCTGGCCTCCAAATTCACTAGATCCCAAACTGATTAAGTATCTGTGGGATGATCCACAGAGGCCCCTCCCCTCAACCCATAGGACCCAAAGGCCCCCCATTAACAGCATACTGTTTCCAGACACCACAGGACACCCTCAGAAGGTCCATGTCCATTTTCTGATGAGTCTCAACTGTTTCGAAGACACAAGGAAGACCTACACAATATTAGGAGGTCATAATGTTATGCCGGATTAGTGTATATGGAAATTGTGCTTCCAAAAAATGCACATCATACATTTCCTGAGTCCAGAAGGGCGTCTTAAATAGTTTTGTCCAGACCAGAGACAGTTTGGGACGGTTGGTCTGTTTTAGATTTTTGCTTGAAAAAAAAAATAAATAAAAAAATTTAATCAGCTGTTTTCAGAGGATCTGAGTGTCTCTTCTTTGCCAGACACTTAGATGCAGTGCACATTTAGAAGCTGAGCCTATACGCTGACTTCTGACTGTGTCATATCACCTGATTGTTAGCGTTACAGCCGCACAACGACATAAACTGACCAACAACACAACATTCAAATAATCACACACGCGGTCAGTCCTGCACAAAGCTGTGAATCTATCCCGTTATTCCACCGGCAGCTTTTATAGGTATTATCTAGATTTGATTTATGGCCCCGGCACCTGCGCTGATCGTTGCCTATTTACAAAAGCGACCGCACAAAGAAGCTTTGCCTCTAAAAAAATAAATAAAGAAATAAAGAAATCCTGCACAGGCCACTAAATCAAACCCCAACAATTAATTATGAAGAAGGGAGAGAGAGAGAGAGAGAGAGAGAGAGAGAGAGAGAGAGAGAGAGAAACACAGCAATTAATTATGCGAGTGAGAGTAAAAAAGAGAAAGAGAGAGGATACAAAATGAGTCAGGATTCAAAGAAACTAGTGCGAAAGTGAGTAAACACAGTTTCCGAACAACAACGGTTGAGCCTGGTTTATTGTATAGCACTGAAACACAACTTAAAATACAGCACCACAATTACAAAGATAAACACAAACAAAAAAAGCACTGACTGTAAAACACAAATACACATGAAACTATGACATAATTATCCTTCTGAGACATTTCATTGTCTTAAAGGTGAATCGTCAGATCAAGCAAACAACTGAGTAAATTCCGACATCTTAAAGTCCCACCAACGCAGTGTATTTATATTTATACAGTATTAATTCAGCTCCTTCTGAATAATCCCAAACGTGACTAAAGCATTTCAGCACAGCAACTATTTGTCACTCACGTTTGCAATCAACCAATATGTCTCTAAATAAAATAAAACAGTCTAATGTCTGCAAAACTCATAGCCTAAATTTCTCATTCGAACGCTGGAGTGAGCATCTAATTTTGTTACAGTTTTAGGACGTGATGTCTTGCAGCCATCGTGTGTGTGGGCGGTTGGAGAAGAGTCCAACCACTCGAGCAGAATAGCTCGTCGTGCCAGAAGGGAGGCGAAGGCCAAACTGCGCTCCTTTTCCGTGGTCAATCAAACCTGTCCTTCCGTGACCCCGAATAAAGCGGTCAAAGGGGTTTGGCGCCAGTTTTACACTTAGCAAGTGACAAAGACTTCCCTCCTTTATTTGACCAGGCTAGGACAGGACCAGTACATATGAATAAGAGAAGCTTCAGCAATATTACATCTGACACAGTATGCACAAACCACAGGGTACATGGAAGATAGTCTTGCTTTCGAGATATGTGCTCTGTGCACTACTTTGAATTGAAGTAGGCAGTGGCCGCCTCATAGTGACAATGAGTTGACCAGTCTGAGTATGTTAGCCCAAGCATCCACTGATATGGAAAAACCCAGCTGAGGGGGGCATCTAGAGTCAAGCATCATGTTATACAGATTTGGAATAAGCCTTGTTTAGAGGGGTCTAGGGAATGCATTCTGTCAACCAGAGATGAGTCTATTGGTGTTGAAAGGCCAAATGTATCACTTAACTGTGCAAAGTGTCAGATATAAACAAGTCCTTGAACCCGACAATTCCCTTTCTGCGCCAAATGTGGAAAGCTAAATCTTGAGAGGGGTTAAAGAGACGATTTGAAGCAGCTGGGGGAGAGAAGGGAGAGAAACAATGAAGACCAAAAACGCTTCCTGAACTGGACCCAGATCTTTACGGCGTGTTTAACCACCGGGTTTGATGACGCATCTTTATATTTCGACTGCACTAAATGAAAAAATAAATAAATAAAAAAAGTCTGCACAGCCATCCTCTATCAAAAAGCAATGTTTTAAAACACTTAACTCCACATGTGGACAGTCGTAAAAGAGAAAAGGAATTAAATAAGAGGGTCACCTGGAAGGATTCATGTCTACTCCACTACACAGGCTTCTGATGGTGCTGTATGAGCTGTCTATCCCCCAACAGACGTGAGGTGGCGCTGTTGACCACAGTAGCACAAAAGATATGCACGTTTTAAAACAGAAAACCAAACTTTTCATATATTATTAGTTGTTGTTGTTTTTTTTTATATATATTTCTTTGGATGATTGTATTTGTCTATATTTCAAGCTGCTGTTACAGAGAAGTAACACCAGTACATATTTACTGAGCAAAAGTTGAAGTTAAAACTTTTAAATATTTTCCTAATACAGAAAACTACTTATTATTTTGTATGTTTTTTTGTTTTGTTTTTTAAACTACACATTACTATCATTTTGACATGTATGCAGATGATTTAATATCATGCGGGTAGAAGTATGACTAATTATGTGCTCTTCTCTAAAGGTTCATTGTGTTGCATGTATGATTCACTGGATAAGAATGCCAGGAAAGACTTCGATTCCCCACAAAACACATCGGCCACGAATGAACTACACAACATAATAACAATTTGAATTAACCAGATATCTAATGCCTTATTTTTAATCTTCTTCCCCGTCCTCGCTCTCTTCATCGTCACACTCTCCTCCTGATTCAGGAACCCACAGCCCAGAGTCAATACACCTCTTCAGGTGGTACTTTCCTTCCTGTGAGAGAAAACACAATGACACTGGTTGAAGACAGATGCATGATTGGAAATTACCAAATTTTTTGGCAGAGGCACACACTCACCTCGGGGTCCAGCTTCCTCATGGCTTCTTGCAACATGTGGATGTTTTTCTCGTCAAAGCTCTTCTGTACTTCCTAGAAAACACAAGCTGTTGAATCACTGGCATGGTGCAAAACACCTACTCTTTTTAAAGCATGTGTGTAAACTTAACTTTGAAACTATTTACCTTGCACAGAGACTGCATGACCCACCTGTATTAACCTCCCTGATTATAGTGACGCAGTTCACATCAAATAGACATCAAACTCTTGCACTGACAGCCATGGTGGTCAAAGTAACTATATTTTTTAAACAAGTAATTAAACGGAAAAGATACTTTTAAACACCTTGAAAGGAAAGATTTCCTCAATCTAGCTCAGGAACTCTGAGGCTCATTGGAACTATGTATCAAAGCTAATACAAGACAGAAAACATAATAATAAGTTCTAAATAGACATTTACCCAAGCAGAATGAATGCGGAAGGAAGTATGGTAAAAAAAGAAAATGCTAACTTGCATATTTTCTGGATAAAAAAAGATGATGATACCTATCTCTTCTAAATATTTGTCGCCGCTAACAGGAAAGGCATCGCACAGAAGTGTTTACAGCCAAACCCTCCAACAATGTAATGAGAAAAAACTGACTGTGTGCTCATAAGTTGTGAACCATTACATATCACAAATACTTAGATGACATTAAGACTTTCTGAGAGTAGATTATTAAGAAAAATAAAGCAAATGTCCTGAGACATTTACACCGATCAGGCATAACATTATGACATCATAACATTTTTGTGCCTCCAAACCAGTTGTGACTCATCAGAGAATGGACGTGGGCCTTCTGAGGGCGTCCTGTGGCGTCTGGAAACAGGATGTTGACGACATCACGGGTGTGAACGGTCTGATCTAAGTGGGCGTCTAAGTGACATGCACACTAATGCCAGGTCCAAAATTTCCCAGTACAACATTGTGTTGTCATAGGTCAATGTTATTTACTTCATCTGGTCATAATGTTGTGGCTGATCGGTGTGTAGTCTCATATGTCAGCCTGCAACAAGACTGATCTACTCAACACCGATGCACTTCAACTCAGTGAATGAGGTGATGAAGTATTAGAGAACATTTGATCCCGTCCCCCTAACACCACGCACACAGCATGATGTCCACACCTTAGGACAATGGACACAGGTAAAGACACTCAAGGGGCGCCTTGAGAACGTCTCCTCCTACGGGGTCTCCCGGTCAGACAATCAAAGAGCAAGTGTTGATCGTTATTTATTTTTGAAATAAATACTGGTTTGTATTGTGGTCCACAATTTTAGGTTTAGCTCTTGGAGATGATCTCCATTTAATCTGACAACTGGAGAATTTAGGGTGTCCTGTGTTGTCTGGAAACAGGATGTTGTTAGTGGGGGCCTTTGGGTCTTATGGGTTGGGGGGGGGGGGGGGGGGGGGCTTTGGGTCCTATGGGTTGAGGGGAGGGGCCTCTGTGGATCATCCCACAGATACTTAATCAGTTTGGGATCTAGTGAACATGTCTAAGTAACATCCACATGAATGTTTCCCAGCAGAACATTGAATTGTCACAGTATGGTCAATGTTATTTACTTCTCCTGTCAGTGGTTTTAATGTTATGCCTGATCGGTGAACATTTACAGTATTAAACTGAATGAAATGTACCTAATAACTGTTAGCGAAGCAGCTAATGATAACACGTATGAGTTCGTCTGCACTTGTCTGGCCTGTAGCTTCAGCCACTACAGCAAAACCAAGTGTTGAATTCGACGTGCTGTGGAAACTAGAGGTAACGGGAGACACCGTGTTCTCTCACAGCCTCAGGAGACGGAGAGCAGGGCAACAGCAGCCTCGTTTTTAGCTGCAGTGAGCGGCCGCACGGACTCTCTCCGAGGGGAATTCCTAACGAACCTCGTAATCAAGAGTGAGTGAAGCTCACATTTAATACAAGCAGCGTGTTTAGAAAATCCTGTCAAAACAGTAATTAATAGGAGAAAAATGAGACACAGCTGAGGACTTGGCCTGGATCTTATCCACCAGGATATGCTCCTAATCACATTCCTTCTTCAGTAATGTGTCTGTGATGAAAAGCTGGTGCACTTGGACCCAGTGGTACTGCAGACTCTCGGGAGATAGCCGTCACCTAGTAACCTCCAAAGAAATGCCTCCTAACGGTGCTGCGCTAAGCTCCTCCTCCACGACCTTTATGTTGCTCAGTTCATGCTGAAAACAGCGTCAGAAAGCTGGTGATTAAGCAGTGTGATCATTCTGGGGGATGTGTTTTGTGGTGCTGTTGTACACCACTTAAACTCTAAAGTGTTTTTGGTATGTAGCCTAGCCCGCTGACTAAAATGCTACTGTTAAAATAATAGAAACAGAGTCAAAAGAACTACAAACCACAGCCTCCAAAACTCTCTCAGCTACTTTAAACAAATGCTGAAAAACAACCTTTATGAAGAGTAGATTGAGTGCAGGACAGTTATATCAGGAATATTTGTTTTCACTAGTATACCGAATGAACTGGCACATGCATAGACTGTATATAAATATGGACAACGTATCCCCACTTACTTGCATTTCACAAGCTCTGCTCTGCCTCCACCAGTTACAAGGAAATGTTGGATTACACACTGTACTAATTTTGTAATCTTTTTTTTTCTCTCACACTCTCAGCTGACTGCTTTGTGGAGCAGTTGGCGTGGCAACTAGTGGTCTCCATGATATCACATCCTGTTTCTATATATAACTAAAACTAAACTTAGCCAGAAAATTGACACTTGAACGTGCATCAACATTACATTAACTACATAAAATGACAGAACCATCCTTGAAACAAACTTATTTGACGTGTATTTTAGTGTTTTAGTTTGGGCCAAGTCCCATCCACTAACAATGGAGGAGGTGGAGCTTATGGCCTATACTGTAGCCAGACACCAGGGGAAGCTCTACTTGCTTTGGCTTCACTTTTGAGGAGCAGTTCCTCCGTCCACACTGTCAACTGCCTGTCTGTTTCTAATTTAATTCAGCTTTTTACGTTCATGAGGTAATGTTTTACCAACAGTGATCTCTGCCAGTAATTCATTCATGTGCTCGACAAATCCACACACACTTATGTCATTCGCGATTCCTCTTTTGCTGGGGAAAATACCTTTTATGCAAATGCTATGGACTTCAGTTGACCTTTAGTTCCTGCGGTGATGACATAAAAGGGGCTACTACCTCCAACAGCTACATGAACTATGAAACGGTATGATACTTTATGAAATAATATCCATGCTCCTTTCATTATCAGAGCCATCATAAGCGTCAAATTTAATCTTCTATTATGACTCCCCCCTGACAGCTTCAAGTCAAAACATTATTCACAGACATTTGCCTAAAAATAGAGCGGCCATCGTGCTGATTCTCAGAAGTATGTGAATGAGTGGGTGTGTGGGCTGCGTACTTTTGGCAGTGATTCATAGACCTCTACAGGGTCTAAACCACCCGGTCCCAGTCTCTTCCGCCTCTCCTCCTCCTCCAGCTCTTTCATGGCGCTCTCCATGCGAAGCTGCGCACAGCTGCGGACCCGTCCTTTCAGCAACTCAAGCTCACGGTCGAATGCATCTTGGTAGGGCTTGTCTGCAGTCTGTCACGTATACGAAAACACAAATGAAACTGAAAGTGCCCCCTGATCAAACAGAAGGAAGGTTATTAGACAGAAAAGTGAATACAGACCTTGATCTTGGAGAAGAACTGTCTGAAGCAGCCTCTCGGGTCAACCTTCAGTGTCCGGGACAAATCCAGGATGAACTGCATGACGATGGCTTGATGGGCCACTTGCTCCATGAGGGCATGTTTCTATAAACAGAGGGAGAAACTACAACGCTCTGCCTGGCCTAGAAGAGACATGCATACTCTTATGGCACTTACCTCATCAATTTCAAAGTCAATACAGATGACAACAAGACAGCTGGCCGTCTCTTCACACACCAGATGTGGGTTGTCTGATAGATACTTCTGGCTGTCGTCCCAACGCCGCAGCATACCTAGTAAACACAATCATATTCAGTTCCGCTTCTCTTCATACAAATCACAAATGGGATACGGTTTCATTGCAAAGGAAACAGTTGATTATCTAAAACCTGCAGGGGGCCAAGTGATTTCCTGGCCACTTCCATGCCAAGCCCCAGCCAATAGCAATGACACTCCTTGATGATAATCCTTGATGATAACCATAACCATAACCGTAACCCTAACCCATACCACCCCCAGCAGGATGCAGCCTGACACAGGCACACACACAAAAACGGTTTTAATGACATCCTGTTTCCAGACATCACAGGACACCCTCAGAAGACCCCTGTTCCATTCTCTGACGAGTCACAAGCGTTTTAGAGGCACAAGTGAGACCGACACAATATCAGGAAGGTGCTCATCATGTTATGCCAGATTGGTGTATCTCATCATATGGTAAACACTCAGTGTGCTATCATCCAACCCACCTGAGCACGTTAAAGTGAATTTCTACTATTTCTACTACTACTACCATCATACAGTATGCACACAGGACAAGGGAATCTGAATGACTGTAGTGGAAGAAGTATCCCAAAACAGCTTTGTCTGTCCATTGAAGAATACAGCGACAAACATCCTAACAAGTTAGCGCCTCTGGGGATTGGGGTTGTTTATCATACACAGAGGAAAGGAGGAGGAAATGGACATTGTGAGGGTGCACTGAGGCACAAATAACAACTCACTTTTATCAAAACAAAACCCACCAAAGTGTTTGATTTCCTTCGCATGCTCCTCCACAAAGGTCTTGTGCTTCTCAATCTTTTCCTCTGTGGTTTCTTCTGTTGATTGTGGCTTGATGTTGAGCACGCTCTAGAAATCAAGATAAGGTAGACAGACAGATCAGGATGCCGATAAGTCACAGTAACTCTTGTGATCTCGACGACGTGGGTTACCTTACTGAAGCCTTCCCTGCTGATGGTGTCCACATTCCACGGTTGTTTCTTTTCACGTCGCCGGTATTCCTCCATCAACTTTTCAAATTTCTTTTCATCCTTCCTGAGTTTCTTCACCTCGGCCTGGACTTTCTTGAGCTCGGCCTCCCTCTCCTCGTCCTCCCCTCTCTGATTCCTTCCGTCCTCCAGCTCTTTAAGTCGTCCCTGGGCTTCTTCTAATAGTCTCTTGCATTCTGCAAAGCTGTTTTCCAGATCCTCACCTCTCCGCTGGAACTCGGCCATTCTCTCCAGTCGGGCCTGTCGTGGCAGGACGGAGCGGACGTGAGCAAAAAAGATGAATAATTAAAAAATAAAAAAAATGCATGAGGAATCACACGGGGAGAGGATGCTCCGAAGCAACACCAGAATATAAAAGTACACGCGCTTCCAGACCAAATAAAAAACAGTCTGCACAATTACTCAAAAGCGGCATCGTTGAATTTGCAGTAGGACTGAACGATCTTTAATTTACATTATGCAGCATGTGACTATTGAAGAGAAGCTTCACTTTACAATTAAACTGTAATAGTTTATAATGAAACTGTTGCTTACCAGTTCATTGGTTACACTAAAGAAAACAAAAGGGTTCTTATGTAAGAGTCTTGCACTAAAATCTTAGATCAATTACTTTTTATGTAGTTTGTGGGGCTGTTAAACTGGATTCAATTAGTGCTTCTGTTTTTATGTTTTGTAGCCTAGCCCACTGACTAAAATGGGGTTGTCAAAATAACAGAAACATCTGTCTGTACGACACAACAGTCCTAACCGATAGTTGACTCAACAACAAATAGTTGTGAGTCAACAACTACTATTTGTTGCAGTAATCAACAGCCCTCTCGGTTATTTTAAACAAATGCTGAATACCGTAAAGATCTTGAAGCTAAGATTTAGTGCGGAACTGTTATATTATTAATAGAATAAAAAGAAATAAATAGAGTTAAACTTGTTTGTCCCCCAAACAGCCTAGGTTTATTGTAGCATAACTAAGGGATGGTTCAGTGCAGCCTTAACTATACACTTGATCAAAAAGGAAAGTCTTGAGTCTAACCTTAAAGGTAGAGAGGATGTCTGCCTCCCGAACCGAAAATTGGGAGCTGGTTCCACAGGAGAGGAGCCTGATAGCTGAAGGCTCTACCTCCCAGGCTGAGAGTTTAATCAGTGGTTACCTGTTGGTTAGTTCATGTGTTCAAACATGAATCACACTGTATTCATTTTTTACCAGTGAAGTGCACCCAATGAACTGGAAAGTGAGTGGGCTGTATATTTTCCACAAGGTATTTCCACCCAATGTGCAGACTACAACTACATTAAATCAGTGCCTGATGGAGAAAAGTCCAGAGGAGTTTTCTGGACTTTTTTCGACACGGGGGCACATTTCTGAGTCTCTGCTGAGTCTCGGTGTTTCAAAACAAGCGAGACAATGCACAAGGGAATGAGTCACGCTTATTATTCAGATCCAGAGGCAATAAACAGAGCTTGACCATGGGAGTGACCTCAAAGTTCCCTTTGTTTCCCATTGGTTTCAGGCACATCAGTGGATGGAGACAGATAGGGGGAAAGCAATGATACCCAGTACTTAGATTTAGTCACATATTTTGATATGGGGTATCAACGTTTGTCCACGCTTTCACAGTCATTTCCAGGGTTTTATTGTGTGTTATTGTGATTTTATCATACATTTTGTTTTGTCCGGTGTACACTTGATTTGAAAAGTCTTCTTCTTCTTTTTCTTTTAATTGAATTTATAACATTTGTTTTCGTCCCATGACGTTTATCACAATCCTCCATTTTACCTTCAAAAGAAGTAAAGTCAGTCAGTATTTATGATGATTATGATTTAATTTGTTTATAGTTTGACTGACCTTGTGACTGTGTGTAGGGGCCAGATCATCTTTAATACCAAACCTTAAACCTTCAACTGGATACCACCTGTGGGGTATTTAACAATGAACTGATGAGTTGAACTGGTACTTTTACATACTTTAAGGACTTGGGTATTTGTGGTCCTTGTAGCATCTTAAGCTAGCAGTTATTTAGGGCAACACAATCTAAGGGATTACAGATTTCTGTGTGACACCTGCCAGCCAAACTCTGTATGGACGCCTCTGGTCTGCCACTAAAAAGTCACGGGTCTACGGGTAAAACTAACCAGGGACGAGACTCCAAACTTCACGACTAGTACAAGGTTCACTTCTGACCCGGTGTCTCATTCTGAATAAACTCGGAGTGTCCACGTACGGACTGCAGACATCTTCATCGTCCGACACGTAGATGTGATCCCAGACGCTGTAGTCGACGCCGGCTCCACTGCTCATTTTTCTCCTCCAAAAAAACAAACAAAAAAACGTCTCAGTTTTCACCAGGGTTTTCACTTTCATTTACAGCAGAAAGACGCTGTTAAGATTGTTTGGTCTGGACGCAACTCCCGAGACGACAAGACCAAACAAGTGGTTTCTCAATCCTCTTAGCAACGGGAGAAGCGGAGACGAGCCGTTTAAAGAAATCACTTCGCTGACGGCAACAACGCGCGCCGCGAAGGAGCCAAAGCTGACACGTCATCAACAAGCGCGGAGGTGTTTGTGTATATGAGAAAGTAAAGGTCAAAAACTCACACCCTCACCAATGACCCATACGCAGCCAGAACACGAAGTAGTTGTTCATTCAAATGACCAAAAAGATGAAGAACACGATAATGCAGAGTTGTTGCTGACATTTACTCCTGTTTCCATTGTACTCTACTTATAAATATATACCTCCATAATGGCAGTTTTAATTTTAGTTTCCCACTGTGTCATGCAATTTTGAAGGTCCTTGTGTTGTGTGTTCACTATCAGAATCAGAATCTTTACTGCCATTATACAAAAGGGCAACGGAATTGTATGCGGTCCCTTTCAGTGCAAAGTAAGCAACCTAACTAATTAAAACATTTTTTTATATGTACGAAGTTTGAAAAGAAGAGAATTAATTAAAAGGAAAAGATTTGCTAATAAATAGACAAGTAACAACAGATGCAAACCTAGTAGAGTAGCGTTCTTGCAGAAACATGAATAATGTAACATAATAAATGTAAATGCTTAGCCACACTGTTAGGATCTCACCAGGTTGTTTGGTCCTGTTTATCTCAGATTGTCAAGTGGAAGAACTAGGACATTCAGGAAACGAAAGAAAAAGGTTCGACACTTGTTTTCCTGTGTTCTTTTGCGGGCATGAACTTTTGTCTCCTTAAAACAACCACAGGGGAACTTGACAGGGGTTCCAGGTCAGAGGCACAGCTGTTTCCCCTGGAAATGTTTTTGGGATAATCATCACAATGTAAACATGTCGACAGTGTCCAGTAGCAACGGTGACAGCACAGTTTTAGTGTGTGCTGGCGTGTTAATGAATCAAAAACTGTCTTTCTGTACTACTTCCAGTTCAAATCATCTCCTTATCTTCACATAAATGTGTCCTGCACATTGTCCTTTTTGTAATATTAAAAATGCATTTGATGTTAACAGTTACATTCGTGATAGGTCCATATCCACAATGTGATGTATATTTATAGCGTGAAAACTTTTTATTTATAGCAAAAAAAAAAAAACTTTTTAAAAAAGTATTAACACTTATTGCAAAACAGTAAAACGGCTAGTCAGTGACATCTGTGAAGTTCTAGTGAATCTGAGGTAAAAGCATCACAGCAAACAAACCAAAAGGTCAAGGACCGATGAAAACAAATATTTACTTATGCTTACTGGGCGTCTGCAGTAATGAAACCATGTCACTAATCTTTTTGACTTCAAAGGGGCCACCAACAATGTGAATTATTCCCCAACAACAAAATTACCTACAATTCATGTTGAGTGAATTGCTACAATAACACACAGAAGGGTGTGTTACAAACATGGCAACAAGTCTATAAGTGCCACAGCTAATGGTGTGTAGCTTTAGATTTAAAGCGAGATAAGTCAATTGCTTTGTGCCGTAAGTCTCACTCGCCTGCACTGTGGTGAAGGCCGAGGCTGCAGCTGATAATGATGAGAGACAGACGTAATGGAAAGCCTTTAGTTACATGAATAGTCACTAGACCTCAGCGCAGATATTGTGGGTTTGTCGTTTACACCAGAAATGGTTTGATTGTTTATCTATTTTCAACACTCAGGGACGAGACAAACTGTCCCTTAAGTCCTGCTATTTTCCTGACCTCATCAAAAGCTTTTCTTCCTGTAAGAGGAGTAGCGAGAGGAAAGGAAGGAGTGAAACATTTCTAGGAATGTATTCACTCCACCCTCCGCGCTTCTGCCCCGGAGTTTCCCCAGAAATCCGCAGAGTTCAAGACATCATTTCTTGAGTTGTGAGGGGATGGAACTGTCAGGGAAGAATCTCATAAACAGGAAGTATAATTACCAATTAATGTTCTCTTGGCACATTCAGGGTTTTTTTTTTAGTACTCACTTCTTCCGCTGTAAAGTCCAGTGAGCATGTCTAACAATCTTCAATTTATACTCTGATGCAAGGACAGATTCCTACATCTAATAACTATAATCAGTGTTCAGAGATCATATGTAAAAGTGTAGTATCATTTATTGACGTATAAACATTAAAAAAGCTTATATTTTCTTACGGGTGCTCCAGCATACAATTCATAACTGTACAGTTTTCACTTATTGTTCACTTTCACACTTGCTGTACACACACATACTGTATAATCTGTGGGTTGGGGTGAAGACTTCAGTGGGCTCAATGTGAGAATTTTTACATCTGAATATTTAGCTTCACATGAACAGCACACCACTAAATGAAGCTATAAAGTTATTAGCGGAATGATATGTGAAAGAAAACAGCAAAGAGCAATAAAACAGCATGATCACCTACACAACAGCTACACTGGAAATTCAGGCCCCATGAGGTCAAATGAACTTCACATGATATAAAACTCACAAAACTGGTTGCATTGCTGGATTCTTTGTGACTGACAGACTACAGTGACTCCTGAGTCTCACACGTATCAGCTGGTATCAATAGCCGACGTTTAGACACATTAAATAAACATTTTGTTATCACACAACCTTTTATATATTTACAGAACTAAAATCTGTGTCTGTTCACACTCCACATCCAGTGTTTAAAACAGCATTATTTCCGTGTGTGTGTGTGTATGTGTGTTTTCATTTATTTACACATTAACAGAAGTTTCTGTAATAGTTAATGAGTCAACTAGTTCTCAGCTGCAGATCTTTTGCAAGATGTCCCAAAACCCAATGAAGCGACAGACAGACAGACGTAGGACAGTATGACACTGATATGACTAAAGCAACTGACTGAAGCTTTACTGACAAATCTATGAATCAGAATCTTGAACCACATTCCCTCCATGTACCGAACTCAAGGTTGTGCAACAGTTCAAGGATAAAACTTGGGATATGTTTTGTTATTCAGTTTGTAGGCAAAGACCAAAACTAACAGCTGATTTGGCTTCAGGATGGATATCAAATGTGATAAAGTAGGTAACAGCCACAAGGTTTTACCTTCATCAGGGGGTCTGCAGAACCCAGCTGCCACAAAGGTACAATATTAACATGTTTTAACTATAAAATTGAACTTGCGTGGAAATTTCCTTGCACAGCTATTAAAAGCCCACAGTGTTTTCAACAGTCCTGCTGCCACCAACTGAAAACAGTACCAAAAAAGCCTGTATAGTAGTATGGATAGTGTTTACCGAAACCAGCTGTTTTATGGGTTTACCAAACCAAACTCTTAAAGGGACTGTGTCCACCAATACTGAAATGAGTAACATATAAAAGTGTATGTAGAACATACACCACACCGCTGATTATGGTAAATTATATCCTTAGAGCAGGCCTGGTCAATTAGCAGCCCGTGGGTCACATGCGGCCCAGAACCAACCCTAAAGTGGCCCAGCAGGAATTGAATTGAAGAGATTGAGAGGGCTACTTGTTTTGCAAGATTACAATAATTCCTACAGTGTTTTAGACCGTGAACACCCTGCGCAGCCTAGCAACAGTCTACCCACAATGCAGCTCATTGTTTTTAATTGTGGCTAGTGGTGTTGACAGGAGTAGTGCCAAGACACAGAGTCTAAAACATGTCATTTTCCACTCTGAAACCTAGAATTGACATGAAAAGCATATTTCTCATCATATTGATCTGTATTGGTTTGAAATACGTCATTACTGCTTACTGGGCGCCTAACATTTCTTCATTTTAAAATTTGGCCCAGCAAAATTTGTGACTGAATGGCCCTGGCTTAGAGTATGGTACAGTGGCCTATTTTAAACTTTAGAGTATTTTAAATACATTTTTAAATAATTAAATTATCTAACCCGTAGACAACACTCTCTAAAACACTGCAATCCACGGCTTCTAGCTTCACTTTACCTGTGTGAGTCAACCGAATGTCTCGTGATTTCTCACAGTAAACTTCTCACATGAGTTTAGCATGAGAGGAAGTTGCTTTTTCGGTTCAGCACATAGGTTACTCAAGTTCTCCTTTTCTTTTTTTATCATATTATTTTTGCCGTTTTGTGTCAGTGTAGACGTGTTAAGAAATGAAGGAGACAGAGATGTAGCACCAGCAAAACTCAAACTGGGGACGTTGTAGCTGATCACCAGAGTCTTTACAACAAATCCACAAAGGCTCCTCGATGACTTTAACTCCACAAGTAAAGTCAAAGCACCAGCTTCAGAGGGTCCATCTGCATGTCACGCATTCGTGCAGGTTTAACCTTCAAGAGGCACAGCAACATGTTGCGTATGGCGACGCAAAACGTCCTTCAGGTTGTATTGTCCTGTTCGGTTGTGTTTGTAGTAACTCTTGTATACCAAGATCAGTATGATGGCAATCAGGACAAGAGCTGCTATTACCCCCACTATAATGTATGGGATGATGTTCTCTGCAGAGGTGGGTGAGAGGTACAGGTAAAGAAAAAAGAAACAGAAAACATTATATGTCAGAAAAATACAAAATGAAACAGTCACAACAAACTTGATTCCTGGTTTTGCATGAATTATTATTAATTTTCAACTGCTGTAGCAATACTGGAAGCAACATCGTCTAGCCTTCGAAAACTGGAAATGAAAACACTCACCTTGGACTTCCACGTAAAAATGCACAGGGACAGTCTCCACTTTGTTGCTGACGGTACAAACATAATTCCCTCCTTGATCAGATCTCACAGACTGGATGATGAGAACGTTGCCGTTGAAGGTGGAGTTATCTCTTTCTGCTGGGAGCTTCCAGGAGTATGAGGGTCTGGGGTTTCCTTCAGTCGAGCAGTTCAGACGTAGAGTGTCTCCTGCTGTGAGTTTGATGTTTTCATTTGCTGACACAAGTAGCTTAGGTCCATCTGTGTGTTGATTGAGAGAAGAAGAAATAGAACAAATTATTTCAACACCTTATCCACTGACGCACACACACATTGTAATGTTGCAGTGGAAAGTACCTCCTTACTGTCATCACAGTTTTGTTCCTCACTCTTCATTGTGTTTCAGTTTCTGCTACCATTATCACCGCCTCCCTCCCAACTGAGGCTAGTATTATACCCTTTGTTCCTCATCATTTATTCAACAGTTGTAGGTCATTTTACAGATTAATACTTTAAACACGGAGCATATGATGTTTAGTATACTGTATGTAGAATGACTTTAAGAGAGCACAGGGTCCCAGTGAATAAAACTCACTGAGATAAAAACTGTTCTGTTAGACTGCCCTTAGGTACAGGGATGTTTAAGCTACTGGGCTCACACTGTCTCAGTTTAATATATTTAGTACGCGTACATGCATTCGCATTAAATACAGACAGATAAAGCTGACAGTATTGTCATTATTTTTGCAGGAACTTAAACACGAATAAAGTCCTAGGCTAATGAGTCTGTACTTTATATTTAATCTGAGAATAATTCTAGACATAAGGTTTATGAATTGATCCTGAACGTGACCCGAATCAAAACGTTCACGGCAGTCCATCTAATAGTTGTTGAAAGGCTGAACACTCTATAGCTCTATAAACAGCTGCCTTCTGCAACAGAAAGTGATTCTGGTCAGAACTATGAGAGAAAACCAAAACAGTAAAGTCTTGGACCTGCAAACCAAATAATAAATCTCTGATAAGCTGAGGAGAAGTGGACAGTTAGGAGATATATGTATGTGTGTTTGTCACTATAAGGTCCCAGGTTAGGAACAGCTTCAATGAATGAATGAAAGGACTTCATCCATCAAAGTAAGTGGAGTGAAATGATTAACAAAGGTGTTAAAGTAGTTTTTTCTTGTCAGACTCACAGTAGACTGTAGCAGTGATGTTTTCTGACTTCACCACTGGAGGGGGTCGTGGTCCTTCAGGTCCCAGTTCTAGTTTGGCTTCACACCAGTACTGAGCTCCACCATCTTCTTTACTAGCAGTGATGTTCAGAGTGAAGTTCTCATTCACTGGTTTATAGCGTTCACTACTTATAGACTGGAGTTGATCCAGTGCTGTCTCTCCTCTGTAGAAGGTCACAACAAGGTGTTTAGCAGGAGCTACGTTCTTCACGGTACACTGCAGCTGGTACTGATGACCCTCAATCATCGGCCCAGTGTGATCTACAAAGCTGATGGACACATGTTCTAGAGGCTCTGAGGAGACAAGGACGAAGACAAAGATGTAGAGAGACACACAAAGCAAACTAGAGACTATAAATCCCTGTAACTACTGTGAATCTGAGCTAAAGAAGAGAATAAATTCTGATCATAAATGATAAAACCATCAATATTAAAAGTGTTTTGGTCAAGTTTACTTACGGTAGACAGTTACAGGCAGGTTGGTACAACACTGTTTATCATCATGAGTGGTGTAATAACACGTGATATTTGAGTCCCATTCAGTCACTCTGTCAACGGTCCACACCAACGTAGTTCCATTTTCTGTTACCACTCCCTGAGGTTTTTCCAAACCAGATACGGTGTCCTGGCAGGAATTATGACAAGGAACACATGTAGCAGAGGTTGGGTCTCCATACTTCACTACCAGACTGGATGGAGTGAATACAGGTTTATCTGCACACTTGTGATCTGTAAGATAAACAAAAACTGCTGTGAAACATCTTCACACACAATGTCCTTCATGAGTGAAAACCAAACATTAAAGTACTATATATACTGTAATGTTAACTGTTGATGAAATGTATTCATGTTTTTCATGTTTCTAAATAAAATATCAATGACTCCTTGCTGGGTCTAGTGATGTGTTGCCTGGCAACCTAAAATGATCCATCAGCACATTAGCAGTTTTTTTCATTAATTTGTAATTTCTTGCACATTTAACTCACTAACATGTTTTAATTTTAGGTATGACATGTTATAACATATTAATAATATAATTAGTAATAAAAAAATACGTCATAATACAACTTTATAGATGATCTGATTGAAGATCGGACTGTTTATAGCTTTAACAACTGTAGTTCTGGGTTAGTATAATAAAAATGTTGACGTCCTGATCTACACAGTGAAAGCTTTGATAACGTACAAAAGAAAAGTCAAATTTATTTTCTTAGCTAAAGTACAGAGTATATGTTGTTTAATGTTAACAACTAGTTGATCAATTCAGACACACTTTTCAAGACACTTAAAACACTTGAGCAGGACACTAAGCTGTACGGTACATGATGTAAAGAGCGAAGAGAACGAGAGAGAAAAACAATCGCTCTCTAAAAAAAGGCGAACGATGAAAACCGCAGATCAACAAATAAAGAAAACTTACCACAGCTGGACACATGGAAGTCACGCAGAGAGCTCATCAGACAAACAACCAAAACTATGGAAGAGATGGAAGAGAACCACATGATGTCCGGTTAGATTTGTGGGCAAACGAGCTGAGTCTGTCTTGGTGATGTTAAATCTCCGTGGTCTGACGGGGAAAAGCAAAAGGTCCACTCCCTGATGCAGGTTTTAAGATGTGAGCAGGGGGCGGTGCTGCAGACATCCAGTAGGCTGGCGAGTCATGTGGAAAACCCATGAATTATCACTGAAGGTTAAACTGAAAGTGATTTGAAACGTGCGTCTTTTTTGGGAAAGTCCCTATATACTGATGCACTTGTGACCTGAGGCAACTTCAATGACTCAGCCTGGCATCAGCGTGAACCCCTAGACTGCCCCACTGTCAACCTGTAGCCTCTAAGTGAAAGTAAAAGCAAAGTAAATGGGTGGTAAGATAAGATAATGTGGAAGTAGTTTTCTCGTGCAGTGACATCATATTTTTTCGGAACGTCAGGGAATTTCCTTTTTCTGTTGAAGGGGAAAATATGACTATATGACCATTTTAGCTCATAGTGCCAATACAAACTGAACTACCAGCCTTGTTAGATCTATTACACATCTGGTGCGGTTTAAACAATAATCAAAACCTCAGTGGACTTTCACATCAGTCCCGAGAGAGAACTTGTTATGATGCTGGCATTGTAAACCCTGCCGAACAGTTTGGCCTCATCTGTCCTCAAAACATACTCTCAATGGTCTTCTGGCTTGCCCACGTGATCTTTAACAAACAACAGATGGGAGGAAATGTTCCTTTCCTTTTGGAAAGAAAAGTGCCTTGCCACTCTGCCACGTAAACCATAGTTGTTTAGAGTTTTCCAGATGTTTGGTGGGTGTGAGAGAAGTCTTTAGCTACATAGAAGTAACCCAGGGTTCTTTTGTGACTTCTCAGATTATTATTTGTCTTGTTTTGGAGTGCTCTTTGTTGGTCGGCCTCTCCTGTGGATAGTGACCGTCGTCTTAATTTTCCTCCATTTGTTCACAATCCATCTGACTGTTGATCTCAAACTCTTTAGAGGTGGCTTTCTAACCCTTTTGTTTAGACTGATGCTCAACCACAGCTCATTTTATGAGTTCCTCAGAAAGCTCCTATGTCTGTGCCAAAATACACTTCCACAAATATGTGTTGTGAAGATAAGACTGCGACAAATTCCAGGTTTTTATTTACAGGAAACAGGGCACTGAACTGAAATGCATTACATTGATTAGAAACTCGAAAGCACATATGGGAGTGGCACAGTGGCGAGGTGGTTAGCACTGATGCCTCACAGCGAGAAGGTCCCGGGTTCGAATCCATGGGCCGACTGGGCCTTTCTGTGTGGAGTTTGCATGTTCTCCCTGTGTCTGTGTGGGTTCTCTCCGGCTTACTCCGGCTTCTTCCCACCGTCCAAAGTCATGCTGGTTAGGTTAATTGGTGATTCTAAATTGGCCGTAGGTGTGAGTGTGAGTGGTTGTCTGTCTCTCTGTGTTAGCCCTGCGATAGACTGGCCACCTGTCCAGGGTGTACCCCGCCTCTCGCCCGATGACAGGTGGGATAGGCTCCAGCAGACACCCGCTTATTCCTGTTAAGGAATTTCTAATCAATGTAACGCATTTCAGTTCAGATGCATTTCAGTTCAGTGCCCTGTGGAATTTGTCGCAGTCTTATCTTCACAACACATTTTTGTGGAAGTGTATTTTGGCACAGACATAGGTGGCCAGTCTTTCGCAGGAATAGGAGCTTTCTAAGGAACTCATAAAATGATGATCATCAGTCATCAGTCTGAAAAAAAGGGTTAGAAAGCCACCTCTAAAGAGTTTGAGATCCACAGTCAGATAGACTGTGAACAAATGGAGGAGATTTAAGACAACGGTCACCATCCTTCCTTAACAGGAATAAGCGGGTACAGAAGATGAATGAATGAATGAAAGTACATATGGACTCTAATTCGGCCTTGACTTGCAATCCCAGAAGCGCCTCGCAGATATCTGTGAGCCGCTTACAGAAATACAGATATGTATTATCTGTGAGGCGCTATGATATTTCTGTGAGGCAGGCGCTATGATATTTCTGTGAGGCAGACGCTATGATATTTCTGTGAGGCGCTATGATATTTCCGTGTCATTTGTTTGCCTGGGTTCTCTTTGTCTACTTTCAGGACTTGCATGAGAATCCTCTGATGTTCTGAGTCACTTTTACATAGAAATGTAGAAAGATAAAACAGGCCTTTAATCTATTCTAATGCGTCATGTTTTATAAATGAGTCACATGGTTTTTATGTAAAGTCAAAGTGTTTTGCTGTGTAAAGCCACACAAAAAGGCAGCGCGCCAAGTAAAGCATCTACAATTACACAGCAGTAAATGCGACTCTGAACCACTACCGTCCACACGCAAGCAACACAATTGAAAGTTCTGGCCTACTCCATGGAGGGGTGCTTGTTCCATAATCAGACCTTCTTTATCTCTTTCCTGTGCATGCTTCCTCAATTACGAACCAGGAGAGGCCGTGCTCGGAATCAGCTTTCAAGGGTTCACCCTTACCTGGCCTTGTTAATATATCTATGTTTCATTCTTTCATGTGCCAGGAATGAGATCCAGCTGTTTTTATTGCTTCTTCTTCTCTTCTGGGCTATTTTAGTCTGTTCATTCCAGGCCCGTCCCTCTCCAGCTCGTTGCCAGAGGAGGCAGAACTCCATATCAGCAGCCTACTGTTATGACACTTTGTGCTGAGAAAGGAGCTGCAGTAAAGGGAGTCATGCTTTATCTTATTTTGAGGGACTGCAGCTGAATAATCACAAAAGAACTCTAATAGAAAGTTTGAATTTCTTATACAGCTGTATAAGAAATCACAATGCTAAGAGTAACCCTAGGGTTACATTATATTAGATCAAAAGCTTAATAAAAAAAACAGTAATAGCATTGATCAGGTTGTGAGACACAGGGTTTATATATAATACTCAACAATGTTAGTTAAATTATAACTTACTGTACTGTGGTCAATCTCAAAGCCATTACCCTTTGAGTTTTTAAAACTTTCCTCGCACTCTCACGAAACTTTTTCTGCGAAGATGCAGTCAAGTGATATTGTGATACTGTTTGACATGACATAAAAAGAAGAACTTTAATCAGGAACTATTATAAATAGAAAAAAAAAACCCACATCCAGTAAAAAGAAATCCTTAGTCAACACATTTTATACACGGGTAGAAATGAGTACCATTTACCGTTATATTGTTGATTATTTTCAAATGAACGTGAAAACTTGGATGGAAGAGTTTAATTTGCTCTGTATATACGTATCCATGGATATAGTCGCCACAAAGTTGTGACATACTTTTAGAAGTAGTTTACCAGATCTGCAAAACAGAAGTGAAACACTGAAGTGCACATCCTCATCCAGGGTTCACTGAAGAGACCCTGATGACGCTTCACTTTCAAGGGTTGACCCCTTGGAAAGTATTAGAAAAGAAAAAAAAAAAACATATGAATAAAAATGTCTTAATTACAGTATTATGTGTTGAGCCATGACTCCAACACCCATTAGGAGACAGGAAGCAAAAGGGAACCGATGACTCTTCTGTGGGTGAAGTGAATATGTAATTCCCTGGAAACTAGTTAAATTTGAGTGACACAATGAATGACGACATACAGCAGCTGCTCCATAGACATCGGTATGGGCCCCACTTGCCTGTAAAACCGTTACCTTTTAGTCCTGGATTCTCGCTCTCTATCCATCTCCTCTGTGTTTTTTATCTTATCTGTACTTTCATTATCTTATCTGTACTTTCAGATTAGAAAAATACTAATGATTGTTCTAGATTATTGAAGTAAAAGTACTCATTGTGTACTTAACTGCTTCCCTTGTCTCTTTCTTGTCTCCTTCGTTTTCCTTCTCTGTAGTACGTCGTCCTCTTGCACAGTCCTTTACATTGTTTTTTCTGCATTTCCAGTATAAAACATAGTTCAAGTGAACTAGAAATGTAAGAAGGGTGGGACTAGTTGCAACCTGCCTATACTGCAACTGGAATCAAATGAGCATTAAGATCAAACAATGTGCTGTATAACACATATTTTAACCATAATTCCCATGTGTAATTCTTTAGTGAAGGTATTAGAAAAGATTCTCACTTACTTTAGGTGGAATTATGAAGCAACGTTGGCTAACTGGCTAAGTAAAAGACTGGGACAGAGGTTCATCTTAGTGCAGGGCAATGAGCCGAGGCATACAGCTGAAGCTACAGTGGAGAAGTTTAAACAGAAACATACGAGCAAAAACCTCCATCCAAGTGAGAACCTGTTGCGTGACTTGAAAATTACTGTGTACAACCACAACCGATCTCACTAGGAGGAGCTGCAGACTTCTTGGGCAAATTTGAAAAACTCCCAGTGACCTGACGTGCTAAGCTAAAAGCGACATGCTCTAAGAGACTTGCAGCGAAACATGTACTCCATACAATGTAGTGAGGTGATATTTCTGTTTAGTTTGTGTCAATAATGTTGTCATTTTGTGCCTCCAAAGTGGTAGATATTTGGTTTTAAATCAAAGGGCACATACGACCACACCAAAAACTATTCATGTTTCAAATATGTAGTTTTATTGTAATCCCACGATTTAATGGTACAAACAATAAACACACCAAGGAGGGACGTAAGAGCTTTTACAATCTCTGTAGTTCAGCTTTTCAATGACAGGAAATGGCCTTAGAGAATGATTTGATTACAGAGTAGTAATAGCTTTGATCACAATCTTGACTGAAACATAAAGACTCATTCAAATCTTCAGCTTTTATTTGTGTTAACTTCCGTTTTACAAAAATAAATAGTGAAAATATGAACTGAACTAAATATGATGTATTTGTATATTTAAAATAGGGAAGGCAATTATCTAAACATCGATATTTTTTCCGAAACTATGACACTGTACAGTGACCAGATTGTTGTATCTTTAATTCATTTTTATTCTCTATTGTCCCTGAAGTTCACAAATTCAAATACAGCAACTCTACTGCTGCTACCTCTTTATGATCATCAATTAAAGGACCCACAAAGTGTAAATGTTACAACCACGAGTGATTAAACTCACAGAGGATGTGACCTGATGGTCTGAGGTTATAATCTACCACCATCTAGTGGTGAAGCATCAGTACTACATTATTAAATGGAGGCGTTGCATCTACAGAGGCTGCTGCTTTCTCACAGTCCTCTCTGCATATTCTAACAATCTGAACACCTCCTAAAATGTAATTACACTTTGTGGCCTTATCAAACTCCACAGAGTAAAACCTTCCAGCAGCTTTGAGGATGGAAAAATGATGATGATGATGATGATGGTGACGATGACAACCAGCACAAGAAATAGTCTGAAGACTGTGGCAATAAAGATTTATTTGTACCCTTGTTTAAACTGATGCTTATTTTTAGTGCATGAATGTTCACTTCATCTTCATCTTATCGGTCGTGGTGTGTTGATTAATTACCTAGAAATGGACAAGAGGAAAAATTAAAAGCATGAAGCACAAACTCAAGCTGTGAATCGCTGTGGCTCTGGAACCAACAGTCAAAAGTCAAAAGTCAAAGTCAGCTTTATTGTCGATTCTGACATTCCACATACACAGGGTTGAAATTTCTTTCCTCAAAGTTCCTACGATGCAGCAGCTTAAACACAAAATGTACAAATAAGAGATGTAAAAATAAAGATATATAAAATGGTATCTGTGTCATCCTCAAGCTCAGGTCCTGGGAGTTTGAGGGTTCTGCGCAGTATCTTAGCTGTTCCTAGGACTGCACTCTTCTTGACTGAGGCTTCTGATGTTGTTCCTGGGATCTGTTGAAGCCACTCCCTCAGTTTGGGGGTCACTGCCCTGAGTGCTCCTACTACCACGGGGACCACGCTCGCCTTGACCTTCCACATCTGCTCCAGCTGTTCTTTCAACCCTTGGTACTTTTCAACCTTTTGAGTCTGCTGGTCCTGGCCCGAAGACTCCTCCTCTGAGGAAGTTGTGTGACGGGTGGGTGGGATCACCTGCAACGCAGAGGGCTTTGCGGGTGAGACAGGTGTTGAAAATGTCCTGGAGGGAAGAGAGAGAGACACCGACTACCCTCTCAGCTGCTCTCACTAAGCGCTGGAGGGTCTTGCAGCAGGACACGACCATACCACACAGTGATGCAGCTGGTCAGCATGCTCTCGCCTCTGTAGAAGGTGCGCATGATGGGGGTCGGTGCTCTGGCATTCCTCAGTTTGAACAGGAAGTAGAGGCGCTGTTGAGCCTCCTTCACCAGTGATGCAGTGTTGGTTGACCAGGAGAGGTCCTCTGTGACGTGCACACCCAGGAACTTGGTGCTGCTCACCCTCTCCATAGCAGCACCGTTGATGGTCAGAGGAGCATGCTGAGTGTGCGCTCTCCTGAAGTCCACAACAATCTCTTTTGTCTTTTCCACATTCAGAGAGAGATTGTTGTCTCCGCACCACATAGCCAGACGGCTCACCTCGCTCCTGTAGCTGGTCTCATCTCTGTTGATGTTGAGACCCACCATCGTCGTGTCGTCTAAAAACTTGATGAATAGGTTGGAGTGTGCAGTCGTGGGTCAGTAAAGTGAAGAGGAGGTTACTGAATCAGTAGGTGTGAGTTGTTCTGACTTAACCACTGGAGGGAGTTGTGGTCCTTCAGGTTCCAGTTCCAGCTTGGCTTCACACCATTACTGAGCTCTCACCACTACTCTCTCATTATGAGTCTGATTAAACATGATACAGTCACAGTTTTCCGCATTTGTGCATAAAAATGACTCAAAATCTCTGTGGATTTTCACTCAAGTCCTGAAAGTAGACAAAGAGAACCCAACCAAACAAGGAAAACAGAAATATCATGCTTGTATATTTGTTTATTTACAAGCAGGTCGAGTAATTAAGTGCATCGGTTCATCCTATGCAGACAATACAAGGATTTCCTGGGAGTTATACACCCATCCGAAATCTGCACTACCTAGTTTCAGTTTCGCTTTTAAGGCTGTTGTTCCACAGATGACTAGATACTGGATATCTGCAGTGCAGCCCCCAGCTCACATTTAAAAATAACTCTGAGAGGGAGTGGACCTGTTTCTTCAGCAATTTCTTTTCACCGTTTCCAGTTCTCTCTCAGAGCCCAGAGATTACCATCACCAAGACATAGGCAGCTCGTTTGCCCAATAATCTAACCTGGACATCATGTTGTTCTCTTCCATAATTTTGGTTGTTTCTCTGATGAGCTCTCTGCGTGACTTGCATGTGTCCAGCTGCGGTAAGTTTTCAGTATTATGTTGGATTTTTATTGTTCGCCTTATTACCATACAGGTTAGTGTTCTGATTAAGTGTTTTAGGTGTGTTTAATTATATTACATCAAGTCAGTACACATTTGTCTCTCTCTCTTCTTCAAATCTGAATTAATCCACTAGTAATTAACATTAAAAAACATATACTCTGTACTTTACTTAAGAAAATAAATGTGACTTTTCTTTTGTACGTTATCAAACCTTTCACTGTGTAGATCAGGATGTCAGGATCTTTATTATACTTATCTAGAATAGTGTAAAATTAAAACACGTTAGTGAGTTAAATGTGCACAAAATCACAAATGACTGAAAACAACTGCTAATGTGTTGATGGATCATTTAAGGTTACCAAGCAACCCAACAAGGACTCATTGATATTTTATTTAAAAAAAAAATAAAAACATGAATACATTTCAACCCCCCCTTTAACAACAATACTATAAGATACAGTATATATAGTACTTTAATGTTTGGTTTCTTTCATGAAGGACATTGTGTGTGAAGATGTTTCACAGCAGTTATTGTTTCTCTTACAGATCACAACTGTGCAGATAAACCTGTATTCACTCCATCCAGTCTGACAGTGAAGTATGGAGACCCAACCAATGCTACATGTGTTTCTTGTAATAATTTCTGCCAGGACATCATATCTGGTTTGGAAACATCTCAGGGAGTGGTAACAAAAAATGGAACTACGTTGGTGTGGACCGTTGACAGAGTGACTGAATGGGACTCATCTATCACGTGTTACTATACTGGTGATAAACAGTGTTGTACCAACCTGAATGTAACTGTCTACCGTAAGTAAACTTGACCAAAACACTTTTAACATTGATGGTTTTATCATTGATGATCAGAATTTATTCTCTTCTTTTCAGATTCACAGTAGTTACAGGGATTTATAGTCTCTAGTTTGCTTTGTGTGTCTCTCTACATCTTTGTCTTTGTCCTTGTCTCCTCAGAGCCTCCAGAACATGTGTCCATCAGCTTTGTAGATCACACTGGGCCGATGATTCAGTTTCATCAGTACCAGCTGCAGTGTATCGTGAAGAACGTAGCTCCTGTTAAAGACCTTGTTGTGACCTTCTACAGAGGAGAGACAGCACTGGATCAACTCCAGTCTATAAGTAGTGAACACTATAAACCAGTGACTGAGACCTTCACTCTGAACATCAATGCTAGTAAAGAACATGATGGAGCTCAGTACTGGTGTGAAGCCAAACTAGAACTGGGACCTGAAGGACCACAACCCCCTCCAGTGGTGACGTCACAAAACATCACTGCTACAGTCTACTGTGAGTCTGACAAGAAAAAACTACTTTAACACCTTTGTTAATCATTTCACTCCACTTGCTTTGATGGATGAAGTCCTTTCATTCATTCATTGAAGCTGTTCTGAACCTGGGACCTGATAGTGACAAACACACATTCTTAACTGTTCGCTTCCCCTCAGCTTTACAGAGATTTATTATTTGAAGGTACAAGACTTTACTGCTTGATTTGAAAAAAACAAAACAAAAAAAACTGGTAACATGCATAATGTTGACATGCTGCTTTACTGAGTACAGAGTTAGAAACATCACTATGATGACAGTAATGAGGTACTTTGACCTTGGCCTTGCTTTTTATGTAGCACTTTTCTACCTATTGGTACTCAAAGACCTTTACAGTCACAGACACATCTACCCATTCACTCACACAAGCACACACACATTCACACACCAGTGCCACGTACTGGGAGCAACGGGGGGTTCAGTGTCTTGCTCAAAGACACTTCGGTATGTGGCACATTCCGGGGATCGAACCGGGTCGTGGACAACCCGCTCTACCTACTGAGCCAAGGCCACCCACTTTCCACTATAATGTTCCAATGTGGTGGTTAGCACTGATGCCTCACAGCAAGAAGGTTCTGAGTTCGAATCCATGGGCCGACTTTTGTGTGGAGTTTGCATGTTCTCCCTGTGTCTGCGTGAGTTCTCTTCAGGTACTCATGCTTCCTTCCACCGTCCAAAGAGGTTAATTGGTGATTCTAAATTGGCCGTAGGTGTGAGTGTGAATGGTTATCTGTCTCTCTGTCTTAGCCCTGAGATAGACTGGAGACCTGTCCTCTTACCTGATGACAGCTGGGATAGGCTCCAGCCCCTCACGCCCCTTTACAGGACAAGTGGTTACAAAAGATGAATGAATGTTCCAATGTGTGTGTGTCAGTAAACAATGTTTTGAAATAACTTGTTCTATTTCTTCCTCTATCAATCAACACACAGATGGACCTAAGCTACTTGTGTCAGCAAATGAAAACATCAAAATCACAGCAGGATACACTCTACGTCTGAACTGCTCGACTGAAGGAAACCCCAGACCCTCATACTCCTGGAAGCTCCCAGCAGAAAGAGATAACTCCTCCTTCAATGGCAGTGTTCTCATCATCCAGTCTGTGGGCTCTGATCAAGGAGGGAATTATGTTTGTACCGTCAGCAACAAAGAGGGGACTGTCACTGTGAATTTTAACGTGGACGTCCAAGGTGAGTGTTTTCATTTCTAGTTATCGAAGGTTATAATTGTTACTGAAAACTGAGCAACCTCAATGTTGCTTCCAGTATTGTTACAGCAGATGACAATGAATAATAATTCATGTAAAACCAGGAAGGAAGTTCATTGTGACTGTTTCATTTTGTATTATTCTGACGTTTAATGTTCTCTTTTCTTTTTCTCTTTAACCATACCTCTTACACCTCTGCAGCCAACATCATCCCATACATTATAGCGGGGATAATAATAGCTGTCCTGGTTTCCTTCGGACTAATGGGATACTTCCGATATAAGAAACACAAACAAACTGGACAAATAACTGGTCAAGAGATGACAAGGACAACCTGAAGGGTGTTTTCCGTTTACATACACAACACAGTCCTGTACCTGTTGAAGGTTAAATTTACATGAAGGCATGAATGCAGATGGAAACTGTACACATGAGGAAAAAGAGTTTTCTAGGAAAGCTTTGTATTCTACTATCAAATTCACCATGCTGATAGCTAACTTGGAGGTTACTCTGAATTCCTTTGTGACCTCTCGGACTATTAAGCATCTTGCTTTTGTAGTGATCTGTGTCAGTCAACCTCTCCTGTGGAGGGTAACAGTCGTTTTAAATCTCCTCCATTTATTCACAATCTGTCTGACTGTTGATTTCTTGATGTCAAACTTATTAGAGATGGTTTTGTGAACTTTTCCAGCTGGATGATCAGCAACAACTATTTTTCTAAAGTCTTCAGAAAGCTCCTTTATCTGTGCCATCATGCACTTTGCCAAACATGTGTTGTGAAGATCAGACTGTGACAAATAAACAGGGCACTGAATTACAGCAGAGTCTTATTACGTTGACAGGAAACACTTCTGAACAGATGGACCCTAATTTGGTCTTGAAATGAAATTGTAATCCTGGAAGTGAACGTAGTTTTGCAACTCACTGAAATGTAATATGTTGATTTATTTATATTGTTTTGCTTGTACAGCACTTTGGCTCAACTGAGATTGTTTTTAAATGTGCTTTAGAAATAAACTTGACTTGACTTGACTTGACTTGACTAATATTGGCTTATTTCCTGAATAAACATACACACAAGTACAATATTTCAGTTTTTCTTGTTTGTTTGGGTTTTCTTCGTCAACTTTCAGGTCTGAAACTCACACAACCTTTAAGAGACACTGTATATCTGAAAGAAAACACCTTGGTGGACAGGCCTTTAATCTATTTTATATTCTATTCTATTCTATCTATTTTAGATTTTATAGATGAGTCACATGTTTTTATGTAAAATGAAAGTGTTTTTTGAGGAAAAAAGAACTTTGAGAGACTCTGGTCAAAAGTCAAAAAAGTTTCTTTAATCAGTGATTCACAGAGAGTCTAATCACAGGTTCTGTCTGGAGAGAAGCTCCTCTGGCTGTCTCCTCTACATGGCTTTTATACAGATAATATAATACAATAATACAGATGGTAATGTGAGTTCTATCAGTCCCTTATCACTTGTTGCTCGTAACATCCTCAGTGCAATGACCATGTGATGGCAGAAGAACAGGTGAGAAAACATTGTGAATCCAACCATAAAGATGTTACATAAAGATGTTAAATAAAGGATTATAGGTTATACATTTAGTTGTCTTTGTTATACAAGTCTATCTATGTGTTTCTAGTCTAAAGTTGAAGGTAAGGTGAGCATAGAACACAATCAATGATACAATCAGCAGTATTTTTCTATCATTTTACTGGGTAAAGCTGCACAAATGGTAGTGTTTCAAGTAAAGGGCCTAAAATTAAACAGCAGTAAATGTGACTTTAAACCACTTCCGTCCACACACAAGTTTTGGCCTAGTAACTAGACCAAAACTTGGCCTAAAGAAGGTCTGCTTCTGGAACAAGGATTACTCCATGAACTAGGGCCTAGTTCGTGGAGTAATGCTTGTTCCAGAAGCAGACCTTCCTTATCTCTTTCCTGTGAATGCTTCCTCAATTACATACCAGGACAGGCCATGCTCAGAGTCAGCTTTACCTGGTCTTGTTAATATATCTATGTTTCATTCTTTTACATGACAGCAATGATATCCAGCAATTTTTATTTATTCTTCTTCTCTTCTGGGCTACTTAAGTCAGTTTATTCCAGCCCCCTTCCCACTTCAGCTCATTGCCAGAGGAGACAGAACTCCATATCTTTTAAAATTTTATATTTAGATTTAATATTCTATTTAGTTTCTTTCAATAATTTTGTCATTTTGCACCTCCAAAGTGGTAGATATGTGGTCCTAAATCAAAGGGCACATACGCCCACGCCAAAAACTATTTTCATTTAAAATATATAGCTTTATTGTAATCCCAGGTTTGAATGGTACAAACAGGAAAAACACCAGGAGGGATGTGAGAGCTTGCACAAAGCTCTGTAGTTCAACTTTTCAATGACAGGAAATGAGCCTGGAGAATGATTTGATTACAGAGTAGTAATACTCTTATCACTGGCTTGACTGAAACATAGAGACTCATTCAAATCTTCAAATTTTATTTATCTTAACTTTGTTTGTTGTTTTACACACATAAATAGTAAAAATATGAACTGAATATGAACTAAATGAAAACTGAAAACTGAACTAAATATGATGTATTCATGTATATATTAAAAAGTAAGAAAGACAATCCCTTCACTGTACTTGCTTATTTAACTTGTAATAAAATAGCTCAAATTATCCAAACATCTATATTTTTTCCTAAACGATTATTCCCTGTTGGTCCTGAAGTTCTCAGACTCAAACACAGGAACTCTACTGCTGCTACTTCTTTAGGATCATCAAGTAAATGATCCACAAAGTGTATGCGTTACACCCACGAGTGATAAAACTCACAGAGGACGTGACCTGATTAGATTATAATCTACCACCATCTAGTGGTGAAGCATCAGTACTACATTATTAAATGGAGGCGTTGCATCTACACAGGCTGCTGCTTTCTCACAGTCCTCTCTGCATATTAAAACAATCTGAGAACATCCTAAAATGTAACTACACTTTGAATCCTTAACAAACTCCACAGAGTTAAACCTTCCAGCAGTTTTGAGGATGCAAAAATGATTATGATGATGATGATGATGATGATGACAACAACCAGCACGAGAAATAGTCTAAAGACTGTGACAATAAAGTGTCAAGATTTATTTATACTTTTGTTTAAACTGGTGCTTATTTTTAGTGCATGGATGTTCACCTAATCGTCACCTTATTGGTTTTGGTGTGTTGATTAGTTACCCTAGAAATGGACAAGAGGAAAACTTAAAAGCATGAAGCACAAACTCAAGTTGTGAACCATTGTGGCTCTGGAACCAACAGTTACTGTATCAGTGGCTGTGAGTTGTTCTGACTTCACCACTGGAGGGAGTTGTGGTCCTTCAGGTCCCAGTTCTAGTTTGGCTTCACACCAATACTGAGCTCTCACCACTACTCTCTCACTGTGAGTCTGATTAAACATGATACAGTCACACTTAGTTAGTGTTTTTACATTTGTGCTTAAAAATGACTCAAAATCAAAGTGGATTTTCACTCAAGTCCTGAAAGAGGAGATTTAAGACGACTGTTACCCTCCATAGGGGAGGTTGACTGACACAGATCACTACAAAAGCAAGATGCATAATAGTCTGAGAGGTCCCAAAGGAACCCAGAGTAACTTTTAAGTAACTAAAGAAGTAGATTTGAAAGCATACAATCATTTTACTTGATGTTTTTACATGGTGCATGCATTTACTTGACTTACAGGATAGAGGTTGAGAGATATTAGGTGTCTTTATATTAATGTGTGTGGGACAGTTCAGGGGTTCACGCTGCTGCCTGGCCGAGTCATTTTAGTTGCCTCAGGTCACAAGTGCATCGGTTTATCCTATGCAGGCAATACAAGGATTTCATGGGAGTCATACACCCATTTCATCAAATGGTTTTCCACAGCTCACATCCTAAGATAAACTCCGACAGGGAGTGGACCTGTTTCTTCACCGTTTTTCTTCACCGTTTCCAGTTCTCTCTCAGAGCCCAGCGATTACCGTCACCAAGACAGAGACAGCTCGTTTGCCCTATAATCTAACCTGGACATCATGTTGTTCTCTTCCATAATTATGGTTGTTTCTCTGATGAGCTCTCTGCGCGACTTCCATGTGTCCAGCTGTGGTAAGTTTTCAATATTTGTTGATCTAGGATTTTCATTGTTCGCCTTTTTACCATACAGCTTAGTGTTCTGATCAAGTGTTTAAAGTGTGTTTAATTACATTGCAACAAGTCAGTACACTGAAGAGTGACACTAATCCAAACCATTTGTCTCTCTCTCTTCTACAAATCTGAGTTGATTCACTAGTTGTTAACATCAAACAACATATACTCTGTACTTTAGTTAAGAAAATAAATTTTACTTTTCTTTTTTACGTTATCAAAGCTTTCACTGTGTGGATCAGGATGTCAGTATCTTTATTATACTAACCCAGAACTACAGTTGTTAAAGCTATAAACAGTCAGATCATATCATCTATAACAGTATCAACTTATTATTACATATTTATTAATTATATTATAATATGATTGTTATCTAGAATAGCGTAAAATTAAAACAGTGAGTTAAATGTGCACAAAATCAGAAATTACTGAAAACAACTGATAATGTGTTGATGGATCATTTTAGGTTGGCAGGCAACCCAACAAGGAGTCGTTGATATTTTATTTAGAAAAACAACAACAAATACAAATACATTTCATTAACAACAACACTGTTACAAGATACAGTATATATAGTACTTTAATGTTTGGTTTCTTTCATGAAGGACATTGTGTGTGAAGATGTTTCACAGCAGTTATTGTTTATTTTACAGATTACAACTGTGCAGATAAACCTGTATTCACTCCATCCAGTCTGGTAGTGAAGTATGGAGACCCAACCTCTGCTACATGTGTTGTTTGTAATAATTTCTGTCACTACAACGTATCTGGTTTGGAAAAATCTCAGGGAAAACCTGACAAAAAATGGAACTACGTTGGTGTGGACCGTTGACAGAGTGACTGAATGGGACTCAACTATCATGTGCTATTATAGCACTGATGATAAACAGTGTTGTACCAACCTGAATGTAACTGTCTACCGTAAGTAAACTTGACCAAAACACTTTTAACATTGATGGTTTTATCATTTATGATCAGAATTTATTCTCTTCTTTAGTTCAGATTCACAGTAGTTACAGGGGTTTATAGTCTCTAGTTTGCTTTGTTTGTCTCTCTACATCTTTGTCTTCGTCCTTGTCTCCTCAGAGCCTCCAGAACATGTGTCCATCAGCTTTGTAAATCACACGGTTCCGATGATTGAGGGTCATCAGTACCAGCTGCAGTGTACCGTGGAGAACGTAGCTCCTGTTAAACACCTTGTTGTGACCTTCTACAGAGGAGAGACAGCACTGGATCAACCCCAGTCTAAAAGTAGTGAACGCTATAAACCAGTGACTGAGACCTTCACTCTGAACATCACTGCTAGTAAAGAACATGATGGAGCTCAGTACTGGTGTGAAGCCAAACTAGAACTAGGACCTGAAGGACCACAACCCCCTCCAGTGGTGAAGTCAGAAATCATCACTGTTACAGTCTACTGTGAGTCTGACAAGAAAAAACTACTTTAACACCTTTGTTAATCATTTCACTCCACTTGCTTTGATAGATGAAGTCCTTTCATTCATTCATTGAAGCTGTTCCTAACCTGGGACCTTATAGTGACAAACACACATACATATATTTCCTAACTGTCCACTTCCTCTCAGCTTTACAGAGATTTATTATTTGGTTTGCAGGTCCAAGACTTTACTGTTTTGGTTTTCTCTCATAGTTCTGACCAGAATCACTTTCTGTTGTAGAAGGCAGCTGTTTATAGAGCTATAGAGTTTATACTAACTGATCATTAACAAACTGAAGGATATTCCCCAGCACAGGTTATGGTCACTTTCCCTCTGGAGGACAGGTCTAGTTTCCTTTGACTAGGCACCTAGCTAAGCTAGCAACATGACTGTTGTTTAAGTTTGTTTCTAAGAGATGACAGTCAACACAACATCTGAAACATTTTACACATAACTGTTTTTATCTCAATGACTTCTATTCACTGGGACTCCGAACCCTCTTAAAGTCACTCTACATACAGTATATCAGGGTCCCCCAATTCATTTTAACAAAAGGGTTGAATATTGTGAAGCATGCCATGCCAAGTGCAACAACATCCTGGTTTTACCCATTGTGTCAATAACAGTTTTTTCATATGGAGAGGCTGTTTTTCTTTTTACTGGTAGTGTCGTTGTTGCTGGTGTAATTATCATTATACCACAATAAAATTTACAAATATAGTTTCACTTGTTGGTCCCAAACGCAGAATAAAGGATGCAGGAACTGGCAATGAAAGGAATTTAATAGAAACATATGAAAGAGTAATAAAAGGCGCTGGAGGGATTGCAGGAAAATCCAAACACACAAATCTAAAAATTGAGAGGGACCAAAACCAAAATGAGAACTTTAAAACATAAGAAACAGAAGGAACTAACAGGGGAAACATCACAGACAACGCAACAGTGAACAAAGGAAATGGTAGGGCTATATATACGTGGGAAGAGTGAGGAGACACAGGTGAATCGAATGAGGGACAAATCAAACAATCAAAGCAGGGAACACATTAAGTAAAAGAAGACAAGAAACACTAAGGAAGAACTTTACAAAATAAGTAGGGAAACACAAAGAAAACCAAACAGGGTCAAAGGAAATACTCAAAACTCAGAACCATGACAATCAGTGAGAGAATGTCAGCGATGGTCTGAGGCAACATTTCTGAAGTAACTGGGATTAAAAATGGTAACATGCATAATGTTGAAGTGCTGCTTTACTGAGTACAGAGTTAGAAACATCACTGTGATGACTGTAATGAGGTACTTTCTACTATAATGTTCCAATGTGTGTGTGTCAGTGGATAATGTGTTGAAATAACTTGTTCTATTTCTTCCTCTCTCAATCAACACACAGATGGACCTAAGCCACTTGTGTCAGCAAATGAAAACATCAAAATCACAGTAGGACACACTCTACATCTTTTGTATTATTCTAACAGTTTCTTTTCTTTTCTTTTCTTTTCTGTACCTCTCACCCACCTCTCCAGACAGCATCATCCCATACATTATAATGGGGATAATAGCAGCTGTTGTCCTGATTACCTTGATCATGGGATACATCCGATATAACAAACACAACCGAACTGGACAATACAACCTGAAGGACGCTATCCATTCACATACACGACACTGTCCTGTACCTGTTGAAGGTTAAATTTACATGAAGGCACGAAATGCAGATGGACCCTCTGAAACTGTACACATGAGGAAAAACTGTTTTCTAGGAAAGCTTTGTATTCTACTATCAAATTCACCATGCTGAGAGCTAACTTGGAGTGGAATGTGTGGAATGTGGAATTTACAAATAATTTATTAGGGCTATACTACCTCCCCTCTCACCATTGTCTCCCTCCCTCTTCTCATTCTCCTCACTGTGTCTCTCATCATGATGGTGGATTCATGAACATTAACATTAGCCAATGTGAGAGAGGCCTTTAGTTGTTGTAAAAGTTACTCTGGGTTCCTTTGTGACCTCTCAGACTATTAGGCATCTTGCTTTTGTTGTGATCTGTGTCAGACAACCTCTCCTGTGGAGGGTAACAGTCGTATTAAATCTCCTCCATTTGTTCACAATCTATCTGACTGTTGATTTCTTGATTTCAACCTCTTTAGAGATGGTTTTGTGACCTTTTTCCAGCCGGATCATCAACAACTCTTTTTCTAAAGTCTTCAGAAAGCTCCTTTCTCTGTGCCATCATACTCTTTGACAAACATGTGTTGTGAAGATCAGAGTGTGACAAATCCCTGATTTTTTTTTTTTTTTTTAGCTAAACAGGGCACTGAATGACACCAGAGTCTCATTGACTGGAAACACTTATGAATAGATGGACTCTAATTTGGCCTTGAAATGAACTTGTTCCTCCTGGAAGTGAACGTAGTTTTGCAACTCACTGATATGTAATGTTGTCTCATTTCCTGAATAAACATATACACAAGTATAATATTTCTGTTTTTCTTGTTTGTTTGGGTTTTCTTCGTCAACTTTCAGGTCTAAAAACCCGCAAAAACCTTTAAATGACACTGTATATCTGGATGAAAACACCTTGGTGGACAGGCCTTTAATCTATTTTCTATTCTATTCTATGTATTTTATATTTTATAGATGAGTCACTTGTTTTTATGTAAAATGAAAGTGTTTTGTGAGGAAAAAAGAACTTTGAGAGACTCTGGTCAAAAGTCAAAAAGGTTTCTTCAATCAGTGATTCACAGAGAGTCTAATCACAGGTTCTCTCTGGAGAGAAGCTCCTCTGGCTGTCTCCCCTACACACATGGCTTTTATACAAATAATCTCGGTATGTGGTTTCCATAGTAATGTGAGTTCTTATCACTTGTTGCTCATAACATCCTCAGTGCAATGACCAAGTGAAGACAAGAACAGGCAAGAAAACATTGTGAATCCAACAATAGAGATGTTACATAAAGATGTTTAGGATTATGCATAGGTTATACATTTAATCATTTCGTTGTCGTTGTTATACAAGTCTATCTATGTGTTTTTAGCCTAAAGTTGAAGGTAAGGTGAGCATAGAACACAATTGATGATACAATCAGTAGTATTTTTCTATCATTTTGCTGGGTCAAGCTGCACAAATGGTAGCGTTTCAAGTAAAGTACCTCAAATTAAACAGCAGTAAATGTGACTTTAAACCACTGCCGTCCACACACAAGTTTTGGCCTAGTTCGTAGAGGAATGCTTGTTTTAGAAGCAGACCTTCCTTATCTTTTCCTGTGAATGCTTCCTCAATTACATACCAGGATGGGCCATGCTCAGAGTCAGCTTTACCCGGTCTTGTTAATATATCTAAGTTTCAATCGAATATATAGCTTTATACACCAAGGAGGGGTGTGAGAGCTTTTACAAAGCTCTGTACTTAAACTTTTCAGTGACAGGAAATGGGTTTGGAGAACGATTTGATCACAGAGTAGTAAAGCTTTGATCACAATCTTGACTGAAACATAGAGACTCATTCAAATCTTCAGTTTTTATTCATGTTAACTTCTGTTTTACAAACATAAATAGTGAAAAGATGAACCAAACTAAATATGATGTATTCATGTATATATTAAAAACTAAAAAAGGCAATCCCTGAACTGTACTTACTTATTTAACTTCTAACAAAATAGCTCAAATCATCTAAACATCTATATTTTTTCCTAAACTATGAAGCTGTACAGCAACCACATTGATACCCTGTTGTATCTTTAATTCATTTTTATTCCCTATTTTCCCTGACATTCTCAAATCCAAATACAGCAACTTCTCTGCTGCTACCTCTTTAGGATCATCTAGGACCCACAAAGTGTATATGTTACACCCACGAGTGATTAAACTCACAGAGGATGTAACCTAATTAGATTACAGTCTACCACCACCTAGTGGAGATGCATCAGTACTGCATTATTAAATGGAGGCATTGCATTCACACAGGCTGCTGCTTTCTCACAGTCCTCTCTGCATATTAAAACAATCTGAGCACATCCTAAATTGTAACTACACTCTGTAGCCTTAACAAACTCCACAGAGTTAAAGTTTTGGGGTGCAAAGATGATGATGATGATGATGGTGTCTGAAGACAAAAAAATTGTACATTTTTTATTTTATTTTTATTGTTTAAACTGGTGCTTATTTTTTTCTGCATGAATGTTCACTTCATCTTCTTGTTGGTCTCGGTGTGTTGATTAATTACACTGGAAATGAACATGAAGAAAAGTTAAAAGCATGAAGCACAAACTCAAGCTGTGAATCATTGTGGCACTGGAACCAGCAGTTACTGGATCAGTGGCTGTGAGTTGTTCTGACTTCACCACTGGAGGGAGTTGTGGTCCTTCAGGTCCCAGTTCTATCTTGGCTTTACACCAGTACTGAGCTCTCACCACAGCCTTTTTATTTTCTAAAAGGAAGGAAATGGTAGGTGAGACGCCGCTGACATCTTCAGTATTCTTTGTGTCAGTCACAGTAAAAACCCGGATGTGTCTGGTTTTTATGTGCACGGATTGTGAGTCTGATTAACATGATCCAGTCCCACTTGAAAGTTTTCTACATTTGTGCATAAAAATGACTCAAATTGAACTCGATTTTCACTCAAGTCCAGAAAGTAGACAGAGAAAACCCAATCAAACAAGTAAAACAGAAATATCATGTTTGTGTATTTGTTTATTCATGAAAATGAGCCAATATTACATATCAGAGAGTTGCAAGGAACCCAGAGTAACTTTTACAACAACAAAAGACCTCTCTCACATAGGCTAATATTAATGTTGATGAATCCACCATCATGATGAGAGACACTGTGAGGAGAATGAGAAGACAGAGTATAGTCCTATTAATTATCTGTGCTGTAAAACTGAGCAATACGCGCTAGTGATGACCCATCAAGTTGGTATTTGCACACATATGTTGGTAGCATTGCAGCAAAATAAATTCCACACACCTCAGTTTGGCTAGTTCACCATGTTTATGAGTTGATGTCTAGTTTCATTGTAGGCTGTTAGTTTATTGGCCTGTGTTGGTGTTAAGCCCTGGTCATAAAAAAAACTGATTCGACTCATAACTCCATAAAATCAAAGTTAGTTATCAGCATGGTGAATTTGAGAGTAGAATACAAAGCTTTCCTAGAAAAAGTTTTTTCCTCATGTTTACAGGAATATATGTTGTGTATGTAAATGGAAAACGTCCTTCAGGTTGTCACTGTCATCTCTTAGAAAGAAACTTAACCACTTAAGTGTCCAATTCGGTTGTGTTTGTAGTAATTATCAGTCCGTAGGAAACCAGGACAACAGCTGCTACTATCCCCGCTATAGAGGAAGTTGGCTGCAGAGGTGGGTGAGAGGTACGGTTAAAGAAAAAAAGAAAACATTAAATGTCAGATTAATGCAAAATGAAACAGGCCCAATGAACTTCCTTCCTGGTTTTACATGAATTATTATTAATTCTCAACAGCTGTTACAATACTGGAAGCAACAAAAAACAGTGGGAAAATGCTTCACAATATTCAACCCTTGTTTAAATTAATTGGGGGAGCGTGATATACTGGATATAGAGTGACTTTAAGAGGGTTCTGAGTCCCAGTGAATATCCCCCGTCATCTCTTAGAAATAAACTTAAACAACAATCATGTTGCTATCTTAACTAAGTGCCCATTCAAAGGAAACTCGACCTGCTGCAGAAGATATGTCATCTCTTAGAAACAAACTTAAACTGTTGTGAAAAGTTATGTTTGAGGAAAGAGGTTGTAGCTTGTAAGCGGAAGAACACCATCCCAACTGTGAGGCATGGTAGTGGTAGCATCATGTTGTAGGGATGGCTTTTTGCAAGAAAATATCTTGAACCAACATTAGCCAGAAAAGTTAAAGCTTAATCACTAAGGCGTCATCCAGAGGGAAAGTGACCATAACCTGTGCTGGAGAATGTCCTTCAGTTTGTTGATGATCAGTTAGTATAAACTCTATAGCTCTATAAACAGCTGCCTTCTACAACAGAAAGTGATTCTGGTCAGAACTATGAGAGAAAACCAAAACAGTAAAGTCTTGGACATGCAAACCAAATAATAAAGCTCTGTAAAGCTGAGGGGAAGTGGACAGTTAGGAAATATATGTATGTGTGTTTGTCACTATAAGGTCCCAGGTTAGGAACAGCTTCAATGAATGAATGAAAGGACTTCATCCATCAAAGCAAGTGGAGTGAAATGATTAACAAAGGTGTTAAAGTATTTTTTTCTTGTCAGACTCACAGTAGACTGTAGCAGTGATGTTTTCTGACTTCACCACTGGAGGGGGTTGTGGTCCTTCAGGTCCCAGTTCTAGTTTGGCTTCACACCAGTACTGAGCTCCATCATGTTCTTTACTAGCAGTGATGTTCAGAGTGAAGGTCTCAGTCACTGGTTTATAGCGTTCACTACTTTTAGACTGGAGTTGGTCCAGTGCTGTCTCTCCTCTGTAGAAGGTCACAACAAGGTCTTTAACAGGAGCTACGTTCTTCACGGTACACTGCAGCTGGTACTGATGACCCTCAATCATCGGCCCAGTGTGATCTACAAAGCTGATGGACACATGTTGTGGAGGCTCTAAGGAGACAAGGACGAAGACAAAGATGTAGAGAGACACACAAAGCAAACTAGAGACTATAAACCCCTGTAACTACTGTGAATCTGAACTAAAGAAGAGAATAAATTCTGATCATAAATGATAAAACCATCAATGTTAAAAGTGTTTTGGTCAAGTTTACTTACGGTAGACAGTTACAGGCAGGTTGGTACAACACTGTTTATCATCAGTGATGTAATAGCACATAATAAATAAGTCCAATTCAGTCACTCTGTCAACGGTCCACACCAACATTCCATTTGTTCCATCTGTTACCACTCCCTGAGATTTTTCCAAAGCAGATACGATGTCTTGGCAGGAATTATTACAAACAACACATGTAGCAGAGGTTGGGTCTCCATACTTCACTACCAGACTGGATGGAGTGAATACAGGTTTATTTGCACAGTTGTAATCTGTAAGATAAACAATAACTGCTGTGAAACATCTTCACACACAATGTTCTTCATGAAAGAAACTAAACATAGCTGTTAATGAAATGTATTCATATTTTTAAGCAGAATAATAATTTTCATAAGACAATAATAATAATAATTTAATTCTGTGCATGCTCTCTCCTTCATCAAAATATGTTTTGATTATGCAGTCCGTCATTTTGATCTTTCTCTCTTTATATATTTGATTATTGCTAATTGACCATCAATCAATCAATAAAGTTATAGAGCATGAAGTTGAAGGTATCTCTGGACCTTTTCAGCAAAGCATTCAAACCATATTTGGGTTTTCATTAGCTTTTATGACTTAATGTGATCTACTTTCTTGGTTTGTTATATTTTACATATATACAGTACATGGATGACAGTGTACACCACAGGTGGATTACAATAAAAGAAAAATTAAACTGGTCTTTGTGCTTAAACAAACAATATATTTAAATACTTCTACTAATAATTAAATAATAAAACCTACCACAGCCGGACACATGGAGGTGACGCTGAAAGGTCATCAAAGAAACAACCAAGTGATCCGCATAAAAATGACTAAAAACATATTGCAAGTCCTCAAAGTAGACAAAGAGAACCCAATTAAGCAAATGAAACAGAAATAATATTATACTTGTGTATTTGTTAATTCAGGAAAATGTCCCAATATTACATATGTGTGAGTGGCAAAAATAAGTTAACTTCCAGGATTACAAGTGAAATTCACAGCTAAATTAGAGTCCATGTGTTCAGAGGTGAAACCCAGGTGTCTTTCAGTCTGATCTTCACACAACACTTGTTTGTGGAGGTGTACGATGACACAGACAAAGGGGGTTCATGAGGACATCAGAAAAAAAACTTTTGTTGCTAATCCAGCTGGAAAAGGTTACAAAACCATCTATAAAGAGTTTAAAATCCACAGTCAGACAGGTTGTGAATAAATGGAGGAGATTTAAGACGACTGTTACCCTCCACAGGAGAGGTTGACCGACACAGATCACAACAAAAGAAGACACATAATAGTCTCCGATGTCATGAAGGGTAACTTCCAAGGAACTAAAGACATCTTTCACTTTGGTCGTTGTTTTTGAATCCACCATCAACCAAAGTTGCAAAGGTAAGTTCATTTCCAGGATTATTAAGTTAATTTCAAGGTCAAATCCATCTGTTCAGAAGTGTTTCCAATCAATGTAATTAGACTCTGGTGTCATTCAGTGCCCTGTTTGGTTAAAACAAAAAAATTAGGGATTTGTCAAAGTCTGATCCTCACAACAAGCGGCACAGTGGCGTTAGCACTGATGCCTCACAGCAAGAAGGTTCCGGGTTCGAATCCGGGCTGACTGGGGCCTTTCTGTGTGGCGATTGCATGTTCTCCCTGTGTCAGCACGGGTTCCTCCCACCATCCAAAAACATGCTTGTTAGGTTCCAGAAGATGAATAATGAATGATCTTCAAAACACACGTTTGTCGAAGTTTATGATTGCACAGACAAAGGAGCTTTCCGAAAACTTCAGAAAAAGAGTTGTTGTTGATCATCAACAAAGAGTTTGGAATCAAGAAATCCACAGTCAGAACAAATGGAGGAGACTGTTTCCCTCCACAGGAGAGGTTGACCAACAAAGTTCACAATAAAAGCAAGACGAAGCTTCTTTAATAGTCTGAGCAGCTAAAGAAGTAGATTTGAAAGCATGCGTTCATTTTATTTGATATTTTTACATTATGCATGATTTTACTCTCACTGGCAGGCTGTCGGTTGAGCGATATTACGTGTCTTTATGTTGTGTGTGGTTCAGTTCAGGGGTTCACGCTGATTCCAGACTGAGTCATTTAAGTTGCCTCAGGTCACAAATGCATCAGTTCTTTCTATGCAGACTAAACAAGGATTTCCTGAGAGTCATACACCCATCCGAAATCCGGGCTAACTACTTTCAGTTTCATTTTTCAGGCTAATTCAAATGGTTTTCCACTGATGACTGATACTGGATATCTGCAGCGCAGCCCCCAGCTCACATCTAAAAATTAAATCAGGCAGGGAGTGGACCTTTATCTTCACCATTTCCAGTTCTCTCTCAGAGCCCAGAGATTTAACATCAGCAAGACAGAGGCAGCTCGTCTGCCCACAAATCTAACCGGACATCATGTTGTTCTCTTCCATAATTTTGGTTGTTTCTCTGATGAGCTCTCTGCGTGACTTCCATGTGTCCAGTTGTGGTAAGTTTTCAGAATTTGTCGATCTAGGATTTTCATTGCTTGCCTTTTTACCGTACAGGTTAGTGTTCTGATCAAGTGTTTAAAGTGTGTTTATATGTTTATTTTTGTTGGGAGTCACGTGTCAACAATGTTACATACAAAAATCCTCATCACATTGTTACTTATTTTGACCCAGTGCTCCAAATAACTTTCAACAAAGCATTTTTAAGCAAAACACATAGACATGGGGTGTTTTCTATGTTATTAGCACGAGAAAATACATAATTGAATAGAAACCATAAGAAGTAAAAGGAAAAACAAATAAAAATAAGTAAATAAATAAATAAAAGAAAAGACATAAACAAAAGAAGGGCATCTCAGAGAAATATGCATTTTCCATTTCTTCCAGATGTCTATAAATTTGGATTCCTGGAGTCTCATTGACAAAGTGATCCTTTCCATCACAAGTATATCATAGATGATATCATACCATTCATCTATACTCGGGTTGTCTAAGCCATTTCTTTGTAATTGAAGTTCCTCCCAGTTAAACATAATGTCCGTTACAAATATAGTCACTAGTTCTGTAAAAATCTTCTGCCATAAATTATTTATTTTAGGACAGGCCCAGAACAAGTGGTAATGATTGGCTTCCTGGGAATGACACAACCTCCAAGAGCTGGAAGAACTTGAATGGTGGCATTGCTAAACTGGGGTTATAAAGTACCAAATGAGACATTTCCACCCAAATGATCTCCACAAGTTTGAGCATAAGTTCCTCCACTGAAATCCACAGTATTTCATCCAGGTATCTTCTGAGAGGTGGGTGTTTGTTTCCCATTTTTGTTGTATGTAAATGGTATTCGTTGTTTTAATCTGTTGAAGTCCTCAAAAAGTCTAGAGATCATCTTATGCCTGGATTCTGTCCTGTAGCACTAATGAAAAATTTTAATAGAAAATTTTCAAACGTCTTTTGATTTTTTGACATCAAACCATTTAAATGATGGCGTACTTGAAGAAGTCTAAAGAAGACTGTATTATTAAGACCGTGCAGTCTTTTCAACATCTGAAAGCTCTTCAGTGTTGCCTGGTTGAATAAGGTACAATATGAGGAGTGTGTTTAATGTTGGCGATATTGTTCTGCTTGTACAGCACTTTGGCTCAACTGCGGTTGTTTTTAAATGTGCTTTAGAAATAAACTTGACTGGACAGGACTGGACTGGACTTGACTAATATTGGCTTATTTCCTGAATAAACATATGCACAAGTATAATATTTCCGTTTTTCTTGTTTGGGTTTTCTTTGTCAACTTTCTAAAAACTCACAAAACCTTTAAGAGACACTGTATATCTGAAAGATGGACATTACTTTTTATATACAATAAATATAAATATAATCTATTTTCTATTCTATTCTGTCTATTTTATATTTTATAGATGAGTCACATGTTACGTAAAATGAAAGTGTTTTGTGTGGAAAAAAGAACTCTGAGCGACTCTGGTCAAAAGTCAAAAAGGTTTCTTTAATCAGCGATTCACAGAGAGTCAAATTACAGTTTCTCTCTTGAGAGAAGCTCCTCTGGCCGACTGGGCCTTTCTGCGTTGAGTTGGCATGTTCTCCCTGTGTCTGTGTGGGTCCCTCCGGGTACTCCGGTTTCCTCCCACCATCCAAAGACATGCTCATTAGGTTAATTGGTGATTCTAAAATTGGCCATAGGTGTGCGTGTGAATGGTTGTCTGGAATTCTTGTTTCAGAAGCAGACCTTCTTTATCTCTTTCCTGTGAACTTTTCAATGACAGGAAATGGGCTTGGAGAATAATTTGATTACAGAGTAGTAATACTTTTATCACTCTTTTATCACTGTTGTTACAACCCTGGCTCTCAGGTTGAAACAAAGGAGAGAGGCCACACAGAGCTCTGAGGATGTTTCAGTGTTTATTTAACTGAACAGCCCAAAAAGATCATCTACCTGTGTGTGTACATGTGTATGTGTATGTAGGTATATAAGTGACCAACACCTAACTACAGCAGGCTGTAGGCCATAGCAGCAGCCAGCTGTCAGCCACCAGAGAGAGAGAGCAGACTGACTGAGACGGCCTTATATCAGTAAAGCCACACCCTAAGGTGTGGTCTGCTTAGGACGGCCCACTGCTTCCTGTTCTCCTGAAAGGCACTGAGAGGAGAAGCAGACCGACAGGGCCGTCACACTGTCTTGACTGAAAGATAGAGACTCATTCAAACTCTTCAGCTTTTATTTATCTTAACTTCTGTTTTACAAACATAAATAGTGAAAATATGAACTGAACTAAATATGATGTATTTGTGTATATATTAAAAACTAAGAAAGACAGTCCCTGCACTGTAATTGCTTATTTAATTTATTTAACTATAAAATGGCTCAAATTATCTAAACATCTATATTTTTTCCTAAACTATTATTTCCTGTTGGCTGTGAAGTTCTCAAACTCAAACACAGCAACTCCACTGCTAATACTTCTTTAGGATCATCTAGTAAAGGACCCACAGAGTGTATGAGTTACACCCACGAGTGACAAAACTCACAGAGGATGTGACCGAATAAGATTAGTCTACCACCATCTAGTGGTGATGCGTCAGTACTACATTATTAAATGGAGGCATTGCGTCAACACAGGCTGCTGCTTTCTCACAGTCTGCTCTGCATATTAAAACAATCTGAGAACCTCCTAAAATGTAACTCACTTTGTGTCCTCAACAAACTCCACAGAGTTAAACCTTCCAGCAGTTTTGAGGATGCAAAGATGATGATGATGATGATGATGATGGTGATGGTGATGACGACAACCAGCACGAGAAATAGTCTAAAGGCTGTGACAATAAAGTGTCAAGATTTATTTATACTTTTGTTTAAACTGGTGCTTATTTTTAGTGCATGGATGTTCACCTAATCGTCACCTTATTGGTTTTGGTGTGTTGATTAGTTACCCTAGAAATGGACAAGAGGAAAACTTAAAAGCATGAAGCACAAACTCAAGTTGTGAACCATTGTGGCTCTGGAACCAACAGTTACTGTATCAGTGGCTGTGAGTTGTTCTGACTTCACCACTGGAGGGAGTTGTGGTCCTTCAGGTCCCAGTTCTAGTTTGGCTTCACACCAATACTGAGCTCTCACCACTACTCTCTCACTGTGAGTCTGATTAAACATGATACAGTCACACTTAGTTAGTGTTTTTACATTTGTGCTTAAAAATGACTCAAAATCAAAGTGGATTTTCACTCAAGTCCTGAAAGAGGAGATTTAAGACGACTGTTACCCTCCATAGGGGAGGTTGACTGACACAGATCACTACAAAAGCAAGATGCATAATAGTCTGAGAGGTCCCAAAGGAACCCAGAGTAACTTTTAAGTAACTAAAGAAGTAGATTTGAAAGCATACAATCATTTTACTTGATGTTTTTACATGGTGCATGCATTTACTTGACTTACAGGATAGAGGTTGAGAGATATTAGGTGTCTTTATATTAATGTGTGTGGGACAGTTCAGGGGTTCACGCTGCTGCCTGGCCGAGTCATTTTAGTTGCCTCAGGTCACAAGTGCATCGGTTTATCCTATGCAGGCAATACAAGGATTTCATGGGAGTCATACACCCATTTCATCAAATGGTTTTCCACAGCTCACATCCTAAGATAAACTCCGACGGGGAGTGGACCTGTTTCTTCACCGTTTTTCTTCACCGTTTCCAGTTCTCTCTCAGAGCCCAGCGATTACCGTCACCAAGACAGAGACAGCTCGTTTGCCCTATAATCTAACCTGGACATCATGTTGTTCTCTTCCATAATTATGGTTGTTTCTCTGATGAGCTCTCTGCGCGACTTCCATGTGTCCAGCTGTGGTAAGTTTTCAATATTTGTTGATCTAGGATTTTCATTGTTCGCCTTTTTACCATACAGCTTAGTGTTCTGATCAAGTGTTTAAAGTGTGTTTAATTACATTGCAACAAGTCAGTACACTGAAGAGTGACACTAATCCAAACCATTTGTCTCTCTCTCTTCTACAAATCTGAGTTGATTCACTAGTTGTTAACATCAAACAACATATACTCTGTACTTTAGTTAAGAAAATAAATTTTACTTTTCTTTTTTACGTTATCAAAGCTTTCACTGTGTGGATCAGGATGTCAGTATCTTTATTATACTAACCCAGAACTACAGTTGTTAAAGCTATAAACAGTCAGATCATATCATCTATAACAGTATCAACTTATTATTACATATTTATTAATTATATTATAATATGATTGTTATCTAGAATAGCGTAAAATTAAAACAGTGAGTTAAATGTGCACAAAATCAGAAATTACTGAAAACAACTGATAATGTGTTGATGGATCATTTTAGGTTGGCAGGCAACCCAACAAGGAGTCGTTGATATTTTATTTAGAAAAACAACAACAAATACAAATACATTTCATTAACAACAACACTGTTACAAGATACAGTATATATAGTACTTTAATGTTTGGTTTCTTTCATGAAGGACATTGTGTGTGAAGATGTTTCACAGCAGTTATTGTTTATTTTACAGATTACAACTGTGCAGATAAACCTGTATTCACTCCATCCAGTCTGGTAGTGAAGTATGGAGACCCAACCTCTGCTACATGTGTTGTTTGTAATAATTTCTGTCACTACAACGTATCTGGTTTGGAAAAATCTCAGGGAAAACCTGACAAAAAATGGAACTACGTTGGTGTGGACCGTTGACAGAGTGACTGAATGGGACTCAACTATCATGTGCTATTATAGCACTGATGATAAACAGTGTTGTACCAACCTGAATGTAACTGTCTACCGTAAGTAAACTTGACCAAAACACTTTTAACATTGATGGTTTTATCATTTATGATCAGAATTTATTCTCTTCTTTAGTTCAGATTCACAGTAGTTACAGGGGTTTATAGTCTCTAGTTTGCTTTGTTTGTCTCTCTACATCTTTGTCTTCGTCCTTGTCTCCTCAGAGCCTCCAGAACATGTGTCCATCAGCTTTGTAAATCACACGGTTCCGATGATTGAGGGTCATCAGTACCAGCTGCAGTGTACCGTGGAGAACGTAGCTCCTGTTAAACACCTTGTTGTGACCTTCTACAGAGGAGAGACAGCACTGGATCAACCCCAGTCTAAAAGTAGTGAACGCTATAAACCAGTGACTGAGACCTTCACTCTGAACATCACTGCTAGTAAAGAACATGATGGAGCTCAGTACTGGTGTGAAGCCAAACTAGAACTAGGACCTGAAGGACCACAACCCCCTCCAGTGGTGAAGTCAGAAATCATCACTGTTACAGTCTACTGTGAGTCTGACAAGAAAAAACTACTTTAACACCTTTGTTAATCATTTCACTCCACTTGCTTTGATAGATGAAGTCCTTTCATTCATTCATTGAAGCTGTTCCTAACCTGGGACCTTATAGTGACAAACACACATACATATATTTCCTAACTGTCCACTTCCTCTCAGCTTTACAGAGATTTATTATTTGGTTTGCAGGTCCAAGACTTTACTGTTTTGGTTTTCTCTCATAGTTCTGACCAGAATCACTTTCTGTTGTAGAAGGCAGCTGTTTATAGAGCTATAGAGTTTATACTAACTGATCATTAACAAACTGAAGGATATTCCCCAGCACAGGTTATGGTCACTTTCCCTCTGGAGGACAGGTCTAGTTTCCTTTGACTAGGCACCTAGCTAAGCTAGCAACATGACTGTTGTTTAAGTTTGTTTCTAAGAGATGACAGTCAACACAACATCTGAAACATTTTACACATAACTGTTTTTATCTCAATGACTTCTATTCACTGGGACTCCGAACCCTCTTAAAGTCACTCTACATACAGTATATCAGGGTCCCCCAATTCATTTTAACAAAAGGGTTGAATATTGTGAAGCATGCCATGCCAAGTGCAACAACATCCTGGTTTTACCCATTGTGTCAATAACAGTTTTTTCATATGGAGAGGCTGTTTTTCTTTTTACTGGTAGTGTCGTTGTTGCTGGTGTAATTATCATTATACCACAATAAAATTTACAAATATAGTTTCACTTGTTGGTCCCAAACGCAGAATAAAGGATGCAGGAACTGGCAATGAAAGGAATTTAATAGAAACATATGAAAGAGTAATAAAAGGCGCTGGAGGGATTGCAGGAAAATCCAAACACACAAATCTAAAAATTGAGAGGGACCAAAACCAAAATGAGAACTTTAAAACATAAGAAACAGAAGGAACTAACAGGGGAAACATCACAGACAACGCAACAGTGAACAAAGGAAATGGTAGGGCTATATATACGTGGGAAGAGTGAGGAGACACAGGTGAATCGAATGAGGGACAAATCAAACAATCAAAGCAGGGAACACATTAAGTAAAAGAAGACAAGAAACACTAAGGAAGAACTTTACAAAATAAGTAGGGAAACACAAAGAAAACCAAACAGGGTCAAAGGAAATACTCAAAACTCAGAACCATGACAATCAGTGAGAGAATGTCAGCGATGGTCTGAGGCAACATTTCTGAAGTAACTGGGATTAAAAATGGTAACATGCATAATGTTGAAGTGCTGCTTTACTGAGTACAGAGTTAGAAACATCACTGTGATGACTGTAATGAGGTACTTTCTACTATAATGTTCCAATGTGTGTGTGTCAGTGGATAATGTGTTGAAATAACTTGTTCTATTTCTTCCTCTCTCAATCAACACACAGATGGACCTAAGCCACTTGTGTCAGCAAATGAAAACATCAAAATCACAGTAGGACACACTCTACATCTTTTGTATTATTCTAACAGTTTCTTTTCTTTTCTTTTCTTTTCTGTACCTCTCACCCACCTCTCCAGACAGCATCATCCCATACATTATAATGGGGATAATAGCAGCTGTTGTCCTGATTACCTTGATCATGGGATACATCCGATATAACAAACACAACCGAACTGGACAATACAACCTGAAGGACGCTATCCATTCACATACACGACACTGTCCTGTACCTGTTGAAGGTTAAATTTACATGAAGGCACGAAATGCAGATGGACCCTCTGAAACTGTACACATGAGGAAAAACTGTTTTCTAGGAAAGCTTTGTATTCTACTATCAAATTCACCATGCTGAGAGCTAACTTGGAGTGGAATGTGTGGAATGTGGAATTTACAAATAATTTATTAGGGCTATACTACCTCCCCTCTCACCATTGTCTCCCTCCCTCTTCTCATTCTCCTCACTGTGTCTCTCATCATGATGGTGGATTCATGAACATTAACATTAGCCAATGTGAGAGAGGCCTTTAGTTGTTGTAAAAGTTACTCTGGGTTCCTTTGTGACCTCTCAGACTATTAGGCATCTTGCTTTTGTTGTGATCTGTGTCAGACAACCTCTCCTGTGGAGGGTAACAGTCGTATTAAATCTCCTCCATTTGTTCACAATCTATCTGACTGTTGATTTCTTGATTTCAACCTCTTTAGAGATGGTTTTGTGACCTTTTTCCAGCCGGATCATCAACAACTCTTTTTCTAAAGTCTTCAGAAAGCTCCTTTCTCTGTGCCATCATACTCTTTGACAAACATGTGTTGTGAAGATCAGAGTGTGACAAATCCCTGATTTTTTTTTTTTTTTTTAGCTAAACAGGGCACTGAATGACACCAGAGTCTCATTGACTGGAAACACTTATGAATAGATGGACTCTAATTTGGCCTTGAAATGAACTTGTTCCTCCTGGAAGTGAACGTAGTTTTGCAACTCACTGATATGTAATGTTGTCTCATTTCCTGAATAAACATATACACAAGTATAATATTTCTGTTTTTCTTGTTTGTTTGGGTTTTCTTCGTCAACTTTCAGGTCTAAAAACCCGCAAAAACCTTTAAATGACACTGTATATCTGGATGAAAACACCTTGGTGGACAGGCCTTTAATCTATTTTCTATTCTATTCTATGTATTTTATATTTTATAGATGAGTCACTTGTTTTTATGTAAAATGAAAGTGTTTTGTGAGGAAAAAAGAACTTTGAGAGACTCTGGTCAAAAGTCAAAAAGGTTTCTTCAATCAGTGATTCACAGAGAGTCTAATCACAGGTTCTCTCTGGAGAGAAGCTCCTCTGGCTGTCTCCCCTACACACATGGCTTTTATACAAATAATCTCGGTATGTGGTTTCCATAGTAATGTGAGTTCTTATCACTTGTTGCTCATAACATCCTCAGTGCAATGACCAAGTGAAGACAAGAACAGGCAAGAAAACATTGTGAATCCAACAATAGAGATGTTACATAAAGATGTTTAGGATTATGCATAGGTTATACATTTAATCATTTCGTTGTCGTTGTTATACAAGTCTATCTATGTGTTTTTAGCCTAAAGTTGAAGGTAAGGTGAGCATAGAACACAATTGATGATACAATCAGTAGTATTTTTCTATCATTTTGCTGGGTCAAGCTGCACAAATGGTAGCGTTTCAAGTAAAGTACCTCAAATTAAACAGCAGTAAATGTGACTTTAAACCACTGCCGTCCACACACAAGTTTTGGCCTAGTTCGTAGAGGAATGCTTGTTTTAGAAGCAGACCTTCCTTATCTTTTCCTGTGAATGCTTCCTCAATTACATACCAGGATGGGCCATGCTCAGAGTCAGCTTTACCCGGTCTTGTTAATATATCTAAGTTTCAATCGAATATATAGCTTTATACACCAAGGAGGGGTGTGAGAGCTTTTACAAAGCTCTGTACTTAAACTTTTCAGTGACAGGAAATGGGTTTGGAGAACGATTTGATCACAGAGTAGTAAAGCTTTGATCACAATCTTGACTGAAACATAGAGACTCATTCAAATCTTCAGTTTTTATTCATGTTAACTTCTGTTTTACAAACATAAATAGTGAAAAGATGAACCAAACTAAATATGATGTATTCATGTATATATTAAAAACTAAAAAAGGCAATCCCTGAACTGTACTTACTTATTTAACTTCTAACAAAATAGCTCAAATCATCTAAACATCTATATTTTTTCCTAAACTATGAAGCTGTACAGCAACCACATTGATACCCTGTTGTATCTTTAATTCATTTTTATTCCCTATTTTCCCTGACATTCTCAAATCCAAATACAGCAACTTCTCTGCTGCTACCTCTTTAGGATCATCTAGGACCCACAAAGTGTATATGTTACACCCACGAGTGATTAAACTCACAGAGGATGTAACCTAATTAGATTACAGTCTACCACCACCTAGTGGAGATGCATCAGTACTGCATTATTAAATGGAGGCATTGCATTCACACAGGCTGCTGCTTTCTCACAGTCCTCTCTGCATATTAAAACAATCTGAGCACATCCTAAATTGTAACTACACTCTGTAGCCTTAACAAACTCCACAGAGTTAAAGTTTTGGGGTGCAAAGATGATGATGATGATGATGGTGTCTGAAGACAAAAAAATTGTACATTTTTTATTTTATTTTTATTGTTTAAACTGGTGCTTATTTTTTTCTGCATGAATGTTCACTTCATCTTCTTGTTGGTCTCGGTGTGTTGATTAATTACACTGGAAATGAACATGAAGAAAAGTTAAAAGCATGAAGCACAAACTCAAGCTGTGAATCATTGTGGCACTGGAACCAGCAGTTACTGGATCAGTGGCTGTGAGTTGTTCTGACTTCACCACTGGAGGGAGTTGTGGTCCTTCAGGTCCCAGTTCTATCTTGGCTTTACACCAGTACTGAGCTCTCACCACAGCCTTTTTATTTTCTAAAAGGAAGGAAATGGTAGGTGAGACGCCGCTGACATCTTCAGTATTCTTTGTGTCAGTCACAGTAAAAACCCGGATGTGTCTGGTTTTTATGTGCACGGATTGTGAGTCTGATTAACATGATCCAGTCCCACTTGAAAGTTTTCTACATTTGTGCATAAAAATGACTCAAATTGAACTCGATTTTCACTCAAGTCCAGAAAGTAGACAGAGAAAACCCAATCAAACAAGTAAAACAGAAATATCATGTTTGTGTATTTGTTTATTCATGAAAATGAGCCAATATTACATATCAGAGAGTTGCAAGGAACCCAGAGTAACTTTTACAACAACAAAAGACCTCTCTCACATAGGCTAATATTAATGTTGATGAATCCACCATCATGATGAGAGACACTGTGAGGAGAATGAGAAGACAGAGTATAGTCCTATTAATTATCTGTGCTGTAAAACTGAGCAATACGCGCTAGTGATGACCCATCAAGTTGGTATTTGCACACATATGTTGGTAGCATTGCAGCAAAATAAATTCCACACACCTCAGTTTGGCTAGTTCACCATGTTTATGAGTTGATGTCTAGTTTCATTGTAGGCTGTTAGTTTATTGGCCTGTGTTGGTGTTAAGCCCTGGTCATAAAAAAAACTGATTCGACTCATAACTCCATAAAATCAAAGTTAGTTATCAGCATGGTGAATTTGAGAGTAGAATACAAAGCTTTCCTAGAAAAAGTTTTTTCCTCATGTTTACAGGAATATATGTTGTGTATGTAAATGGAAAACGTCCTTCAGGTTGTCACTGTCATCTCTTAGAAAGAAACTTAACCACTTAAGTGTCCAATTCGGTTGTGTTTGTAGTAATTATCAGTCCGTAGGAAACCAGGACAACAGCTGCTACTATCCCCGCTATAGAGGAAGTTGGCTGCAGAGGTGGGTGAGAGGTACGGTTAAAGAAAAAAAGAAAACATTAAATGTCAGATTAATGCAAAATGAAACAGGCCCAATGAACTTCCTTCCTGGTTTTACATGAATTATTATTAATTCTCAACAGCTGTTACAATACTGGAAGCAACAAAAAACAGTGGGAAAATGCTTCACAATATTCAACCCTTGTTTAAATTAATTGGGGGAGCGTGATATACTGGATATAGAGTGACTTTAAGAGGGTTCTGAGTCCCAGTGAATATCCCCCGTCATCTCTTAGAAATAAACTTAAACAACAATCATGTTGCTATCTTAACTAAGTGCCCATTCAAAGGAAACTCGACCTGCTGCAGAAGATATGTCATCTCTTAGAAACAAACTTAAACTGTTGTGAAAAGTTATGTTTGAGGAAAGAGGTTGTAGCTTGTAAGCGGAAGAACACCATCCCAACTGTGAGGCATGGTAGTGGTAGCATCATGTTGTAGGGATGGCTTTTTGCAAGAAAATATCTTGAACCAACATTAGCCAGAAAAGTTAAAGCTTAATCACTAAGGCGTCATCCAGAGGGAAAGTGACCATAACCTGTGCTGGAGAATGTCCTTCAGTTTGTTGATGATCAGTTAGTATAAACTCTATAGCTCTATAAACAGCTGCCTTCTACAACAGAAAGTGATTCTGGTCAGAACTATGAGAGAAAACCAAAACAGTAAAGTCTTGGACATGCAAACCAAATAATAAAGCTCTGTAAAGCTGAGGGGAAGTGGACAGTTAGGAAATATATGTATGTGTGTTTGTCACTATAAGGTCCCAGGTTAGGAACAGCTTCAATGAATGAATGAAAGGACTTCATCCATCAAAGCAAGTGGAGTGAAATGATTAACAAAGGTGTTAAAGTATTTTTTTCTTGTCAGACTCACAGTAGACTGTAGCAGTGATGTTTTCTGACTTCACCACTGGAGGGGGTTGTGGTCCTTCAGGTCCCAGTTCTAGTTTGGCTTCACACCAGTACTGAGCTCCATCATGTTCTTTACTAGCAGTGATGTTCAGAGTGAAGGTCTCAGTCACTGGTTTATAGCGTTCACTACTTTTAGACTGGAGTTGGTCCAGTGCTGTCTCTCCTCTGTAGAAGGTCACAACAAGGTCTTTAACAGGAGCTACGTTCTTCACGGTACACTGCAGCTGGTACTGATGACCCTCAATCATCGGCCCAGTGTGATCTACAAAGCTGATGGACACATGTTGTGGAGGCTCTAAGGAGACAAGGACGAAGACAAAGATGTAGAGAGACACACAAAGCAAACTAGAGACTATAAACCCCTGTAACTACTGTGAATCTGAACTAAAGAAGAGAATAAATTCTGATCATAAATGATAAAACCATCAATGTTAAAAGTGTTTTGGTCAAGTTTACTTACGGTAGACAGTTACAGGCAGGTTGGTACAACACTGTTTATCATCAGTGATGTAATAGCACATAATAAATAAGTCCAATTCAGTCACTCTGTCAACGGTCCACACCAACATTCCATTTGTTCCATCTGTTACCACTCCCTGAGATTTTTCCAAAGCAGATACGATGTCTTGGCAGGAATTATTACAAACAACACATGTAGCAGAGGTTGGGTCTCCATACTTCACTACCAGACTGGATGGAGTGAATACAGGTTTATTTGCACAGTTGTAATCTGTAAGATAAACAATAACTGCTGTGAAACATCTTCACACACAATGTTCTTCATGAAAGAAACTAAACATAGCTGTTAATGAAATGTATTCATATTTTTAAGCAGAATAATAATTTTCATAAGACAATAATAATAATAATTTAATTCTGTGCATGCTCTCTCCTTCATCAAAATATGTTTTGATTATGCAGTCCGTCATTTTGATCTTTCTCTCTTTATATATTTGATTATTGCTAATTGACCATCAATCAATCAATAAAGTTATAGAGCATGAAGTTGAAGGTATCTCTGGACCTTTTCAGCAAAGCATTCAAACCATATTTGGGTTTTCATTAGCTTTTATGACTTAATGTGATCTACTTTCTTGGTTTGTTATATTTTACATATATACAGTACATGGATGACAGTGTACACCACAGGTGGATTACAATAAAAGAAAAATTAAACTGGTCTTTGTGCTTAAACAAACAATATATTTAAATACTTCTACTAATAATTAAATAATAAAACCTACCACAGCCGGACACATGGAGGTGACGCTGAAAGGTCATCAAAGAAACAACCAAGTGATCCGCATAAAAATGACTAAAAACATATTGCAAGTCCTCAAAGTAGACAAAGAGAACCCAATTAAGCAAATGAAACAGAAATAATATTATACTTGTGTATTTGTTAATTCAGGAAAATGTCCCAATATTACATATGTGTGAGTGGCAAAAATAAGTTAACTTCCAGGATTACAAGTGAAATTCACAGCTAAATTAGAGTCCATGTGTTCAGAGGTGAAACCCAGGTGTCTTTCAGTCTGATCTTCACACAACACTTGTTTGTGGAGGTGTACGATGACACAGACAAAGGGGGTTCATGAGGACATCAGAAAAAAAACTTTTGTTGCTAATCCAGCTGGAAAAGGTTACAAAACCATCTATAAAGAGTTTAAAATCCACAGTCAGACAGGTTGTGAATAAATGGAGGAGATTTAAGACGACTGTTACCCTCCACAGGAGAGGTTGACCGACACAGATCACAACAAAAGAAGACACATAATAGTCTCCGATGTCATGAAGGGTAACTTCCAAGGAACTAAAGACATCTTTCACTTTGGTCGTTGTTTTTGAATCCACCATCAACCAAAGTTGCAAAGGTAAGTTCATTTCCAGGATTATTAAGTTAATTTCAAGGTCAAATCCATCTGTTCAGAAGTGTTTCCAATCAATGTAATTAGACTCTGGTGTCATTCAGTGCCCTGTTTGGTTAAAACAAAAAAATTAGGGATTTGTCAAAGTCTGATCCTCACAACAAGCGGCACAGTGGCGTTAGCACTGATGCCTCACAGCAAGAAGGTTCCGGGTTCGAATCCGGGCTGACTGGGGCCTTTCTGTGTGGCGATTGCATGTTCTCCCTGTGTCAGCACGGGTTCCTCCCACCATCCAAAAACATGCTTGTTAGGTTCCAGAAGATGAATAATGAATGATCTTCAAAACACACGTTTGTCGAAGTTTATGATTGCACAGACAAAGGAGCTTTCCGAAAACTTCAGAAAAAGAGTTGTTGTTGATCATCAACAAAGAGTTTGGAATCAAGAAATCCACAGTCAGAACAAATGGAGGAGACTGTTTCCCTCCACAGGAGAGGTTGACCAACAAAGTTCACAATAAAAGCAAGACGAAGCTTCTTTAATAGTCTGAGCAGCTAAAGAAGTAGATTTGAAAGCATGCGTTCATTTTATTTGATATTTTTACATTATGCATGATTTTACTCTCACTGGCAGGCTGTCGGTTGAGCGATATTACGTGTCTTTATGTTGTGTGTGGTTCAGTTCAGGGGTTCACGCTGATTCCAGACTGAGTCATTTAAGTTGCCTCAGGTCACAAATGCATCAGTTCTTTCTATGCAGACTAAACAAGGATTTCCTGAGAGTCATACACCCATCCGAAATCCGGGCTAACTACTTTCAGTTTCATTTTTCAGGCTAATTCAAATGGTTTTCCACTGATGACTGATACTGGATATCTGCAGCGCAGCCCCCAGCTCACATCTAAAAATTAAATCAGGCAGGGAGTGGACCTTTATCTTCACCATTTCCAGTTCTCTCTCAGAGCCCAGAGATTTAACATCAGCAAGACAGAGGCAGCTCGTCTGCCCACAAATCTAACCGGACATCATGTTGTTCTCTTCCATAATTTTGGTTGTTTCTCTGATGAGCTCTCTGCGTGACTTCCATGTGTCCAGTTGTGGTAAGTTTTCAGAATTTGTCGATCTAGGATTTTCATTGCTTGCCTTTTTACCGTACAGGTTAGTGTTCTGATCAAGTGTTTAAAGTGTGTTTATATGTTTATTTTTGTTGGGAGTCACGTGTCAACAATGTTACATACAAAAATCCTCATCACATTGTTACTTATTTTGACCCAGTGCTCCAAATAACTTTCAACAAAGCATTTTTAAGCAAAACACATAGACATGGGGTGTTTTCTATGTTATTAGCACGAGAAAATACATAATTGAATAGAAACCATAAGAAGTAAAAGGAAAAACAAATAAAAATAAGTAAATAAATAAATAAAAGAAAAGACATAAACAAAAGAAGGGCATCTCAGAGAAATATGCATTTTCCATTTCTTCCAGATGTCTATAAATTTGGATTCCTGGAGTCTCATTGACAAAGTGATCCTTTCCATCACAAGTATATCATAGATGATATCATACCATTCATCTATACTCGGGTTGTCTAAGCCATTTCTTTGTAATTGAAGTTCCTCCCAGTTAAACATAATGTCCGTTACAAATATAGTCACTAGTTCTGTAAAAATCTTCTGCCATAAATTATTTATTTTTGGACAGGCCCAGAACAAGTGGTAATGATTGGCTTCCTGGGAATGACACAACCTCCAAGAGCTGGAAGAACTTGAATGGTGGCATTGCTAAACTGGGGTTATAAAGTACCAAATGAGACATTTCCACCCAAATGATCTCCACAAGTTTGAGCATAAGTTCCTCCACTGAAATCCACAGTATTTCATCCAGGTATCTTCTGAGAGGTGGGTGTTTGTTTCCCATTTTTGTTGTATGTAAATGGTATTCGTTGTTTTAATCTGTTGAAGTCCTCAAAAAGTCTAGAGATCATCTTATGCCTGGATTCTGTCCTGTAGCACTAATGAAAAATTTTAATAGAAAATTTTCAAACGTCTTTTGATTTTTTGACATCAAACCATTTAAATGATGGCGTACTTGAAGAAGTCTAAAGAAGACTGTATTATTAAGACCGTGCAGTCTTTTCAACATCTGAAAGCTCTTCAGTGTTGCCTGGTTGAATAAGGTACAATATGAGGAGTGTGTTTAATGTTGGCGATATTGTTCTGCTTGTACAGCACTTTGGCTCAACTGCGGTTGTTTTTAAATGTGCTTTAGAAATAAACTTGACTGGACGGGACTGGACTGGACTTGACTAATATTGGCTTATTTCCTGAATAAACATATGCACAAGTATAATATTTCCGTTTTTCTTGTTTGGGTTTTCTTTGTCAACTTTCTAAAAACTCACAAAACCTTTAAGAGACACTGTATATCTGAAAGATGGACATTACTTTTTATATACAATAAATATAAATATAATCTATTTTCTATTCTATTCTGTCTATTTTATATTTTATAGATGAGTCACATGTTACGTAAAATGAAAGTGTTTTGTGTGGAAAAAAGAACTCTGAGCGACTCTGGTCAAAAGTCAAAAAGGTTTCTTTAATCAGCGATTCACAGAGAGTCAAATTACAGTTTCTCTCTTGAGAGAAGCTCCTCTGGCCGACTGGGCCTTTCTGCGTTGAGTTGGCATGTTCTCCCTGTGTCTGTGTGGGTCCCTCCGGGTACTCCGGTTTCCTCCCACCATCCAAAGACATGCTCATTATAATTGGTGATTCTAAAATTGGCCATAGGTGTGCGTGTGAATGGTTGTCTGGAATTCTTGTTTCAGAAGCAGACCTTCTTTATCTCTTTCCTGTGAACTTTTCAATGACAGGAAATGGGCTTGGAGAATAATTTGATTACAGAGTAGTAATACTTTTATCACTCTTTTATCACTGTTGTTACAACCCTGGCTCTCAGGTTGAAACAAAGGAGAGAGGCCACACAGAGCTCTGAGGATGTTTCAGTGTTTATTTAACTGAACAGCCCAAAAAGATCATCTACCTGTGTGTGTACATGTGTATGTGTATGTAGGTATATAAGTGACCAACACCAAACTACAGCAGGCTGTAGGCCATAGCAGCAGCCAGCTGCTCAGCCACCAGAGAGAGAGAGCAGACTGACTGAGACGGCCTTATATCAGTAAAGCCACACCCTAAGGTGTGGTCTGCTTAGGACGGCCCACTGCTTCTTGTTCTCCTGAAAGGCACTGAGAGGAGAAGCAGACCGACAGGGCCGTCACACTGTCTTGACTGAAAGATAGAGACTCATTCAAACTCTTCAGCTTTTATTTATCTTAACTTCTGTTTTACAAACATAAATAGTGAAAATATGAACTGAACTAAATATGATGTATTTGTGTATATATTAAAAACTAAGAAAGACAGTCCCTGCACTGTAATTGCTTATTTAATTTATTTAACTATAAAATGGCTCAAATTATCTAAACATCTATATTTTTTCCTAAACTATTATTTCCTGTTGGCTGTGAAGTTCTCAAACTCAAACACAGCAACTCCACTGCTAATACTTCTTTAGGATCATCTAGTAAAGGACCCACAGAGTGTATGCGTTACACCCACGAGTGATAAAACTCACAGAGGATGTGACCGAATAAGATTAGTCTACCACCATCTAGTGGTGATGCGTCAGTACTACATTATTAAATGGAGGCATTGCGTCGACACAGGCTGCTGCTTTCTCACAGTCCTCTCTGCATATTAAAACAATCTGAGCACATCCTAAAATGTAACTCACTTTGTGTCCTCAACAAACTCCACAGAGTTAAACCTTCCAGCAGTTTTGAGGATGCAAAGATGATGATGATGATGATGATGATGGTGATGGTGATGACGACAACCAGCACGAGAAATAGTCTAAAGGCTGTGACAATAAAGTGTCAAGATTTATTTATACTCTTGTTTAAACTGGTGCTTATTTTTAGTGCATGGATGTTCACCTAATCTTCACCTTATTGGTCGTGGTGTGTTGATTAATGACCCTAGAAATGGACAAAAGGAAAAATTAAAAGCATGAAGGACAAACTCAAGTTGTGAACCGTTGAGGCTCTGGTACCAACAGTTACTGTATCAGTGGCTGTGAGTTGTTCTGACTTCACCACTGGAGGGAGTTGTGGTCCTTCAGGTCCCAGTTCTAGTTTGGCTTCACACCAGTACTGAGCTCTCACCACTACTCTCTCACTGTGAGTCTGATTAAACATGATACAGTCACACTTAGTTAGTGTTTTTACATTTATGCATAAAAATGACTCAAAATCAAAGTGAATTTTCACTCAAGTCCTGAAAGAGGAGATTTAAGACGACTGTTACCCTCCATAGGGGAGGTTGACTGACACAGATCACTACAAAAGCAAGATGCATAATAGTCTGAGAGGTCACAAAGGAACCCAGAGTAACTTTTAAGTAACTAAAGAAGTAGATTTGAAAGCATACAATCATTTTACTTGATGTTTTTACATGGTGCATGCATTTACTTGACTTACAGGATAGAGGTTGAGAGATATTAGGTGTCTTTATATTAACATGTGTGGGACAGTTCAGGGGTTCACGCTGCTGCCTGGCCGAGTCATTTTAGTTGCCTCAGGTCACAAGTGCATCGGTTCATCCTATGCAGGCAATACAAGGATTTCATGGGAGTCACACACCCATTCGAAATCTGGGCTACCTAGTTTCAGTTTCACTTTTAAGGCTATTTCATCAAATGGTTTTCCACAGATGACTAGCTACTGGATATCTGCAGTGCAGCCCCCAGCTCACATCTAAAAATAAACTCTGACAGGGAGTGGACCTGTTTCTTCACTATTTTTCTTTTCACCGTTTCCAGTTCTCTCTCAGAGCCCAGCGATTACTATCACCAAGACAGAGACAGCTCGTTTTCCCAATAATCGAACTGGACATTATGTTGTTCTCTTCCATAATTGTGGTTGTTTCTCTGATGAGCTCTCTGCGCAACTTCCATGTGTCCAGCTGTGGTAAGTTTTCAGTATTTGTTGATGTAGGATTTTCATTGTTCACCTTTTTACCGTACAGCTTAGTGTTCTGATCAAGTGTTTAAAGTGTGTTTAATTACATTACAACAAGTCAGTACATTGAAGAGTGACACTAATCCAAACCATTTGTCTCTCTCTCTTCTACAAATCTATAATTCTTTAATTAAGAAAATACATTTGACTTTTCTTTTGTACGTTATCAAAGCTTTCACTGTGTAGATCAGGATGTCAATATCTTTATTATACTAACCCAGAACAGAACTACAGTTGTTAAAGCTATAAACAGTCAGATCAGAACTTCTTTAACAGTATCGACTTATTATTACATATTTATGAATATTAATTATATTATTAATATGATTGTTATCTAGAATAGTGTAAAATTAAAACAGTGAGTTAAATGTGCACAAAATCAGAAATGACTGAAAACAACTGCTAATGTGTTGATGGATCATTTTAGGTTGACAGGCAACCCAACAAGGAGTCGTTGATATTTTATTTATAAAAAAAACAAACAAACACAAATACATTTAATTATTACTAATTCATTAACAGCAACACTGTTACAAGATACAGTATATATAGTACTTTAATGTTTGGTTTCTTTCATGAAGGACATTGTGTGTGAAAATGTTTCACAGCAGTTATTGTTTATCTTACAGATTACAACTGCGCAGATAAACCTGTATTCACTCCATCCAGTCTGGTAGTGAAGCATGGAGACCCAACCTCTGCTACATGTGTTCCTTGTCATAATTCCTGCCAGGACACCGTATCTGGTTTGGAAAAATCTCAGGGAGTGGTAACAGAAAATGGAACTACGTTGGTGTGGACCGTTGACAGAGTGACTGAATGGGACTCAAATATCACGTGTTACTATACTGGTGACAAACAGTGTTGTACCAACCTGTATGTAACTGTCTACCGTAAGTAAACTTGACCAAAACACTTTTAACATTGAAGTTTTATCATGATCAGAATTTAGTCTCTTCTTTCGTTCAGATTCACAGTAGTTACAGGGATCTATAGTCTCTAGTTTGCTTTGTGTGTCTCTCTACATCTTTTTCTTGTCCTCCTCAGAGCCTTCAGAACATGTGTCCATCACCTTTGTAGATCACACTGGGCCGATGACTGAGGGTCATCAGTACCAGCTGCAGTGTATCGTGAAGAACGTAGCTCCTGTTAAACACCTTGTTGTGACCTTCTACAGAGGAGAGACAGCACTGGATCAACTCCAGTCTATAAGTAGTGAACGCTATAAACCAGTGACTGAGAACTTCACTCTGAACATCAACGCTATTAAAGAACATGATGGAGCTCAGTACTGGTGTGAAGCCAAACTAGAACTGGGACCTGAAGGACCACAACCCCCTCCAGTGGTGACGTCAGAAAAGATCACTGCTACAGTCTACTGTGAGTCTGACAAGAAAAAACTACTTTAACACCTTTGTTAATCCTTTCACTCCACTTGGTTTATATTTCCTAACTGTCCACTTCCCCTCAGCTTTACAGAGCTTTATTATTCGGTTTGCAGGTCCAAGACTTTACTGTTTTGATTTTCTCTCATAGTTCTGACCAGAATCACTTTCTGTTGTAGAAGGCAGCTGTTCATAGAGCTGTAGAGTTTATACTAACTGATCATCAACAAACTGAAGGACATTCCCCAGCACAGGTTATGGTCACTTTCCTTCTGGAGGACGCCTTAGTGAGCAAGCTTTAACTTTTCTGGCTAATGTTGGTTCAAGATATCTTCTTGCAGAAAGCCATCCCTACAACATGATGCTAACACTGCCATGCCTCACAGTTACAAGCTACGACCTCTTTCCTCAAACACAACTTTTCACAACAATTTTAGTTTGTTTCTAAGGGATGACATGTCTTCTGCAACAGGTCTAGTTTCCTTTGACTAGGCACGTAGTTAAGCTAGCAACATGATTGTTGTTTAAGTTTGTCTCTAAGAGATGACAGTGAACAGAACATCTGAAACATTTTACACATAACTGTTTTTGTCTCAATGACTTCTTTTCACTGGGACTTTGAACCCTCTTAAAGTCACTCTACATACAGTATATCAGGATCCCCCAATTAATTTTAACAAAAGGGTTGAATATTGTGAAGCATGCCATGCCAAGTGCAACAACATCCCGGTTTTACCCATTGTGACAATAACAGTTTTTTCATGTGGAGAGGCTGTTTTTCTTTTTACTGGTAGTGTCGTTGTTGCTGGTGTAATTATCATTATACCACAATAAAATTTACAAATTGACTTTCACTTGTTGGACCCAAATGCAGAATAAAGGAGGCAGGAACTGGCAATGAAAGGAATTTAATAGAAACTTATGAAAGAGTAATAAAAGGCGCTGGAGGGATTGCAGGAAAATCCAAACACACAAATCTAAAAATTGAGAGGGACCAAAACCAAAATGAGAACTTTAAAACATAAGAAACAGAAGGAACTAACAGGGGAAACATCACAGACAACGCAACAGAGAACAAAGGAAATGGTAGGGCTATATATACGTGGGAAGAGTGAGGAGACACAGGTGAATCGAATGAGGGACAAATCAAACAATCAAAGCAGGGAACACATTAAGTAAAAGAAGACAAGAAACACTAAGGAAGAACTTTACAAAATAAGTAGGGAAACACAAAGAAAACCAAACAGGGTCACAGGAAATACTCAAAATTCAGAACCATGACAATCAGTGAGAGAATGACAGTGAGAATGATGGTCTGAGGCAACATTTCTGAAGTAACTGGGATTAAAACTGGTAACATGCATAGTGTTGACGTTCTGCTTTACTGAGTACAGAGTTAGAAACATCACTGTGATGACTGTAATGAGGTACTTTCTACTATAATGTTCCAATGTGTGTGTGTGTCAGTGGATAATGTGTTGAAATAACTTGTTCTATTTCTTCTTCTCTCAATCAACACACAGATGGACCTAAGCTACTTGTGTCAGCAAATGAAAACATCAAAATTACAGTAGGACACACTCTACGTCTGAACTGCTCAACTGAAGGAAACCCCAGACCCTCATACTCCTGGAAGCTCCCAGCAGAAAGAGATAACTCCTCCTTCAACGACAACGTTCTCACCATCCAGTCTGTGAGATCTGATCAAGGAGGGAATTATGTTTGTACCGTCAGCAACAAAGAGGGGACTGTCACTGTGAATTTTTACGTGGACGTCCAAGGTGAGTGCTTTCATTTCCAGTTTTCGAAGGTTATAATTGTTACTGAAAACTGAGCAACCACAATGTTTCTTCCAGTATTGTTACAGCAGTTGAGAATAAATAATAATTCATGTAAAATCAGGAAGTTCGTTGTGACTGTTTCATTTTGTGTTATTCCAACGTTTAATGTTCTCTTTTCTTTTTTTCTTTAACCAGACCTCTTACCCACCTCTGCAGACAACTTCCCCCCATACATTATAGCGGGGATAATAGCACCTGTTGTCCTGGTCTGCCTGATCATTATATACATCCTATATAAGAAATGCAAATAAACTGGACAAATAAGTGGTTAAGTTTGTTTCTAAGGGATGATAATGACAACCTGACGTTTTCCGTTTACATACACGACACATTCCTGTACCCGTTGAAGGTTAAAATTACATGAAGGTATGAATGCAGATGGACCCTCTAAAACTGTACACATGAGGAAAAACATTTTTCTAGGAAAGTACTCTATTGTACTCTATTATCACATTCATCATGCTAACTTGGAGTGGAATTTGTGGAGTGTGGAATTTACAGATAATGAATAGGACTATACTCCCTCCTCTCTCACCCTCGTCTCCCTCCCTCTTCTTATTCTCCTCACTGTGTCTCTCACCATGATGGCAGATTCATGAGCATTAACATTAGCCAATGTGAGAGAGGCCTCTGGTTGCTGTAAAAGTTACTCTGGGTTCCTTTGTGACCTCTCAGACTATTATGCTTCTTGCGTTTGTTGTGATTTGTGTCAGTCAGCCTCTCCTGTGGATGGTAACAGTCGTATTAAATCTCCTCCATTTGTTCACAATCTGTCTGACTGTTGATTTCTTGATTTCAAACTCTTTAGAGATGGTATGTCATCAGAAAGCTCCTTTCTCTGTGCCATCATACACTTTGACAAACATGTGTTGTAAAGATCAGACTGTGACAAATCCCTGATATGTTTTTTTTAACTAAACAGGGCACTGAATGACACCAGAGTCTCATTACATTGACTGTAAACACTTATGAATAGATGGACTCTAATTTGGTCTTGAAATGAACTTGTTCCTCCTGGAAGTGAACGTAGTTTTGCAACTCACTGATATGTAATGTTGTCTCATTTCCTGAATAAACATATACACAAGTATAATATTTCTGTTTTCTTGTTTGTTTGGGTTTTCTTCATCAACTTTCAGGTCTAAAAACTCACAAAAATCTTTAAGCGACACTGTATATCTGAAAGAAAACACCTTGGTGGACAGGCCTTTAATCTATTTTCTATTCCATCTATTTTCTATTTTATAGATGAGTCACGTGTTTTTATGTAACATGAAAGTGTTTTGTGAGGAAAAAAGAACTTGGAGAGACTCTGGCCAACAGTCAAAAATGTTTCTTTAATCAGTGATTCACAGAGAGTCTAATCACAGGTTCTCTCTGGAGAGAAGCTCCTCTGGCTGTCTCCCCTACACACATGGCTTTTATACAAATAATCTCGGTATGTGGTTTCCATAGTAATGTGAGTTCTTATCACTTGTTGCTCATAACATCCTCAGTGCAATGACCGTGTGAAGGCAGGAGAACAGGTGAGAAAACATTGTGAATCCAACCATAAAGATGTTACATAAAGATGTTAAATAAAGGATTATGCATAGGTTATACATTTAGCTGTCATTGTTATACAAGTCTCTCTATGTGTTTCTAGTCTAAAGTTGAAGGTAAGGTGAGCATAGAACACAATATATCAATATCATATATCAATGATATAAATTAAAACAGCAGTAAATGTGACTTTAAACCACTGCCATCCACACACATGTTTTGGCCTAGTTTGTGGAGGAGTGCTTGTTCCAGAAGCAGACCTTCCTTATCTCTTTCCTGTGAATGCTTCCTCAATTACGTACCAGGAGAGGCCATGCTCAGAGTCATGGTTATATTATTTATTCTTCTTCTCTTCTGGGATACTTTAGTCAGTTTATTCCAGCCCAACTCCCACTCCAGTGTGTTGCCAGAGGAGGCAGAACTCCATATCGTTTAATATTTAGATTTAATAATTCTGTTTAGTTTCTTTCAATAATTTTGTCATTTTGCACCTCCAAAGTGGAAGATATGTGGTCCTAAATCAAAGGGCACATACACTCACACCAAAAACTACATATTTGTTTCAAATACATAGCTTTATACACCAAGGAGGGATGTGAGAGCTTTTACAAAGCTCTGTACTTCAACTTTTCACTAACAGGAATAGGGTTTGGAGAATGATTTGATTACAGAGTAGTAATGCTTTGATCACAATCTTGACTGAAACATAGAGACTCATTCAAATCTTCAGTTTTTATTTATGTTAACTTCTGTTTTACAAACATAAATAGTGAAAAGATGAACCGAACTAAATATGATGTATTCATGTATATATTAAAAAGTCAGAAAGACGATTCCTGCACTGTACTTGCTTATTTAACCTTTAATAAAATAGCTCAAATTATCTAAACATCTATATTTTTTCCTAAAATATGACACTGTACAGCGAACAGATTGATACCCTGTTGTATCTTTACTTCATTTTTATTTCCTATTGTCCCTGAAGTTCTCAAACTCAAACACAGCAACTCTACTGCTGCTACCTCTTTAGGATCATCTAGTAAAGGACCACAAAGTGTATATGTTAAACCCACGAGAGATTAAACTCACAGAGGATGTAACCTAATTAGATTACAGTCTACCACCATCTGTTGGAGATGCATCAGTACTACATTATTAAATAGAGGCATTGCATCTACACAGGCTGCTGCTTTCTCACAGTCCTCTCTGCATATTAAAACAATCTGAGAACATCCTAAAATGTAACTACACTTTGCAGCCTTAACAAACTCCACAGAGTTAAACTTTCCAGCAGTTTTGAGGATACAAAGATGATGATAATGGTGGTGTCTGAAGATAAAAAAAATATGGTAAAATTTTTATTTTATTTTTATTGTTCCTTTTGTGCATGAATGTTCATTTCATCTTCTTATTGGTCATGGTGTGTTCATTAATTACACTGGAAATGAACAAGAAGTTAAAAGTATGAAGCATAAATTCAAGCTGTGAATCATTGTGGCTCTGGAACCAGCAATTATTGACTCAGTGGCTGTGAGTTGTTCTGACTTCACCACTGGAGGGAGTTGTGGTCCTTCAGGTCCAAGTTCTAGTTTGGTTTCACACCAGTACTGAGCTCCATCATGTTCTTTACTAGCGTTGATGTTCAGAGTGAAGGTCTCATTCACTGGTTTATAGCGTTCACTACTTATAGACTGGAGTTGATCCAGTGCTGTCACTCCTCTGTAGAAGGTCACAACAAGTTCTTTAACAGGAGCTACGTTCTTCACGGTGCACTGCAGCTGGTACTGATGACCCTCAATCATCGGCCCAGTGTGATGGACACATGCTGATGGACACATGTTCTGAAGGCTCTGAGGAGACAAGGACGAAGACAAAGATGTAGAGAGACATACAAAGCAAACTAGAGACTATAAATCCCTGTAACTACTGTGAATCTGAACTAAAGAAGAGAATAAATTCTGATTATAAATGATAAAACAATCAATGTTAAAAATGTTTTGGTCAAGTTTACTTACGGTAGACAGTCACAGTCAGGTCAGTACAACATTGTTCATCACCAGTATAGTAACACGTGATAGTTGAGTCCCATTCAGTCACTCTGTCAATGGTCCACACCAACGTAGTTCCATTTTTTGTTACCACTCCCTGAGATGTTTCCAAACCAGATATGATGTCTTGGCAGGAATTATGACAAACAACACATGTAGCAGAGGTTGGGTCTCCATACTTCACTACCAGACTGGATGAAGTGAATACAGGTTTATCTGCACAGTTGTAATCTGTAAGATAAACAATAACTGCTGTGAAACATCTTCACACACAATGTCCTTCATGAAAGAAACAAAACATCGCTGTTAATGAAATGCATGCATATTTTTAAGCAGAATACTAATTTTCATAAGACAATAATAATAATTTAATTCTGTGCATGCACACTCCTTCATCAAAATATGTTCTGATTATGCAGTCTGTCATTTTGATCTCTCTCTCTTTATGTATTTTATTATTGCTAATTAACCACAGAAATCAATCAATAAACTTATAGAGCATGTAGTTTAAGGTATCTCTGGACGTTCAGCAAAGCATTCAAACCATATTTCGGTTGTCATTAGCTTTCATGACTTAATGTGATCTACTTTCTTGGTTTGTTATATTATCTTACATATATACAGTCCATAGATGACAGTGTACACCACAGGTGGATTACAATAAAAGAAAGATTAAACAGGTTTTTGTGGTTAAACAATATATTTAAATATTTCTACTAATAATTAAATAAATGAAACTTACCACAGCCGGACACATGGAGGTGACGCTGAAAGGTCATCAAAGAAACAACCAAGACTATGGAAGAGAACAACGTTATGTCCTGTTAGTTTTGTGGGTAAACAAGCAAACAGTCTGTCTGGTGGTGATAATCGCTGGATGGAGAGGGTCTCGAACAATAAGTAGAAGTGAAAAAAATTTTAAGAACCGCTTTTTCTATTTATTCATTCATCTTCTGTACCTAACCAGCATGTCTTTGGATGGTGGGAGGAAGCCGGAGTACCCGGAGAGAACCCACGCAAACTCCACACAAAAAGGCCCAGTCGGCCCATGGATTCGAACCCAGGACCTTCTCGCTGTGAAACATCAGTGCTAACTACCTCGCCACTATGTCGCCCCATTCCTTTTATATTTACTATAAAAAAGGGGAAGTGGTAGTTGGGGCACTGGTGACATCTTCAAGTATTCTGTCACAGCATAAACTCGGGTGTGGCTTGTTTTTAATGTGTGCAGGAGTTTGATAAAACGCCCTACATTGGAACTAACCCAAAATTTCAGCACCCTTTAGAATTTTCTACATTTCCGCATAAAAATGACTCAAAACATATCGCAAGTCCTGAAAGTAGACAAAGAGAACACAATCAAGCAAATGAAACAGAAATATCACACCTGTGTATTTGTTTATTTGGGAAAATGTCTCAATATTACGTATGTGTGAGATGCAAAACTAAGTTCACTTCCAGGATTACAAGTAAAATTCACAGCTGAATTAGAGTCCATCTGTTCAGAGGTGAAACCCAGATGTCGTTAAGTCTGATCGTCACACAACACTTGTTTGTGGAGGTGTATGATGACACAGACAAAGGGGCTTCCTGAGGACATCAGAAAAAGAACTTTTGAAGCTAATCCAAGTGGAAAAAGTCACAAAACTATCTCTAAAGAGTTTAAAATCCACAGTCAGAAAGATTGTGAACAAATGGAGGCGATTTAATACGACTGTTACCCTTCACAGGAGAGGTTGACTGACACAGATCATTACAAAAGCAAGATGCATAATAGTCTGAGAGATCACAAAGGAACCCAGAGTAACTTTTAAACAACTAGAGGCCTCTCTCACATTGGCTAATCTGCCATCATGGTGAGAGACACAGTGAGGAGAAGGAGAAGAGGGAGGGAGATGAGGGTGAGAGGGGAAGGAGTATAGTCCTGAGAAATTATCTGTGCTGTAAAACTGAGTGATACGCACTAGTGGTGACTCATCAAGTTGGTATTTGCACACATATGCTGGTAGCATTGCAGCAAAATAAATTCCACACACCTCAGTTTGGCTAGTTCACCGTGTTTATGAGTTGATGTCTAGTTTTCTTGTAGGCTGTTAGCTTATTGGCCTGTGTTGGTGTTAAGACCTGGTCTTAAAAAAACTGATTAGACACTTCAACCATAACTCCATAACCTCCAAGTTAGCTATCAGCATGGTCAATTTGATATTAGAAAACAAAGCTTTCCGAGAAAAATGTTTTTCCTCACGTGTAGAGTGTCAGAGGATCCATCTGCATTTCAGGCCTTCATATAAATTTAACCTTTAACAGGTACAGGACTGTGTCATGTACGTAAATCAAAAACGTTCCTCAGGTTGTATTGTCCAGTTCGGTTGTGTTCTAAATGTTGGATGTATCCCGTGATCAAGATAATCAGGACAACAGCTGCGATTATCCCCGCTATAATGTATGGGATGATGTTGATTGTAGAGGTGGGTGAGAGGTCTGGTTAAAGAGAAAAAGAAAATAGAACATTAAATGTTAATTGTGGTTGCTCAGTTTTCAGTAACAATTATAACCTTCAATAACTGGAAATAAAAAACACTCACCTTTGACGTCCACGTAATAATTCACAGTGACAGTCCCCGCTTCGTTGCTGATGGTACAAACATAATTCCCTCCTTGATCAGAGCCCACATACTGGATGGTGAGAACGCTGCCGTTGAAGGAGGAGTTATCTCTTTCTGCTGGGAGCTTCCAGGAGTATGAGGGTCTGGGGTTTCCTTCAGTCGAGCAGTTCAGACGTAGAGTGTCTCCTACTGTGATTTTGATGTTTTCATTTGCTGACACAAGTAGCTTAGGTCCATCTGTGTGTTGATTGAGAGAGGAAGAAATAGAAACTCTATAGCTATAAACAGCTGCCTTCTGCAACAGAAAGTGATTCTGGTCAGAACTATGAGAGAAAACCAAAACAGTAAAGTCTTGGACCTGCAAACCAAATAATAAATCTCTGTAAAGCTGAGGGGAAGTAGACAGTTGGGAAATATATGTATGTGTGTTTGTCACTATAAGGTCCCAGGTTAGGAACAGCTTCAATGAATGAAAGGACTTCATCCATCAAAGCAAGTGGAGTGAAATGATTAACAAAGGTGTTAAAGTAATTTTTTCTTGTCAGACTCACAGTTGACTGAAGCAGTGATGTTTTCTGACTTCACCACTGGAGGGGGTTGTGGTCCTTCAGGTCCCAGTTCTAGTTTGGTTTCACACCAGTACTGAGCTCCATCATCTTCTTTACTAGCAGTGATGTTCAGAGTGAAGGTCTCAGTCACTGGTTTATAGCGTTCACTACTTATAGACTGGGGTTGATCCAGTGCTGTCTCTCCTCTGTAGAAGGTCACAACAAGGTCTTTAACAGGAGCTACGTTCTTCACGGTACAGTGCAGCTGGTACTGATGACCCTCAATCATCGGCCCAGTGTGATTTACAAAGCTGATGGACACATGATCTGGAGGCTCTGAGGAGACAAGGACAAAGACAAAGATGTAGAGAGACACACAAAGCAAACTAGAGACTATAAATCCCTGTAACTACTGTGAATCTGAACTAAAGAAGAGAATAAATTCTGATTATAAATGATAAAACCATCAATGTTAAAAGTGTTTTGGTCAAGTTTACTTACGGTAGACAGTTACAGGCAGGTTGGTACAACACTGTTTATCATCAATGCTGTAATAACACGTGAGATTTGTATCCCATTCAGTCACTCTGTCAACGGTCCACACCAACGTAGTTCCATTTTCTGTTACCACTCCCTGAGATTTTTCCAAACCAGATACGGTGTCCTGGCAGGAATTATGACAAGGAACACATGTAGCATTGGTTGGGTCTCCATACTTCACTACCAGACTGGATGGAGTGAATACAGGTTTATCTGCACAGTTGTAATCTGTAAGATAAACAATAACTGCTGTGAAACATCTTCACACACAATGTCCTTCATGAATGAATCCAAACATTAAAGTACTCTATATACTGTATCTTGTAACAATGTTGTTAATTCATGTTTTTTTTCATAAAACAAACAAAAATAATCATTTCAATCTGTGAAAGCACACTCTTTCAGCAAAATATGTTTTCATTATGCAGTCTGTCATTTTGATCTCTCTCTCTTTATATATTTTTTTTATTGCTAATTAACCACAGAAATCAATCAATAAAGTTTTTCAGCAAAGCATTCAAACCATATTTGGGTTGTCATTAGCTTCCATGACTTAATGTGATCTACTTTCTTGTTTTGTTATATTATCTTACATATATACAGCCCATGGATGAAAAATTAAACTGGTCTTTGTGGTTAAACAAACAATATATTTAAATATTTCTACTAATGATTAAATAACTAAAACATACCACAGCCGGACACATGGAGGTCACGCTGAAAGGTCATCAAAGAAACAAACAATACTATGGCAGAGAACAACATTATGTCCTGTTAGTTTTGTGGGTAAACAAGCAAACAGTCAGTCTGGTGGTGAATCGCTGGATGAAGAGGGTCTCCATCCAGAAGTGATAAACCACTCCCTTTTTGTTTATAAAAAGTAGAGGAAGTGGGAGCACTGGTGACATCTACAAGTATTCTGTGTGCCAGTCGCAGCAAAAATGTGGGTGTGGCTTGTTTCTATGTGTGCAGGAGTTTGATAAAACGGCATACAGTGGAACTTACCCAAATTAGTTTTTTTCAGGAAAATGACCCAATATTACATATGTGTGAGATGCAAAACTAAGTTCACTTCCAGGATTACAAGTAAAATTCACAGCTGAATTAGAGTCCATCTGTTCAGAGGTGAAACCCAGGTGTCTTTCAGTCTGATCTTCACACAACACATGTTTGTGGAGATGTACAATGACACAGACAAAGGGGCTTCCTGAGGACATCAGAAAAAGCTTTTGTTGCTAATCCAGCTGGAAAAAAGTTACAAAACCATCTCTAAAGAGTTTAAAATCCACAGTCAGACAGATTGTGAATAAATGGAGGAGATTTAAGACGACTGTTACCCTCCACAGGAGAGATTGACCGACACAGATCACTATAAAAGAAGGACACATAATAGTCTCAGAGGTCATGAAGGGTGACCAGGGTAACTTCCAAGGAACTAAAGACCTCTTTCACTTTGGTTGTTGTTTTTGAATCAACCATCAACCAAAGTTGCAAAACTAATTTCACTTCCAGGATTATTAAGTTAATTTCAAGGTCAAATCCATCTGCTCAGAAGTAATCAGTGTAATGAGACTCTGGTGTCATTTAATGCCTTGTTTGGTTAAAACAAAAAAATTAGGGATTTGTCAAAGTCTGATCCTCACAACAAGCGGCACAGTGGCGTTAGCACTGATGCCTCACAGCAAGAAGGTTCCGGGTTCGAATCCGGGCTGACTGGGGCCTTTCTGTGTGGCGATTGCATGTTCTCCCTGTGTCTGCGCAGGTTCCTCCCACCGTCCAAAAACATGCTTGTTAGGTTCATTGGTGATTCTAAATTAGTGCACATGTGAGTGTGAATGGTTGTCTGTCTCTCTGTGTTAGCCCTGTGATGGACTGGAGACCTGTCCAGGGCGTACTCCGCCTCTTGCTCCAGTCCCCCTGCGACCCTTCACAGGACAAACTGTTACAGAAGATGAATAATGAATGATCTTCACAACACACGTTTGTCAAAGTGTATGATTGCACAGACAAAGGAGCTTTCTGAAAACTTTAGAAAAAGAGTTGTTGTTGATCGAAATTAAATTTTTGGGGGTAACCATAGATGACAGAATCAATTGGAAATCACATACCAAGCATGTACAAAGTCTCAAGAAGCATTGCAATAATAAACAAAGCAAAAAAGGTTTTGGATCAGAAATCACTTCACACTCTTTACTGTTCCCTAGTCTCACCATATTTTCAATACTGTGCTGAGGTTTGGGGCAACAACTACAAAACATCACTACAGCCACTAACCACCATTCAAAAAAGAGCAATACGAATCATACACAACGGGAAAATCGGGAACACACAAACTCTTTATTTCTACAGTCCAAGCTACTAAAATTTACCGACATTGTGGAATATCAAACAGCTCAAATAATGTTTAAAGCTAAAAATAATCTTTTGCCAATAAATATACAGAAATTATTCATTATGCATGAGGGGAGTTATAATTTAAGGGGAAAAATCAATTTTAATCTAACTTTAATTTGGACAAAGAGGAGGGGTTTCTGTGTTTCAGTTAGCGGGGTGAGACTATGGAACAGGTTTACGATGGAGTTGAAGCAATGTCCAAACATGAAACAGTTTAAAATGAGGTACAAAGACACTATTTTTAAAAGGTACAGGCATGAGGGAGGTGTTGGGTACTAAGTGTTATTAGGTTATTGTCTCCTTTGTTTTTGTTTTTTGTTTTGTTCTTTTTTATTGTTTCTCTTTGTGCATGCGTGTATGTGTGTGTGTGTGTGTATATTGTATTAGGTGTATATGTAGATTATGTTTTGTATTGTTTGTTTTGTTTTGTTTTTTTGTTTTTTGTTGTAATTCAAGTCAGGAATATATTTTATTTATCAAGCATATCTAAACTAGTTGCAATGAAGCTGGTATTGTCATTCATTATTTAAAGAGAAGGGGTGGGAGTTTATAAGTTATTCTTCTTCTCACTCCTTTTCGAATATGTATTTCTATGTTTAAATGTTTGCCTTACTTCTCTTTTTATTTAGGTTTGCATATTCGAAATAAACACTTCAATCAAGAAATCATCAACAAAGAGTTTGGAATCAAGAAATCCACAGTCAGAACAAATGGAGGAGACTGTTACCCTCCACAGGAGAGGTTGACCAACAAAGTTCACTATATAAGCAAGAAGAAGCTTCTTTAATAGCCTGAGCAGCTAAAGAAGTAGATTTGAAAGCATACTTCATTTTATTTGATATTTTCATGTCATTTAAGTTGCCTCAGGGCACAAGTGCAACAGTTTATTCTATGAAGATAATACAAGGATTTCCTGAGAGTCATACACCCATCTGAAGATCTGGGCAAACTACTTTCAGTTTTTTTTTTTTTTCAGGCTAATGCAAATGGTTTTCCACTGATTACTAGATACTGGATATCTGCAGAGCAGCCCCCAGCTCACATCAAAAAAAAAAAATCAGGCAGGGAGTGGACCTTTATCTTCACCATTTCCAGTTCTCTCTCAGAGCCCAGAGATTTACCATCACCAAGACAGAGACAGCTCGTCTGCACACAAATCTAACCGGACATCATGTTGTTCCCTTCCATAATTTTGGTTGTTTCTCTGATGAGCTCTCTGCGTGACTTCCATGTGTCCAGTTGTGGTAAGTTTTCAGTATTTGTCAATCTAGGATTTTCATTGCTCGCCTTTTTACCGTACAGGTTAGTGTTCTGATCAAGTGTGTAAAGTGTGTTTATATGTTTATTTTTGTTAGGAGTCACGTGTCAACAATGTTACATACAAAAATCCTCATCACATTGTTACTTATTTTGACCCAGTGCTCCAAATAACTTTTAACAAAGCACTTTTAAGCAAAACACATAGACATGGGGTGTTTTCACAAGAAAATACATAATTTAATAGAAACCATAAGATGTAAAACAAAAATAAATGAATAAATAAAAATAAATAAATAAAAGAGAAGACCTAAACAAAAGAAGGGCGTCTCAGAGAAATGTACAATTTTCCATTTCTTCGAGATGTCTGTAAATTTGGATTCCTGGAGTCTCATTGACAAAGTGATCCTTTCCATCACAAGTATATCATAGATGATACCATACCATTCATCTATACTCGGGATGTCTAAGCCATTTCTTTGTAATTGAAGTTCCTCCCAGTTAAACGTAATGTCTGTTACAAATATAGTCACGAGTTCTGTAAAAATCTTCTGCCAGAAAATATTTATTTTTGGACAGGCCCAGAACAAGTGGTAATGATTGGCTTCCCGGGAATGACACAACCTCCAAGAGCTGGAAGAACCTGAATGGTGGCATTGCTAAACTGGGGTAATAAAGTACCTAATGAGACATTTCCACCCAAATGATCTCCACAAGTTTGAGCATGATATCCTCCACTGAAATCCACAGTATTTCATCCATTTATCTTCTGAGAGGCGGGTGTTGGTTTCACTGACGAATTTTGGTTTTGTGTAAATGGTATTCGTTGTTTTAATCTGTTGAAGTCCTCTATAAAATCTAGAGGTCATCTTATGCCCAGATTCTGTCCTGTAAGCACTAATGAAATGTTTAAATAGACCGTATAATTAATATGACCGTTATCTAAAATAGTGCAAAATTAAAACACGTTAGTGAGTTAAATGTGCACAAAATCACAAATTACTGAAAAAAACTACTAATGTGTTGATGGATCATTTTATGTTCCCAGGCAACCCAACAAGGAGTCATTGATATTTTATTTAGAAACAAAAACATGAATATATTTCATTAACAACACTGCTATAAGATACAGTATATATAGTACTTTAATGTTTGGTTTCATTCATGAAGAACATTGTGTGTGAAGATGTTTCACAGCAGTTATTGTTTATCTTACAGATCAAAAGTGTGACGATAAACCTGTATTCACTCCATCCAGCCTGGTAGTGAAGTATGGAGACCCAACCTCTGCTACATGTGTTGTTTGTAATAATTTCTGTCACTACAACTTATCTGGTTTGGAAAAATCTCAGGGAAACCTGACAAAAAATGGAAATACGTTGGTGTGGACCGTTGACAGAGTGACTAAATGGGACTCAACTATCACATGTTACTATACTGGTGATAAACAGTGTTGTACTAACCTGCCTGTAACTGTCTACCGTAAGTAAACTTGACCAAAACACTTTTAACATTGATGGTTTTATCATTTATAAACAGAATTTATTCTCTTCTTTAGTTCAGATTCACAGTAGTTACAGGGATTTATGGCCTCGAGTTTGCTTTTTGTGTCTCTCTACATCTTTGTCTTCATTCTTGTCTCCTCAGAGCCTCCAGAACATGTGTCCATCAGCTTTGTAGATCACACTGGGCCGATGATTGAGGGTCATCAGTACCAGCTGCAGTGTACCGTGAAGAACATAGCTCCTGTAAAAGACCTTGTTGTGACCTTCTACAGAGGAGAGAGAGAACTGGATCAACTCCAGTCTATAAGTAGTGAACACTATAAACCAGTGAATGAGACCTTCACTCTGAACATCACTGCTAGTAAAGAACATGGAGCTCACTACTGGTGTGAAGCCAAACTAGAACTGGGACCCGAAGGACCACAACCCCCTCCAGTGGTGAAGTCAGAAAACATCACTGCTACAGTCTACTGTGAGTCTGACAAGAAAAAACTACTTTAACACCTTTGTTAATCATTTCACTCCACTTGCTTTGATGGATGAAGTCCTTTCATTCATTAATTGAAGCTGTTCCTAACCTGGGACCTTATAGTGACAAATGCACATACATAAATTTGGATGGTATCTTCGGGGTGGACCAAGGCCAAAATAACAAACAAAACAACCCTACTTAGAAATAAATCAGATGACCTAACAAATGCAAACAAAAGACAAAACACTTTCCTCCCTACCTAAATAAACAGGAGAAAAGAAGATAACAAAACTGGCAGTCCACCCCTGCTACTCAAAACAAACAAACAAAACTCATGAACAACAAATAAGCAAAAGCTGTGGCCGGTTGGGAGATGAGGAGGATGAGGAAAATCCTGCTGCCAGCGCAGTGCTGCAGCCAGTCGGGAACCAGGACCGGGACTTTCCCACCAATCATCTCAGAAACATTACACACCTACTAACCGTAAAGAAAAACAAAATAACAACTACTAATACCCATTACGATGACAGTATAGTAACATGTGATAGTTGAGTCCCAGTAATTAGTAACACTTCTATTCACTGAGATTCTGAACCCTCTTAAAACCACTCTACATACAGTATATCAGGATCTCCCAACTAATTTTAACAAAAGGGTTGAATATTGTGAAGTATGCCATGCCAAGTGGCACAAGGAAAAAAAAAACAATCAAAGCGGGGAACGCATTAAGTAAAACAAGACAAGAAACACTAAGGAAGAACTTTAGAAATTAAAGCAGGAAACGCAAAGAAAACCAAACAGGGTCACAGGAAATACTCAAAATTCAGAAGCATGACAATCAGTGAGAGAATGGCTGCTTTACTGAGTACAGAGTTAGAAACATCACTGTGATGACAGTAATGAGGTACTTTCGACTATAATGTTCCAATGTGTGTGTGTCAGTGGATAATGTGTTGAAACAACTTGTTCTATTTCTTCTTCTCTCAATCAACACACAGATGGACCTCAGCTACTTGTGTCAGCAAATGAAAACATCAAAATTACAGCAGGAGACACTCTACGTCTGAACTGCTCAACTGAAGGAAACCCCAGACCCTCATACTCCTGGAAGCTCCCAGCAGAAAGAGATAACTCCTCCTTCAACGACAGTGTTTTCATCATCCAGTCTGTGGGCTCTGATCAAGGAGGGAATTATGTTTGTATCGTCAGCAATCAAGAGGGGACTGTCACTGTGAATTTTAACGTGATCGTCCAAGGTGAGTGTTTTCATTTCCAGTTATCGAAGGTTATGATTGTTACTGAAAACTGAGCAACCACAATGTTGCTTCCAGTACTGTTACAGCAGTTGAGAATAAAAAATAATTCATGTAAAATCAGGAAGGAAGTTCATTGTGACCGTTTCATTTTGTATTTTTCTGACAATGTTCTTTATTCTTAACCTTGTTCTCCTTTTTCTTTAACCATACCTACCTCTGCAGCCAACTTCCTCCCATACATTATAGCGGGGATAATAATAGCTGTACTGGTTTCCTCCGGACTGATCATGGGATACATCCGATATAAGAAGCATAAACAAACTGGACAAATAAGTAGTTAAGTTTGTTTCTAAGAGATGACACTGACAACTCGAAGGATGTTTTCCGTTTACATACACGACACAGTCCTGTACCCGTTGAAGGTTGAAATCACATGACACCACCAAACACAGGCCAGTAAGCTAACAGCCTACAAGGAAACTAGACAACAACTCAAACAGGGTGAATTAGCCAAACTGAGGTGTGTGCAATTTATTTTGCTGTAATGCTGCCAACATATGTATGCAAATATTAATTTAATGGGTCACTAGAGCATATTGCTGAGTTTTACAGTACAGATAATTTATTAGGGCTATACTCCCTCTTCTCCTCACTGTGTCACTCATTATGGCAGATTCATGAACATTAGCCAATGTAAGAGAGGCCTTTAGTTGTTACTCTGGGTTCCTTTGTGACCTCAGACTATTATGCATCTCGCTTTTGCAGCGATCCGTGTGATCAACTTCTCCTGTGGAGGGTAACCATCATCTTAAATCTCCATTTGTGCACACTCACTGTGGGTTTCTTGATTCCAGCCTCTTTAGAGATGGTTTCGTGACCCTTTCCAGCCGGATGAACTGTTGTTTTTCTAAAGTCTTCAGAAAGCTCCTTCATCTGTGCTGTTAAGACTCCTTAGATGTTGAAAGGCAAGGAGACATAAACACTCAGTCAATAAATGGAGCCAGAGTTGGTGTGGGGAAAAGAAAAAGGTTTTATTAATTAAGCAAACTACTAATACAGATATACAATTGTTTTAGAGTGTGGAACAGTGTGGTTGTGCCAAATAATAATAAAAAAAAAAAAACATACAAAACTGGTCCTTAACTGAGGCTACACTTGAAACAAAACGCAAACTGACTGTTACCTTCATACAGAGCTTAACCAAAAATAAATGCAAAACCCCAGCAACACTAAAACCTAGTGTTTATAGACAAAGGAAGTGCTACGTGATTGAAAAATGTATAAAGTACTCCAAAACTTACCTAGCCACATTTATTCACCCCACAACCCTACAGCTGTAAACAACAAAGTTCACGCAACAAAGTATAGCGCAGAACACACAATCAGCAGTGCAGATGGACAAAGAATGGAGAATGATCATTGCAGGTGCTGCCCTTTTATGCTGGAACCTTCCATGATTGGCCAGCTGCACTCCACAGGTGTAGACTAATTAAGCTGATTCTACCTGAAGGCAGTGAGGAGGAACGGATGTGAGGAACAGGAGGGAAAGTACACATACACAAACAATTTTCCCCACTGACCCTGCCTGTCACGAAACAGTGTAGTGCAATTGTACACTTTGAGAAACATGTGTTGTAAAGATCAGACTGTGACAAATCCCTGATTTGTTTTTTTAAATAAACAGGGCACTGAATGACACCAGAGTCTCATTACATTGACTGGAAACACTTCTGAACAGATGGACTCTAATTTGGTCTTGAAATGAACTTGTAATCCTGGAAGTGAACATAGTTTTGCAACTCACTGATATGTAATATTGTCTCATTTCCTGAATAAACATATACACAAGTATAATATTCTGTTTGCTTGGGTTTTCTTTGTAAACTTTCAGCTCTAAAAAAATCATAAAAACCTTTAAGCGACACTGTATATCTGCAAGAAAACACCTTGGTGGACAGGCCTTTAATCTGTTTTATATTCTATTCTGCCTATTTTATATTGTATATTTTACAGATGAGTCACATGTTTTTATGTAAAATGAAAGTGTTTTGTGAGGAAAAAAGAACTTTGGTCAATTTTGGTCAAAAGTCAAAAATGTTTCTTTAATCAGTGATTCACAGAGAGTCTAATCACAGGTTCTCTCTGGAGAGAAGCTCCTCTGGCTGTCTCCTCTATACATGGCTTTTATACAGATAATATAATATAATAATACAGATGGTAATGTGAGTGCTATCAGTCCCTTATCCCTTGTTGCTCACAACATCCTCAGTGCAATTGTTACGGGTTTCAATATGGAACTGGAGTAACAAATGATTTTTTTTTCTCTTCCTTCTGGTTGCTGGGATCCACCGCTCTTCACTTCCCTGGAAAACCGAACCAATGAATTTAGTGTGTGAAAGAACGAGCCCCCATCTTCTGCTCCGAAACTCTGTCTCTTTATTACAAACTTTCAAAATCATGGTATAAAAATAAACATTCCCTAGTGTAATCTTGTTTCATAAAGTCCATTTGTTATTTTAAATTTTAATAAATCAATATAGTTGTCTCTGTTTTCACACATCTGAAGGCAACAGTTTCCCACATACACATTCACAGAAATAACCATGTCTTTATAAAAATAAACATCCCTCTTCCTTTCAAGTGCAATAATATTCAAAGAATAGATCATGTGTTTTTCACATATATATTTTTGTTCTTTAACTCAAGAAATCCACCATCATACTAATGTAATAATGTAAATCATAAACCCTCTTTGGCTTTAGATGAATATTTAAATGACTTCAGTCATAACCATGAAACATCATACACATAGGGACAACTGCTTAAATTGTAATGCATTTTTGAACACAGACCAGACATAATTACTCCTCTGTAACTTCAGGATTAACTTTGTTCCTTGAACACTAACATTTCCTTCATCACATGTCATTCATAACACATCAGGATACCTCAAAACCGAAATTTAAAACATGCCAGGGAGTGAGGACACTAGCACACAGAACCACACATACAGAGTCGCAATTTACACATGCTAACTAGCCGCTAGCGCCATTGTTTTGAGAAGTCCGCACCTGCCGCTTATAAACGCAGTTCTTCAACTCGGTTACACACATCAGAAATTCAACAAACTTACCACAGCTACAATACACCACTACCCACTTCAGGAGGAAATAGTCTCTATAAGTTTTACCGGGTACTGACCTGGAAAACCGAACCAATGAATTTAGTGTGTGAAAGAACGAGCCCCCATCTTCTGCTCCGAAACTCTGTCTGGAGGGAGAGGGAGGAGTCTCTCACATTAGGTACCGCGGTGTAACGATACCCGCACTTTGGTTCCACCGGATTACTTCCTTCCTACATTAATACTGATCTTATCAATAAAATGTTGAAATTATGTTAAACACTGAGCTGGTTATTGCCGACAGTAAAAAGAACACCGTGTAGAATAATACTCATGTAAATAATGAATTTTCTCTTATGCTCTCACATAAGTGTATCACACACTCCCCAACAAATAAAAGTGGCTCCTGACACCAAATATTCTGGATGATACAACTCGGAACATTGCTTACATTTACTTTCTTTTCTTTGTTTTTTTTTTTTTCCCTTTACAAAAGACATGCGAACCATCAATAAGTGTATCCCTTTGAATCCCATAAAGTGTGAAATGTATAATGTGCGTGTTTCGGATCTCAACAGGTGAGTATGGAATGTATGTAATTGTCTTTCATGGTGTCTCATCCACAATGGGCTGGGTATACGACAGGTAGGTAGGGGTATGGGGTGATGGATGGGGGCTGGAAGGCATGGAAGTATGATGGACAGAGACACTGGTGAGTACATCTTACTGGCTGAACCCCAACTGCGCTCACCGTGGGACGTGGCTGATAAGCTGGTTGACCCAGGGATGGATAAGTGAATACATAACCTGGCCGTCTTTCTCTGGTGGACTGTCTCAGGGGGATCTGATGTTCAGGTTGTGGTGCGGGGACATTGTCCTCTTGATGGGCAGTGTGCAGTTCCTCTTGGAGCTGCTCCACATCTAGTTCATCCTCACTGGATACCCCCCGTTCCTCACCTCCAACACTTTCTCCTTCCTGTTCAGGCTCTGTATGAGTTGCTTCTCCCAGATAGGTCTCAGCCTGTTCTGATCTGTTTTGGAAGTCAGAGGTGGTAGGTGCGTCAGGTAAGTGACTCTCAGCTCTTGGTTTCTCCACCGGTATTCGCAACCAGTAACGAGGCACGCATTCCTCTTCCTCAGAGTCGCTTATGTCTGGGCTCTGTCTTTCATGTGGGGATTTGGGGGTGTCTGAAACTCTCTTAGTTCTCTTTTGTGACTCAGCTTTGCTGGTGGTCGGGTTCTGGAGAGGCTCTACAGGTAGGTCATTCACTTGTAACAGGAGGTTCCTGTGCAGAGTACGAACTGGTCGACCTCCCGCCTCAGGGCTTACTTTGTAGACAGGGTTTTCTCCAACCTGTTCTCTCACGATGTAGATAAGCTGCTCCCAGTATGGTCTAAGTTTTCCAGGGCCCCCTCGTTCACTGAGGTTGCGCACTAGGACTCTGTCCCCAGGCTGTAGAACCACTCCTCTGCTTCTTTTATCGTAGTATGTCTTTCCTTTTGAGCTGGACTGTCGGCTGTTTGCGTTTGCTATTCGATATGCCTCAATCATTTTTCCTGCCCATTTCTCAGCATATCCCCTCGGTCCATTGGTTTCAGCTCGCTCATCTGTTATGAGGCCGAAGAGGAGATCGACCGGAAGGCGAGGATGTCGGCCATACAACAAATAGTACGGGGAGAAACCTGTGGCCTCGTGCTTCGTACAATTGTATGCATGAAGTACATGGGGCAGGTGGTCCTTCCAATTCTCCTTCTCTTTCTCTCCCAGGGTCCGGAGCATCTGCAGTAGCGTGCGATTGAGTCTTTCTGCCGGATTGCCCTGGGGGTGGTACGGAGACGTTCTCGAGTGGGCAACACCAGCTAACTGCCTGAGAGTTTTGAAGAGTTCATTCTCAAACTCTCGACCCTGGTCATGATGGAGTTTCGCTGGGTACCCGAATCTGGGGATGAAATCATTGAACAGCCGATCTGCAGCTGTTTTACCAGCCTTGTTTCGGGAGGGGTAGGCTTGTGCAAATCTGGTGAAGTGGTCAACCACTACCAGAATATACTCACATCCACCTCTGCAGGCCTCCAGGTGAAGAAAGTCGATGCACACCAGCTCGAGGGGCGAACTTGATGTTATACTGCCCATGGGTGCCCTTTCATGTGTGGCTGGCTTCTTTTGTTTAATGCAGGAGCACTTTCTGGTCACATACTCCTCTATCTCTTTTTTCATGAAAGGCCAGTAAAATCGCTCCCTCGCTAGGCTCAGAACCTTCTCAACACCAACATGACTCATGTTGTTATGTAGCTGGGTGAGTACTGTTTGCTTGTAGGTGGCGGGCAGCACCAGTTGTTGTCGACCTGCACTCTTCCTGTTGAGAAGGTCATCCTCTATGTGCAATCTGTTCCACTCTCTTAACAGCCTCCTTGTGTGTGTGTCGATTCTGCCCATGTCATCTTCTGTTAGTCGTGTGTCGTTTCCCTTCAGCTCCATAATTTTCCCAATAGCGGGGTCTTTTCTTTGTTCCCTCACCAGCTCATCGTGACTGATTGCCTGCAGAGGCTCAACATGAGGTTGGCTCTGGGATGTTAAGTTGAGGGCTGCCACCCAGGCTACATCTCCCTGTTGTGCTCTGCGACCTCCTTCCCATACAGCACACACTGCCTCCTCCGACAGCTCTTCCGTACACTCAGCCATGAAGGTGTCGATGTCCAGGGGGCAGCGTGATAAGGTGTCCGCATCGATGTTGGTTTTGCCTGGCCGGTATTTGATGTCAAAGTGGAAATCGGCCAGCTGCCCCACCCACCGGTGACCCACTGCGTTGAGCTTGGCCGTACTCAGGATATATGTGAGGGGGTTATTGTCTGTGAAGACTGTGAAATGCGGGGCGTAGAACAGATAATCCCGGAATTTGTCACATATCGCCCACTTCAACGCCAGGAACTCCAGCTTTCCGCTGTGTAGGTGATAATTCTGTTCCGCTGGCGTTAGTGTGCGTGACCCATATCCAATCACCCTCATCTTGTCATCCTGGTTCTGATACAGAACTGCACCGAGACCCTTTTGGGAGGCATCTGTGTGGAGTGTGAAGGGGCGGTTGAAATCGGGGTACGCCAGCACTGGGGGTTTGGTCAGCCGGTCCACAAGTTGTTCAAGGACCTGTTGGTGCTGTGAGGTCCAATCTACTGGGGTTCGGGAGGACTGCTGGTGGCATTTTATTCTTCCGTGTGGTGGCTTGGGCTGAGGGGTGTCGGGCTTTGACTGGAGTAGGTCGTAAAGGGGCTTGGCTATACGTGAGAAGTCCTGCACGTATGTTCGATAATAGCTCAGGAACCCAAGCAACTGTCTGACGTTCCCAACTGTCTGTGGTGTCTTGTGTTTCAGTGCCCGCACTGCTTCAAGGTCTTTGGGGTCCATTTTCACCCCTTCCGCTGACACCAACCGGCCAACATATCGAACCTCTTTGCGGAAGAGCTCACATTTCTCCGGTTTCAGCTTTACCCCGTGACGTTGCAGGGCTTGGAGGACTCGGCGTAAGACCTGCACATGCTCATCAAAGGACCTGGAGAAGCACAACACATCGTCGAGGTAAGGGATGCAGCATTCATCTCTCAGCTCATCGAGCATCCCTTCCATGCTCCTTTGAAAGGCTGCTGGTGCGTTGGATAACCCAAAGGGTATTCGGACCCACTCGTAGAGTCCCCATGGTGTTATGAATGCAGTCCGGTACCTTGATCCTTCGGCAATAAAGCCCTGGTGGTAGGCTTTCCCCTGATCCAGGATCGAAAACCAGGCATATCCTCCCAGAGAGTCAGTGAGGTCCTGGATTCTAGGAAGAGGGTGACGGTCTGGCACGGTTTTGTTGTTGAGGAGGCGGTAGTCGACACACAGGCGTAAGGACCCATCTTTCTTTCTCACACAGATGACAGGAGCTGCATAAGGCGACTGGGACTTCACGATCCACCCTTTAACCAACAGCTCCTGGATGTACTCCTTAACTTCCCTGTAGAGTGGTTTCGGGATGGATGCGTAGGCCCTCTGAACTGGGATGTCATCCTTGGTCCTGATCTCCATCTGTAGGGAGGGGATGCATCCTATGTCGTCGCTACTACGAGAGAATGCTCCACATTCCTCATGGAGCACTTCCTTCACCACCTGTTGTTGTTCAGGGCTCAGGTGACTGATATCAACAGGAGGAAGCCAGGACTCTGGTGGAGAGGTGCTGGGAGAAGCAATGCCATTAACATCGGCTGTTGTCATCTTTCGCGGTGTGGAATCAGCCTGGTGTGACTCTGGTGCACCGGTCTCAATAATCTTGATGACATGCTGGATGGTTCCCAGAGAGGTTCTCCTTGGCACCGTGACCTCATGTTTTGAGTGATTGGAGATGGGCACCTTAACATAAGGCCGCCGAGTGTTATCAATCTCCAAGAGGCCTTCTCCTACACTCAACTGTCCTAAGGCAGCACTTTCCTCAACAGGTTCATATAGAACAAGGGGGTTAGAGGCATCAAAGTTTGGGGGTACCCTACACCACACATGAACGGTTCTGCCAGGGGGAATGATGGCATGGTCTTTACCCACTCTTATTGTGACTGGATCACAGTATGTCCTAGGCGGCACCTGGATAAAACTCACAATGGCCTCTGCCTGTTCTTCCTCTATTCCAAATGCACTGCAGAGAAGGCTGATAACTGTTGCGACTGCCTCGCCAGAAGACTCCTTTCTTTTTATGATCTCCTCCAGTACATTGGCTCCTAACAGGGGCTGGGACAATGGTGACTGGCTGACTAGGAAAGGGGCCTGTATGGTAAGATTGGGGTCGTCATTCCCTGCAAGGTTGACAGTGAGCTCAACCCATCCACTGTACGGGATGGCATCGCCAGTGACTGCATAGATGCCAAGTTCTTCCTCTACCAGCTCAGAAAGGGGTCTTACTGTATAATTGGGGATGTGAGTGTCAGCCCATTCTTGGTCAATCATGCTCACCTGTGAGCCTGAATCAAACAGGACTGTCGCTGGGTAACCACCAATCAAACATTTCAGCAGACTTTTCTTTCCAACTAGGGGTACCTTGCAGGTGACATTACTCTGGCAGGCAAGCGCGTGTGGCTTTTGTTGTTTGTTTTGCTTGGGGTGTCTTGTTACTTGATTGGGGATGTGGCCTACTGCCTGGGACTGAAGCTGTTCACCGGTCTCTGGGCGTCCCTCCACAGAGACCGAGCCCCGTTTCCCTGCACCTTGACTCGTTTCAAGCATCCCACTGCTCTGTGTCCTGCCTCTCCACACACGAAGCAGTGGTTACACTCCTGTAAATTCTGCTCAGTACATTTTGGGCAACGAGCTGTTCTGCCTCTCACATGGGTTGCGGGTGTGGTTGGGTAGACCTGCAGTGGTTGGGCAGACCTGTTGGGGGGTAGTTGAGAGGGGGAGTGGGTCTGGATCTTGGCAGGCATAAGGGCTGGCATAGCTAGAGAGTGAGGCACCTGTGCATTTGCTGCCTGCTGATCAATCAAAGAAGCCACCATGTGCGTCAGGGTCTCCACCTGAGCACTGAGCTGTTGTATTGTCTGGAGATTTTTATTGTCTGCTGCTGTATCCCATGACTTGTCGTTGTTGTGACAGTCTCCCGTCCCAACCTTGGCACTGTGCGCTTGTGTTGTCTTCTGTCGGGGCGGTTGACCAAGTCTGCGCTGGTGCTCATTCTCATCGCTTATTATCTTCATGACCTGGCGAAGAATTTCCTCATCTGTGACTTGACTGTTTGAGGTAAGAGGCCTCAGTCTCTGCCGGAGGTCTGCATGTTTTGTCCCCAAGCCCTGGTAAATAGTATGGAGGAAGACTTCTTGGATGGTCTTAGAATCATATGTAGGGCTGAAACGATTCCTCGAGTAATTCGAGTACCTCGATTACAAAAAGTGGTCCGAGGATTTTTTTCTGCCTCGAGGAATCGTCAATTTAATTGTGGTTCAAGCGGCCGCACGGACTACTTTCAATGTGGCACAACGTGCTTACGTCACCTACGCAAGGGAAGGCCGGGGAAGAAAGGAGGAGGAGGAGGAAGCGGACGTACAGGTGTTTGACTGAGGGAGCGGGAAAATGGCAGAGGCGAGGAGAAATAGCGACGATGAAACAGAAGAAAAAGGCGATAAAAAAAGACAGAAAATGTCGAAAGTGTGGGAGCATTTCCGACTGAAAAGAAAGGAGAACACCGTGACGTGCATTAGTTGTAACACGGCCCTTGCATACCACAACAGCACGTCTTCTATGTTGCAGCATCTCCGCAGAAAACACCCGGACTCGAGCGGAGGACCGGAGACAAGGTAATATTAACGTAGCAAATCAGTGTGATCAACGTTAATGTATTTTACGAACATAAACGCCAGCCTTGCAGAGGGCTAGGTTTTTGTTAATTATGACTGACTACTGTCAAGTTTGTGGTTAGTTTATTACGAGCGTGACGACATGACTTCATAGAGGGTTGATTTAAAATTTAAAAGGACAGCGCTGATAAGTCTAGATGGAAATAAAAACATAACAAAGTTAATTAAGCAGTTTTAAAATTTAGTCAACTACTAAGTAGCTGGTCACTGGTCACAGTGTGCCTCACTCTATTGATTAGGCTATGTGTGTGGTTATTGTGTTCCAATACAGTAGTTGTCTTAATTGTGGACACTGCAAAAACTCAAAATCTTTAAAAAAAAAAAAAAAGTATTCCTAGTCAGCTGGTGTAAATTCATAAATGCACAGCCATGAACCTACTGTATTAAGTCATTTAGTCATAGTAATATCATTTAACTAATTATTATTTCTCTTCTTTTTTCCAGTAAATCATCACAGTCTCGGATGGACAAATTTATCTGTAAAGCACCATTCTGTGGCCCTGAGCAAGCAGCTGAGCTAACAAAGAGCATTTTAAACATGTTAGTCAAAGACATGCGCCCACTGAGTATGGTAGAGGACAGTGGTTTTAAAGCAATGGTTGCAACTTTCCATCCGAAGTACGAGCTTCCATCAAGAACATTCTTCACAAAAGAGATGGAGAAAAAGTACGAGGATGTCAAAGCGAAGATGAAGCAGGCGCTGCAAGAGACTGAGTGCATTGCACTCACCACTGATATCTGGACGAGCATTGCAACAGAGGCTTATATGGGGGTGACATGCCATTACATAGGGGAGAATTGGCGCATGGTGTCCCACTGCCTGACAACGATGCCCCTTGAGGAGAGACACACAGCTGCAAATATTGCACAATGGATTGAGGAGGTGATAACAAAATTTGACATCCCAGTGAAGAAAATCAAGGCTGTCGTCCACGACAACGGCGCTAATGTTGTAGCAGCAGCAAAGATTTTGCAAGAAAGGCACGGATGGGCATCAGTGCGTTGTGCCGGGCACACCCTCAACTTAGTTGTGCAAAGCTCTCTGAAGATCCATCAAGCTATCTCCAAATGTGTTGCGGCTGCGAGATGCCTTGTCGAACACTTTAAAAAAAGTGAATTGGCGAGCACGAAGTTGAAGGACAAGCAAAAACAAATGGGTGCTAATGAGAATATGCTGGTACAAGATGTCTGTACCCGTTGGAACAGCACGTACGCCATGTTGTCCAGGCTACAAGAACAGAGGTGGCCAGTGACAGCCACACTCTCTGACCCTGCAGTGACCCAGAGAGGGAAACACTATCTGGACCTGAAACCTGAACAATGGAACCTGATTGAAGAGCTGAACCAGGTCCTTGAACCCTTTGAATCAGCCACAGTGTTCTTGAGTGGACAACAATATGTCACACTGTCTGCACTTCCACATCTTGTGTGCAAACTTAAGCAGAACATAGAGGAGCCAGAACTTGAGACTGCACCTGTGAGGTCGTTCCAAACTCATGCAGCAGAGCAGATAACAGTACGATGGGAAGGACTAACTGAGTTTACTCCTGAATCTCCAAACATCACCCTGCTTGCTGCTGCTCTAGATCCCAGGTTCCGAAAAATGAAGTTCTTGCCTGCTGATGAAGTATTCAAGATCCAAAACACAGTGCGAGCCATGGCTTTTGCTGCCAGCCAGCAAGTGAGGAAGCCCACTGCAAGTAACCATGGAGCATCCAGCACAGCACAGGACTCCCCACCAGCAGCAAAGGCCAAGGGGGCTACGTCATTCCTCGACTCAGACTCCACCACAAGTGACGAAGAACAAGATGAGGAGCAGCAGTTAAATGATTCTGTACAGCAGGAGGTAACTAAATTATTTTTTACATTTGGCTATTAATATGAGATGAGATACATCAGCAGGACTCATTACAGTGCAGTTATTTATAATGAAGTGTTTGTGTGTGTGTGTGTGTCTTATTCCATAGGTCTTGATGTACTTCGGAGAACGGCCCCTATCCAAGAGGGAGAACCCACTGTCTTGGTGGGAAAACAATGCAGCGCGGTATCCACATTTGGCACAACTGGCGAAGACTCTGCTGTGCGTTCCGGCAACATCTACACCTTCAGAGCGCCTGTTCTCCGCCGCAGGCAACATTGCCTCTAAGAAGAGGGCAAGCCTCAGCCCTGACCATGTTGATATGCTTACCTTCTTACATTGCAATAAAGAGCTCCTTTAAAGGTTTGCTCACACACTCACACACACACACAAGATGAGAGAGAGAGAGAAATAAGAGGGTGGCTGTTGCCTTGATATGGACTTACTTGTTCCAAGTTCCTGTTTTTGTCTCCCCTCCTATATGCCAAAATAGCATCTTGTGTTTTACAGTTGTTATGTACATGTTATGCACAACATGAAGGCTTATTTTGCCTTCTTTCTTTTTTATAAATGCCTTATGTTTTTGATAACTTGAAAGTAATGTAATTTTATTTATTTTTGATATATTGAAAGTAATTTAATTGTATTTATTTTGATATATTGAAAGTAATTTTATTTTATTTATTTTTGATATCTTGAAAGTAATTTAATTTAATTTATTTTTATTCGTGTTTTATTTATTCTTATTTATGTTAGCAGTTGCCTCTTTGGTAATGTTTCAAGACCAGAAAATACTTGCTTGTGAATTTAAGAAATAAAAACAGTTGATTCTAAAAAAGGAAACCAATTGGTCATTCATTAAGTGAAATATGTTATTTTCTCTTGTGTATTCATAATTGCTCTTTAACGAAGCAAAAATACGTTTTATCCGATTACTCGATTAATCGATGTAATTTTCAGTAGAGTACTCGATTACTAAAATATTCGATAGCTGCAACCCTAATCATATGAGATGTCTGAACTGGCCTGCCGGGACTGGAAAAGGAGTTTCTGCTTGAGCCCAATCATGCGGTATAGAAACTGCTGGGGTGTTTCTTGGTCTGATTGTCTGGCGCACATCAATTCCTGGAACATCTCAGTCGTTGCTTTCTCACCGAGGTGGGACCTGAGGAAGCCTTTGAGTTCAGATACTGTAATTGAATCTTTATTTACAAGCATGTCCTTAAAGGCCCCCGGTTTAATGATCCTCAACACCCCTCTGACAACCTCTGCCTCTGCAAAGCCCTCTCTCACTCCCTCGTCGATTTGTTTACTGATATTGTTGAAATTTAAATCAGAATTTTGATCTCCAACCTGACCACCATGTACTTTGAAGTCTCTGCGCTGCAAGTAGGAGAGGTCCTTCAGCACTAGTGGTCTCTCTGAGATCATCTGTGGCATACAGTATGACTCTGACTCACCTTGGTGGGGGTAAGTTGCGGCTGGCGGGGTTGCTGTAGAGCCACACTGTCGGAGTTTCTCACCCAGCTCTGCATACACCTGTCTCAGTTCTTCTACTGACTGTATCGTTGCATTGGTATGGGTGTTGGGGTGGGGTTGTGGTTGCGTAACTCCGCTGTTAGGGTGGGAATCAGGTTGTGGTACAGAGTTTGGGATTGTAGTGGATGGACTGTGACTGGGTGTAACACGTGTGCTACCATCACTCAATGCATTAACAGGAAAATTGACAGGAGCATCAACATCCATTACTTTAGATATCAAATCATTTAAAACCAACAATTGACTCATACCTTCATCCTCAAGTCCTAGCAAAGTGTCAGACTGCATGTAAGAGACAACATACTCCATACAACCTTCTTCATCATTAGGATTCAGCTCTCCTTTGTGCTGGCTGTCGATCGCTTTTGCAACCTGATAGATGTCGTTACTCGAGAGTCTGAATAATTGTTTCTTGATACTCCACACTAGTTCTTTACGAGCTGCTGACATGGTGCGTGTAGTTCTGATGTCACCTTATATTTTGTTAGTTCAGTAAATCAGCAGCGTGGCGACTTGGCAAGCAATGTGTGTGTGTGTGTATTGACCTCCTGACCACAGATGTACGATGTGCGACGGCCACAGGATCAGCGGTGTGGCCCTCTGGTAAGTAGCGTGCGCTGGCCCCAGGAACAGCAATGTGGCTCAGCGATGACTGGTGCGCGTTGGCCTCACGATCAGCAATGTGGCTCAGCGATGACTGGTGTGCGCTGCCCCCAGGGACAGCAATTTGGCTCAGCGGTGACTGGCGTGCGTTTGGCCTCAGGATCAGCGGAGCGGCTCCTTGCGAGGTGAAGATCTCTTATCTCCTTGGTTTCCCTCCTTGGACACCCACGGGTTGACTCCTGGCCTGCAGCAGCGTCTTGTCTCCTTGGTCACGTGGTTCTGGTATCTCTGGATCTGCTCCTACGATGGTTATGATGAGGAGAGATCCCGGACGAGCCCCCACAGTTTGTTACGGGTTTCAATATGGAACTGGAGTAACAAATGATTTTTTTTTCTCTTCCTTCTGGTTGCTGGGATCCACCGCTCTTCACTTCCCTGGAAAACCGAACCAATGAATTTAGTGTGTGAAAGAACGAGCCCCCATCTTCTGCTCCGAAACTCTGTCTCTTTATTACAAACTTTCAAAATCATGGTATAAAAATAAACATTCCCTAGTGTAATCTTGTTTCATAAAGTCCATTTGTTATTTTAAATTTTAATAAATCAATATAGTTGTCTCTGTTTTCACACATCTGAAGGCAACAGTTTCCCACATACACATTCACAGAAATAACCATGTCTTTATAAAAATAAACATCCCTCTTCCTTTCAAGTGCAATAATATTCAAAGAATAGATCATGTGTTTTTCACATATATATTTTTGTTCTTTAACTCAAGAAATCCACCATCATACTAATGTAATAATGTAAATCATAAACCCTCTTTGGCTTTAGATGAATATTTAAATGACTTCAGTCATAACCATGAAACATCATACACATAGGGACAACTGCTTAAATTGTAATGCATTTTTGAACACAGACCAGACATAATTACTCCTCTGTAACTTCAGGATTAACTTTGTTCCTTGAACACTAACATTTCCTTCATCACATGTCATTCATAACACATCAGGATACCTCAAAACCGAAATTTAAAACATGCCAGGGAGTGAGGACACTAGCACACAGAACCACACATACAGAGTCGCAATTTACACATGCTAACTAGCCGCTAGCGCCATTGTTTTGAGAAGTCCGCACCTGCCGCTTATAAACGCAGTTCTTCAACTCGGTTACACACATCAGAAATTCAACAAACTTACCACAGCTACAATACACCACTACCCACTTCAGGAGGAAATAGTCTCTATAAGTTTTACCGGGTACTGACCTGGAAAACCGAACCAATGAATTTAGTGTGTGAAAGAACGAGCCCCCATCTTCTGCTCCGAAACTCTGTCTGGAGGGAGAGGGAGGAGTCTCTCACATTAGGTACCGCGGTGTAACGATACCCGCACTTTGGTTCCACCTGATTACTTCCTTCCTACATTAATACTGATCTTATCAATAAAATGTTGAAATTATGTTAAACACTGAGCTGGTTATTGCCGACAGTAAAAAGAACACCGTGTAGAATAATACTCATGTAAATAATGAATTTTCTCTTATGCTCTCACATAAGTGTATCACACAATGACCAAGTGAAGGCAGAAGAACAGGTGAGAAAACATTGTGAATTGAGCCATAAAGATGTTACATGAAGATGTTAAATAAAGGATTATGCATAGGTTATACATTTAGCTGTCAATATACATTTCTACCTATGTTTCTAGTGTAAAGTTGAAGGTAAGGTGAGCATAGGACACAATCGATGATACAGTCAGTAGTATTTTTCTTTCATTTTGCTGAGTAAAGCTGCACAAATGGTAGCGTTTACCAGCTTTGGTAGCAGTAGTCAATGTGACTTTCCCAGTCCGCTCTGCATATTAAAACAATCTGAGCACCTCCTAAAATGTAACAACTTCATTTTGTGTCCTAAACGAACTCCACACAGTTAAACCTTCCAGCAGTTTTGAGGATGCAAAGATGATGATGATGATGTCTGAAGACAAAAAACTGGTAAGATTTTTATTTTATTTTTATTGTATATGTAGCCAGGTGAACAAGGGGAGGAGCATTTTTTTACTTAGTTACTCTGGATTGTTTCAGGAATAAAATACTCATGATTTCATAAGAGTATAGGTGCAGTAGTTTTGCCTCCTCCCGCTAGGGGTGCTGTCCCTTTAAGGCAGGCACAGTGTGAGCCGGGCGAATCAGTGTTGCCAGATTGGGCGGTTTTCCGCATTGGGCGGGTGAATAAAATTTGGGCTGCTTTTGTCCACATTTGGCGAGTTTTTAATATTGTGAAAACAGCACTCTCACTCTCTCTCATTCTCTCTTTTAAATAAATAAATAGCTTTAATAAATAAATAAATAGCTTTAATAAATAAATAAATAATTGATGTGAGTTGTAGGTTATTCAATCTGCATCTTTTTTTTTTTTTTTCAATCGGCATCATTTCATTTGGCAACTTAACCGTGACGTCAGTTCAGCAAATGCACTGTAGCCGCGCTGAATTTGAAGCGGGTGGCCTAGCTAGGTTAGCATCATGCCGAAGTGGGGGAAATATAAGAAGTCCTACAGGAAGGAATGGGAGACCGACCCTGAACTTAAGACCTGGATCGCGGCTGTCCCAGGAGACGACTCTAAAGCCCGTTGCATATATTGTAACACAGAAATAAGACCTCAGCTTAATGATCTAAAAGAACATGGCGCCACAAAAAAACACAAGTCCCGCTGTGCGCCGAGTGTGAAATCGTTTGCTGTACCGATGGGATCTGGTGTAGGACAAGGCACAGTCAAAGATGACCAAAAACGTCGCGAATTTAGGATTGCAACCTACGTTGCCTGCCACACTTCCATCAATGCTGTTCAGGACTTGTCAGATATACTCCAAGAGGAGATGGGGGCGTTCAAAATGCACAGGACAAAGTGTTCAGCTGTTATCACATCTGTTCTGGCGCCACATTTCAGAGAGGAGTTAAAGGAAGATGTTGGTGAGTCTCCATATTCTCTCTATCTGGACGAAACTACCGATATATCAGTTAACAAGCTCCTCTGCATATGTATGAAGTACCGATCACAGAAACACAACAGGTTTGTCAGTACTTACCTGGGAATTGTTGATCTTCTCAGCGCTGATGCTCAAGGCATATCAGATGCGATTGTTTCTTTCCTGAGTGAATGTGGCCTGGACATTAAACATATGGTGGGGATCGCTACGGATGGGGCAAGTGTTATGGTCAGAAAAAATCATTCCGTTTTCACACTCCTCAAACAAAAGCAACCTAGTTTACATCTTATTCGCTGCGTTTGCCACTCACTGGATATAGTGGCTCATAAAGCAATGCAACTTCTTCCAAGCAATCTGGAATATATGATAAGAGAAACCTACAACTGGTTCGCACACTCAGCAAAGCGCCAGAGTGACTATAACAGTGTCTACAAGGCCATCAATGACGGTAGATGTCCTCTGAAATTCATATCCCCCAGCTCAACCCGTTGGTTGGTGATCTCAGACTGTATCGAAAGAATTTTAGAGCAGGAAGATGCCCTCAAGCTACACTTCAGTTTAGTTTCAAGTGCCGAACACTGCTATGCAGCCAGGCTTTTGAATGAAATGTACAGTGACAAATCAAACAGTCTGTACATGCACTTCCTCCGGCCCGTGTTGATGGAAATCAAAACTGTGAACAAATATTTCCAGCTGGAAACGGGAGATACGCTTGGTGTTTTTAGGGATCTTGACAGGCTGTACATGTCGACATTGAGGAGAGTTGTGAAGCCCAGCGTATTACGCATGAACAACGACAGTCGTCTCAGGGAACTTGACCTTAAATCATCCAGTCTCTACCACTCACACCAGGACGCAGACCTGGGCTCCTCATTCCAACAGCAGCTGGAAGCCAGCACATTAGCGCCGGAGCTGAAGGATAGAATTTCCGCGCGCTGTTTTGATTTTCTAAAAGAAGTGCTGGTGCAGTATCAAATGCGTCTTTCTGCATCAATGGAAATGCTCCGCAAACTGGAGCTTTTTTTGTCCGAAGCTGGTGATGTCAACAATAAACAGGCCAGGAGTAAAAGACTTGCCCGCTGAGTTTTTCTCTTGTTCGGTGGACACCTTGGAGAGCCAGTGGAGAAACATTGCATCAGCCGGCTTCTCAAGTGATCAGGCCATTGACGCCTTTTGGGTGGAAGTTGAGGCATTTCAAGATGCTGGAGGAAACCAGTGTTTCAAAGATTTAGCACTGGGTGTCATCAGATTGCTCACTCTGCCAATATCAAATGCCCACGTTGAGAGAGCGTTTTCCCAGGTGACGCTGCTAAAGGATGACACCAGAAATCGCGTGGGATTACGGCTCCTTTCCAGCCTCATGGATGTGCGCTCTGGCCTGAGCAGAAACGGACTGACGTCCACCACTTTCAAACCTCCCCGACAGTTGTTGGGGAGGTTTGATTCATCCATGTATTAGCCAGCCGACCTGGCTTCCAGTGACTGTAAAAAGTTCTTCGCTCTTAACATTGTTCAAGTTAATGGAAAGACGCTGATTCAATTGCAATTTGCAAAAAACCTATTTATCTATCATTTATATGTGGTTGTTTGATGCAGATATGAAGCTCTGGATACTTACGAGTGTTTTCTGTTGCGTGTTATGATATTACGGGTTTACACGGGTGTCTGGCAACTTCGTGGTTTGGGCTGGTTTTTATTGGATTGGGCGGGTTCTAAGATGTGATTGGGCTGGAAACTGTCAATCTGATCTGGCAACACTGGCACGAATATGTGAGTTCTTCGAGGTATCGGAAGTGAGGGAGAGGCAGTAGCGGAGGGACATAGGCTGCTAAGGTGTGTTATTTTGTTCTTCTTTTAATTTAATGGGTCAGTAAGAACATAATAATGGTTAGTAGGAGAGTGTGATTAAGCTAGTAAGTACAGCGCATTAATGATGATTTTGCATTACCGAAGATTTCTGTAGATTGTCCGTGCTGAACCTGCGAACCCTCCACCACGCTGTGAGTGACATTGAACGTCAGGACGGCGTAAGTGGTGATGGAGTAAACTGGTTAAAAATCACCTCATTGTCCCGTTGGCTAATTCTGTTAAAAAGCTGTGATTACTGTGTATGTTTCCATGTGATTTAGAGGGTAGTTATAGCGCTATCCTGAGTTGCGGATGGGTGTATCCATGTGTGCAGGCTGTACACGGAAATGCGAGTGAGTCCATATTTTCACTTATGCATTTTGTGTTCCTACAAGAGTGCTGGAAAAATGTATTTTCTTTACGATTGTTTACTTTTTGGTGATCTAAAGCACTGCTAGGAATATACAGCTATGATACAAGCTATACTGTTTGACCAATGTATTGAGTTTTTTCTTCTGTACTTTTATTTTCTTTCTTTAGGTGTGAAGTAGGCCACTACTGTTGTCTATGTGTTCAGATTTAAAAGGGCTTCTAAGTGAACTATAGGCAGGAGATATTGAGCTATAAATATCAGCAGCCGTGGCCTACTGGTTAGCGCTTTGGGCTTGTGACCTGAGGGTTGCCGGTTCGAATCCCCGACCGGTAGAAAACGGCTGAAGTGCCCTTGAGCAAGGCACCTAACCCCTCACTGCTCCCCGAGCGCCGCTGTAGCATGGTAGTTAGTGTGTTAGTGTGTGCTTCACCTCACAGTGTGCTTTGTGTGTTCACTAATTGGGACGGATGGGATAAATGCAGAGACCAAATTCCTTGTATACACAAGTATACTTGGCCGAGAGACACTTAATAAAGGGATTTCTGTTATTTAGATGTGCTTGAGTAATCTACCCATGTCTTAGCTTTCCACACCACGGTGTGCGATTTGAGTTACTCCTAATTTTCTTGCTAGCATTGGAGAGAGGCGCATCGGCATTCTTGGTTTCTTGTTTTTTTATTTTTTTTATTGTAAACATTCATTCTACCTGTTGAAGACGTTTTCCATTAGTATAACACCCTCCCAAAACTGTGAACCATTTAATGCTGTTCTCTACTGAGTGCATTCGGGGAATAAAATACCCACGAAAAAGATATTTGTCCTGTGTTCTGTCCCAGATCTTGTAATTGGACTACATATAAACTGGTGCTTATTTTTTGTGCATAAGTGTTCAGTTCATCTTCTTATTGGTCATGGTGTGTTGATTAATTACACTGGAAATGGACAAGAAGAAAAGTTAAAAGCATGAAGCATAAACTGAAGCTGTGAATCATTGTGGCTCTGGAACCAACAGTTATTGAATCAGTGGCTGTGAGTTGTTCTGACTTCACCACTGGAGGGAGTCGTGGTCCTTCAATTCCCAGTTCTAGCTTGGCTTCACACCAGTACTGAGCTCTCACCACTCCCTTTTTATTTGCTAAATGGAAGGAAGTGGTAGATAAGACGCAGCTGACAAAAACCCGGATGTGTCTGGTTTTTATGTGCACGTCCCACTCCAAAGTTTTCTACATTTGTGCATAAAATAATGACTCAAAATCTTAGTGGATTTTCACTCAACTCCTGTTGACCAAGAAAACCCAATCAAACAAGTAAAACAGAAATATCATGCTTGTGTATTTGTTTATTCAGGAAATTAATTACATACAGTATTACATACCAGAGAGTTGCAAATGTAAGTTCACTTACAAGTTTCATTTCAAGGCCAGTCAATCAGTGTTTCCAGTCAACGTAATGAGACTGTGGTGTCATTCAGTGCCCTGTTTAGTTAAAAAACTAATCAGATTTGTCACAGTCTGATCTTCACAACACATGTTTGTCAAAGTGTATGAAGGCACAGACAAAGGAGCTCGTTGTTGATCATCCGGCTGGAAAAAGGTCACAAAACCATCTCTAAAGAGATTGGAATCAAGAAATCAACAGTCAGACAGTTTGCGAACAAATGGAGGAGATTTAATACGACTGTTACCATCCACAGGAGAGGTTGACTGACACAGATCACTTCAAAAGAAAGATGCATAATAGTCTGAGAGGACACAAAGGAACCCTGAGTAACTAAAACATTTTACTTTATGTTTTTACATTGTGCATGCATTTACTTTCATTTACAGGCTATAGGTTGATAGATGTTATGTGTCTTTATATTAACGTGTGTGGGACAGTTCAGGGATTCATGCTGCTGCCTGTCACACCGTGGTGAGTTTTTGTCTTATTTCTGTTGTTTCTGTTGTTTGTGTCTCATTTCAGGCCCTTCCCTCATGTATCACTGGTCTGATTGTCTTCCCTGATTCCTGATTGTTTCCACCTGTTTCCCATTTCCCTGGTGTATGGTCTACGTCTTCCCTTCTCTTGTGCCAGAGTGTTTCGTCCAGTCGTGTACCCCAGCCAGAAATCTAGTCCAAGGCGTAGCTAAGTCTGTTCATCAAGACTGTTTATCAATTCCTTTTTGCCTCCTCATGAGTGATTTTTTGTTTGTGAACTTCGAGCTCTTGATTTGTTATTTACCGCCATTGTGTGAAGTCTGCCTCCTATTAGGAGTGATTTTGCGTTGTTAGTTTTGTTTTGTTTTGTCTCTCCATTGAGAGAGTTTTTGATACTAATAAACCCTACATCTTTTGAGAAACCGTCTCTGCTTCAGCTTTAGAGTCGTGGTGTGACAGTACATTCTGGCCAGTATGGATTCAGCAGAGACTGAGCCGATGACTCTTCGCGCTCAAGAAGCCTGTATCTCCTGTCAGGGGGGCTGATGAGAGTATGATGGACTGGGGGTTAGCTAAAAAACTGGGTCTCACAACCAAACAGCTGGTTAAGCCTATCAAGGCCAGCGCTCTTGACAATGAACTATTTATCATCACACACACCACTGAACTCCCCAATCTTCACATCCACGAGCATCAAGAACAGATGAGCTTTTAATTATTGATTGATTGATTGATTGAAGTGTTTATTTTGAATATGCAAACCAAAATAAATAAGAAAAGTAAGGCAAAACATTTTAACATAGAAATACATATTCGAAAAGGAGTGAGAAGAAGAATAACTTATAAACTCCCACCCCTTCTCTTTAAATCGTGAATGACAATACCAAGCTTCCTTGCAATTTATTCAAGTCACCCGCAAATGCACTCATTCTGGGACATCCATGGCTGCTCCGACACAACCCCCATATCAATTGGCAAACTATATTGTGGGGTGGGGGAAAGACTGTGTGGCTAACTGTTAACAAAGATTCACTTTGTCTCTGCTAAACCTGCCACAGAATCCAAGTACCCGGACCTGAGCTCTGTTCCTTCCTGCTACCACCACCTCAGGGATGTTTTTAACAAAACTAAGGCAACGTCACTCCACATCAGCCATACAATTGCGCCATAAACCTGAATCACGGTACCACATTTCCCAAGGGATGCCTGTATTCGGTTTCTGGGCCAGAGAAGAAGGCTATGAGGGAGTACATAGAGACCTCACTTAAGGTGGGGCTTATCTGCCCCTCATTGTCTCCAGCAGGTGCTGGATTTAAAAAAAAAAAAAATTTGTGGTGAAGAAAGACGGGTCCCTAAGACCTTGCATAAATTACAGTCCTCTAAATGACATCACTATTAAGAATCGTTATCCTCTCCCTCTCATGACATAAGTCTTTGACCAGCTTCTGCAGGCCAAGGTTTTCACAAAGTTAGACCTCCACAAAGCACATCATTTGATCAGAATTCTGGAAGGTGATGAATGGAAGACAGAGTTTAATACTCCCAGTGGACATTATGAGTACTTAGTCATGCCATTTGGGCTCACCAACACACCAGCAGTTTTTCAAGCTATGATTAATGATGTACTAAGAGACTTTCTTGACCAGTTCGTGTATGTTTACCTTGATGACATTCTCATCTACTTTCCTGACCTTGATTCACATATTGATCCCGTACCCTAAGTACTTAGGAGACTGTTAGATAACAGACTTTATGTAAAGACTGAAAAGAATGTTTTTCATGCTGACACCGTCTTCCTGGGCTTCATCGTAGCCACTGGAAGAGTGCAGATGGACCCAGCTAAGCGGCTGAGTGGACCACACCTGATAGCCGCAGGAAGGTTCAGCAGTTCCTCAGGTTTGCTAACTTTTACAGGCGGCTCATCAGAGGCTTTAGCGGTATAGCTGCTCCGCTCCATGCTCTTACCTCTTCTCAGGTGCGGTTCCACTGGTCTCCGGAGACAGCCTTCCAGATCCTCGAGCGCCTTTTCACCTCAGCTCCCATCTTCACCTTGCCAGACCCCCAGTGGCAGTTCGTAGTCAAGGCTGATGCATCCAACAAGGGACTGGGGCCATCCTTTCTCAACAATCTGAGCAGGATGGGGAGATGCACCCCTGTGCCTTCTTGTCACGATGGCTGTCCAAAGCTGAGTGAAACTATGACGTCCGCAACCGTGAGCTGTTGGCAGTAAATGTGGCTTTGGAGGAGTGGCGCCATTGGCTAGAGGGGGCTGAACATCCATTTATAGTCTACCATAAATACCTTGAATACATCAGGAAGGCAAAAAGATTAAACTCTTGTCAGGCCAGGTGGGCGCTATTCTTTAACAGATTTTCTTTTACTCTCTCTTACAGGCCGGGGTCCCGGTAAGGTCAAGCCTGATGCTCTGTCTCGAGCCTGTTGCCAAGGAACCAGAACCTATCCTTACACTGACCTGTGTGGTTGAAGCGGTGACTTGGCTGATAGAAAAGGATGTAAAGCAGGCTAATGGTGAGGCACCGCCACCAATGGGTGCCCAGAGAATCGATAGTTTGTTCCCATTGAGTTGTGCCCACAGGTGATTCCTCGCTGCTTTCCTGCCATCCAGGAGTTTGGAGAACCACGTTCGCCATCTACCAGAGATTCTGGTGGCCGTCCATGGAGCTGGAGGTCCAGGTGTACGTAGAGGCTTGTTCGGTCTGCGCCAGAAACAATATGTCCTCTGGGTCACGCATGGGACTTCTGCAGCCCCTCCCAATTCCTTCCAGACCATGGGTTGACATATCCATGGATTTCGTCACGGGGCTCCTGGTCTCTCAAGGTAACACCACTGTTCTCACAGTAGCGGACAGATTTTTGAAGATGGCAAGGTTCATTGCTCTGCCTAAACTGCTTTCAGCCAAAGAAACAGCAGAAATCATGATTAACCATGTCTTCAAGTTCACGGTTTTCCTAAGGACATCGTCTCTGACCGGGGGCCCCAGTTTGTATCCCGGTGCTGGAAGGAGTTCTGTTGACTCATTGGAGCCGAAGCCAGCCTGACCTCAGGATACCACCCGGAGGCTAATGGCCAGACCGAACGCCTTAACTAACAACTGGAAACCGGCCTCCGGTGGCTGGTGTCTCAGCATCCCTCTACATGGAGCAAATTCATGCAATTTCCCCATTACGGGACTAATAAAGGTTTTTCTTATTCTTAAACACCTGGTCTGGGTCGAATACGCCCAATTCCCTGTCCACCTCAAACACAGGGTTTTCACCATTCAAGTGTGTTTTTGGATATCAACTGCCTGTTTTTGCAGACAATGAGCCGGAAGTGTCAGTTTCCTCCGCTTATGCCTTGATTTTCCGCTGCCGCCGTATCTGGGTAGCTGCCGGCAGGTGTTAATCCCCCAAGGGGACCGGGTCAAGAAAGGTGCAGAACGCAAGAGACAGCCTGCCTCCGCCTACCAGCCTGGCCAGAGAGTGTGGCTTTTTGCTAAGGATCTCTGTCTCAAAGTCCCATTATCATCGGCACTTGCCCCGATCCCTTCGTATTCACCCTACCTTCCATGTAAGGCAGGTTAAGCCAGCCAAGGAGAGCCCAATGGTCACACCTGTGCCGTCACCTGAATTGGTAGACGACGGCCCGGTCTACAAGGTAAAACAGCTGCTGGCAGTTGGCCAGAAATCTAGTCCAAGCCATAGCTAAGTCTGTTCATCGAGATTGTTTGATTTCTTTTTGCCTCCTCATGAGTGATTTTTAAAAAAAAATTTGTGAACCTCGAGCTCTCTGTTTGTTATTTACCACTGTCGTGTGAAATCTGCTTCCTATTAGGAGTAATTTTGAGTTGTTTCTTTTGTTTTCTTTGATCTCTCCATTGAGCGTTTTTTGATAAGGCCAAGTCATTTCCGTTGCCAAAATCGTTTCATCCCATGCAGACAATACAAGGATTTCCTGAGATTTACACACCCATCCGAAATCTGGGCTACCTAGTTTCAGTTTTACTTTTAAGACTGTTTCATTAAATGGTTTTCGACAGATGACTAGACACTTGATATCTGCAGTGCAGCCCCCAGCTCATATGTAAAAAAATTACCATTACCAAGACAGAGGCACCTCGTTTGCCTAGTAATCTACCCGGACATCATGTTGTTCTCTTCCATAATTTTGGTTGTTTCTCTGATGAGCTCTCTGCGTGACTTCCATGTTTCCACCTGTGGTAAGTTTTCAGTATTTGTTGATCTTGGATTTTCATCGTTCGCCTTTTTACCGTACAGCTTAGTTTTCAGATCAAGTGTTTTAAATGTGTTTAATGTTGGTAATTACATTACAACAAGCCAGTACACTGAATAGTGATAATAATCCAAACCACTTGCTTCTTCAAATCTGAATTTATCCACTAGTTAACATTAAACAACATATACTCTGTACCTGAAAAATTTAACTTTTCTTTTGTATGTTATCAAAGTTTTCACTGTGCAGAATGTCAATATATTTATTATACTAACCCAGACCAACATTTGTTAAAGCTATAAACAATCAGATCTTCAATCACATCATCTATAACCAGATCGACTTATTACATATTTATTAATTATATTATTAATATGATTGTTATCTAAAATAGTGTAAAATTAAAACAGTGAGTTAGTGAGTTAAATGTGCACTAAATCACAAATTACTGAAAACATCTGCTACCCATGTGCAACCCAACAAGGAGTTATTGATATTTTATTTAGAAAAAAATATGAATACATTTCATTAACAACACTGCTACAATTTACAGTATATATAGTACTTAAATGTTTGGTTTCTTTCAAGAAGGACATTGTATGTGTGAAGATGTTTCACAGCAGTTATTGTTTATCTTACAGATCACAACTGTGCAGATAAACCTGTATTCACTCCATCCAGTCTGGTAGTGAAGTATGGAGACCCAACCTCTGCTACATGTGTTGCTTGTAAAAATTCCTGTCACTACAGCTTATATGGTTTGGAAAAATCTCAGGGAGTGGAAACAAAAAATGGAACTACATTGGTGTGGACCGTTGACAGAGTGACTGAATGGGACTCAACTATCACCTGTTACTATTACCATGCTGATGATGATAAACACTGTTGTACCAACCTGAATGTAACTGTCTACCGTAAGTAAAATTGACCAAAACACTTTTAACCCCTTGACGCAGAGTGTCACAAATTCGCGACGCACTGCTTCTGCTCAGACTGCAACCAAAATAACGCATATAATCCTCCAATGATGGTTTGTACACATTCAATACATACCTAGGAACCTTTTGCAAGCACTAGTTTCTCGTAGGACCAATCGGAGTGGGAACTACATCCGGTTAATGGAAGCTAACAAATAGAAAGTTCATTTGTGAATTAACCTTTTAAAGTTAAGAGTCCTAAGTGAAACGCTTGAACTCTGTTTCAAATTGGATTATAATAGTTGGTGTTATAGTGTATAGTGTGTAATTTGAATTTGTAATGTATTTGTACATATTGATTTTGTAATTTCAGTAAATGTTTTACCGTTTTTACCTTTCATGCCTGTTGTCTAATTTGCTTCATACCTAAAATTTTATCTATACTGTGTACTAAAGACAAATTAACAATCTCCACTTCATTTAGCAGCAGCTTCAAAGCACAAATATTCTCTTCTTTAGTTCAGATTCAATAAACAGACAACTTTATTGATTCCTTTGGGAGGTTCCCGCAGGGAAATCTCCATCGCATACAGCACTGTCAGACATACACGTACACGAATTGTATAGAAAAAAAGCGAATAAACCCCAAATACCCAACAGAAAAGAATAATAATAAATACTGTGACTGTACATACGTGGTTTGTTATTGCATAAATATTGTGATTGCATATGGTTTGTTTATTGCACATTCTTAGAGAAAAATACCAACTGCACATTATTATTGCACCCTGTTATTGCAGTCAGAGAATCAGGAAATCAGGAGACTGGCTGCCCCCCCCGTCTTTCAGTCCCTTTCCTTTTTGTCTTCCCCCCCCCAAGTGAGTGGTGGTTAAACAGTTTGCTGGCACGAGGGACAAAGGAGTTCCTCAATCTATTTGTCCTGCACTTTGGGAGGAGCAGCCTCTCGCTGAAGGTGCTTCTCTGGCTACTGATGGTTGTGTGCAGAGGGTGGCTGGCATTGTCCAGGATACCCATTAGTTTTTTCAGTTTCACAGTACTTACAGGGATTTATAGTCTCTTGTTTGCTTTGTGTGTCTCTCTACATCTTTGTCTTCGTCCTTGTCTCCTCAGAGCCTCCAGAACATGTGTCCATCAGCTTTGTAAATCACACTGGGGCGATCATTGACGGTCATCAGTACCAGCTGCAGTGTACCGTGAAGAACATAGCTCCTGTTAGACACATTGTTGTGACCTTCTACAGAGGAGAGACAGCACTGGATCAACCCCAATCCATAAGTAGTGAACGCTATAAACCAGTGAATGAGACCTTCACTCTGAACATCACTGCTAGTAAAGAACATGATGGAGCTCAGTACTGGTGTGAAGCCAAACTAGATCTCAGACCTGAAGGACCACAACCACCTCCAGTGGTGACGTTAGAAAACATCACTGCTACAGTCTACTGTGAGTCTGACAAGAAAAAAACTACTTTAACACCTTTGTTAATCATTTCACTCCACTTGCTTTGATGGATGAAGTCCTTTCATTCATTTACTGAAGCTGTTCCTAACCTGGGACCTTATAGTGACAAACACACATACAAATGTTTCCCAACTGTTTACTTCCCCTTAGCTTTAAAGAAATGTATTATTTGGTTTGCAGGTCCAAGACTTTACTGTTTTGATTTTCTCTCATAGTTCTGACCAGAATCACTTTCTCTTGCAGAATGCAGCTGTTTATAGAGCTATAGAGTTTATACTAACTCCTCGTCAACAAACTGAAGGACATTCTCCAGCACAGGTTATTGTCATTTTCCCCCTGGAGGACGCCTTAGTGCAGAGGTGTCAAACTCAATTGCACAGGGGGCCAAAACTCAAAACACACTTTAGGTCGCGGGCCGAACAGGATAAACATTTATTGAACACGCTAAAACTCAATGTTTTTTGAACATAAATATGAATAAAAACAGACAGGAATGTTATTGGAGAATACACTTTATATATATATATATATACTTTATATAACTTAAAATAATGTGCTCTCCATAAAAATATCTCTTGTCAAAATTATTAAGTTAAGTTATTAAGTTACAACTATGAACATGCTGCAAAAAAACCCTGACAAAATATAAATAAAAATTACTCTTTTCCACAAAAGTAAAAATCAAAACATTGTTTTCTTTGCTCTTGTGCCATTTTATTAAAAATAAACTTAAACTTTAAATATCTTTAAATATTTTGCCCCCCATAAAAATACCTCCTGTCAAAATCATACAAATTCAAAATAAGAGCATGGTCCAAAAAAAATTGGAAATATAAATAAAATTTGTTCAGCAAAAAAGCTTTTCAGCAAAAAATAAAAATAACAAATCAAAACATTCAGTTTTCTTTGCTCTTATGCTATTTTGTCAGAGCTGGATGCCTGGCATCTTTTCTTGGCAACAAGTTTGTCTATGTTTGGTGTAAGGTTCTGTGTTGTGGACATTCTCAGGATGGCTGTGGCTCAGTAGGTAGAGCGGGTTGTCCACGAACCAGAGGGTTAACGGTTCGATCCCCGGAATGTGCCACATGCCGAAGTGTCCTTGAGCAAGACACTGAACCCCCAGTAGCTCCCAGTGCGTGGCACTGGTGTGTGAATGTGTGTGTGCTTGTGTGAACGAATGGGTAGATGTGTCTCTGACTGTAAAGCGCTTTGAGTACCAATAGGTAGAAAAGCGCTATATAAAAGCAAGGCCATTTACCATTTACCATTCATCAGTGAGACGACTCCTGTGTGCTGTCTTTTTCATTTTCATCACTGAGAACAGCTTCTCACACAGATATGTGCTACCAAACATGCACAAGGTTCGAGCCACATGTAGACGGAGCTGAGGCATTGCTTCAGGAATAGAGCGAATGAACTGTGTGGGCCCCGCAGTGTCGTACTTTGCCTTTAGTGTTCCATTACACTGCAGCTCTATCAGCTCCATCTGAATCTGTACAGGTGCAGTTTCCACATCGATGGCAAATGGGTTGCAAGAAGCTTGAAATTCCTTTTTTGTGCTTCAAAGTCTCGGAAGTGCCGTGAGAACTCAGTGCGAAGTGCGCTCAGTTTATCAGCAAAGTGTGCATTTGGGAACATCGTTGCGCCGACTTGGTTCAGCATCACTTGGCAACAGGGAAAGTGAGGCAAGTTGCACTGGTGCATTTGTGTCTCCCATAAGAGCAGCTTCACTTGATATGCCTTCACTGCATCATACGTACATGTCAGTGATCATGCGGTCACGTCCATGGAGCTGAAGGTTCAAGACTTTGAGATGAGTTGTTATGTCAGCCAGAAACGCCAACTCACATTTCCACATCTCATCCCGCAGAACTGTGGAGTCTTTTCCTTTACTGTCCATGAACTGACAAATTTCCTTGTGTAACTCAAAAACTCTATTGAGAACTTTTCCTCGACTCAGCCAACGCACCTCTGCAATTGTATTTCTACTCAGGCTTACATTAGCCAACATCTGCTTTTTGTCTGGACACAAGACGTCGCACACCTTCATCATGCAGGTCTTCAGAAATTCTCCCTCGGTAAAAACTCTTCTACTTTCTGTAGCTTCTGCTCTGTTTTTCAGCTTATCCTGATGTTTTGTCTCGAAGTGCCGTCTTAGATTAAATTCCTTAATCACAGCCACATTAGCTCCACAAATAAGACACACGGGTTTACCAGCAATGTCAATAAACATATACTCAGCCTCCCATCGGTTTTGAAAGGTTCTGTTTTCAGAATCAACTTTTCTTGTCGCCATCGTTGGGGGCTAGCTTTGACTTTACAATAGGGTTGTATACAGCAACAGACCCTTGACTTGATTGACGTGGGAATGTTCCAGGTAACAGTAACCTATCGTTCGGCAAGGCAGCCGTTTGTGTGTTATCAGTAGGTATGGGCGATATGGAGTAAAAAATTTATCCCGATAATTTCTGGTATCTATCACGGTAACGATAAAAATGACGATAAATAAACACCAATTCAGCCTAATCTTTTTGACTATAATTCATCGGCAAGTTTTATCTGAGTTGTTGTTTTTTTACCGGACTCTTTGAATGAAGTCGACGCTGCTTCTGCATCCTTGCGCTTTTTCTGGCATTCTTCATATTCTGGTTTGTGCTTGTGTTTGAGGTGGCGGAACAAATTAGTGGTGTTACTGTTCTTTTTATGCACTATTTGTTTGCAAACCTTGCATGTTGTAATTTGCTGCTCCGCATCAGACTTTTTAAAACCAAACCAGTTCCAGATAATGGAGGTGGAGCCTCGTTTAGGAACGAGCTCCTCGCTACCCGGCGTATCCATAGACATATATACATAGACCCCTCATTGAGCGCTGTACCATATGTCAGGGTGGCCGCCATATTGGATCTGTCCCGTGAACTAATACGAGTCAATGGAATGAACATTATTAAGCGTTTTCTACAAAGTACTATAAGCATTTGCACATTCACACAGAACGTAAGGAACCAAAAACAACATCTGTAACATTAACTACTCAGAATGTAATCAGACGTTGTTTTTGGTTCGTATCAGTTTCCTGAATATATACGTTCGTGCGTGAATATGTAAATGAGAGGCATTAACTTACAGCACTTTGTAGAAGACGCTTAATAAAGTTCACTCCATTCACTCATATTGGTTCTAGGGACAGAGCTGCCCCCTCCAATATGGACGTATCGCAACAACGGGCCAACCCGCTCAATGAGGCGTCTATGTATATATGTCTATGGGCGTATCTGCTCCGCCTTCCGCCATCGTCAATTTGTCAATCTTCCACATGTGTTGGGCTGCGAGTGTGTCGCGCCCATATATACGTCATCAATGGGAATTTATCGTTTTTATCGCGGGATGACATATTCTTACCGTGGCGAATGTTTTTGACGATATATTGTAAACGATAAAATATCGCACATCTCTAGTTATCAGCGCTTCATATTGCCGGGCCATTAATAACAATAATAATAGATCTATATAAAATGATCTCGCGGGCCGGATATAATTGCACGGCGGGCCTTGAGTGTGACACATATGCCTTAGTGAGAAAGCTTTAACTTTTCTGGCTAATGTTGGTTCAAGATATCTTCCCCATCCCCCCAACATGATGCTGCCACTACCATGCCTCACAGTTGAGATGGTGTTCTTCAGCTTACAAGCTACAACCTCTTTCCTCAAACATAACATTTCACAACAATTGTTTCTAAGAGAAGACACGTCTTCTGCAGCAGGTCGAGTTTCCTTTGACTAGGCACTTAGTTAAGCTAGCAACATGATTGTTGTTTAAGTTTATTTCTAAGAAATGACAGGGGATATTCACTGGGACTCTTAAAGTCACTCTATATCCAGTATATCAGGGTCCCCCAATTAATTTACCCAAGGGTTGATTATTGTGAAACATGCCAAGCCAAGGACAAACACATTGCGGTTTTACCCATTGCGACAATATCAGTTTTTTTTTTTCATGTGGAGAGACTTTTTTTTTTTTTCTTTTTTTTTACTGGTAGTGTTTTTGGTGATGATACAATTATCATTATACCACAAGAGACAAGATACAAGATGTAGACAAAAAACACCAAGGAAGAACTTGACAAAATAAATCAGGACACACATAAAAAACACAAAATTCAGAACCATGACAATCAGTGAGAGAATGACAGCGATGGTCTGAGGCACCCTTTCTGAAGTAGCTGGCATTAAAACTGGTCGCGTGTTGACGTGCCACTTTACCGAGTACAGAGTTAGAAACATCACTGTGATGATAGAGGTACTTTAAACTATAATGTTCCTGTGTGTGTGTGTGTGTGTGTCAATGGATAATGTGTTAAAATAACTTGTTCTGTTTCTTCCTCTCTCAATCAACACACAGATGGACCTAAGCTACTTGTGTCAGCAAATGAAACCATCAAAATCGCAGCAGGAGACACTCTACGTCTGAACTGCTCGACTGAAGGAAAGCCCACACCCTCATACTCCTGGAAGCTCCCAGCAGAAAGAGCTCCCTCCTCCTTCAACGGCAGTGTTCTCACCATCCAATCTGTGGGCTCTAATCAAGGAGGGAATTATGTTTGTACCGCCAGCAACAAAGTGGAGACTGTCATTGTGAATTTTAACGTGGACGTCCAAGGTGAGTGTTTTCATTTCCAGCTTTCGAAAGTTATAGTTGTTACTGAAAAATGAGCAACCATGATTTTGCTCTCAGTATTGTTACAGAAGTTGAGAATAAATCATAATTGTAGCTACACTGGTCCAACAAAAAAGGCCATCCTTCTTACTGACGTCTTGATTTTCACCTTTATTTCTCTCTTCCACCGTGAAAACTATGAAGTAAAAGCAGAGTCCGTATGAGGCTAATGCTAACACAACTTAAATTAATAAACACTTGAAAGGTATACTGAATGCTCAAAATATATTGTAAACCACTAAGAAATTATATACAGATGCAACAAAAGCACAATTACCGTGTGTGCCCCTTGAACACAGTGTAAACAGTTACGGCCATGCACCATGACTTCCTGCCTCCATGTCTGTGGTCCCACTTCTGACCCACAATCCCACAGTTCAAACTCAAAACAGTCCAGGGCCATGTGACCATATACTTTCAAAATAAAATGTTCTCACATGAAGGTTTCTTTTTAAAATCATATCTGAAATCATTTAGGACATTGTTGCACAAGGTAATTATAATGTAACCCCTTTTACGTCTCTTATTTTTTGTCTTGTACTTATATTCCTCTTTATTAATCTTTTTAAATATTTCGTGAACTCATCTATTTGTATCATTTATAACGTATGAAATGTAAATTATATAAGCAATGAATGTGTCTCACAGACAGTTAAAATGATTCATGCAAAATCAGGAAGGAAGTTCATTTTGACTGTTTCATTTTGTATTTAATGTTCTCTTTTCTTTTTTTCTTTAATCATACATCTCACTCACCTCTGCAGTCGACTTCATCCCATACATAGTGGGGATAATAATAGCTGTCCTGATTTCCTTCGGACTGACCATGGGATACATCCAGTATAACAAACACAACCGAATGGGACAATACAACCCGAAGGATGCTATCCATTCACATACACGACACAGTCCTGTACCTGTTGAAGGTTTAATTTACATGAAGGCATGAAATGTAGATGGACCCTCTGAAACTCTACACATGAGGAAAAACTGTTTTCTAGGAAAACTTTGTATTCTACTATCAAATTCACCATGCTGATAGCTAACTTGGAGGTTATGGAGTTATGGTTCAAGTGTCAAATCGCTTTTAATGTGACCAGGACTTGACACCAACATAGGCCAATAAGCTAACAGCCTTCAAGGAAACTAGATATCACCTCATAAACATGGTGAACTAGCCAAACTGAGGTGTGTGGAATTTATTTTGCTGCAATGCTACCAACATATGTGTGCAAACACCAACTTGATGGGTGACCACTGGCTTCGCTCAGTTTTATAGCATAGATAATCAATAGGACTATACTCCCTCCCTCTTCTCATTCTCCTCACTGTGTCTCTCATCACAATGGTGGATTCATGAACATTAACATTAGCCAATGTGAGAGAGGCCTTAGTTGTTGTAAAAGTTACTCTGGGTTCCTTTGTAACCTCTCAGACTCTTACACTCTAAAAAGTAATACTGCATGTTACTTAATTAAATTGGTGAAACATTTCTACACTTAAAAATATTGAGTTCATTTGTAAACTCTCAAATAGGTTAAAACAAAACATGAGTAATGAGTAAATCTAAATAATATTTTCAATTGCGTCTGAACTAATTGACTTGGCTCAAATATCATAAACTGAGTAAATGGAACTGAAATACTGTTTTAAACACATAGAAAGCCTCAGTAGAAAGTACTTAAGAAGCTGAGTAAATATAATTAAAATTATTTGTAGGAGATAACTGCAAATTTGCAAATGACTTACTAGTCATGTACTGTGTACTGACTAATTTTTCAAAATTTTTTCCAGCATATGCACATACCAGCAGCAACATTATTTACGTTGTATAATGCAAGTAATAACCAACAAGTGCATTTCAACATGGAAATTTATTCCAATACTTCTCCACAAGAACTGATCTGTATCACAACGACACAGGGGTTCATCTGGGAATCAACAACATCCACTTCAACAAGCATCTTTTGAAATACTTCAAAAATGTTAGAGTTTTGGGATATTTAAGGTCCAAGGCATACGTCAGCCCAAGCAAGAAGCAGCAGGCTCTGCTGAGATCCCGAAAGTGGTTGAATATGATGATCCTACATCCCTGACTTGTCCATTTCCATTACCCACATGGTACAGAGCCATCATCTCTGCTGCCAGCTCTTCTTCCACATTGATTGCTAAATCATCGAAAGTCTGCAGACATTGTAAAAGAAACTGCTTAGAGCAGGCAGGATGTCACCAGAATAAAATAAATGACCAAACTGACTACATAAATTAGCTATACAAACATATGACAAATATGAATGATATGAACAACAATAATAATAATGATTTCAACACTAATGAAAAAGTATAAAAAGTACAAAAGTATTCGCTCATCTGCCTTTGCACGCATATGAACTGAAGTGACATCCCATTCTTAATCCATAGGGTTTAATTTGATGTCAGCCCACTCTTTGCAGCTATAACAGCTTTAGCTCTTCTGGGAAGACTTTCCACAAGGTTTAGGAGTGTGTTTTTGGGAATTTTTGACCATTCTTCCAGAAGCACCTTCATGAGGTCAGACACTTATGTTGGATGAGAAGGCCTGGCTCGCAGTCTTCGCTCTAATTCAGTCAGAGTTCCTTTCACTGGAACTAAGGGGCCAAGCCCAACTCCTGAAAAACAACCCCACACCGTAATCCCCCCTCCACCAAATTTCACACTTGGCACAATGCAGTCAGACAAGTACCGTTCTCCTGGCAACCGCCAAACCCAGATTCGTCCATCAGATCACCAGATGGAGAAACATGTTTCGTCACTCCAGAGAACACGTCTCCAGTGCTCTAGAGTTCAGTGGCAGCACGCTTTACACCACTGCATCCGACGCTTGGAATTGCACTTGGTGATGTATGGCTTGGATGGAGCTGCTTGGCCATGGAAACCCATTCCATGAAGCTCTCTACACACTGTTCTTGAGCTAATCCGAAGGCCACATGAAGTTTGGAGGTCTGTAGTGACTGACTCTGCAGAAAGTTGGCGACCTCTGCACACAATGCACCTCAGCATCCGCTGACCCCGCTCATGGCTGAGTTGCTGTCGTTCCCAATCTCTTCCACTTTGTCATAAATCCACTGACAGTTGACTGTGGAATATTTAGTAGCGAGGAAATTTCACGACTGGTCTTGTTGCACAGGTGGCATCCTATCACAGTACCACGCTGGAATTCACTGAGCTCCTGAGAGTGATCCATTCTTTTACAAATGCTTCTAGAAGCAGTCTGCATGCCTAGGTGCTGGATTTTAAAGAGTTGTGGCCACGGGCGTGATTGGAATACCTGAATTAATTATTTGAATGGGTGAGTGAATACTCTTGGCAATGTAGTGTATCTCAAAGATACTGAAGTAAGTCAACTGGACTAAGCTATATGTCTGTTGGTACCATATGTAGTTTTTATGTTTTTTTAAGACAGAACCCAGTCTGAGATGTTTAGGTACTCAAGAGACAGTGAACAAACACGAGCACATGTGGCATATGAAATTAAAAACAGAGAAAAAGAGACATGAGCTGAGATGCCTCAAATTCAAGCGGACTGAAAACTAAACCCAGAGAAGTCACCAAAACAGGAAATTAAGCGGTGTGCCTTCTTCAACCGAGAAGTTATATCCCTGGGAGAGGACTCGGTCGGTGTTTCGAGCAGCCTAAAAGACAACATGTTCGAGCTACACAATGTTTCAAAGAATCCTATGACTAACTTAAAATAGTGTAACACCTAGAGATGTTCAAATGCTAACAAGGCTAATTAAGTAGGTAAGCTAGCTTTGGAGAGGAATGGCTTTGTCGCGATAGCAGAGTTCGTCAACTGACATTTCATGCTCATATCAGGCTTCTGTAACTAAGGAGGGTTGTGAAAAAATATATATTTGTTCAAAATTACTCACGGTTGAGTCCGGTTGAGTCATCTTCATCTTCTGTAACTGCTTGTCCTGTGAAGGTTCAGGTTGAAATTCCATTCCGCTGTGCCCACCAAGTCTGCTAATTTAGGAAATGACGTCACTTAGTCGGTTCTGCTCTGTTTACTTGATTTTTTAAGTTATATGTCCAAAAAAATTTAGTTTACTTCTTTAGTAATTGCACTTTTTAAAACTATATTCGTAGAATATCGTCAAATGTTGTTGAAGCATACACTAATTATTACAAATATTTAAACCATGTAATCTGTGAGTCAAATATATTAAATTATTTTAAAGAAGTAAATGTGATTTACATATGTATATTTCACTCAAAGATTCTTGTTGGAGTTCTACTAATGAATTTTGATGTAGTCAAAATCAAATGCTCATGATGATATTCAGCAATTTTATTAAGCATGCATTCCTATATATTACTGTCACATTTACAGGGTTCTTAAATTTTGTTTTTTAGACTATAGGCATCTTGCTTTTGTAGTGATCTGTGTTGGTCAACCTCTCCTGTGGAGGATAACGGTCTTCTTCATTCTCCTCCATTTGTTCACAATCTGTCTGACTGTTGATTTCCTGATTTCAAACTCTTTAGAGATGGTCTTGTGACCTTTTCCAGCCGGAAGATAAACAACAATTCTTTTTCTTCAGAAAGTCTTCAGAAAGCTCCTTTGTCTGTGCCATCATACACTTTGACAAACGTGTGTTGTGTTTGGGGTTAGGGTTATGGTTAGGCCTTGAAATTAACTTATACTAGAATGTTGGTATACTGGTAATATTGGAAGTGAACGTAGTTGCATCTCACTGATATGCAATATTGGCTCATTTCCTGAATAAACATGTACACAAGTATACTATTTCTGTTTTTCTTGTTTGTTTGGGTTTTCTTTGTCTATTTTCAGGTCTAAAAAACTAAAACACTGTATATCTAAAAGAAAACACCTTTGTGGATAGGCCTTTAATCTATTTTATATTGTATTCTATCTGTCTTATATTTTTATAGATGAGTCATGTGTTTTTATGTAAAATGAAAGTGTTTTGAGAGGAAAAAAGAACTTTGAGAGATTTTGGTCAAAAGTCAAAAATGTTTCTTTAATCAGCGATTCACAGAGAGTCTAATCACAGCTTCACACAAAATGTTTATACAGATAATCTTGGTATGTGGTTTCCATGGTAATGTGAGTTCTATCAGTCCCTTGTCACTTGTAGCTCGTAACACACTCAGTGTAATGACCATGTGAAGACAGAAGAACAGGTGAGAAAACACTGTGAATCCAACCATAAAGATATTACATAAAGATGTTAAATAAAGGATAATGCATAGGTTATACATTTAATTGTCATTGTTATACAAGTCTATCTATGTGTTTTTAGTCTAAATTTGAAGGTAAGGTGAGCACAGAACACAGTTGATGATACAGTCAGTAGTATTTTTCTATCATTTTGCTGAGTAAAGCTGCACAAATGGTAGCGTTTCAAGAAAAGTACCTACAATTAAACAGCAGTAAATGTGATTTTAAACCAGTGCCACAAGTTTTGGCCTAGTTCATGAAGGAATGCTTGTAGAAGCAGACCTTCCTTATCTCTTTCCTGTGAATGTTTCCTCAATTACATACCAGGAGAGGCCATGCTCAGAGTCAGCTTTACCCGGTCTTGTTAATATGTCTAGGTTTTATTCTTTCACATGACATGAATGATATTCAGCTATTTTTATTTCTTCTTCTTCTTTTCTGGGCTACTTTAATCACTTTATTCCAGCCCCCTTCCCACTCCAGCTCATTGCCAGAGGAGACAGAACTCAATATCTTTTAATATTTAATATTTAGATTTAATATTTCTTTTTATTTTCTTTCAATAATTTTGTCATTTTGCACCTTCAAAGTGGTAGATATTTGGTCTCAAATCAAAGGGCACATACACCCACACCAAAAACTACTTTTGTTTCAAATATATAGCTTTATTGTAATCCCAGGATTGAATGCTAAAAGCTACATGTGAGAGCTTTTACAAAGCTCTGTAGTTCAGCTTTTAAGTGTCAGGAAATGGGCCTGGAGAATGATTTGATGACAGAGTAATAATGTTTTGATCCCAGTCTTGACTGAAACATAGAGACTCGAATCTACAGCTTTTATTTATGTTTACTTCTGTTTTACAAACATAAATAGTGAAAATATGAACTGAACTCAATATGATGTATTCATGTATATCTTAAAAAGTAAGAAAGACATACCCTGCACGTACTTGCTTATTTTACTTTTAACAAAATAGCTCAAATTATCCAAACATCTATATTTTTTCCTAAACTATGACACTGTACAGTGAACAGATTGATACCCTGTTGTATTTTTAATTCATTTTTATTCCCCATTGTCCCTGAAGTTCTCAAATCCAAATACAGCAACTCCTCTGCTTCTACCTGTTTAGGATAATCTAGTAAAGGACCCACAAAGTGTATATGTTCCACCCACGAGTGATTAAACTCACAGAGGATGTGACTTGATGATCTGAGATTATGATCTACCACTATCTAGTGGTGAAGCATCCGTACTACATTATTAAATGGAGGCGTCTACACAGGCTGCTGCTTTCTCACAGTCCACTCTGCATATTAAAACAATCTGAGCACCTCCTAAATTGTAACTAAACTTTGTAGCCTTAACAAACTCCACAGAGTTAAACCTTTCAGCAGCTTTGAGGATGCAAAGATGATGATGATGGCGTCTGAAGACAAAAAAATTGGTACAATTTTTATTTTATTTTCATTGTTTAAACAGGTGTGTTTTTTTTGTGCATGAATGTTCACTTAAACTCATGGTGTGTTGATTAATAACTTTTTGAAAAAAGAAAAGTTAAAAGCATGAAGCACAAATTCAAGTTGTGAATCATTGTGGCTCTGGAACCAACAGTTATTGTATCAGTGGCTGTGAGTTGTTCTAGCTTCACCACTGGAGGGAGTTGTGGTCCTTCAGGTCCCAGTTCTAGCTTGGCTTCACACCAGTACTGAGCTCTCACCACTACCTTTTTATTTAATAAAAGTAAGGAATTGGTGGGTGAGACGCCGCTGACATCTTCAAGTATTCTGTGTGTCAGTCACAGTAAAAACCCGGATGTGTCTGGTTTTTATGTGCATGGATTGTGAGTCTGATTAAACATGATCCAGTCAGTTTGTGCATAAAAATGACTCAAACTCTTGAAAGGAGACAGAGAAAACCCACGAGTAAAACAGAAATATTATACTGAGCCAATATTACATATCAGTGAGTTGCAAAACTACGTTCACTTCCAGGATTACAAGTTCATTTCAAGACCAAATTAGAGTCCACCTGTTCAGAAGTGTTTCCAGTCAACGTAATGAGACTCTGGTGTCATTCAGTGCCCTGTTTAGTGGGATTTGTCACAGTCTGATCTTTATAACACGTTTGTCAAAGTGTACGATTGCACTACACTGTTTCGTGGCAGGCAGGGTCAGTGGGGAGAACTGTTTGTGTATGTGTACTTTCCCTCCTGTTCCTCTCATCCCCTCCTCCTCCTCACTGCCTTCAGGTAGAATCAGCTTAATTAGTCTACACCTGTGGAGTGCAGCTGGCCAATCATGGAAGGGTCCAGCATAAAAGGGCTGGAAAAGTTCACAAAACCATTTCTAAAGAGTTTGAAATCAAATAATCCACAGTCAGACAGATTGTGAACAAATGGAAGAGATTTAAGACGACTGTTACCCTCCACAGGAGAGGTTGACTGACACAGATATCTGCAGCACCGCCCCCAGCTCACATCTAAAAAATAACTCCGTCAGGGAGTGGACCTTTTTCTTTTCACCGTTTCCAGTTCTCTCTCAGAGCCCAGAGATTACCATCAACAGGACAGAGGCAGCTTGTCTGCCCAGTAATCTAACCGGACATCATGTGGTTCTTTTCCATAATTGTGGTTGTTTCTCTGATGAGCTCTCTGCGTGACTTTCATGTGTCCAGCTGTGGTAAGTTTTCAGTATTTGTTGATCTAGGATTTTCATTATTCACTTTTTTAGAGAGTGATTATTATTATTCTCTTCGCTCTTTACATAGATGTACCGTACAGCTTAGTGTCCTGATCAAGTGTTTCAAGTGTGTTTAATGTTGGCGATAATACACTGCCTGGCCAAAAAAAAGTCTCCACCTGGCTTTAACTAAGCAAATAGGTACGAGCCTCCTATTGGATAATTACTGCATAAGCGATTATTTTTCAGCTGACAACAAGTTATTTAACCCCAACTGATGCAATGAGTAGCTTCTCATTTCTTAAACAACCGTGTCTAAAGACACATCCTGTGGTCGTGGAAAAGATGTTAGTCTATTTGAGAAGGGTCAACTCAGTGGCATGCATCAAGCAGAGAAAATATCTAAGGAGATTGAAGAAACTACTAAAACTGGGTTAAGAACTGTCCAGCGCATTATTAGAAACTGGAAGGATAGTGGGGAGCCATTGTTTTCCAGGAAGAGATGTGGTCAGAAAAAATCCTGATTGATTGTGATCGGCGATCACTTAAACGTTTGGTTAAATAAAGTCAAAGAAAACCAATAGTAGAACTCAGGGCTATGTTTAATAGTAAAAGTAAGAGCATTTCCACATGTACAATGTGAAGGGAACTCAAGGGGTTGGAACTGAACAGCTGTATAGCCTTAAGAAAACCACTAATCAGTGAGGATAACTGGGAAAAAGATTATAAAGATTGGACTCTGGAGCAATGGAAGAAGGTCATGTGGTCTGATGAGTCCAGATTTACCCTGTTCGAGAGTGATGGGGGCATCAGGGTAAGAAGGGAGGCAGATGAAGTGATGCACCCATCATGCCTAGTGTCTACTGTACAAGCCTGTGGGGGCAGTGCTGTGATCTGGGGTCGCTGCAGTTGCTCAGGTCTAGGTTCAGCAACATTATGTTGCCCAAAGAATGAGGTCAACATATACCTGAATATACTGAATGACCAGGTTATTCCATCAATGGATTTTTTTCTTCCCTGATGTTCACGGGCATATTCCAAGATGACAATACCAGGATTCATGGGGCTCAGATTGTAAAAGAGTGGTTCAGGGAGCATGCGACATCATCTTCACACATGGATTGGCCACCACAGAGTCCAGACCTTAACCCCATTGAGAATCTCTGGGATGTGCTGGAGAAGGCTTTGTGCAGTGGTCAGACTCCCCATCATCAATACAAGATCTTGGTGAAAAATGAATGCAACACTGGATGGAAATAAATCTGGAGACACTGGATTATTGAAACAATACCACAGTGAATGAGTGCTGTAATCAAAGTTAAAGGTGTTCCATCAACCTTTTTTTTTTTTTTTTTTTGTTTCGTGGCGATTTTTTTTATTTTTTTTTTATGGCCAGGCAGTGCATTACAACAAGACAGTACACTGAATAGTGATAATAATCCAAACCACTTGCTTCTTCAAATCTGAATTAATCCACTAGTTGTTAACATTAAACAACATATACTCTGTACTTGACTTAAGAAAATAAATTTGACTTTTCTTTTGTTCGTTATCAAAGCTTTCACTGTGTAGATCAGGATGTCAGTGTATTTATTATACTAACCCAGTTATTGAAGCTAAAAATTGTCAAATCTTAAATCACATCATCTATAACTGTATCAATTTATTAATTATTAATTATATTATTAATATGATTGTTATCTAAAATAGTTGTGGATCATTTTAGGTTGCCAGGTAACACATTATATAGTGTATATATAGTACTTTAATGTTTGGTTTCATTCATGAAGGACATTATGTGTGAAGATGTTTCACAGCAGTTATTGTTTATCTTACAGATTTCAGCTGTGCAGATAAACCTGTATTCACTCCATCCAGTCTGGTAGTAAAGTATGGAGACCCAACCTCTGCTACATGTGTTCCTTGTAATAATTCCTGCCAGGACATCGTATCTGGTTTGGAAAAACCTCAGGGAGTGGTAACAGGAAATGGAAATACATTGGTGTGGAGCGTTGACAGAGTGACTGAATGGGACTCAACTATCATCTGCTATTACAGCACTGATGATAAAATGTGTTGTACCAACCTGCCTGTAACTGTCTACCGTAAGTAAACTTGACCAAAACACTTTTAACATTGATGGATTTATCATTTATGATCAGAATGTATTCTCTTCTTTAGTTCAGATTCACACTAGTTACAGGGATTTGTAGTATCTACTTTGCTTTGTGTGTGTCTCTACATCTTCGTCCTTGTCTCCTCAGAGCCTCCAGAACATGTGTCCATCAGCTTTATAAATCACACTGGGCCGATGATTGAGGGTCATCAGTACCAGCTGCAGTGTACCGTGAAGAACGTAGCTCCTGTTAAAGACCTTGTTGTGACCTTCTACAGAGGAGAGACAGCACTGGATCAACTCCAGTCTAAAAGTAGTGAACGCTATAAACCAGTGACTGAGACCTTCACTCTGAACATCACTGCTAGTAAAGAAGATGATGGAGCTCAGTACTGGTGTGAAGCCAAACTAGAACTGGGACCTGAAGGACCACAACCCCCTCCAGTGGTGAAGTCAGAAAACATCACTGCTACAGTCTACTGTGAGTCTGACAAGAAAAAACTACTTTAACACCTTTATTAATAATTTTACTCCACTTGCTTTGATGGATGAAGTCCTTTCATTCATTCATTGAAGCTGCTTCCGTGACCAGAATCACTTTCTGTTGCAGAAGGCAGCTGTTTATAGAGCTATAGAGTTTATACTAACTGATCATCAAAAAACTGAAGGACATTCCCCAGCACAGGTTATGGTCACTTTCCCTTTGGAGGACCCCTTAGTCAACAAGCTTTAACTTTTTTGGCTAATGTTGGTTCAAGATATTTTCTTGCAGAAAGCCATCCCTATAACATGATGCTACCACTACCATGCCTCACAGTTGGGATGGTTTTCTACAGCTTACAAGCTACAACCTCTTTCCTCAAACATAACTTTTCACAACAATTGTTTCCAAGAGATGACATGTCTTCTGCAGCAGGTTGCGTTTCCTTTGACTAGGCACTTGGTTAGGCTAGCAACATGATTGTTGTTTAAGTTTATTTCTAAGAGATGACAGTGAGCAGAACATCTAAAACATTTTACACTTAAATGTTTTTATCTCAGTGACTTTTATTCACTGGGACTCCGAAACCTCTTAAAGTCACTCTACATATATCAGGGTCCCCCAATTAATTTACTAAAGGGTCAAATATTGTGAAGCATTTACATTTACATACCACAATAAGACTTACAAATGGACTGTCACACCTAAGTCAGTGAGAGAATGACAGCGATGGTCTAAGGCAACATTTCTATTTCTTCCTCTCTCAATCAACACACAGATGGACCTAAGCTACTTGTGTCAACAAATGAAACCATCAAAATCACAGCAGGAGACACTCTACGTCTGAACTGCTCGACTGAAGGAAACCCCAGGCCCTCATACTCCTGGAAGCTCCCAGCAGAAAGAGATAACTCCTCCTTCATCGACAGTGTTCTCACCATCCAGTCTGTGAGATCTGATCAAGGAGGGAATTATGTTTGTACCGTCAGCAACAAAGAGGGGACTGTCATGGTGAACTTTTACGTGGACGTCCAAGGTGAGTGTTTTCATTTCCAGTTTTCGAAGGTTATAATTGTTACTGAAAGCTGAGTAACCACAATGTTGCTTCCAGTACTGCTACAGCAGTTGAGAATAAATAATAATTCATGTGAAACCAGGAAGGAAGTTCATTGTGACTGTTTCATTTTGTATTGAGAAAGCTCCTTTGTCTGTGCCATCATACTCTTTGACAAACATGTGTTGTGAAGATCAGACTGTGACAAATCCCTGATTTTTTTATTTATTTTTTTTAACAAAACAGGGCACTGAACAACACCAGAGTCTCCGTTGGTTGGACACATTTCTGAACAGATGGACTGTAATTTAGCCTTGAAATGACTTGTAGTCCTGGAAGTGAACTTACTTTTGCAACTCACTGATATGTAATATTGGCTCATTTTCCTGAATAAACAAATACACAAGTATAACATTTCTGTTTTCTTTGTTTGTTTGGGTTTTCGTTGTCAACTTTCAGGTCTAAAAAACTCACAAAAACCTTTAAGCAACACTGTATATCTGAAAGAAAACACATTGGTGGACAGGCCTTCAATCTATTTTATATTCCATTCCATCTATTTTATATTTTATGGATGAGTCACATGTTTTTATGTAAAGCGAAAGTGTTTTGTGATGGAAAAAGAACTGTGAGAGACTCTGGTCAAAAGTCAAAAGGTTTCTTTAATCAGTGATTCACAGAGAGTCTAATCACAGATTCTCTCTGGAAAGAAGCTCCTCTGGCTGTCTCACCTGTACACATAACGTTTATACAGATAATCTTGGCATGTGGTTTTAATGCTAATGTGAGTTCTATCAGTCTGTTATCACTTTTTGCTTGCAACATCCTCAGTGCAATGACCGTGTGTCTGTGTATCTAGTCTAAAGTTGAAGGTAAGGTGAACGTAGAAAACGATCAATAGTAGTAGTATTTTTCTATCAAGTAAAGTACCTAATATTAAACAGCAGTAAATGTGTCTTTAAACCACTGCCGTCCACACACAAGTTTTGGCTTATAGTTTGTGGAGGAGTGTTTTTTCCAGAAGCAGACCATCCTTATCTCTTTCCTGTGAATGCTTCCTCAATTACATACCAGGATGGGCCATGCTCAGAGTCAGCTTTACCCAGTCTTGTTAATATATCTATGTTTCATTCTTTCACATGACATGAATGATATCCAGCTATTTTTATTTATTCTTCTTTTCTGGGCTGCTTTAGTCAGTTTATTCCAGACCAACTCCCACTCTAGCTCATTGCCAGAGACAGAACTCCATATCTTTTAATATTTAGATTTAATATTTCAGTTTACTTTCTTTCAATAATTTTGTCATTTTTTCATTTCAAATATATAGTTTTATTGTAATCCCAGGTTTGAATGGTACAAACAGGAAAAACACCGAGGAGGGATGTGAGAGCTTGTACAGAGCTCTGTAGTTCAGCTTTTCAATGTTGGGGAAATGGGCTTGGAGAATGATTTCATTACAAAGTAATAATGCTTCGATTAGTCTTTTGACCGAAACATAGAGATTCATTCAAGTCTTCAGCTTTTATTTATGTTTACTTCTGTTTTACGAACATAAATAGTGAAAATATGAACTGAACTAAATATGATGTATTCATATCTTAAAAAGTAAGAAAGACAATCCCTGTATTGTACTTTAACTTTTAATAAAATAGATGAAATTATCCAAATATCTATATTTTTTCCTAAACTATGACACTGTACAGCGACCAGATTGATACCCTTTTGTATCTGTTATTCATTTTTATTCTCCTTTGTCACTGAAGTTCTCAAACTCAAACACAGAAACTCTACTGCTGCTGCCCTGATGGTCTGAGATTACAGTCTACCACCATCTAGTGGTGAAGCATCAGTACTACATTATTGAATGGAGGCATCGCATCTACACAGGCTGCTGCTTTCTCACAGTCCTCTCTGCATAATAAAACAATCTGAGCACCTCCTAAATTGTAACTACACTTTGTAACCTTAACAAACTCCTCAGAGTTAAACCTTTCAGCAGCTTTGAGGATGCAAAGATTATGATGATGGTGTCTGAAGACAAAAAATTGGTAAAATTTTTATTTTATTTTTATTGTTTAAACTGGTGCCTATTTTTTGTGCATGAATGTTCACTTAAACTCATGGTGTGTTGATTAATTACTTCTGGAAAGAAGAAAAGTTAAAAGCATGAAGCACAAACTCAAGCTGTGAATCATTGTGGCTCTGGAACCAGCAGTTACTGTATCAGTGGCTGTGAGTTGTTCTGACTTCACCACTGGAGGGAGTTGTGGTCCTTCAGGTCCCAGTTCTAGCTTGGCTTCACACCAGTACTGAGCTCTTACCACTACCTTTTTATGTACTAAAAGGAAGGAAGTGGTAGGTGAGGCACCGCTGACATCTTCAAGTATTCTGCTGTCTCAGTCACAGTAAAAACCCAGATGTGTCTGGTTTTTATGTGCATGGATTGTGACTCTGATTAAACATGATACAGTCCCACTCTAAAGTTTTCTACCTTTGTGCATAAAAATGACTCAAAATCTCAGTGGATTTTCGCTCAAGTCCTGAAAGTAGACAAAGAAAACTCAATTAAACGAGTAAAACGGAAATATACTTGTGTATTTGTTTATTCAGGATAATAAGCCAATATTATATATCAGAGAGTTGCAAAAGTAAGTTCACTTCCAGGATTACAAGTAGCTTTCAAGGCCAAATTAGAGTCCATCTGTACAGAAGTGTTTCAAGTCAACGTAGTGAGACTCTGGTGTCATTCAGTGCTCTGTTTAGTTAAAAAACAAATCAGGGATTCATCATGATGAAAGACACAGTGAGGAGAATGAGGGGAGGGAGTATAGCCCTAATGATTACCTGTTCTGTAAAGCTGAGCGATACGTGCTGGTGGTGACCCATCAAGTTGGTTCACCATGTTTATGAGTTGATGTCTAGTTTCCTTGTAGGCTGTTAGCTTATTGACCTGTGTTGGTGTTAAGACCCGATCACAAAAAAAGTGTTTCGCCATTTGCCCATGACTCCATAACCTCCAAGTTAGCTATCAGCATGGTGAATTTGATAGTAGAATACAAAGCTGTTCAAGAAAAATGTTTTTCCTCATGTGTACAGTTTCAGAGGGTCCATCTGCATTTCATGCCTTTATGTAAATTTAACCTATAACGGGTAGAGGAATGTGTCTAACGGAAAACATCCTTCAGGTTGTCACTGTCATCTCTTAGAAACAAACTTAACCACTTAAGTATCCAATTCGGTTGTGTTTGTAGTATTGGATGTATCCCATAAGGAGTCCGAAGGAAACCAGGGCACCAGCATTTATTATCCACAGTATAATGTATGGGAGGAAGCTGGCTGCAGAGGTGGGTGAGAGGTACGGTTAAAGGAAAAAAAGAAAAGAGAGAAAGAAAAGACGTCAGAAAAATACAACATGAAACAGTCACATTGAACTTCCTGGTTTTACATGAATTATTTTTTATTCTCAACTGCTGTACTGCAATACTGGAAGCGACATTGTGGTTGCGCAGTTTTCAGTAACAATTATAACCTTCGATATCTAGAAATGAAAACACTCACCTTGGACGATCACGTTAAAATTCACAGTGACAGTCTCCACTTCGTTGCTGACGGTACAAACATAATTCCCTCCTTGATCAGAGCCCACAGACTGAATGGTGAGAACGTTGTCGTTGAAGGAGGAGTTATCTCTTTCTGCTGGGAGCTTCCAGGAGTATGAGGGTCTGGGGTTTCCTTCAGTCAAGCAGTTCAGACGTAGAGTTTGTCCTGCTATGATTTTGATGTTTTCATTTGCTGACACAAGTAGCTTAGGTCCATCTGTGTGTTGATTGAGAGAGGAAGAAATAGAACAAGTTATTTCAACACAATATTTACTGACACACACACACACATTGGAACATTATAGTAGAAAGTACCTCATTACTGTCATCACAGTGATGTTTCTAAGTCCGTACTCAGTAAAGCAGCACTTCAGCACTATGCATGTTACCAGTTTTAATGCCAGCTACTTCAGAAATGTTGCCTCAGACCATCGTTGTCATTCTCTCACTGACTAAGGAGTGAAAGTCTATTTATTTTGGACCATTTGTAAGTCTTGTTGTGGTATAATGATAATAACAACAATAACAACACTACCAATAACAAAACCCTGATATACTGTATGTAGAGTGACTTTAAGAGGGTTCAGAGTTCCAGTGAATAAAAGTCACTGAGATAAAAAACAGTTAAGAGTAAAATGGTTTAGATGTTCTGCACACTGTCATCTCTTAGAAATAAACTTAAACAACAAGCATGTTGCTAGCTTAACGAAATGCCTAGTCAGAAGAAACTCGACCTGCTGCAGAAGACATGTCATCAAAACTTCAATTGCTGTGAAATGTTATGTTTGAGGAAAGAGGTTGTAGCTTGTAAGCTGAAGAACACCATCCCAGCTGTGAGGCATGGTAGTGGTAGCATCATGTTGTAGGGATGGCTTTCTGCAAGAAGGTATCTTGAACCAACATTAGCCAGAAAAGTTAAAGCTTGCTCACTAAGGCGTCCTCCAAAGGGAAAGTGACCATAACCTGTGCTGGGGAATGTCCTTCAGTTTGTTGATGATAGTGGGGGAACAGCATAAACTCTATAAACAGTTGCCTTCTGCAACAGAAAGTGATTCTGGTCAAAACTATGAGAGAAAACCAAAACAGTAAAGTCTTGGACCTGCAAACCAAATCATAAAGCTCTGTAAAGCTGAGGGGACGTGGACAGTTAGGAAATATACACTACCAGTCAAAAGTTTTAGAACACCACTTTTTTCATGTTTTTACTGAAAATTATTCAGTTTAGTGTCTCATTGCACTCTCAAATGAAAGAATAGAACAAATTAGCAATTTGAGTTGAAAAACAAATCATGGAATCAATTTATAGACCAAAATATATTCTAAACTTTTGACTCATCAAAGCAGCCACCTTTGGCAGATATAACAGCTGAACACACTTGTGGCATTCTTTCTACAATAGAAATTAGATATTCTTCAGAAAGTTCTTCCCAACTCTGTTGCAGAAGTGGCACTTGTAGGTTGCTTGGCTTTCACTCTTCTGTCCAGTTCATCCCAAACCAGCTCGATGGGGTTTAAGCCTGGAGACTGTACTGGCCACTCCATGTTTTCAAGCTTACCATCTTGTTCTTTTTTCCTGAGGTAGTTCTGGCATAGCTTGGACTTGTGTTTTGGGTCATTATCTTGCTGTAGGATGAACCTCTGACCAACTAGGCGCATACCAGACTGTATTGCATGGCGCTGCAGAATGCTGTGGTAGCCCTTTTGGTTCAGGATGCCTCTCACTCTGTACAAGTCACCGACCCTGGATCCAGCAAAACAGTCCCAGACCATCACACTTCCTCCTCCATGTTTGACAGTTGATGTCACACACTGTGGAACCATCCTCTTGCCTACTCGACGGCGTACAAAGATCTTGCGTGATGAACCGAAGATTTGAAATTTTGATTCATCAGTCCATAATACCTTCTTCCCTTCTTCAGTAGTCCAATGGCGGTGTTTCATGGCCCAGGCGAGACTCTTTGTCTTATTCTGACATCCTAGCAATGGCTTTCTTGCTGCAACTTGTCCTGTCAAACCTGCAGCTCGAAGTCTTCTCTTCACAGTTGAAACTGAGACTTGCTTACTACGACCACTATTAAGCTGTGCTTGAAGCTGTTGTCCTGTGAGCCGCCTATCACGCAAGCTGTTAACTCTCAGAAGCTTGTCCTCTGATTCAGTTGTGGCTTTGGGTCTGCCAGACCTCTTCCTGTCAGAGTTTCCCCCAGTTTCTGAGTCCCTTTTGATGGTGAAGAAAACTGTACTCACTGACACCTTGACTTTCTTTGCAATTTCCCTGTAGGAAAGACCTACATTTTTAAGTGTTATGATGGTCTGTCTCTCTTCCATTGTTAATTGCCTTTTTCTCACCATTTTTGTAGCAACACACTACTTTCTGCAGTACAATACTGTTCACTGATGCTCATGAGGGTCTGGTACCACAGTGTGTTCCAACACTACTTTTATGCAGACAGAGGGAGTAATCAAGAAAAGTTGGAACACCTCCAGTAGCATTAGTAGCACCAGCGTTCAAGGCTGATTCAACCTTCATTGCTGCAGAACAGCTTTAAATTGTTAACCCACTTCGTGTTCCCTGAAACAGGCCTTTTTGTATAATTCTGAAATGTACATTATTTTTCAGTTTTGGGTAACCAAACCTTTTTTTTTTTTTTTTAAACCTCTGGCTGTTCAGTACTTGCCTTTGTACCATTTCAAGCTATTCATTGGACTTGCACGACTTGAATTGCAATAAATAACTGGTAAAATTAGGGTGTTCTAAAACTTTTGACCGGTAGTGTATGTATGTGTGTTTGTCACTATAAGATCCCAGGTTAGGAACAGCTTCAATGAATGAATGAAAGGACTTCATCCATCAAAGCAAGTGGAGTGAAATGATTAACAAAGGTGTTAAGTAGTTTTTTCTTGTCAGACTCACAGTTGACTGTAGCAGTGATGTTTTCTGACTTCACCACTGGAGGGAGTTGTGGTCCTTCAGGTCCTAGTTCTAGTTTGGCTTCACACCAGTACTGAGCTCCATCATGTTCTTTACTAGCAGTGATGTTCAGAGTGAAGGTCTCAGTCACTGGTATATAGTCGTATTTACTTATAGACTGGGGTTGATCTAGTGCTGTCTCTCCTCTGTAGAAGGTCACAACAAATTGTGTAACAGGAGCTACGTTCTTCACGGTACACTGCAGCTGGTACTGAAGACCCTCAATCATCGGCCCAGTGTGATTTACAAAGCTGATGGACACATGTTCTGGAGGCTCTGAGGAGACAAGGACAAACACAAAGATGTAGAGAGACACATAAAACAAACTAGAGACTATAAATCCCTGTAACTACTGTGAATCTGAACTAAAGAAGAGAATAAATTCTGATTATAAATGATAAAACAATCAATGTTAAAAGTGTTTTGGTCAAGTTTACTTACGGTAGACAGTTACATTCAGGTTGGTACAACACTGTTTATCATCAGTGATGTAATAGCACTTGATAGTTGAGTCCCATTCAGTCACTCTCTTAATGGTCCACACCAATGTTGTTCCATTTTTTGTTACCACTCCCTGAGATGTTTCCAAATCAGATACGGTGTATTGACAGGAATTATTACAAACAACACATGTAGCAGAGGTTGGGTCTCCATACTTCACTACCAGACTGGATGGAGTGAATACAGGATAATGTGAACAGATGTAATCTGTAAGATAAACAATAACTGGTGTGAAACATCTTCACACACAATGTCGTTCATGAATGAAAACAAACATTAAAGTACAAACATTAAATTCTGTCTGATTATGTCTGTCATTTTGATCTCTCTCTTTATATATTTGTTTATTGCTAATTAACCACAGAAATCAATCAATAAACTTATAGAGCATGTGGTTTAAGGTATCTCTGGACGTTTTCAGCAAAGCATATTTGTGTTGTCATTAGCTTCCATGACTTAATGTGATCTACTTTCTTGGTTTGTTATATTATCTTACATATATACAGTCCATGGATGACGGTGTACACCACAGGTGGATTACAATAAAAGAAAAATTAAACTGGTCTTTGTGGTTAAACAAACAATATATTGAAATACTTCTTCTAATAATTAAATAAATAAAACTTACCACAGCCGGACACATGGAGGTCACGCTGAAAGGTCATCAAAGAAACAACCAAGACTATGGAAGAGAACAACATTATGTCCTGTTAGTTTTGTGGGTAAACAAGCAAACAGTCTGTCTGGTGGTGATGATCGCTGGATGGAGAGGGTCCCAATAAGTAGAAGTGATGAAAATAGTAAGAACCACTTCTTTTTCATTTACTATTAAAAGGGGAAGTGGTAGGTGGGGCACTGCTTTCTTCAAGTATTCTGTGTGTCAATCACAGCAAAAACCTGAAAGTAGCTTGTTTTTATGTGTGCAGGTTTGGAGTCTGATAAAACGGCGTACAGTGGAACTAACCCAAACCTTCTTCAGACTCTTATATATTTCGGCATAAAAATTACTCAAAACAGCAAGTAGACAAAGAGAACCCAATCAAACAAATGAAACAGAAATATTATACTTGTCTTCTTGTTTTGTAATCGCCTGGAGCCTATCCCAGCTGTCATCGGGCGAGAGGCGGGGTACACCCTTGACAGGTCGCCAGTCTACTGCAGGGCTAACACAGAGAGACAGACAACCATTCACACTCACATGCACACCTACGGCCAATTAAGAATCACCAGTGAACCTAAAGAGCATGTCTTTGGGTGGTGGGAGGAAGCTGGAGTACCCGGAAAGAACCTACGCAGACGCAGGGAGAACATGCAAACTCCTCATCTATAGACAGACAGACAGACAGAGAGACAGATAGATAGATAGATAGATAGATAGATAGATAGATAGATAGATAAAATTCACACAATAGTCCACAGTGTCATCTGTCACACACAGATGAGGAGTTGTACAGACTGATGGCTTGAGGCAAGAAAGATTTCCTGTCGCGTTCTTTGAGACAATGAAGAAGTTGTCTGAGCCTTCTGAAGAAGGTGCTCCGTTGCCTGTCTCTTATATGGTGGAGAGGGGTGGTCAGGGGTATCCATGATTGAAAAAAGTTTGTTGAGTGTCCTCCTCTCCACCACTGATTCAAATGTTTCCTGTCTGCAGCCAATGATGGAGCCAGCCTTCCTGATCAGTTTGGTCAGTGTTGGCGTCACTGGCTGTAATGCTGTTCCCCCAGCAGACCACAACAGAGAAAAGTGTGCCGGCCACAAGAGACTGGTAGAAATTTTCCAGCATCTTGCTGCACACCTTGAAGGACCTCAGCTTCCTTAGGAAATAGAGTCTGCTGCAGCCCTTCTTGTACACAACTGTACTGTTGGTCCTCCAGTTCAGGCTGTTATCGATGGTCACTCCCAGGTATTTGTAATGCTCCACCACCTCCACGTCCCTACCAAAGATGCTGAGGGTCAGAGGAGCTGTTCCATTACTCCTGAAGTCAATCACCAACTCTTTGGTCTTGTCCACATTAAGCAGCAGGTCATTCTATCTAGCCCACTACCCCAACATTTGTCCACCAGCCCTTTATACTCCTTCTCATCCCGTCCACCGTTTATACACCCTACAACTGCAGAGTCATCAGAAAATGTCTGTATCTGACATGGTAAGGTGAACAGGAATGGAGAAAGCACAGTGCCCTGTGGGGCTCCTGCACCACTCAACACCACATCAGACAGAACATGACCAAAACACACAAACTGTGGCCTGTCTGTCAGGTAGTCAGCGATCCAAGAGACAGTGGACGCACCAACACCCATCGACCGCAGCTGTTACCCTCCACAAGAGTGATCGACCAACAAAGATCACTACAAAAGACTCTCTACTACTCTCTCTACTGTCTTGCTCTCTCTGTTTCATAAAAAAACATTCCTTCACTTTTTAAGGTTGCACTTTTTTAAGTTTTTATCCAATGAGTTCATGCTTTTGACTTTATTCAACACAATCTGATCAATCATTTATTCACTTTCTTTCTCTCTGTCTCATAAAACCAGGATGCTGTAGTTTGTTTTACGATTACCTGCTGCAGAATATACATTTCTGTTAAGTCATCTTTTAAAGGTATTTATCATGTTTCCTCTATCTTAATTTTATTTAATTCCCTTCCTTGAAGATGGGTGGTTTGTGATTATTTTCTGTGTCAAAACGGCAGGACCACTTTCTTGTCCCACTCTAGCTCGCGTGTTGTTGTTTGGACAAGCTGTCTGAGCAGGGGTACCTCCTTAAACATACTTACAATGAACTCAGTAGTCAAAGAAATCTTCCAAGGATGATGGAGATGATAATCACTTAAACATTAAAACGTTTGAAGACAATTTGGATACGCCCTGTATAAAAATAGGCTACACTTGCGATTGAGTCACGCTGCAGTAACCATGTATTTACTCTGCACACATTTTCAGTTCTGCAAACGAAGGAACCAAACAAACAAAAAGAGGCATAAAAACATTCAGACACGGGTCAGTGGTCATTACTAACGAATGGGGAAGAAATGTGATCTCTGTGATTGGTGGCCAATGCTCTGGTTTAACTGCCGATCTCTTGGGATTTTCACCACAACTGTAGCATTTACTCACAACGATGAACAAAACAAAAACCAACAAGTGAGCGGCAGCACTTCTGCAAACAGGATCCACCTGTTAATGAGATCAAAGGAGACTGTGCAGACTCAAACAACGACTATTTTCGAGCTTTGTGAGGAGAACATCACGTTGTAAGACTGGAAATACGTATCATCAGCATAAAGCCATGGAGCCAAAATGCCTTGTGTCAACAGTCAACAAACATGACTGCCATCTTTCCAGAGAGCCCTTCCTGAAGTACGAACCAGAAGAAGTCATATTTAAACTTCAGCTTTCAGGCCCGTTGAAGAACATTGAGTGACATCTGCCTTGTCTCCATCTTTGGTTGATTCCTTCACACTCTGTTGTCATTTCTTCCTCCTCATTGCTTAGCTGTTTTATAGTGTTTATTCCGACCACCCACCCACTCGAGTTTATTCCCAGAGGAAGGAGATCATTTGAAACACGATGTAGTTTGTACATCACAGTCTGACATCTGACGTCTTGCTGATGGCTGACTGAAAATTGTTGGTGCTTCTGGTTTGTTGTCTGGAGCAGAAGACACTTCCTGTTCTGCAAAGTCAAGGAAACACTGGCTGATTAAAGATATGTTAAATGTGGAGGGAAATGCTGCATTAAAATTTAGTTTGTTTTTGTGTCACACACACACATTCACTCATACATTTACACTCATAGAAGGCAGACTGACTGACATACACCGATCAGCCACAACATTAAAACCACTGACAGGAGCAGTAAATACCATTGACCATCTTATGACAATTCAGTGTTCTGCTGGGAAACTTTTGGACCTGGCATTCATTCATGTGGATGTTACTTAGACATGTAGCACCCACCTAGACCAGACCAGGCACCCCCACCCCATAGCAATGACGGTACTTGATGGCAGCAGCCATCTCCAACAGGATGGCACAGGCACACACACAAAAATGCTTTGGGAACAACTAAAACAACAAACAAATATGAAAAACAGCACAAGGTGTTGACCTGACCTCCACATTCACTAGATACTATGGAAACAACCAACACGTGTGAACCGAAGATGTAAGAGGTCTCTCTACTGGTGCACTGTCGACCTTCTTTGTTAAACAGGAGTTAGTATAAACTCTGGTCAGAACTATGAGAGAAAAGTTGCAAAAGTAAGTTCACTTCCAGGATTATTAAGTTAATTCCAGTTCAGAAGTGTTTCCAGTCAATGTAATGAGACTCTCAGGAATTTGTCTGATCTTCACAACACATGTTTGTCAAAGTGTATGATGGCACAGACAAAGGAGCTTTCTGAAGACTTTAGGAAAAGAGTTGTTAATCATCAGGCTGGAAAATGTCACAAAACCATCTCTAAAGATTTTGGAATCCACAGTCAGACAGATTGTGAACAAATGGTGAACAAATGGAGAAGATTTAAGACAACTGTTACCCTCCACAGGAGAGGTTGACCGACACAGATCACTACAATAGTCTGTTCTATTCAGTTTCACTTTCACTATCAAGGCTAATTTATTAAATGGTTTTCCACAGATGACGCTACTGGATATCTGCAGCCCCACCCCCAGTTCACATCCAAAAAAAAAAAAAAAAAAAACTCCAGCAGGGAGTGGACCTTTTTATTTTCACCATTTCCAGTTCTTTCTCAGAGCTCGGAGATTTACCGTCACCAAGACAGAGGCGCTCCACAAATATAACCGGACATCATGTTGTTCCCTTCCATAGTTTTGGTTGTTTCTCTGATGAGCTCTCTGCGTGACTTCCATGTGTCCAGTTGTGGTAAGTTCTGGGATTTTCATTGTCCTCCTTTTTAGAAAGCAATTGTTTTTCTCTGTATAGTGTGTGCGTGGGGTCAAACACTTATGTATTTGCAACATGTTTATCTGTCGTTTGTCGCACATACATATCTGTAGTTTAACAACTGTAAACCTGAGAAATGTGACCATAAATAAAACTGAACACATCACTAGAGCACAAATTAACGTCTCAATTTTTACATGTCTCACAAATTATCACTAAGAGTTTGTGCTCCTTGCACAGAAGCCTGGTGTACTGGGAACACCAGCTGCTGACTTTTCTTATCTTTGGAAACTGGACGTTTCCTCTTATTTTGTTCCTCCTGTCTAATGTCCTCTAGTGGCTGCGCGGTGTCTGTGTTTGTTTTTCTTTTAGCCCACATCTTCCCATTGCCTCAATATGCTTTTGGAATTTGGGCACGCCCTCCACACACCTCTTTATATGTAGGATAGCACGCTGTTTGCTGGCGTATATTGTTCCCACCACCCATATAATGTGGGTGTTGTGTGGTGAAGTTGGTGAAGGCCACATCCAGCATATTGCACCAGAGAACCATGGGCAACCTCCTGGTTCTCTGCTTATATAAGTAGTTGCTAACCATCCATTGTGTCCACTCCTCCTTTTGTTTTGTTGTAGTACTGGATCGCTTCTGGTTTCTTCTTCTGACTACTGTCATCCACTACTTTGTTATCATGCACGGTGCTCAGTAGGACAACAGCCTTCCCTACTTCTGCACATAGCTCACCGTTGTCATGTTGCCATTGAATCCAGATTCTGAGCAATGAATCTTGCATGATTCAGAAGGCTTTATGATAGATGGCATGTCCAGCTTGTTCTGGTGAAGAGTCACAACGATGGTCAGGTTCTTCTCCAGGAGCTTTTTAACCAGAGGGACACTGGTGAAGGAGATGTCCATTGTGATGTTGTGACCTATGAGAGGGTGAAAAAGATTTTAAATATACTCAATATAGAATTCTCTAAATTCTACAACTATAATCCTTTACATTGCATTCTACTATTAATAAATCATACTAAATATTATAATTTGAAGAAATACATTTATTTACTATTAATAATATTAATGAATATCAGGTGCGATTGGAGTGAGGAGGACTGGTTAAATATTTTGTCAAATACAGGGAAACACATGAGAGAGGCGAAGGGGAAATTCATTCAATATAAGATAATTCATAGATTTTATTTCACTCCTTCAAAACTTCATAGAATGGGCTTGATAGGAAATAATCTATGTTGGAAGTGTCAGTGTGAAATAGGGACATTTTTACATGTACTGTGGGGATGTAAGCTAGTGTACCCGTTTTGGGAGAAAGTAGTGGAACATGTGAGTAAATGGCTCGGTGTGGCGATACCTGTATCACCAAGACTGTGTTTGTTAGGGGATCAAATGGAGATGCCAAATATATCTAAATATGAACGGGGGGTTTTAAAAGTTGGGATGGTTACAGCTGCCCGAATAATTCTTAGAGTATGGAAGAGTACAGTCGCCCCAGATGTTAAAAAATGGATGGAAATGATGTCAGAAGTTGCATCATATGAATGCATGTTAGCTAGAATTAACAACAAAGATGAACAATTTAGGAGGACCTGGGGACGTATTTTTTTGTAGGTAGGGCATATGGAGAAATTTGTAGACATGGTGCTGAATGTTTATTTTGGTTGTTTCAAAAATGAAAATGTAGATTTGCAGGAGGCCGTTGTTTATATGATTGTATGCTGGATATACTGTCTGTTAATGTTGGTGTCAATGTTTGTTCCAGAGTTTGATTGTATGTTTATGTATGTATGAATAAATAAAAACTTTAATGACAAAAAAATAATATTAATGAATAAAAAACACAATATGAAGTACTGCAAATAAATAAATAAATAAATAAAAAATGCAGGTATTGTGCTAAAACCTTTTTGACAAGTAATGCATTCACTCTCAAGGTAACCTAAACCTAAACCGTTTCCAATATAACAGTAGAATGACTGAAAAACAATACTTACATGTGTTAGATGTGCATAGGGAGCTGTGCTGAGCTGTGAAATGTAGTAGTAAATGCATGTGGGTTGTTTCTGACCCATGTGTGCTTGTTCACTAAGAGAAAAATGAAAAATCAAAATGATGATTGGTGCCAAACAAAAACAAGATATTTACTGCATACCTGGAATAGTAAATGATAACATAAATGTATTTCAAAGATATATTATAGAAATAACAAACAGTAAGAAAGGAAAAAAGTAAATAACCCATAATACATTTGACTTTTCTTTTGTACGTTATCAAAGCTTTCACTGTGTACATCAGGACGTCAATATCTTTATTATACTAACACAGAACTACAGTTGTTAAAGCTATAAACAGTCAGATCTTCAATCACATTATCTATAACCGTATCAACTTATTATTACATATTTATTAATTATTAATTATATTATTATGAGCTAACATACTGTAAAATTAAAACACATTAGTGAGTTAAATGTGCACAAAATCAGAAACTGAAAACAAAACAACTGCTAATGTGTTGATAGATCATTTTAGCTTGCCAGGCAACCTCACAAGGAGTCATTGATATTTTATTTAGACAAAAAAATATATGAATACAGTTCATTAACAACACTATAACAAGATACAGTATACATAGTACTTTAATGTTTGGTTTCTTTCATGAAGGACATTGTGTGTGAAGATGTTTCACAGCAGTTATTGTTTATCTTACAGATTACAACTGTGCAGATAAACCTGTATTCACTCCATCCAGTCTGGTAGTGAAGTATGGAGACCCAACCTCTGCTACATGTGTTCCTTGTCATAATTCCTGCCAGGACGTCGTATCTGGTTTGGAAAAATCTCAGGGAGTGGTAACAGAAAATGGAACTACGTTTGTGTGGACCGTTGACAGAGTGACTGAATGGGACTCAACTATGACGTGTTACTATACTGGTGATAAACAGTGTTGTACCAACCTGCCTGTAACTGTCTACCGTAAGTAAACTTGACCAAAACACTTTTAACATTGATGGTTTTATCATTTATAATCAGAATTTATTCTCTCCTTTAGTTCAGATTCACAGTAGTTACAGGGATTTATAGTCTCTAGTTTGCTTTGTGTGTCTCTCTACATCTTTGTCTTCGTCCTTGTCTCCTCAGAGCCTCCAGAACATGTGTTCATCAGCTTTGTAGATCACACTGGGCCGATGATTGAGGGTCATCAGTACCAGCTGCAGTGTACCGTGAAGAACGTAGCTCCTGTTAAAGACCTTGTTGTGACCTTCTACAGAGGAGAGACAGCACTGGATCAACCCCAGTCTATAAGTAGTGAACGCTATAAACCAGTGACTGAGACCTTCACTCTGAACATCAACGCTAGTAAAGAACATGATGGAGCTCAGTACTGGTGTGAAGCCAAACTAGAACTGGGACCTGAAGGACCACGACCCCCTCCAGTGGTGAAGTCAGAAAACATCACTGCTACAGTCTACTGTGAGTCTGACAAGAAAAAACTACTTTAACACCTTTGTTAATCATTTCACTCCACTTGCTTTGATGGATGAAGTCCTTTCATTCATTCATTGAAGCTGTTCCTAACCAGGGACCTTATAGTGACAAACACACATTCATATATTTCCTAACTGTCCACTTCCCCTCAGCTTTACAGAGATTTATTATTTGAAGGTCCAACACAAAAACTGGTAAAAAAAAAAAAAAAAACCTGGTAACATGCATAGTGTTGACGTACTGCTTTACTGAGTACAGAGCTACAAACATCACTGTGATGACAGTAATGAGATACTTTCCACTATAATGTTCCAATATGGGGCGGCACAGTGGTGTGGTGGTTAGCACTGATGCTTCACAGCAAGAAGGTTCCAAGTTTGAATACATGGGCCGACTTTTGTGTGGAGTTTGCATGTTCTCCATGTGTCTGCATGGTTCTCTCCGGGTACTCCGGCTTCCTTCCACTGTCCAAAGACATGCTCGTTAGGTTAACTGGTGATTCTAAATTGGCCGTAGGTGTGAGTGTGAATGGTTGTCTGTCTCTCTGTGTTAACCCTGTGATAGACTGGAGACGTGTCCAGGGTGTGCCCCGCCTCTCGCCCCATGACAGCTGGGATAGGCTCCAGCCCCCTACGACCCTTCATAGGACAAGCAGTTACAGAAGATGAATGAATGTTCCAATGTGTGTGTGTGTCAGTGGATAATGTGTTGAAATACCTTGTTCTATTTCTTCTTCTCTCAATCAACACACAGATGGACCTAAGCTACTTGTGTCAGCAAATGAAAACATCAAAATCACAGTAGGAGACACTCTACGTCTGAACTGCTCAACTGAAGGAAACCCCAGACCCTCATACTCCTGGAAGCTCCCAGCAGAAAGAGATAGCTCCTCCTTCAACGGCAACGTTCTCACCATGCAGTCTGTGGGCTCTGATCAAGGAGGGAATTATGTTTGTACCATCAGCAATGAAGTGGAGACTGTCACTGTGAATTATTACGTGGACGTCCAAGGTGAGTGTTTTCATTTCTAGTTATTGAAGGTTATAATTGTTACTGAAAACTGAGCAACCACAATGTTGCTTCCAGTGTTGCTACAACAGCTGAGAATTAATAATAATTCATGTAAAACCAGGAAGGAAGTTCATTGTGACTGTTTCATTTTGTATTATTCTGATGTTTAATGTTCTCTTTTCTTTTTCTCTTTAACCATATCTCTCACCCACCTCTGCAGCCAACTTCCTCCCATACATTATAGCGGGGGTAATAGCAGCTGTTGTCCTGGTCTGCCTGATCATTGGATGCATCCGATGTAAGAAACGCAAACAAACTGGACAACTAAGTGGTTAAGTTTGTTAACAGTAATGAGATGACAGTGACAACCTGAAGGATGTTTTCCGTTTAAATAAATGACACAGTCCTGTACCTGATGAATGTTAAATTTACATGGAGGTATGAAATGCAGATGGACCTTCTAAAACTGTATACATGAAAAAAAAAATAATAATAATTCAAGGAAAGCTTTGTACTCTACTATCAAATTCACCATGCTGATAGCTAACTTGGAGTTCCTTTGTAACCTCTCAGACTATTAAGCATCTTGTTTTTGTTGTGATCTGTGTCAGTCAACCTCTCCTGTGGACGGTAACAGTCATATTAAATCTCCTTCATTTGTTCACAATCTGTCTGTCTGTTGATTTCTTGATTTCAAACTCTTTAGAGATGGTATTGTGACCTTTTTCCAGCCGGATGACCAACAACAACTCTTTTTGTAAAGAAAGCTCCTTTGTCTGTGTCATCATACACTTTGACAAACATGTGTTGTCAAGATCAGACTGTGACAAATCCCTGATTTGTCTTTTTAACTAAACAGGGCACTGAATGACACGTTGCCTTTAGCCTTAACAAACCCCACAGAGTTAAACTTTTGAGGATACAAAGATGATGATGATGGTGTCTGAAGACAAAAAAACACAATTAACTGAATAAAAATAAAAAAGTTTAATTTTTTTATTTTTGTTGTATAAACTGGTGCTTATTTTTAGTGCATGGAGGTTCACTTCATCTTCTTATTGGTCGTGGTGTGTTGATTAATTACCCTCGAAATGGACAAGAGGAAGAATTGCATGAAAGCATGAAGCACAAACTCAATCTGTGACTCATTGTGGCTCTGGAAACAACAGTTACTGTATCGGTTTCTGTGAGCTGTTCTGACTTCACCACTGGAGGGAGTTGTGGTCCTTCAGGTCTCAGTTCTTAGCTTGGCTTCACACCAGTACTGAGCTCACATCTAAAAACAATCTGACAGGGAGTGGACCTTTTTTTTTTCAACGTTTCCGGTTCTCTCTCAGAGCTTGGAGATTTACCATCACCAAGACAGAGACAGCTTGTTTTCCCAATAATCTAACCGGACGTCATGTTGTTCTCGCCCATAATTCTGGTTGTTTGTCTGAGGTGTGGGAAGGTCTGGGTGGTGGTTGTACACAGTAATTGTCAAGTCACGCAACAGGTTCTCAGTTGGATTGAGGTTTTTGCTCGTATGTTTCTGTTTAAACTACTCCACTGTAGCTTCAGCTTTATGCCTCGGCTCATTGCCCTGCACTAAGATGAACCTCTGTCCCAGTCTTTTAATTAGCCAGTTAGCCAACGTTGTTTCATAATCCCACCTAAAGTAAGGGAGAATATTTTCTAATACCTTCACTAAGGAATTACAGATGTGAATTATGGTTAAAATATGACAACAATGTGTTATACAGCACATTGTTTGATCTTAATGCTCATTTGATTCAAGTTGCAGTATAGGCAGGTTGCAACTAGTCCCACCCTTCTTACATTTCTAGTTCACTTGAACTGGAAATGCAGAAAAATCTATGCAAAAGGACTATGCAAGAGGACGACGTACTACAGAGAAGGAAAACGAAGGAGACAAGATAGAGACAAGGGAAGCAGTTAAGTACACGATTCTGATTCAGAAAACTTTATTTGTCCCCGGGGGGGTAATTTAAAGATGCAGAAGAGAATAAGAGAATTTAACTATGAGAACTTTTACTTCAATAATCATTAGTATTTTTCTAATCTGAAAGTACAGATAAGATAATGAGACCATCATTATGTCTGTATGTCGTCATTCATTGTGTCACTCAAATTTAGAAAACGTTTCCAGGGAATGACATATTCACTTAACTTAGGAAGTGAGTCATTGATCCCCTTTTGCTTCTGCAGTCCTGTCTCTGCATAGGTGTTGGAGTCACGGCTCAACACATAATACTGTATAGTATGCTGACGTTAAGACGTTTTTGTTCATATTTTGTTTTTGTTTTTCTTTTCTAATACTTTCCAAGGTATCAACCCCTGAAAGTGAAGTGTCATCAGCTTCTCTTCAGTGAACCGTGGATGAGGATGTGCACCAACTTCAGTGTTTCACTTCTGTTTTGGAGATCTGGGAAACTACTTTTAAAAGTATGTCACAACTTTGTGGCGACTGTATCGGATACGTATATACAGAGCAAATTAAATTCTTCCATCCAAGTTTTCACATTCATTTGAAAATAATCAACAATATAACGGTAAATGGTATTCATTTCTACCCGTGTATAAAATGTGTTGACTAAGGATTTCTTTTTACTGGATGTGGGGTTTTTTACCTTTACAATAGTTCCTGATTCAAGTTCTTCTATTTATGTCGTGTCAAACAGTACCACAGTATCACTTGACTGTATCATCACAGAAAAAGTTCTGTGAGAGTGTGAGGAAAGTTTTAAAAAGTCAGTGGGTAATGGCTTTGAGATTGACCACAGTACAGTAAGTTATAATTTAACTAACATTGTTGAGTATTATATATGAACCCTGTCTCTCACAACCTGATCAATGCTATTTTTATTAAACTGTTGATCTAATACAATGTAAACTTGTATAATAAATACAATAAATAAATAACGTGTGTGTGGGACAGTTCAGGGGTTCCCGCTGCTCCCAGGCCGAGTAATTTAAGTTGCCTCTGGTCACAACTGCATCAGTATATCTGGACTTCCCCAAACATGACATACGTTACCAAATTAGTTTCATTTTCACTTTTAAGGCTAATTCATTAAATGGTTTTGATACTGGATATCTGCAGTGCAGCCAACAGCTCACATCTAAAAATAACTCTGACAGGGAGTCTACTTTTTTCTTTTCACCTTTTCCAGTTCTCTCTCAGAGCCCAGAGATTACCATCACCAAGACAAGAGACAGCTCATCTACCCGATAATCTAACCTGGACATCATGTTGTTCTCTTCCTTAATTTTGGTTGTTTCTCTGGTGAGCTCTCTGCGTGACTTCCATGTGTCCAGCTGTGGTAAGTTTTCAGTATTTGTTGATCTTGGATTTTCATTGTTCACCTTTTTACTGTACACCTTTTAAGTGTGTTAAATGTTGATAAATATATTACAACAAGTCAGTACACTGAATAGTGATAATAATCCAAACCATTCGTCTCTCTCGCTTCTTCACTTCTGAATGAATCCACTAGTTGTTAACATTAAACAACATATACTCTGTACTTTAGTTAAGATAAATTTGACTTTCCTTTGTATGTTATCAAAGCTTTCTTCCAACAAGGAGTCATTGATATATATATATGTACTGTATATATATATATTTTAAACATGAATACTTTTCATTAACAACACTACTATAAGATACAGTATATATAGTACTTTAATGTTTGGTTTCTTTCATGAAGGACATTGTGTGTGAAGATGTTTCACAGCAGTTATTGTTTATCTTACAGATTACAACTGTGCAGATAAACCTGTATTCACTCCATCCAGTCTGGTAGTGAAGTATGGAGACCCAACCTCTGCTACATGTGTTCCTTGTCATAATTCCTGCCAGAACATCGTATCTGGTTTGGAAAAATCTCAGGGAGTGGTAACAGAAAATGGAACTACGTTGGTGTGGACCGTTGACAGAGTGACTGAATGGGACTCAACTATCACGTGTTACTATACTGGTGATAAACAGTGTTGTACTGACCTGCCTGTAACTGTCTACCGTAAGTAAACTTGACCAAAACACTTTTAACATTGATGGTTTTATCATTTATAATCAGAATTTATTCTCGTTTCTAGTTCAGATTCACAGTAGTTACAGGGATTTATAGTCTCTAGTTTGCTTTGTGTGTCTCTCTACATCTATGTCTTCGTCCTTGTCTCCTCAGAGCCTCCAGAACATGTGTCCATCAGCTTTGTAGATCACACTGGGCCGTTGATTGAGGGTCATCAGTACCAGCTGCAGTGTACCGTGAAGAACGTAGCTCCTGTTAAAGACCTTGTTGTGACCTTCTACAGAGGAAAGACAGAACTGGATCAACTCCAGTCTAAAAGTAGTGAACGCTATAAACCAGTGACTGAGACCTTCACTCTGAACATCAACACTAGTAAAGAACATGATGGAGCTCAGTACTGGTGTGAAGCCAAACTAGAACTGGGACCTGAAGGACCACAACCCCCTCCAGTGGTGACGTCAGAAATCATCACTGCTACAGTCTACTGTGAGTCTGACAAGAAAAAACTACTTTAACACCTTTGTTTATCATTTCACTCCACTTACTTTGATGGATGAAGTCCTTTCATTCATTCATTGAAGCTGTTCCTAACCTGGGACCTTATAGTGACAAACACACATACGTATATTTCCCAACTGTTCACTTCCCCTCAGCTTTACAGAGTTTTATTATTTGGTTTGCAGGTATATACAGTGTAATAAACATCATATGCTCCGTGTTTAAAGTATTACTCTGTAAAATGACCTACAGCTGTTAAATAAATGATGAGGATCAAAGGGTATAATACTAGCCTCAGTTGGGATGGAGGTGGTGATAATGGTAGCAGAAACTGAGTAAAACACAATGAAGAGTGAGGAACAAAACTGTGATGACAGTGATGAGGTACTTTCCACTGCAACATTACAATGTGTTTGTGTGTGTCAGTGAATAAGGTGTTGAAATAACTTGTTCTATTTCTTCTTCTCTCAATCAACACACAGATGGACCTAAGCTACTTGTGCCAGCAAATGAAAACATCAAACTCACAGCAGGAGACACTCTACGTCTGAACTGCTTGACTGAAGGAAACCCCAGACCCTCATACTCCTGGAAGCTCCCAGCAGGAAGAGATAACTCCTCCTTCAACGGCAACGTTCTCATCATCCAGTCTGTGGGCTATGATCAAGGAGGGAATTATGTTTGTACCGTCAGCAACGAAGTGAAGACTGTCACTGTGAATTTTAACGTGATCGTCCAAGGTGAGTGTTTTCATTTCCAGTTTCCAGTTGAAAGTTATAGAAAACTGAGCAACCATGATTTGCTTCCAGTGTTGTTAGAACTGTTCTGAATTAATAATAATTAATGCAAAATGAGGAAGGAAATTCATTGTGACTGCTTCATTTTGTATTTTTCTGACATTTACTGTTTTCTGTTTTCTTTTTTCTTCGCCCATACCTCTCACCCACCTCTGCAGCCAACATCATCCCATACATTATAATGGGGGTAATAGCAGCTCTTGTCCTGATTGTTGTCTTACCATCCGTGGGATACGTCCATTACTACAGACGCAACCGAATGGGACAATACAACGTCTTCCGTCTCCAACAAGTTCCTGTGCCTGTTGAAAGTTAAACCTACACGAAGGCGTGACATGCAGATAGACCCTCTGAAGCTGGTGCTTTGACTTTACTTGTGGAGTTCAAGTCATCAAGGAGCCTTTGTGGATTTGTTGTAAAGACTCTGGTGATCAGCTACAACGTCCCCAGTTTGAGCTTTGCTGGTGCTGCATCTCTCTCTCTCCTTCATTTCTTAACACGTCTACACTGCCACAAAACGGCAAAAATAATATGCTAAAAAAAAGGGAACTTGAGTAAGCTGTGTGGTGAACTGAAAAAGCAACTTCCTCTCATGCTAAACCCATGTGAGAAGTTTACTGTGAAAAATCATGAGACATTTGGTTGACTCACACAGGTGAAGTGAAGCTGGAAGCCGTTGATCGCAGTGTTTAGAGGACAGGTGTCAAACATACGGCCCGCGAGCCAAAACCAGACTGAAAGAGGGTGTAATCTTGCTCGCAGCATGAATTTGAAAAGTGCGAAAATTACACGGAAGTTTTCAATTAAAATAGCTGCTATTCCTAATTTGTCTACTGTTTTAGAGAGAGAAGTGGACAGAACACAACAATGGGATCCAGGGCTAAACAGCAGACAGCAATGTGCCCAAACTTCACTTATTTTAATATGTAATTATTTTAAAAGGATAGTTTATTAAATGTAAATATTCTAATTTAAAAAGTCTGGAGTTGTAGTGACTTATAGGTTATTATTCTGTTAGGTCACTGGTCTGGCACGCTTGAGATCAAACTGGGCTGTATGTGGCCCCCAAACTAGAATGAGTTTGACACCCCGGGTTTAGAGAGTGTTGTCTACAGGTTGGATGATTTAATTATCAAAAAAATAATAATAATTTAAAACACTTTTAAGTTTAAAATTGGCCACTGTACCATACTCTAAGGTAGAGCTATTCAATCACAAATTTAGTTTTAAAGTTTTAAATTTTAAAATCAAGAAATGTTAGGCGCCCAGTAAGCAGTAACATCAAATTTCAGACCAATACAGATCAATATGATGAAAAATATGCACTATTCATAGTCTCCCTTTTAAATTTGGCAACATAACAAAGACACATCAAAAAGCAAAGGAAAAACACAATAACAGCTGTAAATGAACAGAACAGAAGTTTGTCCAGAAAGTTGGGTGTTTCTCGATGTGGTGCATCGGGACATTGTAATCTTTTAGTACCCCAACCAAACGCACCCATGACAGGGTTGGTTTTGGGCCGCATGTGGTCCATGGGCTGCTCATTGAATAGGCCTGCTCTAAGGACATACACTATATTGCCAAAGGTATTCACTCACCCATCCAAATAATTGAATTCAGGTCCCCCAATCACTTCCATGGAAACAGGTGTATAAAATCAAGCACCCAGGCATGCAGACTACTTCTACAAACATTTGTGAAAGATTGGATCGCTCTCAGGAGCTCAGTCAATTCCAGTGTGGTACTGTGATAGGATGCCACCTGTGCAAATTCGTAAAATTTCCTCACTACTAAATATTCCACAGTCAACTCTCAGTGGTATTATGACAAAGTGGAAGCGATTGAGAACGTCAGCAACACAGCCATGAAGTTGCAGGCCACGTAAAATGACAGCGTGGGGTCTGTGGATGCTGAGGCGCATAGTGCACAGAGGTCGCCAACTTTCTGCAGTGAGTCACTACAGACCTCCGAGCTTCATGTGGCCTTCAGATCATCTCAAGAACAGTGTGTAGAGAGCGTCATGGAATGGGTTTCCATAGCTGAGCAGCTTCATCCAAGGCATACATCACAGAGTGAAATGCAAAGCGTCAGATACAGTGGTGTAAAACCCGCCGCTGCTGGACTCTAGAGCAGTGGAGACGCGTTCTCTGGAGTGATGAATCATGTTTCTCCATCTGGCAATCTGATGGACAAATCTGGGTTTGGCGGTTGCCAGGAGAACAGTACTTGTCTGACTGCATTGTGCCAAGTGTGAAGTTTGGTGAAGAGTCCTGGCCTCAACCCGACAAAACACCTTTGGGATGAATTAGAGCGAAGACTTCGAGCCAGGCCTTCTCATCCAACATCAGTGTCTGACCTCACAAATATGCTTCTGGAAGAATGCCCATGAACACACTCCTAAACCTTGTGGAAAGCCTTCCCAAAAGAGTTGAAGCTGTTATACCTGCAAAGGGTGGGCTAACGTCAAATTAAACCCTATGGATTAAGAATCAGATGTCACTTATTAATCTATGGTTTGCTAAACCCATAAAACAGCTGCAGGTTTCAGTAAACACTATCCTAACAGACTTTTTTTGGGGACTATTTTCAGTTGGTGGCAGCAGGACTATGGAATACACCATGGGCTTTTAATAGTTGTGCAAGTAAATTTACACACAAGTTCTCAATATTTCAACAATTTTGTAGTTAAAATGTGTTAATATTGTGCCTTTGTGGCACCTGGGTCCCCCTGATGAAGGTAAAACCCTGTGGCTGTTACCTACTTTATCACGTTTGTTATCTGTCCTGAAGACAAATCCGCTGTTAGTTTTGGTCTTTGCCTACAAACTGAATAACAAAACGTAACCCCAGTTTTATCCTTGAACTGTTGCACAGCCTTGAGTTCGGACCACGGAGGGGATGGTTTTCAAATAAACGAAAACACACATACACACACGGAAATAATGCTGTTTTAAACACTGAATGTGGAGTGTGAACCGACACAGATTTTAGTTCTGTAAATATATAAGAATAGAAGCTTTATTGTCATTGTATAACAATACAACGAAATTTCGTTTGGCAGCATCTCTTGTAGCAGCTACATGTCACAGATACAGAAGAGAAATAAAGGTATACATGTAATAAATATGAAGGTGCAGTAAAAATACTATATATAAATAGTCTGTATTTACAATAGTGCAAAACTTAGTAGTCCGTTTCCTGGTGTGAGAGGTAGTGTGTGTGTTGGTTGGTTGGGGTGGGGGGTCATGGTTCCTGCAGCAGTCTTTTCACAGCCATGGGGAAGAAGCTGTGTTTAAGTCTGTTTGTGCAGGCTCGCATGACTCTGAGTCTGCCAGAGGGAAGGCTGGTGAAAAGACAGTGTCCTGGGTGGGCGGTGTCGTCTTGGATCTTTGTGGCCCGTCGGAGGAGTCGGCTGGAGTAGATCTCCTCTAGGCATGGGAGTGGAGAGCCAATGATCCACTGAGCAGTCTTGACCCGCTGCAGTTGTTTCTTTTCAGATGCAGTGCAGCTGGCATACCACACTGTACATCCATATGTCAGGACACTCTCTATTGTGCAGTGATAAAAGTTTTTCAACAGAGGTGGAGGGAGTTTGTTCCTCCTCAGCATTCTCAGGAAAAAGAGACGCTGCTGGGCCTTTTTGATTATGTGGGTGGTGTTCACAGTCCAGCCCAGAGCTCGTTTGATAATAAAATGTTTATTTAAATTGTCTAAATGCCGGCTACTGATACCAGCTGATACGTGTGAGACTACATTCTTCTTCTTTACGGGTGTTTTATATTTTATATTTTTCGTAAGCATTTTATTTAAATGTTGTGTTATTTATATGTGTGCCTCTTAAGCCGGGAGTCTCTGCAAAATTTCGTTATGTTCTCATAATGACAATAAAGACTCCAACCAGTTTTGTTCATTTGACCTCATGGGGACTAAACTTCCAGTGTCGCTGTTGTGGACGTGATCATGCTGTTTTACTGCTCTTGTCATTCTGCTAAGAACTTTATAGCTTCATTTAGTGGTGCGCTGTTCATGTGACGCTAAATATTCAGATGTGAAAATTCTGGACACTTTGATGTGTAGTGGAATGTCTGAACTTTCTCTCCCTTGTCCTTGTCAATGTTCTCATGTCATCTCTTTGACAAAAAACCCCCCAAAAATTAGCTCCAGAAGGTTTACAGCTGAAGAAGCTTTATCTCTGTTTTTTAACTGGGATAGTGATGCAGAGGAAGAAATTTCAGAGACCGAGGACAATGTTATTGATGATCCAGATTGTCAATTTTCCTACAATGAGGAGGATTCAGAGGACGAGCCTGCCGTTGTCTCTCCTTCAGATGAAAACCAAAGAATGCAGCAATCATTGTCCACAGAGAGGACATGGGCATCTAAAGATAGTAATATAAAATGGTCAGCATCACCACACCAAAGTTGAGGCAGACTGTCATCTTCCAATGTTATTAAAATGACTGCCAGTCCAACAAGAATTGCTGTGACACGAGTTGATAATAGTGGACAGTTGATAGTTGATTATACTGGATGTGACCAACTTGGAGTTGAGGCGTGTATTTTAAGAGAAATGGAAGTCACTCGATCTGACTGACTTGCATGCTTATATTGAAATTCTGGTATTAGCTGGAGTGTACAGGTCAAAAGGAGAAGCAACTGCAGGTCTGTGGAATGAAGAGAATGGAAGGCTAATCTTTCGAGAACCCGCAAAGTGTATATGTTACGCGAGTGATTAAACTGATTGTTTGAGATTATAATCTACCACCATCTAGTGGTGAAACGTCAGTACTACAGTATTAAATGGAGGTATTGCATACACAGGCTGCTGCTTTCTCACAGTCTTCTCTGCATATTAAAACAATCTGAGAACCTCCTAAAATGTAACTACACTTTGTAGCCTTAACAAACTCCTCAGAGTTAAACCTTCCAGCAGTTTTGAGGATGCAAAGATGATGATGATGATGGTGATGATGATGGTAATGACAACAACCAGCACAAGAACTCGTGTGAAGACTGAGACAAAAAATGGTAAGGTTTTTATTTTATTTTTATTGTTTTATTGTTCAAGCTTTGAACCTTGGGGCTCTGGAACCAACAGTTACTGTATGAGTTGTTCTGACTTCACCACTGGAGGGAATTGTGGTCCTTCAGGTCCCAGTTGGCTTCACACTAGTAATGAGCTCTCACCACAACCTTTTTATTTAGTAAAAGGAAGGAAGTTGTAGGTGAGATGCTGCTGACATCTTCAAGTATTCTGTGTGTCATGCACAGTAAAACCCAAAACCCAGATGTGTCTGTTTTTTATGTGCACGGATTGTGAGTCTGATTAAACATGATACAGTCCGACTCTAAAGTTTTCTACATTTGTACATAAAAATGACTCAAAATCTCAGTGGATTTCCTGAAAGTTCTGAAAGTTGATAAAGAAAACCCAATCAAACAAGTAAAACAGAAATATCATGCTTGTGTATTTGTTTATTCAGGATAATAAGCCAATATTACATATCAGAGAGTTGCAAAAGTAAGTTCACTTCCAGGATTACAAGTAGATTTCAAGGCCAAATTAGAGACCATCTGTTCAGAAGTGTTTCAAGTCAACGTAATGAGACTCTGGTGTCATTCAGTGCTCTGTTCAGTGAAAAAACAAATCAGGGATTTGTCATTATGAGAGACACAGTGAGGAGAATGAGAAGTGGGAGGGAGAAGACGATGAGAGAGGGGGGAGTATAGCCCTAATGATTACCTGTCCTGTAAAACTGAGCAATACGCGCTAGTGGTGACCCATCAAGTTGGTATTTGCACATATATGTTGGTAGCATTGCAACAGAATAAATTCCACACATCTCAGTTTGGCTAGTTCACCATGTTTATGAGTTGATGTGTAGTTTCCTTGAAGGCTTATTGGCCTGTGTTGGTGTTAAGCCCATGACTCCATAACCTCCAAGTTAGCTATCAGCATGGTGAATTCGATAGTAGAATACAAAGCTTTCCTAGATTTTTCCTCATGTGTACAGTTTCAGAGGGTCCATTTGCATTTCAGGCCATCATGTAAATTTAACCTTCAACATGTACAGGAATGTGATGTGTATGTAAACGGAAAACATGCTTCAGGTTGTCACTGTCATCTCTTAGAAACAAACTTAACCACTTAAGTATCCAATTCGCTTGTGTTTGTAGTATTGGATGTATCCCATAAGCAGTCCGAAGGAAACCAGGGCACCAGCTTTTATTATTATCCACGCTATAATGTATGAGCGGAAGTTGGCTGCAGAGGTGGGTGAGAGGTGCGGTGAAAGAAAAAAGAAAAGAGAACATTAAACATCAGAAAAATACAACATGAAACAGTCACAATGAACTTCTTTCCTGGTTTTACATTAATTATTATTTATTCTCAACTGCTGTAGCAATACTGGAAGCAACATTGTGGTTGCTCAGTTTTCAGTAACAATTATAACCTTTGATAACTACACATGAAAACACTCACCTTGGACGTAAAAATTCACAGTGACAGTCCCCACTTCGTTGCTGACGGTACAAACATAATTCCCTCCTTGATCAGATCTCACAGACTGGATGGTGAGAACGTTGCCGTTGAAGGAGGACTTATCTCTTTCTGCTGGGAGCTTCCAGGAGTATGAGGGTCTGGGGTTTCCTTCAGTCGAGCAGTTCAGACGTAGAGTGTCTCTTACTGTGATTTTGATGTTTTCATTTGCTGACACAAGTAGCTTAGGTCCATCTGTGTGTTGATTGAGAGAGGAAGAAATAGAATATGTTATTTCAACACATTATCCACTGACACACACACATTGGAACATTATAGTAGAAAGTACCTCATTACTGTCATCACAGTGATGTTTCTAACTCTATACTCAGTAAAGCAGAACGTCAACACTATGCATGTTACCAGTTTTAATGCCAGCTACTTCAGAAATGTTGCCTCAGACCATCACTGTAATTCTCTCACTGAAAGTCCATTTATTTTGGAACATTTGTAAGGCTTGTTGTGGTATAATGATAATTACAACAACAACGCTACCAATAAAAAATTAAAAAATTAAAAAAACAGTGGGAAAATGCTTCACAATATTCGACCCATTTGTTAAAATTAATTGGGGGACCCTGATATATTGTATGTGGAGTGATTTTAAGAGGGTTCAGAGTCCCAGTGAATAAGTGTAAAAACAAGTGTAAAATGTTTTAGATGTTCTGTTCACTGTCATCTCTTGGAAATAAACTTAAACAACAATCATGTTGCTAGCTTAACTAACTTATCTTGAACCAACATTAGCCAGAAAAGTTAAAGCTTGATCACTAAGGCGTCCTCCAGAGGGAAAGTGACCATAACCTGTGCTGGAGAATGTCCTTCAGTTTGTTGATGATCAGTTAGTATAAACTCTATAGCTCTATGAACAGCTGCCTTCTGCAACAGAAAGGGATTCTGGTCAGACCTATGAGAGAAAACCAAAACAGTAAAGTCTTGGACCTGCAAACCAAATAATAAATCTCTGTAAAGCTGAGGGGAAGTGGACAGTTAGGAAATATATGAATGTGTGTTTGTCACTATAAGGTCCCTGGTTAGGAACAGCTTCAATGAATGAATGAAAGGACTTCATCCATCAAAGCAAGTGGAGTGAAATGATTAACAAAGGTGTTAAAGAATTTTTTTCTTGTCAGACTCACAGTAGACTGTAGCAGTGATGTTTTCTGACTTCACCACTGGAGGGGGTTGTGGTCCTTCAGGTCCAAGTTCTAGTTTGGCTTCACACCAGTACTGAGCTCCATCATGTTCTTTACTAGCAGTGATGTTCAGAGTGAAGGTCTCAGTCACTGGTTTATAGTTCTTACTACTTTTAGACTGGGGTTGATCCAGTGCTGTCTCTCCTCTGTAGAAGGTCACAACAAGGCCTTTAACAGGAGCTACGTTCTTCACGGTACACTGCAGCTGGTACTGATGACCCTCAATCATTGGCCCAGTGTGATTTACAAAGCTGATGGACACATGTTCTGGAGGCTCTGAGGAGACAAGGACGAAGACAAAGATGTAGAGAGACACACAAAGCAAACTAGAGACTATAAATCCCTGTAACTACTGTGAATCTGAACTAAAGAAGAGAATAAATTCTGATCATAAATGATAAAACCATCAATGTTAAAAGTGTTTTGGTCAAGTTTACTTACGGTAGACAGTTACATACAGATTGGTACAACACTGTTTATCACAGGTATAGTAACACGTCATAGTTGAGTCCCATTCAGTCACTCTGTCAACGGTCCACACAAACGTAGTTCCGTTTTTTGTTATCACTCCCTGAGATGTTTCCAAACCAGATACGATGTTCTGGCAGGAATTATTACAAGTAACACATGTAGCAGAGGTTGGGTCTCCATGCTTCACTACCAGACTGGATGGAGTGAATACAGGTTTATCTGTACAGTTGTAATCTGTAAGATAAACAATAACTGCTGTGAGACACCTTTACACACAATGTTCTTCATGAATGAATCCAATTAAAGTGCTATGTATACTGTATCTTGTAACAGTGTTGTTAATAATATCTTTCATAAAACAAACAAACAAAAAAAAACATTTAATTTTGTGCATGCACACTCCGTTAGAGCATGCAGTTTAAGGTATCTCTGGACTTTTTCAGCAAAGCATTCAAACCATATTTTGGTTGTCACTAGCTTTTATGACTTAATGTGATCTACTTTCTTGGTTTGTTATATTATCTTACATATATACAGGACACAGATGACAGTGTAAACTGCAGGTGGATTACAATAAAAGAAAAATTAAACTAGTCTTTGTGGTTAAACAAACAATATATTTAAATATTTCTACTAATGATTAAATAAACAAAACATACCACAGCCGGACACATGGAGGTCACGCTGAAAGGTCATCAAAGAAACAACCAAGACTATGGAAGAGAACAACATTATGTCCTGTTAGTTTTGTGGGTAAACAAGCAAACAGTTTGTCTGGTGGTGGTAATCGCTGAATGGAGAGGGTCTCGAACAATAAGTAGGAGTGATAAAAATAGTAAGAACCACTCCTTATTTACTATAAAAAGGGGAAGTGGTATTTGGGGCAATGCTTTCTTCAAGTAAACCTGAGAGTGACTTGTTTTTATGTGTGCAGGTTTGGAGTTTGTACAGTGGAACTAACCCAAAACTTCTGTACCCTTTAGACTCTTTATATTTTGGCATAAAAACGACAACACGCAAGCCCTGAAAGTAGACAAAGCGAACCCAATCAAGCAAGTGAAACAGAAATATTATACGTGTGTATTTGTTTATTAGGGTAAATTACCCAATATTACATATCAGTAAGATGTGAAATTCAAGGCCAAGTTAAAACCCAGGTGTCTTTCAGTTCACATGTTTGTGGAGGTGCATGATGACACAGACAAAGGGGCTTCCTGATGACATCAGAAAAAGAGCTTTTGCTGCTAATCCAGCTGGAAAAGGTTACAAAACCATCTTTAAAGAGTTTAAAATCCACAGTCAGATAGATTGTGAACAAATGGAGGAGATTTAAGATGACTGTTACCCTCCACAGGAGGTTGACCAACACAGATCACTACAACAGAAAGACGCTTTCATGCAATGCTGCTTTTATCTGAGAGACAGTGGTCATCAATCATTTGTCTTATCTACTCTCTTACCCTCTCTATTTCATAAACAACAGGTTTTACTTTTAACGTTTTTATGCAATGAGTTCATGCTTTTGACTTTAATCAACACAGTCCGATCAATAATTTATTTACTTCATTTCTTTCTGTGTCTCATAAAAGCAGGACATTGTTGTTTATTATAAGATTTGCTGCTGCAGAATACAAAGTTTTATAATGTCATATTTTGAAGGTATTTATCGTGTTTCCTCTATCTTAAATTATATTTAATTCCCTTCCTTGAAGATGGGTGATTTGTGTTTATTTTGACAGTTTCTTGTCCCACTCTATCTCGCATGGTGTTATTTGGACATATTAAAGCTATCTGAGCAGGATTACCTCCTTAAACCAGGGGTTAAAGTGGTGACGGAAAAATCTTAAGGCCACTTGTCATTTTGACAGATTGCAATTCACACCTCAGCCACTTGCTGGCGAGTGAGCATATTAATTGGCTCTTGACTCTTCTGATGCGTGACCTCGTTAGCTTCACTCAAAAAACTGTCATGGCAGTTGAGTAGTAGCATAAAACCCGGATCTTTCGAGGGATTCGAATCACTCACTGTCGAGTCACTCACTATGAGCCAGGTGTTGCGAGTCACTTGACCCAAAATGGCTTGATTGCAAAAGAAAGTGTTTCCTGTACATTTACTCGAGACATAAAAAAGCATAGTAAACACCTAAGAACGTGTTATTGCTATTTATCAGTTCATTGTGATCATGTAAACATGGCCACTGAAAATCATATCAAGTAGCTTACATAAACCTAAAGCTCAAAATTAGGCTGTGCAAGAAAATGAATGAGGACAGGGTCACCACAACGAAAGAATATTTTATTTTCTTATGGTCTATGTATGTGGAGTGGACGCAGAGACGCAACCTCTGCCTTAAACATACTTACACTGAACTCAGTATTCATAGAAATCTTCCCTGGATGATGGAGATGACAATCACTTAAACATTGAAAAGTTTGAAGGCAGTTTGGATACCCCCTGTATAAAAATATAAAAATAGGCTACACTTGTAGTTTGAGGTCACGCTACAGTAACCCATGCAATAACTCGTATTTACTCTGCACACATTTTCAGTTCTGCAAACAAAACAACAGGTGTTAAAAAAAAAAAAATCTAGTGGGTTTGAGCAGCTGCTGCTCCATCATATCAGGCCCCAGGTCCATTACGCTCTAGACCCACTGCAGTTTGCATACTAGGATATGGTGGGGGGTGGAAGACACCATCCTCTACCTGCGACTGTTAGTGAAGGGTGCCTTGAGAGCGTCTCCTCCTACAGGGTCTCCCAGTCGCACAATGCAAACGGAGGTCTGCCGTCCACCTGTAGAGAAACCCGATGGGTGCAGGCAGAGTCTCCACGGCGCCTGCAGAGTCCCCACATCCACCGGGTGTCTCTGTTGGCGGACAGCTGATCTGTTGGTTGTTTACGTGTCAATTATTTATTTTCGAAATTTTCACACAGAGTGGTTCATGTCCTCCACTGGTTCACATCATGTTGATTGTTGAACTTCATATATTTAAACTTTGGAGACCTCTGCTGGACATGCTGACATTTTGCTGATGGCTTTTTGAAAGTTGTATGTGTTTCTGGTTTGTTGTCTGTAGCAGAATACACTTTGAGAACATGGTTTGAGGTCACTCCTCATTAAACACAACAATGTACTTTGAATAACCTTTCTGCTCTGCAAAGTCAAGGAAATGTTGACACACTGTGATTGAAGATATATTCAATTTGGAGGGAACTGCTGCATAAAATCTGTTGCAGCTTCAGAGTGAGTGGTATAAACTCCGGCTGAGTGACTGCTTGAGTTTGTTTTTATGTTTGTCTCACACACACACATTCACTCATATGTTTACTCTCATACAAGGCAAACTGACTGACATACACTGATCAGCCACAACAGTAAAACCACTGACAAGTGAAGTAAATAACATTGACCATCTTGTGACTAAATTAAAATACAATGTTGTGCTGGAAAACTTTTGGACCTGGCAATAATTCATGTGGATGTTACTTAGACATGTACCACCCACCTAAACCAGACTAGCACCCCACAGCAATGATACAGACACACACACAAAAGCGTTTTTTCACGTGTGAACCGAGGATACCTGTTGTTCCTTCAGTTTGTTGATGAGCAGTTAGTATAAACTCTATAGCTCTATAAACAGCTGCCTCCTGCAACAGAAAGTGATTCTGGTCAGAACTATGAGAGGAAACCAGTTGCAAAAGTAAGTTTGTGTATCATGAAGAACATAGCTCCTGTTAAACATCTTGTTGTGAACTTCTATAGAGGAGAGACACAACTCCAGTCTAGTCTAGTAGTGAACGCTATAAACCAGTGAATGAGACCTTCACTCTGAACATCACTGCTAGTAAAGAAGATAATGGAGCTCAGTTCTCGTGTGAAGCCAAACTATAACTAGGACCTGAAGGACCACAACCCCCTCCAGTGGTGACGTCAGAAGAACTCACAGCCACTGATTCAGTAACTGTTGGTTTCAGCAGCCACAATGATTCACAGTTTGAGTTTGTGTTTTGTGCTTATAACTTTTCCTCTTGTCCGTTTCCAGAGTAATTAATCAACACATCACGACCAATAAGAAGATGAGGCTCGTTAATAAACTATGGTAAATTGCGGTAGAAAAACAAATGGCAGGAACGGGGCAGACATTAGCTTGGAAGACAGACTAAATAATAATAATAATAATAATAATAATAATAATAATAATAATAATAATAATAATAATAATAAAAGAAAATGAAAAAAACCTCAAACCAAAGAAAACCACTAACCAGCCTGTGCCATGCCACATTAAGGGAAGTGAGGGGAGTGGGGAACCACCACTGGGGAAGTCTGTCTTACCAATGCACCAACTGCTGTCCTGGAAAAGAAAAGAAAATTACAATATCGCTTGTGGTGGGACACAGGCAGGTTGTACAGTGAGGAAGGAGGCCTACAACCCACACACACTAACAGAAAAAGAATGAACCCAATAACTAATCGAATGACTGAAACCAAATGCAAATATACAAAAAAACAAAAAAAAAAAACAAACAAAAAAAAACAAGATAATCAGGAAACAAAACAAACTAACGCCAGAACTCAGCTGTGGGCAGGGACCAGGGATAGTAGGCTAGTAAACCCATCAAATAAAAGCAACCCAACAGCTGGATATTAAACTAAATAAAGGGAAACTATTTAACCTAATATCACACAGAAATAACCAAATAACCAAAACGAATAAAGCAGATAAACAAAAAGAAGAGATTGATCAAACCAACAGGAGTTGTGGTGGGATGAAGAACCCGAAGCTGTGTGGACACAGCGGAATTACAGAAATAGGATCATAGAGGACCGGCGGCAGAAGACGGGAGGCCGTGGATAGCAGTTCTTCGAAATGCCCAGCTGGCGGCACATGTCACCAACCATCATTCAACTTATTGAATATTAAACTCTGTCTCTGACATCCTCATCGATTAATATTTTTTTCATTAAACTGTTTATCTAATATAATGCTGAGAGAGTAAACTTGTATAATAAATTTAAACTTTTTGTGATTATTCAGTGCCACACGTTTCCGAATTAGTTTCAGTTTCACTTTGAGCGTACCGCCTACCAGCTCACGTACAGGGAGAGGTAGTGGACCTTTCGCTTTTCACCGTGTGCTCTCTCACAGGCCAGAGATTAACCATCACCAAGACGGGGACAGCTCGTTTGCCCACAAATCTAACCGGACATCATGTGGTTCTCTTCCATCTCTTCCATAGTTTTGGTTGTTTGTCTGATGAGCTCTCTGCGTGACTTCCACGTGTCCAGCTGTGGTAAGTTTTCAGTATTTGTTAATCTGGGATTTTCATTGTTCGCCTTTTTAGAAAGCGATATCGTCTCTCTCTCTCTCTATCTCTATTACATAGATGTACCGTACAGCTTAGTGTCCTGATCAAGTGTCTAAACTTAATACGTTTTTCTCACATGACAACTGATAAACTTTGACCCTGCCGAGTCATTTAGCCGAGATGCTAATAAAAACTGTAGCTAGCAACGACTCCGGAAGGAAACACCTTCTGTTAATGAACAAGCTGTCAGAGCAACGACATCTTCGTGAGAGGAAAGAGAGTGAACTTTGCTGTTGAACCCTCTGAAACCGTCAGCAAACAACTATGGAGGATCTGCTGCTGTAGGGCCAGTGGTGTAGTCTAGTTTATTCTAGTGGGTATACTCTGATTTTTCGCCTCCCAGCCTCCTACACCACCATCCTGGAGCAACACCCCTCCCAGAGCAGTGGCTGCTCTAAAACGGCCCCACAAAAGAACCACCATGCTCATTAATACATAAACTTTGCATCTACACATAATTGAGATCATGAAAGACTGGTTATGTATCATCTAAATGTAAATGTATTGTAAGTAACACAAGATGTATAACAGTTATTAACAGCTGGACTTTAATTAACCATTGAACAGCAAGTGACAAGACAAGACAAATGAGTTTCAAATAAAGAAAAATGAATGAATAAGTAAACAACAATATACTTATACAAATAAATTTTCAGCAATCAAGTACAAAAATGGTGCAGAGCACACAAATAAACTTCTCTAAAGCTTGAAAAGGCACTAAAGGAGGCTAGGATGCTGATTTGTGCTGGAGGACTGGATTTTAAAGGACACCCAATCCTCAGATGTACATTAAAGTACAAGTTGTCCTTTTTGTATCTATATTAGCATTAAGACCTGCTGAAAGGGGCCAAAACCTATTACTCAACTGTTTACAATCTTCAGTCATAGATGAGAAAATGCATGAAAAATAGACAAAAGGAGGCAAAAATTCTGCTCTTTCAACAGCTCAAATTATGTGACAACTATATCTAACATATCAGTTGAATAGAATAAAATTGAATAGAATAAAATTGAATAGAATAAAATAGAATAGAATAGAATAGTCTTTATTGTCATTATACAGGTACAACGAAATTAAGGTGACCTGAGGTTCCCCCTTAGGTGACGTGGAAGTATTGGAAGTTACTCAAGTTAGTCATTTAATGGTGTCAACCACCAGTTAAGTAGTTTTAGATATAATTCAATGTGTCAATTACCTGCTGTTACAATAGAGGTTACTATTATTATAACATACATGAGTTCCACTTACCAGATACGAAGACAGCTTCATCAGGGGATAGCTCCCCTTCCCTACCATCAGGTAAAGCTGCTGTGGTCTCTTCAGTCATCAACATGTTACTTTTAAAAAGTCATTAGTTATACTCCCAAAAAGTAACTGAGTTAGTAACTGAACTACTCCACTATAAAAGTAACTAGTTACCAGGGAAAGTAACGATTGCGTTACTTTTTCTTTCTTTTCTTTTTTTTTTTGAAGTTTAAATATGTCTAAGAATTGCATTTTTTGCAGCTCTTGCGTGTGGCTGGCTGTAGTCTGAGAGCCAAGGTGTTTTTAGTAAAGGAAAGCTATTAGTCATACTTAAAGCTTGAAATGCTTTACAATAAACACATTCTCTTATAAAGTGCAGTTAATTAAATCTTAAATGAAATCTGTACCAATTAACTTTTTAACAAAATGTATTTATTTATTTGTTTATTTATTTATTAACTGTTAATCTATTAGTATGATTTGTTTTTTAAATGGCCATATATAATATTTATATTGTCTAATTCTACTGTATATTAAATAAATGATCATTCATAAACCACACATGTCAAACTCAAGGCCCATAACTGTATCAGGGTAGATAATATTTTATATCTATCAGAACTGACCCGCAGGTATTTTACGTCAGGTAGGTACGTCATTCAGCTCCTCCTCACAACTTTATTGACAAACTCGTCAGTCTCATGGTTGCCATGGCAACCGCTCAGCATATCGGTACGGCAGCGCAGCGCTCTGCTACAAGCATTAGAGCACTAAATGCTAAAATATGATAACGGAGATCCTGACACAGAGACGCAGTAGCTCTGTACCAGTTAGCAGCGTTACTACTACGTCTTTGTGTAAGACGTACCAGTTACCAGACAGTTAGCACACTCGGCTAACAGAAAACTGACTATAAATGACAACACCATTGCAGCTAAACACCAGTCTGTTAACTGCTAATATACAGACACACTGAAAGTGTCCGTTAGCCAAATAACAGCAGCATGTTAACACGGTATTAGCATTAGCATGCTAACTTAGCCCCGTGGTTAGCTCGGCTGATTGAGTTTGACACCACTGTCCTAAACAACCAATCAAACCACAGTAGTGTAATAAAATAGGCTATGACCATGAACTGACAAAAGCATTGGCCATATTATTAGATAGTGCTGGTGTGTGTGTGACAGACAAGTGTTTTGGATATTTATGGAAATACGGAACAAATGCTAAATAAACAAGACATTACACTTAGGAGAGCACTGGATTCTGTACCTGATAGAAAGTGATCGCTACACGAGACAAATCCGTTTCTTGAGGGATCCCACCGCTCCGCTCTCTCGTACCTGCTTCTTGAGCGTTTTATTGCAGTAATCCACATCTACCGTCTTGCAGGATCTTTTGGAATCCCATAAAACGATTTCCCCCTTACTTGACCCCAACTATTCTGTCGTCCTGGGGCACAACAGCTGACGACCATTTTTGGATGGAACTGGTTCAAGGACGAGTTAGTTAGTTGCTCGCAGTTGTCATGCGGGTAGTAACAAAGCGCACTTTCCTGCCAATATGGTGGTGTTGTGATTGCTGGTGACGTCAGCTACCGGAGCTCTAGTTGCTTCACTTCACACTTCATAACACACCACATTTAATTGTCAACGGCAATGTAACGATGGGAATAGTAATTAGTTAGATTACTGGAAAAAAAATAACACCGTTAATTTTAACGCCGTTATTCCCATCACTGGTCATCAAGCTCCCTTTCAGAAACGCTAGCGCTATCTGTAGTGTCCCCCGAAGCGGCTGTAGTAACAGCAGGCTTACAGAAAAACTGAAATAGAGTCATTTGACATTGTTTTCTTTTCATTGTTTTTCCTCCACATTCCTCCTCCACTCACCAGCGTTGGACCAATTCAAGTTGTTGAACCGTTTCCGCCAAACAACGTCACTGCTTCCTTAGTGGTTCACGCATTGACTAGGGGTCACGTCACGCTTGACGGAAGCCCCTATGGTCCAAAAGTGCCCGTTTAGTAACACAGACAACGCAAATTTATGAATGGGAAAGTGAAAGTTATGTCACGAAACCATGCTGATACGTATCTTTGCGCATTTTTCAGTGGTTATACGGAAATTCGGGACCTTTTCTAGTGGGTATACGGCGTATACCTGCGTATCACGTAGACTACACCACTGGTGTAGTCTGTCTGTCTGTCTATAGCTCAGCCCTACATAGGGCTGAGCTGTAGACAGACAGACAGACTGGTGAATAGACAGACAGGTGAACTGGCACAGGTGAACTATAGACAGACAGGTGAACAATGGCAACTCGCTCGACACAAAAAAGTAAGACAGCACTAAATGTGGAAGACTTGATGCTTGATCGAATGGAGGCAAGTTGTAAATCTTTCACCCAGATTACGCTAGATTCTTCCAACAAGCGGATTGATGAGCTTGTAAGGTAGGTCCAAGATCTGAAAACAAGTCTGCAATTCTCACAGAAGGAGGTTGATGACCTGAAGCTCGTTAAGGAAAAGCTCAAATCCTTAGCAGCGGAAATACAAAATGCTGTTTCATCTCAGAAACTTTGATCCTTATGAGCTTATTACCAGAGGTGAATCACCTTCAAATGATATATTGTGTAGCAATGACCCAGATCTTAATTTTTTTTTCTATTTCGAATCGAACACTTCTGTCTGATTGCAGTTATCTCTTAGGTGATGCTTTTAAATCTATTCGTGGCCGATTTAAAAAGAAACAGAACATTTCCTTTATGCACATTAAGGCACGCAGTATCCCCAAAAACTTTGACTTACTCACACTCTCCCTCTCTAACCTTAATTACACCTTCTCTGCAAATAGGACATCTATACAACGAAAATGCTGAAATCTATATTATTGATCATTTTAACTACATATATAGATGTAGCGATGATAAAGTGGGTGGAGGTGTATCACTGTATATTAATACTAGTCTGGATTACAAAGAGAGACATGATTTAGAAAAATGCCTTGTGGCCACCTCTGGAGAGAGTGTTTTCATTGAAACAAGTAATCATATCATAATTGGATGTATCTATAGGCCACCAAGTTTGAGCATAAGTGACTTAAATTCTAACCTGACCGATGTGCTTGATGTACTATCTAATAGGGCTGGGCGATTAATTGAATTTCGATTTCAGCTTCCCTCGATCAAAAAAACAAGATAATCGTAATAAAACGATCATTCTGACGCACACCGTGTCTTGTGTGGTAAATGCAGTGAACCCTTCTGTCTCCACTTTTGCAACCCGCCCCACCCCTGCCGGAAAAAATTTCGCTTTTAGTCGTGCAGGTGTGTATTGCTAGTGGGTGTTTGGAAAGAAACACCCACTAGAAGTGTAGAAGAAAACGATAGAAGATGGAAGAAAGGCAGCCTTTGGTCGGAAAGAAAGGACTCGGAACAAACAAAGGAACAAAAAAAATCAAAAATGAAAAGCTCCTCAACTCCTGCAACCGCCACACAGTCCTCCATTAAGGACACACTTTACAATGCCACCGCATATCCACCCAGCTCCTGCAGGCATTAAGAAATAACAGATGCCGTCACATACATGATTGCCAAAGACATGTTCCCTATCAACACCGTTAGTGACCCGGGGTTCAATAAGCTGATTAACACATTGGACAGGCGGTATGTGTTAACACCACGTCACCATTTCAGCAGAATTGCGCTGCCTTCCCTTTATGACGAATGTTGCAGAAAAGTTGCAAGAGAAGTGTCAACATATTTTGCCACCACCACGGACCTATGGTCGAGCCGCACCGTGGAGCCATATATAAGCCATTTTTTATTTTTCTCTTATTTATTTCTATTTTTCTTGTTTTTCAGTTTAAACTTATCGTGTTAAAAGAAATACCAGTTAAAAGTACAATAAATGCTTGTTCTCAAATCAATGAATAATCGTCTTTAATAATCGTGATTATGATTTTTGCCATAATCGAACAGCCCTACTATCTAAAGAGAGGAAGAAATGTTATATTATGGGAGACTTTAATATTAATATCATTAATTCTGTTAAAAATAACCATGTTAATTAATTTGTGGACATAATGTTTTCATTCTGTGATTTCCAAGCCAACCAGAGTGACTGAAACTTCAGCCACTCTGGTTTACAACATCTTCACTAATGTATTTGATAAAAAAATGAACTCGGGTATCCTTTGTATAGACATATCAGATCATCTTCCAATTTTTCTCATGACCTCTGTAAAGGGGATTAGTGACACTAATTCTAATCCATCTACCTATAAAATAGTTAAACCTTCCACAGTCAACAGATTCAAAGAGTTAATTGATCATCTCTCTTGGGACCATGTTTTGGCCAGTTCTGAACCACAGAAGGCCTACACCACATTCATAAATAAAATATTAAACGTGTATAACATCGCCTTTCCTGAAAAGAGAAAATCTTCCACATTTTACACAAAGCCAGCACAGCCCTGGATAACCCAGAAAGGATCAAATCCCATAGAAAGAAACACAAACTGTACAAAATCTCTCTCTTGAATCCTACCCCATTTCACCTTAATGAACTGAAAAAAATATAGAAATAAATTAAATCATATTATTAAAGGGGCCAAGTAGCACTACTTTAGTACCAAACTGGGTGAGACTAAGAATAATATGAGAGCGCTCTGGATTGTCATCAACCATATTCTCATTAAAAAAAAAAGAAATCTCTCCTCAACAAATTTAAAGTTGACGGATCACTCACTAAGGATCCTGTTGCTATAGCCCACAACTACATTTTTTGCTGAAATTGAACCAACATTAGCATCCTAAATCACTGTGGTAAATGAAAGTCCCCTCCAATTTTTAAAACCCCCACGAACTGCTGGATTTCATTGTAGTCCCATTACCTCCACTGAAGTAAGTAACATACTAGGATCACTGAAGAATTCTGCTCTTGGGTTTGACAAATGTCAACGCAGAGTTTCTTAAAGTGATTTCTGATGCCATTGCCAGTCCACTGACTCATATGTTTAACTTGTCATTTATTAAAGAAACTGTGCCACATGAATTAAAAACAGCTAAAAATGTCCCCATTTATAAAGCTGAGGATCCAGCCCTCCTTAGCAACTACAGGCCCATTTCTCTTTTACCAACCATTTCTACGATTCTCAAAAAGCTAGCTTACAACAGACTGCCGAGATATCTTGAAGAGAATGAAATATTATACCAACATCAATATGGTTTCAGGAAATCTCGTTCTATGTACGTGGCCATTACATGTCTTACTAATAAGCTATACAAAGCAAAGGACCAGAGTCAGTCATCTACAGGAATTTTTCTAGACCTATCAAAAGCATTTGACACCGTGAATCATCATATTCTATTACAAAAACTAAAATATTTGGGATTGGATAAACAGGCTTTATTGTGATTCTCTAGTTATTTGGAACACTGTCTACAGTTTGTTGCTTTCAAAGGAGCAAATTCCCCTCCTCTTGTGACAAAATGGGGTGTGTCTTGCAAAAAACGAGTGGTGAGAATTATTACCTCCAAGAAGATAATCATTACCCCTGTTTCACAAGCTTGGCATACTTAATATTTATCAAATCAACAAACTCCAAATTGCTCAATTTGTATTTGGTTCATTAAATAAAACACTAGCACCTTTTTTTTTAATAATATCGTTATAGCCAATAATCAATTCATAATTATCCTACCCAAACAGTTCTCTTTATTTGTTCGTAGTGTTTCTGTTTTTTTGTTGTTTTGTCATCTGTTTTATGTCTTGATTGTTTTTCTTTAGTTAAAGATTAAATGTTATTTTGGAGAGCCCTCCTGTTCAAGCCCCTTCAGGGTTTTTGGGGTTTCCCTGGCCTGCATTTAATTTCTTTAATTGCGTTTTGTTAATGTACTTTCAGTATTGTTATTGTTGTTGTGTTTTTATCGTATTTTATGTGCCAAACAAAATTAAATGAAATGAAGTGTGTTTAATGTTGGCAATTACATTACAACAAGTCAGTATAGAATAGTGATAATAATCCAAACCATTTGTCTCTCTTGCTTCTTCAAATCTAAATTAATCCGCTAGTTGTTAACATTAAACAACTTATACTCTGTACTCTAGTTAGGAAAATAAATTCAACTTTTCTTTTGTACGTTATCAAAGCTTTCACTGTGTAGATCAGGATGTCAGTATCTTTATTATACTAACCCAGAACTACAGTTGATAAAGCTATATGGCAAATCCACAAAGCCATATTTATTAATTATATCATTATTATAATCGGTATCTAACATAGTGTAAAATTAAAACACGTTAGTCAGTTAAATGTGCACAAAATCACAAATTACTGAAAACAACTGCTAATGTGTTGATGGATCGTTTTAGGTGGCCAGGTAGCACATCAATAGACCCAACAAGGAGTCATTGATATTTTATTTAGATATGAATACATTTCATTAACAACACTGTTACAAGATACAGTATATATAGTACATTAATGTTTGGTTTATTTTGTGTGTGAAGATGATTCACAGCAGTTGTTGTTTATCTTACAGATCACAACTGTGCAGATAAACCTGTATTCACTCCATCCAGTCTGGTAGTGAAGTATGGAGACCCAACCTCTGCTACATGTGTTCCTTGTCATAATTCCTGCCAGAACATCGTATTTGGTTTGGAAAAATCTCAGGGAGTGGTAAAAGAAAATGGAACCAAGTTGGTGTGGACCGTTGACAGAGTGACTGAATGGGACTCAAATATCACGTGTTACTATACTGGTGATAAACAGTGTTGTACTGACCTGCCTGTAACTGTCTACCGTAAGTAAACTTGACCAAAACACTTTTAACATTGATGGTTTTATCATTTATAATCAGAATTTATTCTCTTCTCTAGTTCAGATTCACAGTAGTTACAGGGATTTATAGTCTCTAGTTTGCTTTTTTGTGTCTCTCTATATCTTTGTCTTCGTCCTTGTCTCCTCAGAGCCTCCAGAACATGTGTCCATCAGCTTTGTAGATCACACTGGGCCGATGATTGAGGGTCATCAGTACCAGCTGCAGTGTAACGTGAAGAACGTAGCTCCTGCTAGACACCTTGTTGTGACCTTCTACAGAGGAGAGACAGCACTGGATCAACTCCAGTCTAAAAGTAGTGAACGCTATAAACCAGTGACTGAGACCTTCACTCTGAACATCCCTACTAGTAAAGAACATGATGGAGCTCAGTACTGGTGTGAAGCCAAACTAGAACTGGGACCTGAAGGACCACAACCCCCTCCAGTGGTGAAGTCAGAAAACTTTAAGGCTACAGTCTACTGTGAGTCTGACAAGAAAAAACTACTTTAACACCTTTGTTAATCATTTTACTCCACTTGCTTTGATGGATGAAGTCCTTTCATTCATTCATTGAAGCTGTTCCTAACCTGGGACCTTATAGTGACAAACAATAACTGTCCACTTCCCCTCAGCTTTATAGAGCTTTATTATTTGGTTTGCAGATCCAAGACTTTACTGTTTTAGTTTTCTCTCATAGTTCTGACCAGAATCATTTTCTGTTGCAGAAGGCAGCTGTTTATAGAGCTATAGAGTTTATACTAACTGATCATCAATAAACTGAACTACAAACTAGGTGATAAACATAGTGCAACATCTAGCAGTTAAAAGACCAGAAACTTTCCAGCACAGGTTGAGGTTGGTATCCTTTTGGAGGACCCCTTAGTGAGCAAGCTTTAACTTTTCTGGCTAATGTTGGTGCAAGATATCTTCTTGCAGAAAGCCATCCCTACAACATGATGTTACCACTACCATGCCTCACAGTTGGGATGGTGTTCTTCAGGTTACAAGCTACAACCTCTTTCCTCAAACATAACATTTCGCAACAGTTTAAGTTTCTTTTTAAGAGATGACATGTCGGTTGAGTTTTCTTTGACTAGGCATTTATCTGATGAACTGCCACAGACTAAAAGACAAACCCTGATTCAACATTTTCCTTCAGCGTGAGGTTGAAATGTGTGTTCAGCCTTTCGACAACTATTAGAATGACTGCCGTGAACATTTCAATTTGAGTCACGTTCAGGATCATAAACCTTATGTCTGGAATTATTCTCAAATTAAATATAAAGTACAGACTCATTAGCCTAGGACTTTATTCGTGTTTAAGTTCCTGCAAAAATAATGACAATACTGTCAGCTTTATCTGTCTGTATTTAATGCAAATGGATGTATGCAAACCAAGTTAGACAGTGTGAGCCCAGTAGATTAAACATCCCTGTAGCTAAGGACAGTCTAACAGAACAGTTTTTAGTGACTTTTATTCACTGGGACCCTGAACTCTTTTAAAGTCACTCTACATATGACAAGCCAGGAAAAGGAGGAGGACTCAGACACAGAGGTAGCAAAAGGCAAAGGATAATTTATTCTTTTCGAACACAAAGCTATGACAAACGAAACAAAGTATCAAACAAAAAATCACTCCAAGGAGGCAAAAACAAGACAAAGAATTAACAAGAACGAAAAACTTAGCTATGACTTGATATGCGAGGGCTGGTATGCTCAAGGAATCGACAACACGATACGTGACACACTGGCACAAGACAGGGGAAAACGCAGACCATATATACACAGGAAGGTAATGGGGAACAGGTGGAAACAATCAGGAATCAGGAAGACAATCAGACCGGTGACACAAAAGGAAGGGCAAGTGACCTGAAACGAGAGGAGAGTTAGACTTTCAAAATAAAACAGGAAACCACGAGACAATACGAAAACAATTCACCGCTGTGTGACAACATACAGTATACTAAACATCATATGCTCCGTGTTTAAAGTATTAATCTGTAAAATAACCTACAGCTGTTTAATAAATGATGAGGATCAAAGGGTATAATACTAGCCTCAGTTGGGGTGGAGGTGGTGATAATGGTAGCAGAAACTGAGTAAGACACAGTGAAGAGTGAGAAACAAAACTGTGATGACAGTAATGAGGTACTTTCCACTGCAACATTACAATGTGTGTGTGCGTCAGTGGAAAATGTGTTGAAATAACTTGTTCTATTTTTTCTTCTCTCAATCAACACACAGATGGACCTAAGCTACTTGTGTCAGCAAATGAAAACATCAAAATCACAGAAGGAGACCCTCTACGTCTGAACTGCTCGACTGAAGGAAACCCCAGACCCTCATACTCCTGGAAGCTCCCAGCAGGAAGAGCTCCCTCCTCCTTCAACGGCAACGTTCTCACCATCCAGTCTGTGGGCTCTGATCAAGGAGGGAATTATGTTTGTACCGTCAGCAACGAAGTGAAGACTGTCACTGTGAATTTTTACGTGGACGTCCAAGGTAAGTGTTTTCATTTCTAGTTTTCAAAGGTTGTAATTATTACTGATAACTGAGCAACCACAATGTTGTTTCCTGTATTGTTACAGCAGTTAAGAATTAATATTAATTCATGTAAAATCAGGAAGTTCATTGTGACTGTTTCATTTTGTATTAATCTGATATTTAATGTTTTCTCTTTCTTTTTTCTTTACCCGTACCTCTCAGCCATCTCTGCAGGCTGCACCATCCCATGCATTATACTGGTGATAATAATACCTCTTGTTTTCCTTGGCATTGGCATTGCAGTGTTCATTCTATACAAACGTGGCTCCATCCAAAACATTTTCTGTCCCAAAACGCAACACGTTGCTGTGCCTCTTGAAGGTTAAATCTACACAAAGGCGTGACATGCAGATGGACCCTCTGAAGCTGGTGCTTTGACTTTACTTGTGGAGTTAAAGTCATCGAGGAGCTTTTGTGGATTAGTTGTAAAGACTCTGGTGATCAGCAACAACGTCCCCATTTGAGTTTTGCTGGTGCTGCATCTCTCTCTCCTTCATTTCTTAACACGTCTACACTGACACAAAATGGCAAAAATAATATGATTTAAAAAAAGGAGAACTTGAGTAACCTATGTGCTGAACCGAATAAGCAACTTCCTCTTAAGCTAAACCCATGTGAGAAGTTTTAGTTTACTGTGAGAAATCGTGAGACATTTTGTTGACTCACACCGGTAAAGTGAAGCTCGAAGCCTTGGATTGTAGTGTTTAGAGAGTGTTGTCTACAAGTTAGATAATTTCATTATTTAAAATAATCTAAAGTTGAAAACGGGCCACTGTACCATTCTCTAGGGCAGGGATGGGCAACTTTTGGCCCGGGGGCTGCACATCCTTGAGATGGATGGTGATTTGTAATATTTGTTTTATTTTCACGAGCCCTTTGCACTGAAAAAAAAAAAAAAAGAAATGGTTATTTTTTGTTTGCTTCAATAAACATACAAAAATATTTAAAATGGCAGTTTTATCATATCTGGTTAAGTGTGCGGTCCTATGTGGCCCTCTGGTAGTGTCGAAAAATCATTTAAGTTGCCCATCCCTGCTCTAGGATATGGTACAGTGGCCTCAACATTCTCAAAATTTCAACAATTCTATAGTTAAAACGTGTTTATATTGTGCTTTTGTGGCACCTGGGTTCTGCAGGACCCCTGATGAAGGTAAAACCCTGTGGCTGTTATCTACATTACCACGTTTGTTATCCATCCTGAAGCAGAATCAGCTGTTAGTTTTGGTCTTTGCCTGCAAACTGAATAACAAAACATATACCAAGTTTCATCCTTGAACTGTTGCACAACCTTGAGTTCGGTACACGGAGGGAATGGTTTTCAAATAAATGAAAACATACACACACACACACGAAAATAATACTGTTTTAAACACTGGATGTGGAGTGTGAACAGACACAGATTTTAGTTTTGTAAATATATAAGAGCTCGTTTGATAATAAAATGTGTCTAAACGGCGGCTATTGATTCCAGCCGATACGTGTGAGACTTGGGAGTCACTGTAGTCTGTCAATCACAAGTATATCTAATTTACATTTATTTAAATGTTGTGTTATTTATATGTGTGCCTCTTAAGCTGCTAGTCTGTGCAAAATTTCGTTTTGTTCTCATGACAATAAAGACACCACCAATACAACCAGTTTTGTTCATTTTGTTCAAGTTCATTTGACCTCATGGGGCCTAAACTTCCAGTGTAGCTGTGGTGTAGGTGATCATGCTGTTTTATTACTCTTTGCCGTTTTGTTTCACTTGTCATTCTGCTAAGAACTTTATTGCTTCATTTGGTGGTCTCACACTGAACCTCACAGTGCGTCTGAACCCACTGATGTCCTCACCCAAACCCGTAGATTATACAGTATGTGTGCAAGTGTGAAAGTACTTAAAAATAATAATAAAAAAAAAAAAACGAATGTACCAAGAGAACATTAATTTGTAATTATACTTCCTGTTCATAACATTCTTCACTGACAGTTTCATTCCCTCACAACTCTATAAAGTATTTCTTGAACTCTGAAACTAAAATTAAAACTGCCATTACAGAGTTAGAGTCCAATGCAAACAGGAATAAATGTCAGCAACAACACTGCATTATCGTGTTCTTGATCTTTTTGGTCATTTGAATGAACAGAGACTTCGTGTTCTGGCTGTGTAAGTGTGAGTTTATGACCTTTACTCTCTTATATAGACATAATCTTTATTATGTCTATGGATAAGAGAGCATGTTCTTATCCACAAACCCTTCCGCGCTTGTTGATGACGTGTCAGCTTTAGCTCGTTCACTGCGCGCGTTGTTTCCGTCAGAGAAGTTAAACGGCTCGTCTCCGCTTCTCCCGTTGCTAAGAGGATTGAGAAACCACTTGTTTGGTTTTGTTGTCTCGGGAGTTGCGTCCAGACCAAACAATCTTAACAGCGTCTTTCTGCTGTAAATGAAAGTGAAAACCCTGGTGAAAACTGAGACGGTTTTTTGGAGGGGAAAAATGAGCAGCGGAGCCGGCGTCGACAGCGTCTGGTATCACATCTATGTGTCGGACGATGAAGATGTCTGCAGTCCGTACGTGGACACTCCGAGTTTATTCAAAATGAGACAGCGGGTCAGAAGTGAACCTTGTACTAGTTTCGAAGCCAAATTAGAGTCCATCTATTCAGAAGTGTTTCCAATCAATGTAATTAGATTCTGGTGTCATTCAGTGCCCTGTTTAGTTAAAAAACAAATCAGGGGTTTGTCACAGTCTGATCTTCACAACACATGTGAAAAAGAGTTGTTGTTGATGATCCGTCTGGAAAAGGTCACAAAACCATCTCTAAAGAGTTTGAAATCAAGAAATCAACAGTCAGATTGTGAACAAATGGAGGAGATTTAATACGACTGTTACCCTCCACAGGAGAGGTTGACTGACACAGATCACAACAAAAACAAGATGCATAATAGTCTGAGAGGACACAAAGGAACCCAGAATAACTTTTACAACAACTAAAGGCCTCTCTCACATTGGCTAATGTTAATGTTCATGAATCCACCATCATGATGACACAGGAGAATGAGAAGGGGGAGATGAGGGTGAGAGGGGAGGTAGTATAGTCCTAATGATTATCTGTGCTGTAAAACTGAGCGATACGTGCTAGTGGTGACCCATCAAGTTGGTATTTGCACATATATGTTGGTAGCATTGCAGCAAAATAAATTCCACACACACCAGTTTGACTAGTTCACCATGTTTATGAGTTGATGTCTAGTTTCCTTGTAGGCTGTTAGTTTATTGGCCTGTGTTGGTGTTAAGACCTGGTCACATAAAAAGTGATTTGACACTTGAACCATAACTCCAGACCTCCAAGTTAGCTATCAGCATGGTGAATTTGATAGTATTGGTTCGTGGTTTGTTTGTTTGTTTGTTTGTTTGTTTGGTAGATAGATAGATAGATAGATAGGTTTTATTTGTCACATGCACAGTTATACATAGTACAGTGCATAGTGAAATGTATTCTTGTACCTGCAGCCAGTAGTAAAAAAAAAAAAACACATAAGGTAAACAATATAAGTGTAAATGTACACCGAGAAAAATAGAATAAAAGAAAAATAGAATAAAAATATAGACTGTAATATAGAATAAAATATAGACGGTGAGACTCAAGTGTAAACTTAGAGGGGGGGGAGGTAGTTTGTATATATACACACATTTACAGGACATTCGTTCGTGGTTCAGTCCGCATCAACGGAGCGAACCACAGTAGATTTGATTGTTTGGGTCGTGATTCATTAAAGGACTAGGCTAATTATTGAAATATTAGTTGTTGATAGTCACTGAATGGTGAGAAAAATGGGGTTGTGCAGTGGCAGCGTGGAGGGGAGTGACTCCAGGACGCTGGAATTCACTGTTAAGCCTTCTTGAGGTGTCGTGGGTCTAATTTAACGAAACATCTGTGAAGGGAGGTGCCCACTTGAAAACCCCAGTGACATGCTGCATACTGCAGTTGACTAGGCCAGGTATCTGATGTCTTCGTGTTGGTTGGTAGCGATATTTCTTTGTTTGGTTAGCTGCTGAGCGGGCCATACAAGCCAGCAGCGTTTGGTTAGCTTATATTTCACAAGGTTTGAATTGTCCACTGTCTGCTGCTCTGTGGGCTTACAAGCCAGCAGCATTTGCTTAGTTCATTTAGACTGTAGGTTAATCGTCATATCACATGACTGTCAGTTAGGGTTTCTCAGTTGGACAGGGCCTCTAAATGTGTTTTACCTGGGATCTTGGCACAAGGGATTGTAACATCTAATCATGTGTATTAATGAAAGTAGAATCCAAAGCTTTCCTAGAAAAATGTTTTTCCTCATGTGTACAGTTTCCATCTGCATTTCATGCCTTCATGTAATTTTAACCTTCAACAGGTACAGGACTGTGTCATGTAAATGGGTTGTCACTGTCATCTCTTAGAAACAAACTTAACCATGTATTTGTCCAGTTCATTCGTGTTTGTCGTAGACTATAGTTTAGCACAACTGACTATGGTGTCGTGCTGTCTCTGTCCTGGTCCAGGCAGGTTGAGGAGGTCGTTTGTCCCTCAGGCCATATACAAAGCCTCTCTGTGAGGAACCAACTGATCGGTCATTGATCTTTATTATGTAGCTTTGTTCCTCAAAGTGTATAGTCACAATTCATACAGCTCTACAGTTGAAAGGCATAAAAACATTCAGATGCCAAACTAGAACTGGGACCTGAAGGACCACAACTCCTGGTGAAGTCACACTGATACAGTAACTCTTGGTTCCAGAGCCACAATGATTCACAGCTCTTCACAGTTCTCTTCTTGTCCATTTCCAGGGTAATTAATCAACACACCACGACCAATAAGAAGAGGAGGCTTGTTTTGTATTTTTCTTTTCCACTGGATTTTCAAGTGGTATTCTTGGTTGTAATCTAGCAATCAAGGTTGTAATCTAGCAATAAAGTGGTAAAATACAATAAATAAAATTACCTTTGGTCTGTATATGAATAAAAATGTAACAATAAAAATATAACAGTGAAAATATAAGAATAAAAATAAAAGTAAAAACCTAACTGAGCACAGAAGAAATAAAGAGCTGACCCGATTTTCGTTTGATGAAAAAAAAATAAATAAATAAATAAAATTAAAAAAATCAGTCTTGAGTGAATGTGTGTCAAAATAATAAACCACGGTAATTGTGGTAGAAAAACAAATGGCAGGACATTAGCTTGGCGGACAGACTAAATAAATAAATAGATAAAAGGGAAGTGAGGGGAGTGGGGAACCACCACTGGGGAAGTCTGTCTCACCAATGCACCAACTCCTGTCCTGGAAAAGAAAAGAAAATTACAATATCGCTCGTGGTGGGACACAGGCAGGTTGTACAGTGAGGAAGGAGGCCTATAACCCACACACACAACATAAAACAGAAAATTGACTCAAACCAAATGCAAATATACAAAGAAAAAAAAGTAACAAGATAATCAGGAAACATAACAAATTAACACCAAAACTCAGCTGTGGGCAGGGACCAGGGATAGTAGTAAACCCATCAAATAAAAGCAGCTGGATATTAAACTAAATAAACAAGGGAAAATATTTAACCTAATAACCCACAGAAATAAATCAAATCACCAAGATGAATAAAGCAAATAAACAAAAAGAAGAAATTAATCAAACCAACAGGAGATGTGGTGGGATGGAGAACCTGAAGCTGTGTGGACACAGCGGAATTACTGTGCAATTCAATCGGATCATGCAGAGCACCGGTGGCAGATGACAATACTTTCCAAGGTTTCATCCTCTTCACCCTGCATGCAGATGTGCACTATCTTCAGTGTTTTGCACATCTGAGAAACTACTTCTAAAAATTTTTAGAAGTCAGAACTTTGTGGCACATGCAGTGCAAATTAAACTCTTCCATACCGTTTTCTCGTTCATTTGAAAATAATCAACAATATATAAAATGTGTTGACTAAGGATTTCTTTTCACTGGATGTGTTTTTGTTTGTTTGTTTGTTTTTGTTTTTATAATAGTTCCTGATTCAGCTTCTTATATTTATTGTGTCAAACGGTATCACCTGACTGCATCGCCTGCAGTGTGAGGAAAACCTTTATAAAGTCAGTGAGTAATGACTTTGAGATTAACCACGGTACAGTAAGTTATATAAACTCTGTCTCTGACATCCTCATCAATTAATATTTTTTTCATTAAACTGTTGATCTAATATAATGCTGAGAGTAAACCTGTATAATAAATTTAAACTTTTTCTGATTATTCCGTTACCCAAAAATGCCACACGTTTCTGAATTAGTTTCACTTTCACTTTCAGTGTTGTTTTCTCAAACCGTCACTCGCTACTGGATATCTGCAGCACCGCCGCCATATCACGCTATAAACTCCGACAGGGAGTGAACCTTTTTCTGTTTCCGTTATCTCCCAGAGAGACGGGGACAGCTTGTTTGCCCACAAATCTAACCGGACATCATGTTGTTCTCTTCCATAGTTTTGGTTTGTCTGATGAGCTCTCTGCGTGACTTCCATGTGTCCAGCTGTGGTAAGTTTTTAGTATTTGTTGTTAGCCTTTTTAGAGAGCGATATCGTTTTTCTCTCTCACTCTCTTAGTGTCCTGATCAAGTGTCTAAACTTAATATGTTTTTCTCACATGATAACTGATAAACTTTGACTCTGCCGCGAGTCATTTAGCCGAAATGCTAATAAAAACTGGAGCTAGCAACAACACCGGAAGGAAACAACTTCTGTCAACGAACAAGCTGTCAGCAACAACTTCATCTTCGCGAGAGGAAAGGGAGTGGACTTGTTAAACCCTCTGAAACCATCAGCAAAGGATCTGCTGCTGTAGGGCTGAGCTATAGACAGACAGGTGAACTATAGACAGACACACAAATGCGTGTTCCATGATCCACAAGTGAAACATGACATTCACAAATGCGTACAACGATTTGTGTGTGAATTCTGGGGGTCACAAATGCGTACCGAGCTATCTGAACGTGTGTGAATGTTTTTCAAATTCACAAATCAGATCGTTCAACTTCACAAAGCTCATCATTTTTGTTTTCAAAAGACTTCCTGCGCTTACAGCCCGTATACGGATCGGCAGATATGGACAGATAAGGCTTTCACGCTGCTCAGATCCGTAGATCCACAAATGCATGGTGCCTTTAAGTGTCACCAGGAAAATGGGAAAGTTTCTAACTCGTTCTACCATTACACGTCTTACTAATGAGCTATACAAAGCAAAGGACCAGAGTCAGTCGTCTTTAGGAATTTTTCTAGACCTATCAAAAAAATTTGACGGCATGAATTATTCATTCATTCATCTTCTATACCCGTTTAGTCCTGTTAAGGGTCACGGGGGTCTGCTGGAGCCTATCCCAGCTGTCATCGGGCGAGAGGCAGGGGTCGTGGACAGGTCACCAGTCCATCGCAGGGCCAACACAGAGAGACAGACAACCATTCACACTCACATCCACACCTACGGCCAATTTAGAATCACCAATAAACCTAATGAGCATGTCTTTGGATGGTGGGAGGAAGCCGGAGTACCCGGAGAGAACACACGCAGACACAGGGAGAACACGCAAACTCCATGGATTCGAACCGGTGACCTTCTTGCTGTGAGGCATCAGCGCTAACCACCTCTCCACTGTGCCGCCCCGTGAATTATCATAATCTATTACAAAAACTAAAATATTTGGGATTGGATAAACAGGCTTTATTGTGGTTCTCTAGTTATTTGGAACACTGTGTACAGTTTGTTGCATTCAAAGGAGTAAATTCCCCCCCTCTTGTGACAGAATGCGAGAATTATTACCTCCTCAGCTCCAAGAAGACAATCATTACCCCTGTTTAGCAAGCTTGGCATACTTAATATTTATCAAATCAACAAACTCCAAATTGCTTAATTTGTATTTGGTTCATTGAATAATTTTTTTAACAATATTAAAAATGTGTTTTAATAATATTGTGATAGCCAATAATCAATTCATAATTTCTCCCAAACAGCACTGTTGTTGTTGTTTTGTTGTCTGTTTTATGTCTTGATTGTTCTCCTTTAGTTCTTTTAGGGAGCGCTCCTGTTCAAGCGCCTTGAGGGTTTTTGGGGTTTCCCTGGCCTGCATTTATGCTTTTTCTTTCTTTAATTGTGTATTGTTCATGTACTTTCAGTATTGTTTTTGTTATTGTGTTTTTATTGTATTTTATGTGCCAAACAAAATGAAATGAAATGAAGTGTGTTTAATGTTGGCGATTACGTTAAAACAAGTCAGTATAGAATAGTGATAATAATCCAAACCATTTGTCTCTCTTGCTTCTTCAAATCTAAATTAATCCACTAGTTGTTAACATTAAACAACTCTAATGTACTCTGTACTTTAGTTAGGAAAATAAATTTGACTTTTCTTTTGTACGTTATCAAAGCTTTCACTGTGTAGATCAGGACGTCAATATCTTTATTATACTAACCCAGAACTACAGTTGATAAAGCTATATGACAAATCCACAAAGCCATATTTATTAATTAAATTAGTATTATAATCGTTATCTAACATAGTGTTGAGTTAAAACACGTTAGTTAGTTAAATGTGCACAAAATCACAAATTACTGAAAAAAACTGCTAATGTGTTGATGGATTATTTTAGGTTGCCAGGCAACACATCAATAGACCCAACAAGGAGTGATTGAGGGGAGCATCCTTCTTTTCTTGTTGCGTTCGGTTCCCCTAGTCCGGACGTAACATATATATATAAGATACAGTATATATAGTACTTTAATGTTTGGTTTCTTTCATGAAGGACATTGTGTGTGAAGATGTTTCACAGCAGTTATTGTTTATCTTACAGATTACAACTGTGCAGATAAACCTGTATTCACTCCATCCAGTCTGGTAGTGAAGCATGGAGACCCAACCTCTGCTACATGTGTTGCTTGTCATAATTCCTGCCAGGACATCGTATCTGGTTTGGAAAAATCTCAGGGAGTGGTAACAGAAAATGGAACTACGTTGGTGTGGACCGTTGACAGAGTGACTGAATGGGACTCAAACATCAATTGTTACTACACCACTCATGATGATATACAGTGTTGTACCAACCTGTATGTAACTGTCTACCGTAAGTAAACTTGACCAAAACACTTTTAACATTGATGGTTTTATCATTTATGATCAGAATTTATTCTCTTCTTTAGTTCAGATTCACAGTAGTTACAGGGATTTATAGTCTCTAGTTTGCTTTGTGTGTCTCTCTACATCTTTGTCTTCGTCCTTGTCTCCTCAGAGCCTCCAGAACATGTGTCCATCAGCTTTGTAGATCACACTGGGCCGATGATTGAGGGTCATCAGTACCAGCTGCAGTGTACCGTGAAGAACGTAGCTCCTGCTAAACACCTTGTTGTGACCTTCTACAGAGGAGAGACAGCACTGGATCAACTCCAGTCTATAAGTAGTGAACCCTATAAACCAGTGACTGAGACCTTCACTCTGAACATCACTGCTAGTAAAGAACATGTTGGAGCTAAGTACCGGTGTGAAGCTAAACTAGAACTGGGACCTGAAGGACCACAACCCCCCCCAGTTGTGAAGTCAGAAAACATCACTGCTACAGTCTACTGTGAGTCTGACAAGAAAAAACTACTTTAACACCTTTGTTAATCATTTCACTCCACTTGCTTTGATGGATGAAGTCCTTTCATTCATTCATTGAAGCTGTTCCTAATCTGGGACCTTATAGTGACAAACACACATACATATATTTCCTAACTGTCCACTTCCCCTCAGGTTTACAGAGCTTTATTATTTGGTCTGCTGGTCCAAGACTTTACATAGTTCTGACTAGCATCACTTTCTGTTGCAGAAGGCAGCTGTTTATAGAGCTATAGAGTTTATACTAACTGATCATCAACAAACTGAACTACAAACTAGGTGATGAACATAGTGCAGCATCTAGCAGTTAAAGTATTCGTGTTTAAGTTCCTGCAAAAATAATGACAACACTGTCAGCTTTATTTGTCTGTATTTAATGCAAATGGATGTATGCATAGATCAAACATCCCAGTAGCTACGGACAGTTTTTATCTGAGTGACTTTTATTCACTGGGACCCTGAACTCTCTTAAAGTCACTCTACATACAGTATACTAAACATCAAAGGCCCCGTGTTTAAAGTATTAATCTGTAAAATGACCTACAACTGTGAATAAATGATGAGGAACAAAGGGTATAATACTACCCTCAGTTGGGGTGGAGGTGGTCATTTGGGTAGTAGAAACTGAGTAAGACACAGTGAAGAGTGAGGAACAAAACTGTGATGACAGTGATGAGGTACTTTCCACTATAATGTTCCAACGTGTGTGTCAGTAGATAATGTGTTGAAATAACTTGTTCTATTTCTTCCTCTCTCAATCAACACACAGATGGACCTAAGCTACTTGTGTCAGCAAATGAAAACATCAAAATCACAGTAGGACACACTCTACATCTGAACTGCTCAACTGTAGGAAACCCCAGACCCTCATACTCCTGGAAGCTCCCAGCAGAAAGAGATAACTCCTCCTACAATGGCAACGTTCTCACCATCCAGTCTGTGAGATCTGATCAAGGAGGGAATTATGTTTGTACCGTCAGCAACAAAGTGGAGACTGTCACTGTAAATTTTAACGTGATCGTCCAAGGTGAGTGTTTTCAGTTATCAAAGGCTAGACGATGTTGTTTGTTGTGACTGTTTCATTTTGTATTTTTCTGACATATAATGTTTTCTGTTCCTTTTTTCTTTACTTGTACCTCTCACCCACCTCTGCAGCCAACATCATCCCATACATTATACTGGGGATAATAGCAGCTCTTGTCCTGATTGCAGTGATCATTCTATACAAACGTGGCCACATCCAAAACTGTCTCCATAAGCAACACGCTCCTGTGCCTGTTGAAGGTTAACACTACACGAAGGCATAACATGCAGATGGACCCTCTGAAGCTGGTGCTTTGACTTTACTTGTGGAGTTAAAGTCATCGAGGAGCTTTTGGGGATTAGTTGTAAAGACTCTGGTGATCAGCAACAACGTCCCCATTTGAGTTTTGCTGGTGCTGCATCTCTCTCTCCTTCATTTCTTAACACGTCTACACTGACACAAAATGGCAAAAATAATATGATTTAAAAAAAGGAGAACTTGAATAACCTATGTGCTGAACCGAATAAGCAACTTCCTCTTAAGCTAAACCCATGTGAGAAGTTTTAGTTTACTGTGAGAAATCGTGAGACATTTTGTTGACTCACACCGGTAAAGTGAAGCTCGAAGCCTTGGATTGTAGTGTTTAGAGAGTGTTTTCTACAGGTTAGATAATTTGATTAATTAAAATAATCTAAAGTTGAAAACGGGCCACTGTACCATTCTCTAGGGCAGGGATGGGCAACTTTTGGCCCGGGGGCCGCACATCCTTGAGATGGATGGTGATTTGTAATATTTGTTTTATTTTCACGAGCCCTTTGCACTAAAAAAAAAAAAAAAGAAATGGTTATTTTTTGTTTGCTTCAATAAACATACAAAAATATTTAAAAGTTGCCCATCCCTGCTCTAGGATATGGTACAGTGGCCTCAACATTCTCAAAATTTCAACAATTCTATAGTTAAAACGTGTTTATATTGTGCTTTTGTGGCACCTGGGTTCTGCAGACCCCCTGATGAAGGTAAAACCCTGTGGCTGTTATCTACTTTACCACGTTTGTTATCCATCCTGAAGCAGAATCAACTGTTAGTTTTGGTCTTTGCCTGCAAACTGAATAACAAAACATATCCCAAGTTTCATCCTTGAACTGTTGTACAACCTTGAGTTCGGTACACGGAGGGAATGGTTTTCAAAATGAAAAAATACAAACACACACACACACGAAAATAATGCTGTTTTAAACACTGAATGTGGAGTGTGAACAGACACAGATTTTAGTTCTGTAAATATATAAGAGCTCGTTTGATAATAAAATGTGTCTAAACGCCGGCTATTGATACCAACTGATATGTGTGAGACTTGGGAGTCACTGTATCTGTCAATCACAAGTATATCTGCACTTAATTTACATTGTTGTGTTATTTATATGTGTGCCTCTTAAGCTGCTAGTCTGTGCAAAATTTCGTTTTGTTCTCATAATGACAATAAAGACTCCACCAACGTTTGTTCATTTTGTTCAAGTTCATTTGACCTCATGGGGCCTAAAGTTCCAGTGTAGCTGTGGTGTAGGTGATCATGCTGTTTTATTGCTCTTTGCTGTTTTGGTTCACTTGTCATTCTGCTAAGAACTTTATTGCTTCATTTAGTGGTCTCACATTGAACCTCAGTGCGTCTGAACCCACTGAAGTCCTCACCCCAACCCGTAGATTATACAGTATGTGTGTACAGCAAGTGTGAAAGTACTTAAAAAATAAAAATAAAAATAAAAACCGAATGTGCCAAGAGAACATTAATTTGTAATTATACTTCCATATACGTTTATAACATTCGTTGCCGACAGTTTCATCCCCTCACAACTCAAGAAATTATTTCTTGAACTCTGAAACTAAAATTAAAACTGCCATTACAGAGGTACGGAGTCCAGTGCAAACAGGAATAAATGTCAGCAACAACACTGCATTATCGTGTTCTTGATCTTTTTGGTCATTTGAATGAACAGCGACTTCGTGTTCTGGCTGTGTAAGTGTGAGTTTATGACCTTTACTCTCTTATATAGACATATTATGTCTATGGATAAGAGAGCATACGCTCTTATCCATTGACTGTATATACTAGCTCAAACCCTCACAAACCCTTCCGCGCTTGTTGATGACGTGTCAGCTTTAGCTCGTTCACGGCGCGCGTTGTTGCCGTCAGAGAAGTTAAACGGCTCGTCCCCGCTTCTCCCGTTGCTAAGAGGATTGAGAAACCACCTGTTTGAACTTATCGTCTTGGGAGTTGCGTCCAGACCAAACAATCTTAACAGCGTCTTTCTGCTGTAAATGAAAGTGAAAACCCTGGTGAAAACTGAGACGTTTTTTTGGGGAAAATGAGCAGCGGAGCCGGCGTCGACAGCGTCTGGTATCTTCATCGTCCGACACATATGTGTCGGACGATGAAGATGTCTGCAGTCCGTACGTGGACACTCCGAGTTTATTCAAAATGAGACACCAGGTCAGAAGTGAACCTTGTACTAGTTTCGAGGCCAAATTAGAGTCCATCTGTTCAGAAGTGTTTCCAGTCAATGTAATTAGATTGGTGTCATTCAGTGCCCTGTTTAGTTAAAAAACAAATCAGGGGGTTGTCACAGTCTGATCTTCACAACACATGTGAAAAAGAGTTGTTGATGATCCGTCTGGAAAAGGTCACAAAACCATCTCTAAAGAGTTTGAAATCAAGAAATCAACAGTCAGATTGTGAACAAATGGAGGAGATTTAATACGACTGTTACCCTCCACAGGAGAGGTTGACTGACACAGATCACAACAAAAACAAGATGCATAATAGTCTGAGAGGTCACAAAGGAACCCAGAGTAACTTTTACAACAACTAAAGGCCTCTCTCACATTGGCTAATGTTAATGTTCATGAATCCACCATCATGATGACACAGGAGAATGAGAAGAGGGAGATGAGGGTGAGAGGGGAGGTAGTATAGTCCTAATGATTATCTGTGCTGTAAAACTGAGCGATACGTGCTAGTGGTGACCCATCAAGTTGGTATTTGCACATATATGTTGGTAGCATTGCAGCAAAATAAATTCCACACACACCAGTTTGACTAGTTCACCATGTTTATGAGTTGATGTCTAGTTTCCTTGTAGGCTGTTAGTTTATTGGCCTGTGTTGGTGTTAAGTCCTGGTCACATAAAAAGTGATTTGACACTTGAACCATAACTCCATAACCTCCAAGTGAGCTATCAGCATGGTGAATTTGATAGTATTGGTTCGTGGTTTGTTTGTTTGTTTGTTTGGTAGATAGATAGATAGATAGATAGATAGATAGATAGATAGATAGATAGATAGATAGATAGATAGATAGATAGGTTTTATTTGTCACATGCACAGTTATACATAGTACAGTGCATAGTGAAATGTATTCTTGTACTTGCAGCCAGTAGTAAAAAAACAAAAAACACATAAGGTAAACAATATAAGTGTAAATGTACACCGAGACAAATAGAATAAAAGAAAAATAGAATAAAAATATAGACTGTAATATAGAATAAAATATAGACGGTGAGACTCAAGTGTAAACTTAGAGGGGGGGGGTAGTTTGTATATATACACACATTTACAGGACATTCGTTCGTGGTTCAGTCCGCATCAACAGGCTGAACCACGGTAGATTTGTTTGTTTGGGTCGTGATTCATTAAAGGACTAGGCTAATTATTGAAATATTAGTAGTTGATAGTCACTGAATGGTGAGAAAAATGGGGTTTTGCAGTGGCAGCGTGGAGGGGGGTGACTCCAGGACGCTGGAAGTCACTGTTAAGCCTTCTCGAGGTGTCGTGGGCCTAACTTAACGAAACATCTGTGAAGGGAGGTGCCCACTTGAAAACCCCAATGACATGCTGCATACTGCTGTTGACCAGGCCAGGTTCCTGATGTCTTCATGTCGCTTGGAAGCGATATTTCTTAGTTTGTTTAGCTGCTGAGCGGACCATACAAGCCAGCAGCATTTGGTTAGCTTATATTTCACAAGGTTTCAATTGTCCACTGTCTGCTGCTCTGTGGGTCTAAAAGCCAACAGCATTTACTTAGCTCATTCAGATTGTAGGTTAATCTAGACAGTAGCATTTGGTTAGCTTATATTTCACAAGGTTTGAATTATCCTCTGCTGCTCTGTGGGCTTACAAGCCAGCAGCATTTACTTAGTTCATTTAGATTGTAGGTTAATCATCATATCACATGACTGTAGGTTTGCTAGGGTTTCTCAGCTGGACAGGGCCTCTAAATGTGTTTTGCCTGGGATCTTGGCACAAGGGATTGTTACATCTAATCGTGTGTATTAATGAAAGTAGAATCCAAAGCTTTCCTGGAAACATGTTTTTCCTCATGTGTACAGTTTCCATCTGCATTTCATGCCTTCATGTAATTTTAACCTTCAACAGGTACAGAACTGTGTCATGTAAATGGAAAACGTTTTTCAGGTTGTCACTGTCATCTCTTAGAAACGAACTTAACCACTTATTTGTCCAATTCAGTCGTGTTTGTCGTACAGGATGCATCCCATAAGCAGTCCGAAGAAAACCAGGACGACAGCTGCTATTATTATCTTCAGTATAATGTTTAGGGTGATGTGGGCTGGAGAGGTGGGTGAGAGGTCTGGTTAAAGAAAAAAAGAAAACATTAAACACCAAAATAATACAAAATGAAACAGTCACAATGAACTTCCTTCCTGGTTTTGCATGAATTATTCAAGATTCAAGATTTCTTTATTGTCAGTTTCTCAATACGTTCACGACATACAGAAAAATCGAAAAAAACGTTTCTCACACGTAAGAATAAAAAACCTAAATAGACGAAATGTGAAGGAATTTCGCAGTGAAACAGTTACAAAGTAAACATTCTGGACATATATGAATATAGTGAATGAATAGAAATTAGTCTATGTACAACAGTGCAATGTGTGGTTGCAGCTTGAATTTACCCAGTAAGGTGCAAAGGTGCAGTAAGGTGCAGATAACTGTCAGGTTAGACTATTATTAATTGTCAACTGCTATAGCAATACTGGAAGCAACATTGTGGTTGCTCAGTTTTCAGTGTGTTGTGTTGATTGAGAGAGGAAGAAACAGAACAAGTTAATTCACACACTTCTGAAAGGATACCTCAGATCATCGCTGTCATTCTCTCACTGAAAGTCCATTTATTTTGGACCATTTGTAAGTCTTGTTGTAGTGTAATGATAATTACACCAACACCAGCACTACCAATAATAATAAAATAAAAAAAAACAGTGGGAAGATGCTTCCAAATATTCAACCCATGGTTAAAATTCATTGGGGGACCCTCATATACTGGATGAAGAGTGATTTTAAGAGGGTTCAGAGTCCCAGTGAATATGAGTCACTAAGATAAGCTCTATAAACAGCTGCCTTCTGCAACAGAAAGTGATTCTGGTCAGAACTATGAGAGAAAACCAAAACAGTAAAGTCTTGGACCTGGAAACCAAATAATAAATCTCTGCAAAGCTGAGGGGAAGTGGACAGTTAGGAAATATATGTATGTGTGTTTGTCACTATAAGGTCCCAGATTAGGAACAGCTTCAATGAATGAATGAAAGGACTTCATCCATCAAAGCAAGTGGAGTGAAATGATTAACAAAGGTGTTAAAGTAGTTTTTTCCTGTCAGACTCACAGTAGACTGTAGCAGTGATGTTTTCTGACTTCACCACTGGAGGGGGTTGTGGTCCTTCAGGTCCCAGTTCTAGTTTGGCTTCACACCAGTACTGAGCTCCATCATGTTCTTTATTAGCAGTGATGTTCAGAGTGAAGGTCTCAGTCACTGGTTTATAGCGTTCACTACTTATAGACTGGAGTTGATCCAGTGCTGTCTCTCCTCTGTAGAAGGTCACAACAAGGTCTTTGACAGGAGCTACGTTCTTCACGGTACACTGCAGCTGGTACTGATGACCCTCAACCATCGGCCCAGTGTGATCTACAAAGCTGATGGACACATGTTCTGGAGGCTCTGAGGAGACAAGGACGAAGACAAAGATGTAGAGAGACACACAAACCAAACTAGAGACTATAAATCCCTGTAACTACTGTGAATCTGAACTAAAGAAGAGAATAAATTCTGATCATAAATAATAAAACCATCAATGTTAAAAGTGTTTGGTTCAAGTTTACTTACGGTAGACAGTTACAGGCAGGTTGGTACAACAGTGATTATCACCTTAAGTGCTGTAATAGCACGAGATAGTAGAGTCTCATTTAGTCACTCTGTCAACGGTCCACACCAATGTAGTTCCATTTTCTGTTACCACTCCCTGAGATATTTCCAAACCAGACACAATGTCCTGGCAGGAATTATTACAAGGAACACATGTAGCAGAGGTTGGGTCTCCATGCTTCACTACCAGACTGGATGGAGTGAATACAGGTTTATCTGCACAGTTAGACTTAGACTTCGACAGACTTTATTTGTTATTTTGATTTTCATCAAAAATAAATTTCGGCACAATGGCTCATAGTACAGCAGGAATATTTAACAGAAACTGTATGTACAACAGAAACAGTGTATACAATTTACAGGAACGTATATACAGAATAGAATAAATATACATGTAAAAAAACTTAAAATGTAGATAAATATTATTGCACTTTTTTAATTGCAGGGTAATGGGAGTGGGTGGAGGGGGGTACTGTTTATAGTGCGTTGAGCAGTCTTATGGCATATGGAATGAAACTGTTTTTGAACCTGGCTGTTCTGCTCTGTAGGCTGCGAAATCTCCTTCCAGAGGCCAGCAGCGAGTACAGTCCATGTTGGGGGTGTGAGGGGGCTGAGATGATGTTTTCGGCCCTTGTCAGATAGCGTCGTTTGGCAATGTCCTGGATGGAAGGAAGTGAAGTCCCGATGATTTTCCCCGCTGTCCTCACCACCCTCTGTAGGGACTTCCAGTCAGAGGCACTACAAGCCCCTGACCAGACAGAGATGCAGCTGGTCACTATGCTCTCTGTAGTACCTCTGTAGAAGGTGGTGAGAATGGGAGGGGGCAGGTTGACTCTTCTCATCCGTCGCAGAAAGTGCATGCGCTGCTGAGCCCTCTTTACAAGGGATCCAGTGTGTTTGGACCAGCTCAGAGTGACGATCTCCACTCCTGAGTTATTGATGGTGAGAGGAGTGTGGCTGGACTGGTTCTTCCTGAAGTCCACGATGATCTCTTTAGTTTTTGAGACATTCAGGATCAGGTTTTTGTTCTCACACCAGTCCACCAGATGTTTCACCTCCTCTCTGTAAGCCTGGTCATTATTATTGCTGATGAGGCCCACTACTGTCGTGTCGTCTGCAAACTTCACGATGTGGTTAGTAGTGAACCTAGCAGAGCAGTCGTGGGTCATCAGTGTGAACAGCAGTGGACTAAGGATGCAGCCCTGGGGGGAACCGGTGCTCAGGGAGATGACACTGGAGACGTTTTTTCCCACCTGCACACACTGAGGTCTGTTGGTGAGGAAGTCCAGCAGCCAGTTACACAGGTGGGTGCTGAATCCGAGGGGGGCCAGTTTGTTGATCAGGTGCTGTGGGATGATGGTGTTGATCGCAGAGCTGAAGTCCAGAAACAGCATCCGCACGTGTGTTTCTCCCCTCCAGATGCTCCAGGCTCCGATGGAGTGCAGAGGAGATGGCGCCCTCTGTGGAGCGGTTGGGACGATAAGCAAACTGGTCGAATGTTGAGGGTAGTCTGGAGATGATGTGGTCCTTTACCAGCCTCTCAAAGCACTTCATCATGATGGGGGTGAGTGCGACTGGGCGGTAATCACTGAGGGAGGAGGTTGTAAAGTTGTAATCTGTAAAATAAACAATAACTGTGGAACATTTTCACACACAATGTCCTTCATGAATGAAACCAATTAAAGTACTATGTATACTGTATCTTGTAACAGTGTTGTTAATAATAATTTTCTTATGACAATAATAATAATTTAATTCTGTGCTCACACTCCTTCAACAAAATACGTTTTGATTATGCAGTCTGTCATTTTGAGCTCTCTCTCTTTATATATTTTATTATTGCTAATTAACCACAGAAATCAATCAATAAAGTTATAGAGCATGTAGTTTAAGGTATCTCTGGACCTTTTCAGCAAAGCATTCAAACCATATTTGGGTTATCTTTAGCTTCCATTACTTAATGTCATCTACTTTCTTGGTTTGTTATATTATCTTACATATATACAGTCCATGGATGACAGTGTACACCACAGGTGGATTACAACGTAGGCTAAACAAAGAAAAGTTAAACTGGTCTTTGTGGTTAAACAAACTACATATTTAAATATTTATACTAATAATTAAATAAATAAAACTTACCACAGCCGGACACATGGAGGTCACGCTGAAAGGTCATCAAAGAAACAACCAAGACTATGGAAGAGAACAACATTATGTCCTGTTAGTTTTGTGGGTAAACAAGCAAACAGTCTGTCTGGTGGTGATAATCCCTGGATGGAGAGGGTCTCAATAAGTAGAAGTGATAAAAATAGTAAGAACCACTCCTTTTATATTTACTATAAAAAGGGTAAGTGGTGGTGGTCTGGGTAGGTGGGGCAATGCTTTCTTCAAGTCTTCTGTGTGTCAGTCACAGCAAAAACCTGAGAGTGACATGTTTTTATGTGTGCAGGTTTTGGAGTTTGATAAAACGCTGTGCAGTGGAACTAACCCAAAATTTCTGCACCCTTTAGACTCTTTATATTTTGGCATGAAAAAACGACTCAAAACATCACACAAGCCCTGAAAGTAGACAAAGAGAACAAAATCAAACTAATGAAACAGAAATATTATACTTGTATATTTGTTTATTAGGGGAAATGACCCAATATTACATATCAGTAAGATGTGAAATTCAAGGCCAAATTGGTTCAGAGGTGAAACCCAGGTGTCTTTCAGTTCACATGTTCGTGGAGGTGTATGATGACACAGACAAAGGGGCTTCCTGATGACATCAGAAAAAGAGCTTTTGTTGCTAATCCAGCTGGAAAAAGTTACAAAAAGACTTTAAAATCCACAGTCAGATAAATTGTGAACAAATGGAGGAGATTTAAGATGACTTCATAGGAGAAGTTGACTGACACAGATCACTACAATGCAAAGACGCATGATAGACTCAGAGGTCATGAAAGGTAACCAGGGTCACTTCCAAGGAACTAAAGGCCTCTCTTACTTTGGTTGTTGTTTATGAATCCACTGTCAGGATGAGAGACGCCCTCGAGCCCTCGCAACTTCAGTAGACTTCAGGGAACAGAAGTTAGAGCCATAACCTTTCATTTGGAAACTTGTCTAGCATAAGGTTTCATGCAATTCTGCTTTTATCTGGGAGACAGTGGTCATCAGTCATTTGTCTTATCTCTTGCTCTCTCTATTTCATAAATAACAGTCCTTCACATTTTAAGGTTTTACTTTTAACGTTTTTATCCAACGAGTTCATGCTTTTTACTTTAATCAACATATTTACTTCATTTTTTTTCTGTGTCTCATAAAAGCAGGACACTGTTTTGTTAAGATTTGCTACTGCGGAATACAAAGTTTTATAATGTCACCTTTAGAAGGTAATTGTCATGTTTCCTCTATCTTAAATTATATTTAATTCCCTTCCTTGAAGATGGGTGATTTGTGGTTATTTCTTGTCCCACTCTATTTGGATATATTAAAGCTATCTGAGCAGGAGTATCTCCTTAAACCAGGGGTCGCATTTTCTGTCATTGACCGTTTTTTTAAAACGATGACAGAAAAATCAGAAGGCCGTTTGTCATTTTGACAGATTACAATTCACATCTCGGCCACTTGCTGGCGAGTGAGCATATTAATTGGCTCTTGACTCTTCTGATGCGTGGCCTCGTTAGCTTCACTCAAAAAAATGTCATGACAGTTGAGTAGTAGCGTAAAACCCGGATCTTTCGAGATTCGAATCATTCTGAGTCACTCACTGATATGAGCCGGGTGTTGCGAGTCACTTGACCCAAAATGGCCCCGGTACATTTACTCGAGACATAATATAGATTATTGCGATTTATCAGTTCACTGTGATCATGTAAACATGGCCACTAAAAATCATATCAAGTAGCTTACATAAACCTAAACCTAAAGCTCAAAATGAGGCTGTGCAAAAAAATGAATGAGGACAGGGTCACCACAACGAAAGAATATTTTATTTTCTTATGGTCTATGTATGTAGAGTGGACGCAGACATCTGCCTTAAACATACTTACACTGAACTCAGTTCTCATAGAAATCTTCCATGGATGATGGAGATGTGTATGAGGTCACGATACAGTAACCCATGCAATAACACATATTTACTCTGCACACATTTTCAGGTGTCAAAAAAAAAATCTAGTGGGGTTGTATGTACTTGCCCTAATAATACGGCAACATTTGCCTTGTGTGGTTATTTGAGAAACTGACCGTCTCTGCTTTCCCATATTTTCTACATTGGATTAAATTTAAAACTCTATTAAAACCAGGAAAAGCTCTCTGATCCAATAAAAGTATATTTTAAGTGGAGATTTAAAGGAGATCACAGATGACCTGATTTCCTCTGGCAGATCATTCCACAGCTGTGGGGCCCTGACTGCAAACACCCTGCCACCTTGTGTTCTCAGCCAGAACCCTGGAACAGCCAGTAGACAGTAGACCTCTGCCTGGATGCAGCCGCTGCTGCACCATCACATCAGGCCCCAGGTCCGTCACACTCTAGACCCACTACAGTTTGCATACCAGGATATGGTGGGGGGTGGAAGACACCATCGTCTACCTGCTCCATCTGACTTTCTCACTCTTGGACAAGGGGAATGCTTTTTTGTTTACTTTTCCAGTGTATTCAACACCATCCAGCCCCTGCTGCTGAGAGACAAGCTAATAGAGATGGGAGTGGACTCACACTTCTCTTCCTGGGCAGTGGACTATCTCACTGGGAGACCTCAGTATGCCAGGTTGGGGAACTGCACGTCCGGAACTATTGTCAGCAGCACTGAAGCACACATTGGACTTTAAGCACAACACAGAGTCATGCCATGTGCAGAAGTTCTCAGATGACACTGCAATTGTGGAGTGTCTCAGGGATGGACAGGAGCAGGAGTATAAGAATCTGGTGAAAAACTTCGTCTCGTGGTGCGGAGAGAACCACCTTCTGATTAATACAGCTAAAACCAAGGAGATGGTAGTGGATTTCCGGAGGTCCAGGCCCTACCTGCAGCCTGTAACCATCAACGGGGAGTGTGTAAAGGGGATTCACACACATAAGTACCTGGGTCAACATCTGGATCACAAACTGGACTGGTCGGCAAACATAGACTCAGTGTACAAAAAATGTCAGAGTTGTCTCTATTTCCTTAGGAGGCTAAGGTCATTGAAGCAGTGGTACATCTTCTACTAGACCAGGGCTGCCCAATTTGGGGCCCGCGGGCCAAAGTTGGCCCGCGACTGATTATTTTTGGCCCGCGGCCCATGCTCATATTTTTAATAATTAAATTATTATTATTTTCCCACTGCCAGCAGTCGGAATATCTCTTTTAATGTTTATTTATTGTTGTACTTCCTCTCCTGAACACAACTTAGCATTGTGTTACATTGGGGGTAGGGTGGCGCTGTTTAGCTACCGTCAGCTCAAATCCGGCCGGAAGCCCATGACCAGAGAGTGAGAAGATGCTGGGATGGAGCATTGACTGTATATACTATCAGAGAACGTCTAATATGGGGAGAAGTTCCACTCTCACTGAACTTCCGGGTTCTGAACTATTGCAGTTCCACTCTGGTTCCATATGAGGGCGCTCTCAGGACGAGTGCAGAATGAATGGCGGTCTATGGAGCAGTACCCCTCAAAATCCACTTTTCTCAGGATATAATTTTTTGTGCAGTAATTTGAATATTGAATTTGAAAGGAGATGCAAAGAAATTACACACTGCTGGGTGTTAGATTTTTTAGAGTCACTTATTTTGCTTTAAAAAGTATTTTAAAATGTCAATGACGTCATACACATCGTACGACCAGATACTGCTTTACGGCAATTCTTCAGTCACTGCTTTGATGCTTTCGCGCTCTGCACTTTCTTTTCTCTCCAGGCATGGACAACACAGCTGACACGGGTAAATAATCGTGCTAGAAGAGTTTCTGTTTCGTTGTTTTAAAAGACCGGGCCGAAAAAAAAAAAACTTGGGCTAAAAAGTCCGTCTTAACATTCTGGTCCCGCTTCGGATGCCACGATGCCGTCAAGCGGGATCTGGTCGTAACCAGTCCTTCACTGACCAATCAGCGTTCATTAGCACAATGCTAGCGTGTTATGGGCAACAACAACTCAACCTGTAAGAAAACGAAAGGACATAAGTTCTCGTTCATTCAACTTTTGACCTATAACCCATGTTGAACTTGCAAAACCTACAATCAAATCTGAGATTTCTCAACGACAATCGGGTGAAAGAGACACATTTAGCCGTTTAGCTCCATAGAGTCCCATTCATGTTGCACTCATGGCGATCGCCCCCAGTGGAAATCTGGTGGAACTGCAACCACAATTCGTTACAATGGGACTTAATAGAGAGTGGGAAGGCTCTCCGTAGACGGGCTCTGATACTATGGACAAACCCTTCGTGACGTCACCCATTGGTTTCTGAATTCAAAAATGAAGCCTGTAGTGGGCGGAGACTTCGGTCGCCATGTTGGATTTGCTTTACTCCGCCCACACTCGGATACTCCAAATATGGACATGGGTGTCGTGCTGGGCCGGACCTAAGGCAGCCTGGACGCTGAAACCCGCCCACTCAACTCTCCGCTACCGTGTTAGCTCAGGCTACCGAGCTAGGCTAATCGCTATCCGCGGTGCTAGCAGCCGGCTAACACGGCAAAGCGGCCAACTCCCCCTTTTTCCTCACCCGTCCTCCCAGCACCCCAGCTCACCGTGCTTGAGGTAAGTTCACCAGAAGATATGTAACACTCGAAATAATCAGTTATGTCTTAATTTTAGTTATACACAACAAAATAAATAAATAAAGGTAGTAACTTGGTTAAATTACAGCTGTAGATTTTGTCGAGTGTTGCAGAACTTTGTCAAGATGTCATAAAACATTTACTCAAAACACCAATGAACCTGAATCAAATGACTTCACCGTTAAACTTTTAAGTTATATTTTTATTAAATAATTAATATTTCGAACAACTTTAGTGGATTATGTTCCTTGAATATGTTTACTATCGTTAATAAACTTTGTTGGTGCTGGCTGCTGTTTAAAGCTCTAAACCATAAATGACATTATGATCTGTAAAAGACAGGCACATTTATATTTATTACAAGATGATTCTCTTTCAGTAACTAGTTAATATACGTACTGGTATTAATTTTTTTACCCTTCAAATGTGACATAATTTTGTTAACTTAAACTTTTTTCCCTTCTATACAGTGTGGATAATTGGTGACGGTGTGGGGCCTAGAGAGCTGTGACCACCATGGAAACAACCTCAGTCTGCAGGACGTCCTCATCTGTTGGTTTGTCTGGGTGGACTACAGTGGAAAGGCCTTCCTCCTTTTTTTTCTATAGCAAATATTTTTAAATATTACATTAAAATCCTACTTGTATTTGCACTCCTTTTGTCTTTCATGCTTCCTGTAGATCTTTCACAAATGTCACTGTTAATCTGAAAGTTAAAAAATAACAGGCAATGGTGTTCAACACATGAGATAGAATACAGAATTGTAGTTTATGTAGAAAGGTAACAAACAAAAACTGTGTTAAAATGACCACAATATTAACACTGAAAACTGATGAATGTCAGCAAGTCCAACATTTGCTGTTAATTTAAATTATATTTAGTCTTTTCTATTTTAATAACAAAAAAATTACTGTTATGCAAGCAGTGGTTTAACAAGTTAGGATCAAATGCATTCAGTGAAACATCAGTATTATAGACAACACATTTCCAAGTTGTTTAGTGTTCTTTAATATGTGAACAGATGTAACAGTAATTACAAATACTTGTGTCCTGTGAAATAAGTAACGTTTTCAACCTCTTTATTATTATTGTTGTTAGTGTTGTTTGTTCCAGATTTCTCTCTCCCAAAGTGTCCTACAGAAGAAAAAGGTAACTGGTTAATAACAGTGGCAGAAAGAAATACCATGGTCTGTCTGGTGCAGGCCAGGAACATTGGACAAACATATAAGAAACTAAAAAGCACGAGGACATAAGGATAAAAAAATATAAATATGACAGATCCAAGACTGGAGAACCTGTGTATGACATCTGTAGCAACAAAGGCCTGTTCAGGTGTGTCATTAATCATTTTAGGTTATACAAATCTTATTGTAATTGCACACAGGTCACCACTTCTTAATGATTTTAAGATATTCGTTATATTGCCAAAATCAAGTTCAAAATTAACATTACATGTATGTCAGCTAATTTATGAGGTGAACTATTTTTACCAACGTCATACAGAAGCATTAGGTTTAAAAGTATCATCATCGTAAAGTCCAACACTTCTATATTACGTATTGATTTCTATACAAGTCGGTTTAATGACCGTAACAACCAACAATGTGCTCTCGTTAACATCGCATTAGCTGGTTAACGAGCTAGCTAACAAGCTGAGCTAACGCGCTTGTTTTGTTAAGCGCAAACACCAATGCTTGCTAATTAGTGCGAATTTATTTAGAATAAAACCAGAGTTTCACTCACCGAAAAAACTGAAGAGCAGATTTCTTTGAAGGTCTGTTAGAACAATTAACCGAACAACAAGCCATTGTTTATTCGGTTTGTCAGTGGTATTTGTGTGTACTATTTTCCAAAACTGACTACAAGCACGGCCGGATGGTCGTGACACTAATTAGCTAACTGGGGACTAGCGGAGAGACCAAAGCTAGCAGCTACCGCCAAGGGACCGGCCCATACGTCACCTGTCACTCAAGGCGGGAACGCCCTTAATAATGCAGAATTTTAAACCTTAATAAAAAATAAACGAACACGTTAGAAAAAAATTCACCCCCCGTACAGTTGTCACGAATAGTGAAATAAGGCATTGAGACTAACACCGTTTTTTGTACCAGGCTGTAAACATGTTTAATATTGCTGTAAAGTTGGGCATTTTAACATGGGGGTCTATGGGGATTTGCTCCCTTTTGGAGCCAGCCTCAAGCGGTCACTCGATGAACTGCAGTTTTTTGCACTTCCGCATTGGCTTCAATTTTCAGACCCGGAGGTTGCCGCCTGGGATGGAGAGCATGGGCTCAATCATAGACATGGGCTCCAGGCCCTCTAGTATATACAGTCAATGGCTCCAGGGTGAATCTGCCTTCAGCCGTCGACTTCCAGGCTGCTCAGCCTGGGAGGCTGCACAAGCGCCACCCTCAACAACAATCAGCACAACCAATCAGAGCTCATGCGGCATCCATTCGAAGCGAGTGAGCGCGACTCGTTTGAAACTACAGTCAATGGTTTGAACACGAAGCGATAAGCGGAGTGAGCCACCGAGCGAACTGCTTTAAGTTAGATGCAAACTGCTTTTTGAAGTAAGTTAGATATTTAAGCTAATTGATTGCTTCGACTAATGCAAACAAGAGCTAGATTTTACGAAATTACAAATATAATTTTTACAAATTATGGGTAACCAAGACTATACACAGAGTATTTTTGTAAATAAACTGGTTAGTTTATATATGTTAGAAATTTTTAATTGCAAGTTACTGCTAACGTTAGCTTAGCTTGTTTGTTTGTTAATACAAAAGGCACCAGCCTTCAAGGCTAATTGCAGAGAGTAGTGCCTTGCAGGCTGATTATTAGGCTAATGATGATTTCATATTGCATGTCATTATTCAGTCAGCTGCTTTCGAGGCTGATTGCAATAGGAAATCATCAAAAAAAAAAGCTAAAAAGCTGAAGCTGTTGTCCAATTATATTACTATTTTAAAATGATTGTTCAAGGCAGCAGAGAGTGTAATATTTCAGTCTTGTAGGGGCATGTTGTCCCATGTTGTTGAAGACATAGGCCTGGTAGCCTTATTATTATTTTTCTGCTTTCAATAAACAGAAGTGCCATTCATTTTCAAAATTACTTTGTATGACTGTTTATTTTGCAAAGTTATATCATAGTCATATTTAATTAAATGCACTGCAACATGAATGTTTAGTTTTGGCCCGTGACCCTGTACCCTGATTCATTTTTGGCCCTCCACTGAGAAGTATTTGGGCACCCCTGTACTAGACTATCGTTTAGCACAACTGACTATGGTGTCGTGCTGTCTCTGTCCTGGTCCAGGCAGGTTGAGGAGGTCGTTTGTCCCAAAGCCTCCCTGTGAGGAACCAACTGATCGGTCATTGATCTTTATTATGTAGCTTTGTTCCTCAGAGTGTATAGTCACAATTCATACAGCTCTACAGTTGAATGGCATAAAAACATTCAGATGCCAAACTAGAACTGGGACCTGAAGGACCACAACTCCTTCCAGTGGTGAAGTCACACTGATACAGTAACTCTTGGTTCCAGAGCCACAATGATTCACAGCTCTTCACAGTTCTCTTCTTGTCCATTTCCAGGGTAATTAATCAACACACCACGACCAATAAGAAGAGGAGGCTTGTTTTGTATTTTTCTTTTCCACTGGATTTTCAAGTGGTATTCTTGGTTGTAATCTAGCAATCAAGGTTGTAATCTAGCAATAAAGTGGTAAAATACAATAAATAAAATTACCTTTGGTCTGTATATGAATAAAAATGTAACAATAAAAATATAACAGTGAAAATATAAGAATAAAAATAAAAGTAAAAACCTAACTGAGCACAGAAGAAATAAAGAGCTGACCCGATTTTCGTTTGATGAAAAAAAAATAAATAAATAAATAAAATTAAAAAAATCAGTCTTGAGTGAATGTGTGTCAAAATAATAAACCACAGTAATTGTGGTAGAAAAACAAATGGCAGGACATTAGCTTGGCGGACAGACTAAATAAATAAATAGATAAAAGGGAAGTGAGGGGAGTGGGGAACCACCACTGGGGAAGTCTGTCTCACCAATGCACCAACTCCTGTCCTGGAAAAGAAAAGAAAATTACAATATCGCTCGTGGTGGGACACAGGCAGGTTGTACAGTGAGGAAGGAGGCCTATAACCCACACACACAACATAAAACAGAAAATTGACTCAAACCAAATGCAAATATACAAAGAAAAAAAAAGTAACAAGATAATCAGGAAACATAACAAATTAACACCAAAACTCAGCTGTGGGCAGGGACCAGGGATAGTAGTAAACCCATCAAATAAAAGCAGCTGGATATTAAACTAAATAAACAAGGGAAAATATTTAACCTAATAACCCACAGAAATAAATCAAATCACCAAGATGAATAAAGCAAATAAACAAAAAGAAGAAATTAATCAAACCAACAGGAGATGTGGTGGGATGGAGAACCTGAAGCTGTGTGGACACAGCGGAATTACTGTGCAATTCAATTGGATCATGCAGAGCACCGGTGGCAGATGACAATACTTTCCAAGGTTTCATCCTCTTCACCCTGCATGCAGATGTAAACTATCTTCAGTGTTTTGCAGATCTGAGAAACTACTTCTAAAAACTTTTAGAAGTCAGAACTTTGTGGCACATGCAGTGCAAATTAAACTCTTCCATACCGTTTTCTCGTTCATTTGAAAATAATCAACAATATATAAAATGTGTTGACTAAGGATTTCTTTTCACTGGATGTGTTTTTGTTTGTTTGTTTGTTTTTGTTTTTATAATAGTTCCTGATTCAGCTTCTTATATTTATTGTGTCAAACGGTATCACCTGACTGCATCGCCTGCAGTGTGAGGAAAACCTTTATAAAGTCAATGAGTAATGACTTTGAGATTAACCACGGTAGTTATATAAACTCTGTCTCTGACATCCTCATCAATTAATATTTTTTTCATTAAACTGTTGATCTAATATAATGCTGAGAGTAAACCTGTATAATAAATTTAAACTTTTTCTGATTATTCCGTTACCCAAAAATGCCACACGTTTCTGAATTAGTTTCACTTTCACTTTCAGTGTTGTTTTCTCAAACCGTCACTCGCTACTGGATATCTGCAGCACCGCCGCCATATCACGCTATAAACTCCGACAGGGAGTGAACCTTTTTCTTTTCACTGTTTCCGTTATCTCCCAGAGAGACGGAGACAGCTCGTTTTCCCACAAATCTAACCGGACATCATGTTGTTCTCTTCCATAGTTTTGGTTTGTCTGATGAGCTCTCTGCGTGACTTTCATGTGTCCAGCTGTGGTAAGTTTTTAGTATTTGTTGTTCGCCTTTTTAGAGAGCGATATCGTTTTTCTCTCTCACTCTCTTAGTGTCCTGATCAAGTGTCTAAACTTAATATGTTTTTCTCACATGATAACTGATAAACTTTGACCCTGCCGCGAGTCATTTAGCCGAAATGCTAATAAAAACTGGAGCTAGCAACAACACCGGAAGGAAACAACTTCTGTCAACGAACAAGCTGTCAGCAACAACTTCATCTTCGCGAGAGGAAAGGGAGTGGACTTGTTAAACCCTCTGAAACCATCAGCAAAGGATCTGCTGCTGTAGGGCTGAGCTATAGACAGACAGGTGAACTATAGACAGACACACAAATGCGTGTTCCATGATCCACAAGTGAAACATGACATTCACAAATGCGTACAACGATTTGTGTGTGAATTCTGGGGGTCACAAATGCGTACCGAGCTATCTGAACGTGTGTGAATGTTTTTCAAATTCACAAATCAGATCGTTCAACTTCACAAAGCTCATCATTTTTGTTTTCAAAAGACTTCCTGCGCTTACAGCCCGTATACGGATCGGCAGATATGGACAGATAAGGCTTTCACGCTGCTCAGATCCGCAGATCCACAAATGCATGGTGCCTTTAAGTGTCACCAGGAAAATGGGAAAGTTTCTAACTCGTTCTACCATTACACGTCTTACTAATGAGCTATACAAAGCAAAGGACCAGAGTCAGTCGTCTTTAGGAATTTTTCTAGACCTATCAAAAAAATTTGACGGCATGAATTATTCATTCATTCATTCATCTTCTATACCCGTTTAGTCCTGTTAAGGGTCACGGGGGTCTGCTGGAGCCTATCCCAGCTGTCATCGGGCGAGAGGCAGGGGTCGTGGACAGGTCACCAGTCCATCGCAGGGCCAACACAGAGAGACAGACAACCATTCACACTCACATCCACACCTACGGCCAATTTAGAATCACCAATAAACCTAATGAGCATGTCTTTGGATGGTGGGAGGAAGCCGGAGTACCCGGAGAGAACACACGCAGACACAGGGAGAACACGCAAACTCCATGGATTCGAACCGGTGACCTTCTTGCTGTGAGGCATCAGCGCTAACCACCTCTCCACTGTGCCGCCCCGTGAATTATCATAATCTATTACAAAAACTAAAATATTTGGGATTGGATAAACAGGCTTTATTGTGGTTCTCTAGTTATTTGGAACACTGTGTACAGTTTGTTGCATTCAAAGGAGTAAATTCCCCCCCTCTTGTGACAGAATGCGAGAATTATTACCTCCTCAGCTCCAAGAAGACAATCATTACCCCTGTTTAGCAAGCTTGGCATACTTAATATTTATCAAATCAACAAACTCCAAATTGCTTAATTTGTATTTGGTTCATTGAATAATTTTTTTAACAATATTAAAAATGTGTTTTAATAATATTGTGATAGCCAATAATCAATTCATAATTTCTCCCAAACAGCACTGTTGTTGTTGTTTTGTCGTCTGTTTTATGTCTTGATTGTTCTCCTTTAGTTCTTTTAGGGAGCGCTCCTGTTCAAGCGCCTTGAGGGTTTTTGGGGTTTCCCTGGCCTGCATTTATGCTTTTTCTTTCTTTAATTGTGTATTGTTCATGTACTTTCAGTATTGTTTTTGTTATTGTGTTTTTATTGTATTTTATGTGCCAAACAAAATGAAATGAAATGAAGTGTGTTTAATGTTGGCGATTACGTTAAAACAAGTCAGTATAGAATAGTGATAATAATCCAAACCATTTGTCTCTCTTGCTTCTTCAAATCTAAATTAATCCACTAGTTGTTAACATTAAACAACTCTAATGTACTCTGTACTTTAGTTAGGAAAATAAATTTGACTTTTCTTTTGTACGTTATCAAAGCTTTCACTGTGTAGATCAGGACGTCAATATCTTTATTATACTAACCCAGAACTACAGTTGATAAAGCTATATGACAAATCCACAAAGCCATATTTATTAATTAAATTAGTATTATAATCGTTATCTAACATAGTGTTGAATTAAAACACGTTAGTTAGTTAAATGTGCACAAAATCACAAATTACTGAAAAAAACTGCTAATGTGTTGATGGATTATTTTAGGTTGCCAGGCAACACATCAATAGACCCAACAAGGAGTGATTGAGGGGAGCATCCTTCTTTTCTTGTTGCGTTTGGTTCCCCTAGTCCGGACGTAACATATATATATAAGATACAGTATATATAGTACTTTAATGTTTGGTTTCTTTCATGAAGGACATTGTGTGTGAAGATGTTTCACAGCAGTTATTGTTTATCTTACAGATTACAACTGTGCAGATAAACCTGTATTCACTCCATCCAGTCTGGTAGTGAAGTATGGAGACCCAACCTCTGCTACATGTGTTCCTTGTCATAATTCCTGCCAGGACATCGTATCTGGTTTGGAAAAATCTCAGGGAGTGTTAACAAGAAATGGAAATACGTTGGTGTGGACTGTTGACAGAGTGACTGAATGGGACTCAAACATCAATTGTTACTACACCACTCATGATGATATACAGTGTTGTACCAACCTGTATGTAACTGTCTACCGTAAGTAAACTTGACCAAAACACTTTTAACATTGATGGTTTTATCATTTATGATCAGAATTTATTCTCTTCTTTAGTTCAGATTCACAGTAGTTACAGGGATTTATAGTCTCTAGTTTGCTTTGTGTGTCTCTCTACATCTTTGTCTTCGTCCTTGTCTCCTCAGAGCCTCCAGAACATGTGTCCATCAGCTTTGTAAATCACACTGGGCCGATGATTGAGGGTCATCAGTACCAGCTGCAGTGTACCGTGAAGAACGTAGCTCCTGCTAAACACCTTGTTGTGACCTTCTACAGAGGAGAGACAGCACTGGATCAACTCCAGTCTATAAGTAGTGAACCCTATAAACCAGTGACTGAGACCTTCACTCTGAACATCACTGCTAGTAAAGAACATGTTGGAGCTAAGTACCGGTGTGAAGCTAAACTAGAACTGGGACCTGAAGGACCACAACCCCCCCCAGTTGTGAAGTCAGAAAACATCACTGCTACAGTCTACTGTGAGTCTGACAAGAAAAAACTACTTTAACACCTTTGTTAATCATTTCACTCCACTTGCTTTGATGGATGAAGTCCTTTCATTCATTCATTGAAGCTGTTCCTAATCTGGGACCTTATAGTGACAAACACACATACATATATTTCCTAACTGTCCACTTCCCCTCAGGTTTACAGAGCTTTATTATTTGGTCTGCTGGTCCAAGACTTTACATAGTTCTGACTAGCATCACTTTCTGTTGCAGAAGGCAGCTGTTTATAGAGCTATAGAGTTTATACTAACTGATCATCAACAAACTGAACTACAAACTAGGTGATGAACATAGTGCAGCATCTAGCAGTTAAAGTATTCGTGTTTAAGTTCCTGCAAAAATAATGACAACACTGTCAGCTTTATTTGTCTGTATTTAATGCAAATGGATGTATGCATAGATCAAACATCCCAGTAGCTACGGACAGTTTTTATCTGAGTGACTTTTATTCACTGGGACCCTGAACTCTCTTAAAGTCACTCTACATACAGTATACTAAACATCAAAGGCCCCGTGTTTAAAGTATTAATCTGTAAAATGACCTACAACTGTTGAATAAATGATGAGGATCAAAGGGTATAATACTACCCTCAGTTGGGGTGGAGGTGGTCATTTGGGTAGTAGAAACTGAGTAAGACACAGTGAAGAGTGAGGAACAAAACTGTGATGACAGTGATGAGGTACTTTCCACTATAATGTTCCAACGTGTGTGTCAGTAGATAATGTGTTGAAATAACTTGTTCTATTTCTTCCTCTCTCAATCAACACACAGATGGACCTAAGCTACTTGTGTCAGCAAATGAAAACATCAAAATCACAGTAGGACACACTCTACATCTGAACTGCTCAACTGTAGGAAACCCCAGACCCTCATACTCCTGGAAGCTCCCAGCAGAAAGAGATAACTCCTCCTACAATGGCAACGTTCTCACCATCCAGTCTGTGAGATCTGATCAAGGAGGGAATTATGTTTGTACCGTCAGCAACAAAGTGGAGACTGTCACTGTAAATTTTAACGTGATCGTCCAAGGTGAGTGTTTTCAGTTATCAAAGGCTAGACGATGTTGTTTGTTGTGACTGTTTCATTTTGTATTTTTCTGACATATAATGTTTTCTGTTCCTTTTTTCTTTACTTGTACCTCTCACCCACCTCTGCAGCCAACATCATCCCATACATTATACTGGGGATAATAGCAGCTCTTGTCCTGATTGCAGTGATCATTCTATACAAACGTGGCCACATCCAAAACTGTCTCCATAAGCAACACGCTCCTGTGCCTGTTGAAGGTTAACACTACACGAAGGCATAACATGCAGATGGACCCTCTGAAGCTGGTGCTTTGACTTTACTTGTGGAGTTAAAGTCATCAAGGAGCCTTTGTGGATTAGTTGTAAAGACTCTGGTGATCAGCTACAACATCCCCAGTTTGAGTTTTGCTGGTGCTGTATCTCTCTCTCTCTCCTAAATTTCTTAACACGTCTACACTGACACAAAACGGCAAAAATAATATTGTTGGGATCTGAACCTGGTGGTGCATAATCAGGTAACCACATGGCTGCTTTTGTCTTGGGAACAAAGGAGCCCTGGAAAAACCCCAGTATCCCACAATCCTCTAGGTGTGAAAACAGACTCAGCAGTTCACTGGCTGACAGTGGCATGTGACCTCTGAGGTCATCAGGTCATATAAAATGCGCTGTTTTGCCAGTGTTGTCTCTCTTACTCTCTTATTTCTCTTATCCTCCTACCCTCTACAACTCCACACCTCCACGTGGAGACCCCCAGCTGCTAAGCTGCAGCTGGGTGCCAGGTAGTCTGCTAACAAAGAGCAACTACTTGCAGGCCTGTTCTCCATACAGCAGCGAAGCGAGTTCCTGCTGAGGAATCTACACCAGCTTTTTAGCCAACAAACAGAAGGTTTGCAGGCTAAACTCCCAAACAACAGGAGCCACACGGCTAGTTAGCACCGAGCTGCTAACAAGCCACTTCAAAGGACTTCAAGGAGCGGCCAGTTTCCCCTCCAACGTCTGCCATCAGGAAAACACAGCAAGGACTACAGCTTTTCCCAGTTTGGCCTTCCATCAGGAACTGCCAGCTAAAGGAGCAACACACCAGAAATGGACTTTTCCACCAAATCTGGTAGTATGACCTGGGCCTAGTTAAGCTAAGCAAAGCATAGAACTTAAACTTTGATTTGATGTGATATTTGTTTTATTGAGTGTTTAGTATAGTGATTTGATGTTAGTTTAGATTATGCAACACATAGACTCAGGATCTCTTGCATGCTAAACTAACCATCCTTTCTCTAACCTGGCACTTCTTATCACATTCTCTTATCACATTCCACCAAGGCATTTGGCCAGCACACGGCACATGAGTGTCCCCACTCAGCAGCCATTGTTTCCTTTGTGTTCAAGACCTCAAGGCCCAGCGGCCATCTTGACACGCCCACAACCGGCGGCCATCTTGACACGCCCACAACCGGCGGCCATTTTGGCTCACACACAACCAGCGGCCATTTTGGCTCACACACACACACACACACACACACACCTGTATTGAGTACACTGTAGTTAGCTTGTATGTTTACTTTTATTCTTGTTAATAAATGTCTTTTAAACATACCTGTCTGTTTAATATTGCACAAGAGTGAATGTTGCCAACCTCTACACTGCCAAGAACTCCAAATTCCTTCAACTGTAACTAGTTGTTAACGTGGTAATTTTGGTTATAGTTATTAAGTTAATTATTAATCCGAACTCCAAAGTGACAATTTAGTATAATTTATGAGACTGTTTTGATTAATTGGCTATCTTTTCCCTTCCTAGAAGGGTGGTGCCCCGAGGTGATCTAGTAATTCAGATCCAATTATTTAATAATAAATAATTATTTTTGATAGTTATTAATTATTCATGATAGCCAAACCCCAATACTGAGTGCCTTAGTACCAGGCCCAACAATATGATAAAAAAAGAAAAGGAGAACTATGTGCTGAGCCGAATAAGCAACTTCTTCTCATGCTAAACCCATGTGAGAAGTTTTAGTTTACTGTGAGAAATCATGAGACATTTTGTTGACTCACACAGCTAAAGTGAAGCTCGAAGCCGTGGATTGCAGAGAGTGTTGTCTACTGTTAGATAATTTGATTATTTAAAAATGTATTTGAAACAATCTAAGTTGAAAATAGGCCACTGTACCATACTCTAGGGCAGGGATGGGCCGCACATCCTCTAGATGGATGGTGATTTGTATTCTTTTTTTTATTTTCACGAGCCCTTTGCACTGAAAAGAAGAGAAATGGTTATTTTTTGTTTCCTTCAGTAAACATACAAACACATTTAAAATGGAAGTTTTATCATATCTGGTTAAGTGTGCGGTCCTACGTGGCCCTCTGGTAGTGTCGAAAAATTGTGGCCCCCTCCATCATTTAAATTGCCCATCCCTGCTCTAGGATATGGTACAGTGGCATCAAGGTTCTCAAAATTTCAACAATTTTATAGTTAAAACATGTTAATATTGTGCCTTTGTGGCACCTGGGTTCTGTAGACCCCCTGATGAAGGTAAAACTCTGTGGCTGTTACCTACTTTACCACATTTGTTATCCATGCTGAAGCAGAATCAGCTGCATGTTATCAACGCCGGCTATTGATACCAGCTGATACGTGTGAGACTTGGGAGTCACTGTAATCTGTCAATCACAAGTATATCTGCACTTAATTTACATTTATTTAAATGTTGTGTTATTTATATGTGTGCCTCTTAAGCTGCTAGTCTGTGCAAAATTTCGTTTTGTTCTCATAATGACAATAAAGACTCCACCAATGCAACCAGTTTTGTTCATTTTGTTCAAGTTCATTTGACCTCATGGGGCCTAAACTTCGAGTGTAGCTGTTGTGTAGGTGATCATGTGGTTTTATTGCTCTTTGCTGTTTTGTTTCACTTGTCATTCTGCTAAGAACTTTATTGCTTCATTCAGTGGTCTCACATTGAACCTCACAGTGCATCTGAACCCACTGAAGTCCTCACCCCAACCCGTAGATTATACAGTATGTGTGTACAGCAAGTGTGAAAGTACTTAAAAAATAATAATAAAAATAAAAACCGAATGTGCCAAGAGAACATTAATTTGTAATTATACTTCCGTATACGTTTATAACATTCTTTGCTGACAGTTTCATCCCCTCACAACTCTAGAAATTATTTCTTGAACTCTGAAACTAAAATTAAAACTACCATTACAGAGTTACAGAGTCCAATGCAAACAGGAATAAATGTCAGCAACAACTCTGCATTATCGTGTTCTTGATCTTTTTGGTCATGTGAATGAACAGCGAGTAAGTGTGACTTTATGACCTCTGCCTTTACTCTCATTTACACAAACACTTCCGCGCTTGTTGATGACCTTTCAGCTTTAGCTCGTTCACGGCGCACGTTGTTGCCGTCAGAGAAGTTAAACGGCTCGTCTCCGCTTCTCCCGTTGCTAAGAGGATTGAGAAACCACTTGTTTGTTCTTGTCGTCTCGGGAGTTGCGTCCAGACCAGACAATCTTAACAGCGTCTTTCTGCTGTAAATGAAAGTGAAAACCCTGGTGAAATTAGACATTTTTTGGGAGGGGGCAGCGGAGCCGTCGTCGACTACAGCGTCTGAGCTAACTATGTGTCGGACGATGAAGATGTCTGCAGTCCGTACGTGGACACTCCGAGTTTATTCAGAATGAGACACCGGGTCAGAAGTGAACCTTGTACTAGTTTCGAGGCCAAATTAGAGTCCATCTGTTCAGAAGTGTTTCCAATCAATGTCATTAGATTCTGGTGTCATTCAGTGCCCTGTTTAGTTAAAAAACAAATCAGGGGTTTGTCACAGTCTGATCTTCACAACACATGTGAAAAAGAGTTGTTGTTGATGATCCGTCTGGAAAAGGTCACAAAACCATCTCTAAAGAGTTTGAAATCAAGAAATCAACAGTCAGACAGATTGTGAACAAATGGAGGAGATTTAATACGACTGTTACCCTCCACAGGAGAGGTTGACTGACACAGATCACTACAAAAACAAGATGCATAATAGTCTGAGAGGACACAAAGGAACCCAGAGTAACTTTTACAACAACTAAAGGCCTCTCTCACATTGGCTAATGGTAATGTTCATGAATCCACCATCATGATGACACAGGAGAATGAGAAGAGGGAGATGAGGGTGAGAGGGGAGGTAGTATAGTCCTAATGATTATCTGTGCTGTAAAACTGAGCGATACGCGCTAGTGGTGACCCATCAAGTTGGTATTTGCACATACACTATATTACCAAAAGTATTCGCTCACCTGCCTTTACTCATTCTATGAACTGAAGTGCCATCCCATTCCTAACTCATAGAATTCAATATGATGTCGGTCCACCTTTTGCAGCTATTACAGCTTCAACTCTTCTGGGAAGACTGTCCACAAGGTTGAGGAGAGTGTTTATAGGAATTTTTGACCATTCTTCCAAAAGCGCATTGGTGAGGTCACACACTGATGTTGGTCGAGAAGGCCTGGCTCTCAGTCTCCGCTCTAATTCATCCCAAAGGTGTTCTATCGGGTTCAGGTCAGGACTCTGTGCAGGCCAGTCAAGTTCATCCACACCAGACTCTGTCATCCACGTCTTTATGGACCTTGCTTTGTGCACTGGTGCACAGTCATGTTGGAAGAGGAAGGGGCCCGCTCCAAACTGTTCCCACAAGGTTGGGAGCATGGAATTGTCCAAAATGTTTTGGTATCCTGAAGCATTCAATGTTCCTTTCACTGGAACTAAGGGGCCAAGCCCAGCTCCTGAAAAACAACCCCATACCATAATTCCTCCTCCACCAAATTTCACAGTTGGCACAATGCAATCTGAAATGTACCGTTCTCCTGGCAACCTCCAAACCCAGACTCGTCCATCAGATTGCCAGATGGTAAAGCGTGATTCATCACTCCAGAGAACGCGTCTCCACTGCTCTAGAGGCCAGTGGCGGCGTGCTTTACACCATTGCATCCGACGCCTTGCATTGCACTTGGTGATGTGTGGCTTGGCTGCAGCTGCTCGGCCATGGAAACCCATTCCATGAAGCTCTCTGCGTACTGTACTTGGGCTAATCTGAAGGTCACATGAAGTTTGTAGCTCTGTAGCAATTGACTGCAGAAAGTCGGCGACCTCTTTGCACTATGCGCTTCAGCATCCGCTGACCCCTCTCCGTCACTTTACGTGGCCTACCACTTCGTGGCTGAGTTGCTGTTTTTCCCAAACGCTTCCATTTTGTTATAATAGAGCTGACAGTCGACTGTGGAATATTTAGGAGCGAGGAAATTTCACGACTGGATTTGTTGCACAAGTGGCATCCTATGACAGTTCCACGCTGGAATTCACTGAGCTCCTGAGAGCGGCCCATTCTTTCACAAATGTCTTGTTTCACAGTCTGCATGCCTGAGTGCTTGAATTTATACACCTGGGGCCAGGCCAAGTGATTAGAACACCTGATTCTGATCATTTGAATGGGTGAGCGAATACTTTTGGTAATATAGTGTATATGTTGGTAGCATTGCAGCAAAATAAATTCCACACACACCAGTTTGACTAGTTCACCATGTTTATGAGTTGATGTCTAGTTTCCTTGTAGGCTGTTAGTTTATTGGCCTGTGTTGGTATTAAGTCCTGGTCACATAAAAAGTGATTTGACACTTGAACCATAACTCCATAACCTCCAAGTGAGCTATCAGCATGGTGAATTTGATAGTATTGGTTCGTGGTTTGTTTGTTTGTTTGTTTGTTTGGTAGATAGATAGATAGATAGATAGGTTTTATTTGTCACATGCACAGTTATACATAGTACAGTGCATAGTGAAATGTATTCTTGTACCTGCAGCCAGTAGTAAAAAAAATAACACATAAGGTAAACAATATAAGTGTAAATGTACACCGAGAAATAAAAGAAAAATAGAATAAAAATATAGACTGTAATATAGAATAAAATATAGATGATGTTAGGATGGAATGTTTGTTTACTTTTAATGTTTATAAGTTAGCCTCTTTTGTTACTAAAGCCTGGATGAAACGTCAGGATAGTTTGTATCGTTAATGTTAGTATTGTTTAGCATTTACTTTTGGTTTTTGGTCTGTCTATGTTTTATAATGGTGTCTTGTAAGCCCTTGTGGGCTGGGCATGTTAATGCATGACACAATAATAAAATCAAAATCAATCAATCAATCATATAGACGGTGAGACTCAAGTGTAAACTTGGGGGGGGGGGGGGGGGGGGGGTAGTTTGTATATATACACACATTTACAGGACATTCGTTCAGCCTGTTGATGCGGACTGAACCACGGTAGATTTGTTTGTTTGGGTCGTGATTCATTAAAGGACTAGGCTAATTATTGAAATATTAGTAGTTGATAGTCACTGAATGGTGAGAAAAATGGGGTTTTGCAGTGGCAGCGTGGAGGGGGGTGACTCCAGGACGCTGGAAGTCACTGTTAAGCCTTCTTGAGGTGTCGTGGGCCTAACTTAACGAAACATCTGTGAAGGGAGGTGCCCACTTGAAAACCCCAATGACATGCTGCATACTGCTGTTGACTAGGCCAGGTATCTGATGTCTTCATGTTGTTTGGTAGCAATATTTCTTTGTTTGTTTAGCTGCTGAGTGGACCATACAAACCAGCAGCATTTGGTTAGCTTATATTTCACAAGGTATGAATTGTCCACTGTCTGCTGCTCTGTGGGCCTACAAGCCAGCAGCATTTACTTAGTTCATTTAGATTGTAGGTTAATCATCATATCACATGACTGTAGGTTTGTTAGGCTTTCTCAGTTGGCCTCTAAATGTGTTTTACCTGGGATCTTGGCACAAGGGATTGTAACATCTAATCATGTGTATTAATGAAAGTAGAATCCAAAGGTTTCCTAGAAAAATGTTTTTCCTCATGTGTACAGTTTCAGAGGGTCTATTTGCATTTCATGCCTTCATGTAATTTTAACCTTCAACAGGTACAGAACTGTGTCATGTAAATGGAAAACGTCCTTCAGGTTGTAACTGTCATCTCGTAGAAACAAACTTAACCACTTATTTGTCCAATTCAGTCGTCTTTGTAGTATAGGATGTATCCCGTGATCAGTCCGAAGAAAACCAGGACAACAGCTGCTATTATTATCTTCAGTATAATGTAAAGGGCGGTGTGGGCTGGAGAGGTGGGTGAGAGGTAGAGTTGAAGAAAAAAAGAAAAAGAGAACATTAAACACCAAAATAATACAAAATGAAACAGTCACAATGAACTTCCTTCCTGGTTTTATATTAATTATTCAAGATTCAAGATTTCTTTATTGTCAGTTTCTCAATACGTTCACGACATACAGAAAAAAACGAGAAAACGTTTCTCACACGTAAGAATAAAAAACCTAAATAGAAGAAATGTGAAGGAATTTCGCAGTGAAACGGTTACAAAGTAAACATTATGGATATATATATAAATATAGTGAATAAATAGAAATTGGTCTGTGTACAACGGTGCAGTGTATGATTGCAGCTTGAATTTACCCAGTAAGGTGCAAATAACTGTCATTCATTAATTCATCTTCTATACCCGTTTAGTCCTGTTAAGGGTCACGGGGGTCTGCTGGAGCCTATCCCAGCTGTCATCGGGCGAGAGTCAGGGGCACACCCTGGACAGGTCGCCAGTCCATTGAAGGGCCAACACATAGACAGACAACCATTCACACTCACATGCACACTACGGCCAATTTAGAATCACCAATCAATCACCTAATGAGCATGTCTTTGGACGGTGGGAGGAAGCCGGAGTACCCAGAGAGAACCCACGCAGACACAGGGAGAACATGCAAACTCCACACAGAAAGGCCAGCCGGCCCATGGATTCGAACCGGTGACCTTCTTGCTGTGAGGCATCAGTGCTAACCACCTCGCCACTGTGCCGCCCGCAAATAACTGTCAGGTTAGAATATTATAAATTCTCAGCTGCTGTATCAATACTGGAAGCAACATTGTATTTGCTCAGTTTTCAGTAACAATTATAACCTTCGATGACTAGAAATGAAAACACTCACCTTGGACGATCACGGTAAAATTCACAGTGACAGTCCCCTCTTTGTTGCTGACGGTACAAACATAATTCCCTCCTTGATCAGATCTCACAGACTGGATGGTGAGAACGTTGTCGTTGAAGGAGGAGGGAGCTCTTTCTGCTGGGAGCTTCCAGGAGTATGAGGGTCTGGGGTTTCCTTCAGTCAAGCAGTTCAGACGTAGAGTGTGTCCAACTGTGATTTTGATGTTTTCATTTGCTGACACAAGTAGCTTAGGTCCATCTGTGTGTTGATTGAGAGAGGAAGAAATAGTTAATTCACATACTTCTGAAAGGATACCTCAGATCATTGCCGTCATTCTCTCACTAAAAGTCCATGTATTTAGGACCATTTGTAAGTCTTGTTGTAGTGTAATTACAACAACACCAACACTACCAATAAAAAAAAAAAAAAAAAAAACAGTGGGAAGATGCTTCCAAATATTCAACCCTTGGTTAAAATTCATTAGGGGACCCTGATATACTATATAAAGAGTGACTTTAAGAGGGTTCAGAGTCCCAGTCAGTGGCGGTTCTACATTGAATTACGCCCCTGGCGAGACCCCCTCCGAACGTCATGGAAATAAATAATAACTGAACTTGTAACAGTTTTGTTGCAAAGCACAATCTTACGGTGAAATTAGATCTGGTGTTTGTTAAGAAGAATTACTGTTGTATAAGCATTGCAAGCATCATAGCAAAAACGCTAACAAACGTATACAAACAACTAACATTATCCCTTCATTCATGACATGGATACTGTAATCATACAGAGAGAACATAGCATACCTTTATCTTTTCTATTTTTAACTAAATTGGTCACCTGATGGCTTTGACCTTTTTCTGTCCATCTCTGCGTTTATTTGACACTCGACAACAGATTTCCATCCCCCAGTGCTGTCACTCACGACCAGAAGTCAAGACTAAACCAATTCACCTTGGTGACCACATAATCGTTTTGTATTACCTATTGTTATTTGGCCATTTCACACAATTCATAAATACAAAAACGGGCAGAAATTATAGGCCTGTATTTATAATATCATGAATGAAATGTGCGTTATATGGAAGAAAGTCAAGGTGTCACTGACTTTAGCCCTAAAGCTCTGTAAAGCTGAGGGGAAGTGGACAGTTGGGAAATATATGTATGTGTGTTTGTCACTATAAGGTCCCAGGTTAGGAACAGCTTCAATGAATGAATGAAAGGACTTCATCCATCAAAGCAAGTGGAGTGAAATGATTAACAAAGGTGTTAAAGTAGTTTTTTCTTGTCAGACTCACAGTAGACTGTAGCAGTGATGTTTCCTGACGTCACCACTGGAGGTGGTTGTGGTCCTTCAGGTCCTAGTTCTAGTTTGGCTTCACACACGTACTGAGCTCCATCATGTTCTTTACTAGCGTTGATGTTCAGAGTGAAGGTCTCAGTCACTGGTTTATAGCGTTCACTACTTATAGACTGGAGTTGATCCAGTGCTGTCTCTCCTCTGTAGAAGGTCACAACAAGGTCTTTAACAGGAGCTACGTTCTTCACGGTACACTGCAGCTGGTACTGATGACCCTCAATCATCGGCCCAGTGTGATCTACAAAGCTGATGGACACATGTTCTGGAGGCTCTGAGGAGACAAGGACGAAGACTAAGATGTAGAGAGACACACAAAGCAAACTAGAGACTATAAATCCCTGTAACTACTGTGAATCTGAACTAAAGAAGAGAATAAATTCTGATTATAAATGATAAAACCATCAATGTTAAAAGTGTTTTGGTCAAGTTTACTTACGGTAGGCAGTTACAGGCAGGTTGGTACAACACTGTTTATCATCATGAGTGGTGTAATAACACGTGATAGTTGAGTCCCATTCAGTCACTCTGTCAACGGTCCACACAAACGTAGTTCCATTTTCTGTTACCACTCCCTGAGATTTTTCCAAACCAGATATGATGTCTTGGCAGGAATTATGACAAGGAACACATGTAGCAGAGGCTGGGTCTCCATACTTCACTACCAGACTGGATGGAGTGAATACAGGTTTATCTGCACAGTTGAAATCTGTAAGATAAACAATAACTGCTGTGAAACATCTTCACACACAATGTCCTTCACGAAAGAAAACAAGCATTGTTAATGAAATGTACGCATATTTTTAAGCAGATTAATTATTTTCATAAAGCAATAATAATCATTTAATTCTGTACAAGCACACTCCTTCAACAAAATACGTTTTGATTATGCAGTCTGTCATTTTGATCTCTCTCTTTATATATTCTATTATTGCTAATTAACCACAGAAATCAATCAATGAAGTTATAGAGCATGTAGTTTAAGGTATCTCTGGACCTTTTCAGCAAAGCATTCAAACCATATTTGGGTTGTCATTAGCTTCCATGACTTAATGTGATCTACTTTCTTGGTTTGTTATATTATCTCACATATATACAGTCCATGGATGACAGTGTACACCACAGGTGGAATACAATAAAACAAAAATTAAACTGGTCTTTGTGGTTAAACAAACAATATATTGAAATACTCCTACTAATAATTGAATAAATAAAACTTACCACAGCTGGACACATGGAGGTCACGCTGGAAGGTAATTAAAGAAACAACCAAGACTATGGAAGAGAACAACATTATGTCCTGTTAGTTTTGTGGGTAAACAAGCAAACAGTCTGTCTGGTGGTGATAATCGCTGGATGGAGAGGGTCTCGAACAACAAGTTAAAGTGATGAAAATAGTAAGAACCACTCCTTTTTAATTACTATAAAAAAAAGGGGAAGTGTTATTTGCGGCATTGGTGACATCTTCAAGTACTCTGTGTGTCAGTCACAGTTAAAACCTAAGAGAGGCTCTTTTTTATGTGTGCAGGTTTGGAGTCCGATAAAATGCTGTACAGTGCAACTAAACCAAAACTCCTTGAACCGTAGCACCACTGACTGTGATATTGCCTACTTTACAGTACGTGCTGTGCTTCATTCGTTGTGCTTAAATTTATTCAGTTTCTTTCTCTCTGTCTCATAAAAGCATTACCTGCTGCAGAATATAAAGTTTTAGGGTCACCTTTTTGAAGGTATTTATCATGTTTCCTCTATCTTAATAATGGCCGCGTTTCCCAAACGAGTTAAGAAGCTCTTAGCGCTAAGATCTTCTTTGGAGCGCTCTTAAGAACGCTCCGAAAGAAGAACGCGTTTCCCAGAGTCGCTCTTAGCTTAAGAAGATCTTTCACTAAGAAGGAAACGTAAGATCGATCCGACCCACTCTTAACAGCCTTCTTAGCGATCAAATGCTCAGTGATCATAGCCTGCCACCAGGGGCGTCTAGATTTCTAGGCTACAGTGATCAAGCTGCGTCAGGGAAATTTATATCCTCCAATTTTTGAAATAATAAAACAATGTTTAATGTTGAAATGCACTCATAGCTGTGGGGGACTGGCGCAAGAAACATAGGCTAATAGTAGAGAAGGAAAAAATATATATTATTGAAGTAGCCTACACGTACACTTTGGGGGAGAAACGAGAATTCGCACGTACCCTGAATTACTTACACCTGGCTTCACATAGTCGCTCCTATTCGTCCTTGATTGTTAGTGCGTTAGTGAAACGAGTTGAGCATGGATGACCAGACAGTGCTATGTCAAGCCTCGCTTTATCACTTATTTTGGATGTCTTAATTCTGCTTTTGTGAAATACCCCTCAGGAAACAAGTGGGAAATTACCGGCAAAACATGCTGTGCTGTAGTGAGTAGTAGTGAGAAGCACGTGCGTCAGGGCGCACATTACGCACACGTCATGAACCTACGCTTAGATAAATTACTTGAAATTACAAATTGCCTCGGACTTTTTGTTGCTAGGTTTAATACTCATTTCAATGCAAAATGATACACACAATACATGGTTGAAAAGGAAACCAAAGTTTATTGAAAGCATAATGGGGGAGGAGGGGTGGCGTCTCCGGCTTCACTGGGCCGTCTGGGCGTCTGCATCACCTGCAATGAAGGGGGATTGATTAATGAAATTGAATGGGATACATTGTGTAATGCTAATAAAACAAAATAGAACTGTCCCGTACCTGAATCCTGGGGAAGGATGATTGGAACGGAGATGGAGGGACGGTTGAACTGTGCCTCGGACAGCGCCAGCTGTCTCCGGTGCAGCTCCAACCTCTCCTGCTTCATCCGGACCATCTCTTCCTGGAGAGCAGTTTGTCTCAGGAGCTGGTCCTCTATCCCCCGCAGCACCGCCAGCTTCTCCCTCTCCAGGCGCACCAGCGTCTCGCTGCAGGTGCAGGTGTTTATTGCAGGCCGCCTGGTTAAGCCTCCCCGCATGCGGACACTGGGCCGTGCTGGTTGGCTCACGGGGACAGGGCACGGCTGTGTGGGGTCGTCCTCTCCTGTGGGCGTGCACGCCCCTACTCCGCTCCCGGATGGCTCCTCTTCCTCACTTTCTGAGAGGCCCTCGTCCCCCTCAACGTTGATGCCCCCTGTGATGCCTTCAGAGGCCGTCTTCCCTATGATGGAGAGGACTTTCTCTTCATCGGGAGTGAGGGTCGTCCCACCCGGTGCTCCACCACCCGTGCCCATGGCTTCCCTTCTCACCTTGGCACTCTTCTTTTTGGTCAGGCTCTGAAACTCCTGCCACTTCTTTCTGACAGCACCCCAGTCACGCAGGCCACATGGGCTGGAGGGGGACATCTTCTCCGCTATAGCCTGCCATACACGGTTCTTCACCGTGATGTTTTTTTTCCCTTTTGTTCCTCCAAATAAAACCTCACGGTGCTGCCACACCTCGTCCACTAGGACGCCCATCTCCTCCGCAGTAAACGACGGTGCCCGCTTGCTCTTTTTCATGCGAGTTTCATCCATTCTCACATGTGTGTGCCAATATTCATGGGGGTATATATGCGCTAATGGGCTTCATTACTACTTGGATACACCTGATGGCATATGGCATATGCCATCAGGTGCACACACTTAAAACAATAATTAACTTAATGCTATATACACGTGCAAACACTTTGTTTGAGCAGGAGAGACGCTTATAAACAACGCTGTGTGTGACTGCGCGCTGCGCTCAGCGCTGATAAAGGAGTGGGTGATCGATTAGCCTGGCATCGATTGATTCAGTTTCAGCACCACCGCGGTTGACAGCTCCCGTTAAGAGCTTCTTAAGAAGCTTCTTAGGCTTGATCTTAAGGTTCTCCTAAGAAGGCAGTTAAGAACGTTTCTGGGAAACACCCGTATCTTAGCGCTCCTTCTTAGCCGAACCCTTCTTAGGAGCCTTCTTAAGTCCTTAAGAACGATCGCATTTGGGAAACGCGGCCAATTTTGTTTAATTCTCTTTCTTGAAGATGGGTGGTTTGTGATTATTTTCTGTGTCAAAATGGCAGGGCCAGTTTCTTGTCCCACTCTGGCTAAAGCTATCTGAGCAGCAGTACCTCCTTAAATATATTTACACTGAACTCAGTAGTCATAGAAATCTTCCATAGATGATGGAGATGATAATCACTTAAACATTAAAAAGTTTGAAGACAGTTTGCATACGCCCTGTATAAAAATATAAAACTTGCTTACATTTGTAGATTGAGGATGCTGCAGTGAGCATATATTTACTCTGCTCTGCATACATTTTCAGTTCTGCAAACAAAAGGTGTCAGGTACGTGCTCTGGAAATAAGGCAGCACTCGCCTTGTGTGGTTATATTAACTGATGAAGTGATAAAAACCAACAAGCGAGCGGCAGCACTTCTGCAAAGAGAGCACTTCTTAGAAATACACCACAAATAAATGCTCATCAACATCATCAAGGACACGTTTGCATTTGGAGGAAGTATTACGTGAGTATCATGTTTTTGAAAGACAGATTGATCACACTAGAAAGTTAACCCTAAAGGGAGCCAGTTGCAGGGTCTGCAAGCAAACATAACCGCCCTTTTTCCAGAGAGCCCTTTATCAAGTACGTACCAGAAGAAGTCGTATTTAAACCTCAGCTTTCAGGCCTGTTGAAGAACGTTTAGTGACATTTGCCTTGTCTCCATCTTTGGTTGATTCCATCACACTCTGTTGTCATTTCTTCCTCCTCATTGCTTAGCTGTTTCAGCGTTTAATCCGACCTCCCACTCACTTGAGTTTCTTGCCAGAGGAGGGAGATGTTCAGATATAACCGGAGCACAAATTAAAAACCAGCAGCATCTACAGAAAGACAGATAATTTCAAAGACAATGTACTTTGTACGTCACAGTCTGACATTTTGCTGAATGCTGATTGAAAATTGTTGGTGCTTCTTGTTTGTTGTCTTGAGCAGAACAGACTTTCTGTTCTGCAAAGTCAAGGAAATGTTGACTGATTGAAGATATGTTAAAGGTGGATGGAACTGCTGCATTAAAACATTTGCTTGTTTTTGTGTTTGTGTCACACACACACATTCACTCATACATTTACCCTCATACAAGGCAGACTGACTGACATACACCGATCAGCCACAACATTAAAACCACTGACAGGAGAAGTAAATAACATTGACCATCTTATGACAATACAATGTTTTGCTGGACATAAAAAGCAGACACATCCGTTTTTTTACTGTGACTGACACACAGAATACTTGAAGATGTCAGTGGCGTCTCACCTACCACTTCCTTCCTTTTAGTAAATAAAAAGGTAGTGGTGAGAGCTCAGTACTGGTGTGAAGCCAAACTAGAACTGGGACCTGAAGGACCACAACTCCCTCCAGTGGTGAAGTCAGAACAACTCACAGGAACTGATACAGTTACTGTTGGTTCCAGAGCCACAATGATTCACAGCTTGAGTTTGTGCTTCATGCTTTTAACTTTTCGTTTTGTCCATTTCCAGTGTAATTAATCAACACACCAACACCAATAAGAAGATGAATTGAACATTCATGCACAAAAAAAAGCACCAGTTTAAACAATAAAAATAAAATAAAAATCTTACCAGTTTTTTGTCTTCAGACATCATCATCATCATCTTTGCTTCCTCAAAACTGCTGGAAGGTTTAACTCTGTGGAGTTTGATAAGGACACAAAGTGTAGTTACATTTTAGGATGTTCTCAGATTGTTTTAATATGCAGAGAGGACTGTGAGAAAGCAGCAGCCTGTGTAGATGCAACGCCTCCATTTAATAATGTAGTACTGATGCTTCACCACTAGATGGTGGTAGACTGTAATCTCAGACCATCAGGTCACATCCTCGGTGAGTTTAATCACTCGTGGGTGTAACATATACACTTTGTGGGTCCTTTACTAGATGATCCTAAAGAGGTAGCAGCAGTGGAGTTGCTGTATTTGAGTTTGAGAGCTTAAGGGACAATAGGGAATAAAAATGAATTAAAGATACAACAGGGTATCAATCTGGTCACTGTACAGTGTCATAGTTTAGGAAAAAATATAGATGTTTGGATAATTTGAGCTATTTTATTAAAAGTTAAATGATCAAGTGCGTATGTGCTTTTTGATTTAAGACCACTTTGGAGGCACAAAATGACAACATTATTGACACAAACTAAACAGAAATATTACCTCACTACACTGTATAGAGTACATGTTTTGCTGCAAGTCTCTTAAAGCATGTCGCTGTTGGCTTAGCACGTCAAGTCACTGGGAGTTTTGCAAATTTGCCCAAGAAGTCTGCAGCTCCTCCTAGTGAGATGGGTTGTGGTTGTACACAGTAATTGTCAAGTCACGCGACAGGTTCTCACTTGGATTGAGGTTTTTGCTTGTATGTTTCTGTTTAAACTACTCCACTGTAGCTTCAGCTTTATGCCTCGGCTCATTGCCCTGCACTAAGATGAACCTCTGTCCCAGTCTTTTAATTAGCCAGTTAGCCAACGTTGCTTCGTAATCCAACCTAAAGTAAGGGAGAATCTTTTCTAATACCTTCACTAAGGAATTATAGATGTGAATTATGGTTAAAATATGATAACACTGTGTTATACAGCACATTGTTTGATCTTAATGCTCATTTGAGTCAAGTTGTAGTATAGGCAGGTTACAACTAGTCCCACCCTTCTTACATTTCTAGTTCACTTGAACTGTGTTTTGTACTGCACAGAAAATGCAGAAAAATCTATGCAAAGGACTGTGCAAGGGGACGACGTACTACAGAGAAGGAAAAAGAAAGAGACAAGATAGAGACTATCTGGGGCGACAGAGCCTTCTCTGCAGCTGTCCCCTCCCTCTGGAACTCTCTCCCCAAACACATCCGCGACTGTACCGACCTTCCTACCTTCAAATCTCTGACAAAAACACACCTTTTTAAAATTGCTTTTAATGTTTAGCTCAGGTTATTGTGTTTTTGATGTTATATTTCACATTGTTTTGCTAATTTGATGTCCTTTTTATGTAAAGTGTCTTTGAGTATCTTGAAAAGCGCTTTTAAATAACATGTATTATTATTATTATTATTATTATTAAAGGGTTTTACAGGCAGATGGGGCTCATACAGATGTCTAGAGAGCAGCTGCTGTATGTTGTCATTCATTGTGTCACTGAAATTTGGAAAACGTTTCCAGTAGAATTACATATTGGCTCGCTTAACTTAGTGTGGCGGCGCAAGCACGGGATGCTTTCAAGACAATACTGATAATCGGTTATTGTTGCCAGACAACGCCACCCTGGGAATTTCACCCAGTGACTTCTTTAAACAAGCTAACCCAAAATGGGAAGGCACTCAGGTTCGTTAGCAACGAGGCAGAGACGGCAGTTCGGTGGTACAAGAAATTATTTTTATTAATTACAATTATCAATTTTAAACTCTGGCACTAAAATCACTCATGGAATTTAAAAGGGGGCCAACCAGGGCTGAGACCTACTGTGGTAGAAGGGTCCAAAGGAAAGGGGATCCCAGGGACACCGCATGTGAAGCAAATAAACAAAAGTGCAACAAAGCAAACACAATAAAGGGGACACCGCCACCGGGACACCAATCCACCACCGTAGGCTCAGCACATGAATGGGAACACCAGAGAGCAACAGGTTAAGAATGAAATTAAACAAACTTATTCTTAAGCACACAATAAATCACTCTATGTCTGAACTGCTCGACTGAAGGAAACCCCAGACCCTCATACTCCTGGAAGCTCCCAGCAGAAAGAGATAACTCCTCCTTCAACGGCAACGTTCTCACCATCCAGTCTGTGAGATCTGATCAAGGAGGGAATTATGTTTGTACCATCAGCAACGAAGTGGAAACTGTCACTGTGAATTATAATGTGGACGTCCAAGGTGAGTGTTTTCATTTCTAGTTTTCAGAGGTTATAATTGTTACTGAAAACTGAGTAACCACAATGTTGCTTCCAGTATTGATACAGCAGTTAAGAATTAATAATGATTCATGTAAAATGAGGAAGGAAGTTCGCATTGACTGTTTCATTCTGTATTTTTTTGATGTGTAATGTTTCTGTTCCTTCATTCTTCACCCGTACCTGTCGCCCACTTCTGCAGACAACATCATCCTTTACATTATACTGGGGATAATAGCAGCTCTCGTCCTGATTGCCATCGCACTGATCATCCATTACTACAAACACAACCGAATGGGACACTACAACCTGAAGGACATTTTCCGTCTCCATATGTGACACATTCCTGTGCTTCTTCAAGGTTAAACCTACATGAAGGCATGACATGCAGATAGACCCTCTGAAGCTGGTGCTTTGACATTACTTGTGGAGTTAAAGTCATCGAGGAGCCTTTGTGGATCAGTTGTAAAGACCCTGGTGATCTGCAAGTTTGAGTTTTGCTGGTGCTGCATCCTCTTCATTTCTTAACACGTCTACACTGACACAAAACGGCAAAAATAATCTGATAAAAAAAGGAGAACTTGACTATTTACTGAACCGAAAAAGTAACTTCCTATCATGCTAAATCCATTCAGGGTGGATGTGGTTCAGTAGGTAGAGCAGGTTAGATAGATAGATAGATACTTTATTGATCCCAAGGGAAATTCAAGGGTTGTCCATGAACCAGAGGGTTAGCGGTTGATCCCCGGAATGGGCCACATGCCGAAGTGTCCTTGAGCAAGACACTGAACTGGTGTGTGAATGTGTGTGTGCTTGTCTGAGCGACTGGGTAGATGCGTCTGTGACTGTAAAGCACTTTGAGTATCAATAGGTAGAAAAGCAAGGCCACTTACCATTTACCATGTGAGAAGTTTTAGTTTATTGTGAGAAATCATGAGAGATTTGTTTGATTCACGCAGGGAAGCTGAAGTTAGAAGCCGTGGAGCGGTCGCAGTGTTTAGAGACTGTGTCTACAGGTTAGATAATTTCATTGTTTCAAAATTTGTAAGTGTAGAGTTTAAAACACTCTAAAGTTTAAAATAGGCCACTGTACCATACTCTTAAGGCAGAGCTATTCAATTACAATTTTAGTAGGGTCAAATTATAAAATCAAGAAATGTTAGGCGCCCAGTAAGCAGTAACGACGAATTTCAAACCAATACAGATCAATATGATGAAACATATTCACTTTTTATTCATAGTCTCCCTTTTAAATTTGGCAACATGACAAAGACACATCAAAAAGCGAATGTGGAACACAATAACAGAGCTGTAATTGAACAGAACTTCTGAGAAGTTTGTGTTGGAGCCTATTGATTCTTTATATTTTGGAAATGCTAAGGATAATGATGACTATGGTAGATGAACTATTATTTATTATAATTGATTTTGCTGCTCAAGCTCCTCCTCTTAGTCAGACCATCCTCCTCCTGTGATTAAGGAGTGAGGACAGCTGTTTTTTTTGGGAGTCTGTTTTTCGCTGAAGGAATGAAAGAAGTGTGGAGTGAAATAGTTTATCAACCACTAAATTAAGTTTTTTATTTTTCTTATTGTTTAAAGTCAACCCGAGAATATTTCTGTTTTTTGTAAATAAATCCAAAACCTTTTAGTTGGAACCGAAACCTCTCCGTGAGTGCTTATTATTTAGTGAGTCGTAGACCTCCTCCTCACAAACTACTCTGATGTTTTTTACACTATTTTTTTGAAAGCAAGAGTAGCCATTACAGTTTGTCCAGAAAGTTGGGTGTTTCTCGATGTGGTGCCTCCGGACATTGTAATCTTTTAGTACCCTAACCCAACGCACCCATGACAGGGTTGGTTCTGGGCCGCATGTGGCCCATGGGCTGCTCTCTGAATAGGCCTGCTCTAAGGACATAATTGACTCTAATCAGTGGTATGGTGTATGTTCTACATACACTTTTATATGTTTTTTTATATCTCATTTTAGTGTTGGTGGACACTGTTCCTTTAAGAGTTTGGTTTGGTAAACCCATAAAACAGCTGTAGGTTTCAGTAAACACTATCATAACAGACTTTTTTTTTGGGACTATTTTCAGTTGGTGGCAGCAGGACTGTGCAAGTAAATTTACACACAGGTTCTTAAAATTTCAACAATTTTATAGTTAAAACGTGTTAATATTGAGCTTTTGTGGCACCTGGATTCTGCAGATCCCCTGATGAAGGTAAAACCCTGTGGCTGTTTCCTACTTTACCACGTTTGTTATCCATCCTGAAGCAAAATCAGCTGTTAGTTTTGGTCTTTGCCTACAAACTGAATAACAAAACATAAACCCAAGTTTAATTGTGTTTTATATTTTTCGTAAGCGTTTTATTTAAATGCTGTGTTATTTATATGTGTGCCTCTTAAGCCGGGAGTCTGTGCAAAATTTCGTTATGTTCTCATAATGACAATAAAGACTCCATCAATGCAGCCAGTTCTGTTCATTTTGTTCAAGTTCATTTGACCTCATGGGGCCTAAACTTCCAGTGTAGCTGTTGTGTAGGTGATCATGCTGTTTTACTGCTCTTTGCTGTTTTGTTTCACTTGTCATTCTGCTAAGAACTTTATAGCTTCATTTAGTGGTGTGCTGTTCATGTGAAGCTAAATATTTAGATGTGAAAATTCTCACATTGAACATCACAGTGCGTCTGAACCCACTGAAGTCTTCACCCCAACCCGCAGATTATACAGTATGTGTGTGTACAGCAAGTGTGAAAGTGAGAAAGAGAAACAATACAAGCGAAAACTGTATAAACTGCATGCTGGCACACCCATAAGAAAATATAAGCTTTTTTATGTTTATCAATCAATAAATGATACTACACTTTTACATATGATCTCTGCCACTGATTATATTTTTTTTTTAGTACTCACTTCTTCCACTGTAAAGTCCAGTGAGCATGTAATTATTATCACTCTGAGGCAAAGTCAGATTCTTACATTAATTCAGTGGAAGTAGTACTAAAGAAAAAACTGAATGTGCCAAGAGAACATTACTTGGTAATTATACTTCCTGCTTAGAAGGTTCTTCGCTGACAGTTTCATCCCTTAACAATTTTATAAATTATTTTTTAAACTCTGAAACTAAAATTAAAACTGCCATTACAGAGGTACATTTTTTTTTTAAGTAGACTACAATAGAAACAGGAATAAATGTCAGCAACAACTCTACATTATCGTGTTCTTGATCTTTTTGGTCATTTGAATGAACAGCTACTTAGTGTTCTAGTAAGTTTATGATCTGTCAGTCCGCGCTTGTTGCTGACTGACACGTCATCAACAAGCGCGGAAGTGTTAGTAGGCTCGTTCCATTCATGCAGATCTGTGCAGATCTGACTTGACGTGATGCATGCTGGGTTGTTCATGCTCATAGACCTCGAATATGATTGGTTAAAATGAACTTGTTTATCCCAGCATGCATCACGTCAAGTCAGATCTGCACAGATCTGCATGAAGTCGAACGCGCCTTATGTTTGTCTCCTTCGCGGCGCGCGTTGTTGCCGTCAGAGAAGTCGTTTCTTTAAACGGCTCGTCTCCGCTTCTCCCGTTGCTAAGAGGATTGAGAAACCACTTGTTTGATCTTGTCGTCTCGGGAGTTGCGTCCAGAACAAACAATCTTAACAGCGTCTCTCTGCTGTAAATGAAAGTGAAAACCCTGGTGAAAACTGAGACGGTTTTTGGGGGAAAATGAGCAGCGGAGCCGGCGTCGACTACAGCGTCTGGGATCACATCTATGTGTCGGATGATGAAGATGTCTGCAGTCCGTACGTGGACACTCCGAGTTTATTCAGAATGAGACACCGGGTCAGAAGTGAACCTTGTACTAGTTTCGAAGCCAAATTAGAGTCCATCTGTTCAGAAGTGTTTCCAGTCAATGTAATGAGACTCTGGTGTCATTCAGTGACCTGTTTAGTTAAAAAACAAATCAGGGATTTGTCACAGTCTGATCTTTACAACACGTTTGTCAAAGTGTATGATGGCACAGAGAAAGGAGCTTTCTGAAAATAATCCATCTGGAAAAGGTCACAAAACCATCTCTAAAGAGTTTGAAATCAACAAATCAACAGTCAGACAGATTGTGAACAAATGGAGGAGATTTAATACGACTGTTACCCTACACAGGAGAGGTTGACTGACACAGATCACTACAAAAACAAGATGCATAATAGTCTGAGAGGACACAAAGGAACCCAGAGTAACTTTTACAACAACTAAAGGCCTCTCTCACATTGGCTAATGTTTATGTTCATGAATCCGCCATCATGATGACACAGGAGAATGAGAAGAGGGAGGGAGATGAGGGTGAGAGAGGAGGTAGTATAGTCCTAATGATTATCCTTGCTGTAAAACTGAGTGATACGCACTAGTGGTGACCCATCAATTTGGTATTTGCACATACTTGAACCATAACCTCCAAGTTAGCTATCAGCATGGTGAATTTGATATTAGAATACAAAGCTTTCCTAGAAAACTCTTTTTCCTCATGTGTACAGTTTCCATCTGCATTCATGCCTTCATGTAAATTTAACCTTCAACAGGTGTTGTGTATGGAAACGGAAAACATCCTTCAGGTTGTCACTGTCATCTCTTAGAAACAAACTTAACCACTTATTTATCCAGTTTGTTTGTGTTTCCTATATAGGATGTATCCAATGATCAGGCAGACCAGGACAGCTATTACTACCCCCACTATAATGTGTGGGATGATGTTGGCTGCAGAGGTGGGTGAGAGGTACGGTTAAAGAGAAAAAGAAAAGAGAACATTAAATGTCAGAATAATACAAAATGAAACAGTCACAATGAACTTCCTTCCTGGTTTTACATGAATTCTTTTTTATTCTCAACTGCTGTAAAAATACTGGAAGCAACATTGTGGTTGCTCAGTTTTCAGTAACAATTATAACCTTCAATAACTAGAAATGAAAACACTCACCTTGGACGATTACCTTAAAATTCACAGTGACAGTCCCCTCTTTGTTGCTGACGTTACAAACATAATTCCCTCCTTGATCAGAGCCCACAGACTGGATGATAAAAACACTGTCGTTGAAGGAGGAGTTATCTCTTTCTGCTGGGAGCTTCCAGGAGTATGAGGGTCTGGGGTTTCCTTCAGTCAAGCAGTTCAGATGTAGAGTGTCTCCTACTGTGATTTTGATGTTTTCATTTGCTGACACAAGTAGCTTAGGTCCATCTGTGTGTTGATTGAGAGAGGAAGAAATAGAACAAGTTATTTCAACACATTATCTGACACACACACACATTGGAACATTATACTAGAAAGTACCTCATTACTGTCATCACAGTGATGTTTCTAACTCTGTACTCAGTAAAGCAGCACGTCAAAACTACGCAGTTTTAATGCCAGCTACTTCAGAAATGTTGCTCAGACCATTGCTGTCATTCTCTCACTGACTAAGGAGTGAAAGTCCATTTGTAAGTTTTATTGTGGTATGTAAATGTAAATGCTTCACAATATTCAACCCTTTGGTAAAATTAATTGGGTGATCCTGATATACTGTATGTAGAGTGACTTTAAGAGGGTTCAGAGTCACAGTGAATAAAAGTCATTGAGATAAAAACAGTTAAGTGTAAAATGTTTTAGATGTTCTGTTCACTGTCATCTTTTAGAACTAAACAACAATCATGTTGCTAGCTTAACTAACTGATCTTGAACCAACATTAGCCAGAAAAGTTAAAGCTTGATCACTAAGGTGTCCTCCAGAGGAAAAGTGACCATAACCTGTGCTGGAGAATGTCCTTCAGTTTGTTAATGATCAGTTAGTATAAACTCTATAGCTCTATAGAGGAACAGCTTCAATGAATGAATGAAAGGACTTCATCCATCAAAGCAAGTGGAGTGAAATGATTTTTCTTGTCAGACTCACAGTAGACTGTAGCAGTGATGTTTTCTGACTTCACCACTGGAGGGGGTTGTGGTCCTTCAGGTCCCAGTTCTAGTTTGGCTTCACACCAGTACTGAGCTCCATCATGTTCTTTACTAGCAGTGATGTTCAGAGTGAAGGTCTCATTCACTGGTTTATAGTGTTCACTACTTATAGACTGGGGTTGATCCAGTGCTGTCTCTCCTCTGTAGAAGGTCACAACAAGGTCTTTAACAGGAGCTACGTTCTTCACGGTACACTGCAGCTGGTACTGATGACCCTCAATCATCGGCCCAGTGTGATCTACAAAGCTGATGGACACATGTTCTGGAGGCTCTGAGGAGACAAGGACGAAGACAAAGATGTAGAGAGACACACAAAGCAAACTAGAGACTATAAATCCCTGTAACTACTGTGAATCTGAACTAAAGAAGAGAATAAATTCTGATCATAAATGATAAAACCATCAATGTTAAAAGTGTTTTGGTCAAGTTTACTTACGGTAGACAGTTACAGGCAGGTTGGTACAACACTGTTTATCATCAGTATAGTAACACGTGATAGTTGAGTCCCATTCAGACACTCTGTCAACGGTCCACACCAACGTATTTCCATTTTCTGTTACCACTCCCTGAGATTTTTCCAAACCAGATACGATGTCCTGGCAGGAATTATGACAAGGAACACATGTAGCAGAGGTTGGGTCTCCATGCTTCACTACCAGACTGGATGGAGTGAATACAGGTTTATCTGCACAGTTGAAATCTGTAAGATAAACAATAACTGCTGTGAAACATCTTCACACACAATGTCCTTCATGAAAGAAACCAAACATTAAAGTACTATATATACTGTAATGTTAACTGTTGATTAAATGTATTCATATTTTTAAGCAGAATAATAATTTTAATTAAAAAAATAATAATCATTTCATTATGTGCTCGCACACTCCTTCAACAAAATACGTTTTGATTATGCAGTCTGTCATTTTGATCTCTCTCTTTATATATTTTATTATTTCTAATTAACCACAGAAATCAATCAATAAAGTTATAGAGCATGTAGTTTAAGTTGTCTCTGGATCTTTTCAGCAAAACATTCAAACCATTTTTGTGTTGTCATTATGGTTTGTTATTATCTTATACATTATCTTACATACATAAACAGTCCATGGATGACAGTGTACACCACACGTGGATTACAGTAAAGACCAAACAAAGAAAAATAAATTAAACTGGTCATTGTGGTTAAACAAACAATATATTTAAATATTTCTACTAATAATTGAATAAATAAAACTTACCACAGCCGGACACATGGAGGTGACGCTGAAAGGTCATCAAAGAAACAACCAAGACTATGGAAGAGAACAACATTATGTCCTGTTAGTTTTGTGGGTAAACAAGCAAACAGTCTGTCTGGTGGTGATAATCGCTGGATGGAGAGGGTCTGGAACAATAAGCAGAAGTGATGAAAACAGTAAGAACCACTCCTTTTATATCAACTATAAAAAGGGGAAGTGATAGATGGGGCACTGGTGACTTCTTCAAGTACTCCGTGTGTCAGTCACAGCAAAAAACCTGAGAGTGGCTCATTTTTATGTGTGCAGGTTTGGAGTCTGATAAAATGCCGTACAGTGGAACTAACCCAAAACTCCTTGAACCGTAGCACCACTGACTGTGATATTGCCTACTATACAGTATGTGTTGTGCTTTGTTCCTTGTGCTTCAATTTATTCACTTTCTTTCTCTCTGTCTCATAAAAGCATTACCTGCTGCAGAATATAAAGTTTTATAATATCACCTTTTGAAGGTATTGTCACACAGCAGTGAATTTGTTTTCTTTATGTGTCTCGTGACTTCCTGTTTTATTTTGAAAACTAACTCTCGTTTCAGGTCACTTGCCCTTCCTCTGGTGTCACCGGTCTGATTGTCTTCCCTGATTGTTTCCACCTGTTCCCCATTACCCTCCTGTATATATGGTCTGCATCTTCCCCTGTCTTGCTTGTGCCAGTGTGTCTCGTCTCGTCTCGTCTCGTCTCGTCTCGTCTCGTCTCGTCTCGCCTCGCCTCGCCTCGCACCTCAGCCTGATTCTACCAAGCCACAGCTAAGATTGTTTATCAAGATTTCTTATCTAGTTTTTGCCTCCTAAGGAGTGATTTTTTTGTTTAATATTTTTGTTTGCCAGAGCACTCATTTGAGAAAGTTTTTTGGTAATTTATAAAGCCTGCCTTTTTGAACTGTCTTCTGCGTCTGAGTCCTCAATTGTGTCCAGGCTTGTCAGGTATTTATCATGTTTCCTCTAGCTTCGTTTTATTTAATTCCCTGTCTTGAAGATGGGTGGTTTGTGATTATTTTCTGTGTCAAAATGGCAGGGCCAGTATCTTGTCCCACTCTGGCTAAAGCTATCTGAGCAGCAGTACCTCCTTAAATACACTTAAACTGAACTCAGCAGTCAAAGAAATCGCCCGTAGTTGATAGTCACTCACTCTTCAAACATTAAAAAGTTGGAAGATAGTTTGCATACGCCCTGCATAAAAATAGAAAAATAGCTTACACTTGTAGATTGAGGATGCTGCAGTATGAATATATGTACTCTGCATACATTTTCAGTTCTGCAAACAAAAGGTGTCAGGTACTTGCCTTGACAAGAAGGCAACGCTCGCCTTTTGTCGTTATTTTAGAAACTGACTGAGAAACTGATAAAAACCAACAAGCGAGCGGCAGCACTTCTGCAACCAGAATCCGCCTGTTAATGAATAATAAATACGTTTATCTTGCTGTTCTCTTCTCTCTTTGCTGTTCTCTTCTCTCTTTCTTCTTTCTGTACCCGGCTGGCCTTAGACAGATGGGTCCCTCCATATGAGCTGGGTTCTGCTCGAGGTTTCTTCCTGTTAAAAGGGAGTTTTTCCTTGCCACCGTTGCCTTCAGGCTTGCTCTGGGGGTTTCAGGCCGGGTTTTTGTAAAGCGTCTTGAGACGATTTGTATTGTTATTGACGCTATATAAATAAAATTGAAATTGAATTGAATGAGATCAGAGGAGACTGTGAAGACTCAAACATTATTTCCGAGCTCTGTGAGGAGAAGATCACGTTGAAAGACTGGAAATGTATATTATCAGCATAAAACCATGGAGTCCCAACAGTCCCAGTCCCAGTGTAATAGTGTGGAAAATGTATTTTTGGCTCCTTTCAGTCTATCAACTACCGATGCAGATCCATTTATGGCCACGGTCTTCACAGTCATCTCTAATCTGTGTCACAAACATTAAAATTAGTTCATTGAACTAGGAACTGACTACAGCTGAGGTTCAACGATTCTTCTTAGAAACACACCACAAATAAATTCTCATCATCATAAAGGACACATTCGCATATGGAGGAAGTATCATGTGAGGTGTGTGAAAGACAGATTGATCGTGCTAGAAAGTTAACCCTAAAGTGAGGCAGTTGCAGGGCCTGCAAGCAAACATAACCGTCCTCTTTCCAGAGAGCCCTTCCTCAAGTACGTACCAGAAGAAGTCGTATTTAAACCTCAGCTTTCAAGTCTGTTGAAGATGTAGGGTTTGTTATACCTTTTAAATGTCTCGTTAGGGCACCACCTCCTTGTATCGTAGGAAGAACACGGTTTAAGTCAATTTATCAGTCTTGATTAAATATATTTAATAACTAAAGGGATGAATTCTTTAACACAATTTATACCGTTAATTCTCTGCTGTAAGATAATGTCACAAACAACCTCTTAGGTATGAATAATTATTTATTTACTGAAGTGACAACTATAAATAAATGAGGTACTAATAGAATATATCCACGTGTGGAATCAAATAGAATGGATATGATGAGACCTGAAATAAAAAATGAGGAATGTTTGCGGAGCTATGGTGAAGGATGGAGATGTATTATGGCTTAAACTAACGGGAGTGATTTAACTATGATAACTAATCTGATCAAATTTCTCTAAAAGCTATTAATGGGGAGTTTCAATGTTAACTAGATGATCGCAAGGGATCATACAGGGATCCATGCCGTGGCGAAGCAGTCCCCGAGTGGGACACAGAGGCATAAGCGGATTGGACATGGCCTGAGAGGAGGCAAAGTGTCTGTGGAGGAATCCTTCCTTCGGCTGACAAGTGAATGAGAGTCAGGTGGGTCGGAAGCAACGAAATTTGGTGGGCTCGTATGTAGTCTTCCACAGATGCCATTGCCTCAGTCTGCCACTAGAGGGAGTCATAAGCTAAAGCAGGTGGGAAAAGACCTGACAAGAGGAGACGTGTGACTAGGGGAAAGCAGATTCTGTCACCAGTAGCGCCCCCTGACTCCTTACAAGCCCACCGGGGGCCCTTGTAAGGAGTCATCCACAGATTATTATTGTCAAATTTCAAGCAGTTTACTGTGGTGGTTTGTGAGATATAAACATGCAGTTGTTGTAGCGCCCCCTACAGCCCAAATTTCTTGAAACTCAGCACGATTGTACGCAAGCATATTATAATGATGGTTGCTTCATAAGGACTGGGTGACTACTTCAAAAGTTATAGGCCTTAAAGTCATATGAAATGTTTGTGTGCCCCCTGTAGATGTAATGTCACACAACTTGATGGGCGTCTACACAATGTTGCAGATTGTGGATGCCAAATTTCATGAAGTCGGCAATCACAGTTTTAGAGATATTGAAATGTTGGTTTTGTACCGCCCCCTAGAGACCAAGGGTCACAAAGTTTGGAATCATACAGAATCATATTAACATCAATGATATGAAGTTTGATTAAGTTTGGGTATATACTTAACAAAAATATTAGCTTTGGAATTATACTGTGCCATGCTGTAAAAATTATTCATTCATTCATTCATCTTCTATACCCGGTTATTCCTGTTAAGGGTCGCGGGGGTCTGCTGGAGCCTATCCCAGCTGTCATCGGGCGAGAGGCAGGGGTACACCCTGGACAGGTCGCCAGTCCATCGCAGGGCTAACACAGAGACAGACAACCATTCACACTCACACGCACACCTACGGCCAATTTAGAATCACCAATTAACCTAATGAGCATGTCTTTGGATGGTGGGAGGAAGCTGGAGTGGAGAACGGGGAGAACACGCAAACTCCACACAGAAAGGCCAGCCGGCCCATGGATTCGAACCGGTGACCTTCTTGCTTGCCAAGTTTGGTGAGAATTGGATGAGTTTATTTTGCCTTGAGGTGCAATTTTTTCAAAATGGCGGGAAAAAACGGCAGGCGGAAATGGGCGTGGTCTAGTGTCCATTAGAATGTAAGGAATCAGAGGGAGAAAGAATTTTGTTTCTAAGGCACACGGTTCTCGAGATATGAGCCAAAATGTAAATTGGCTTATTACAGCGCCACCTAGCTGCAGGCATGTGTATTGACACCTTGGCAAAGTGAAATGCTCGGACTTCTACCAAGTTACCAGGTTTGATGCCTTTCACCCTTGCAGTTTGTCCTGGGCAGACACTTTTAGCTAACCAGAATAAGATTAATCATAAAAATAAAAATAAAAACCGCAACAAAATCAATAGGGATCCTGCAACTTCACTGCATGGACCCCTAATGACACCAACTCTTGATCTCAAGCGGGCAACAGCAAAAAGATTCAGCCTACTTTTCGTAGAGCCTTCCCAGCAGAGGACTGTGACGGTGAAGGGTTGGCGTGTTCTGGTGTGACGATATGATGATGAAAAGGCACCGCCAGGCTGGTTTCACCTGGATCGGTTAACAGGCACTTGTTGTGTGGTCTGCAACTCAAACAACCAGTGAGGACAGTTGAGAGCTCTGTAGGTGTACAGCCAAGACGGTAGATTGCAACTTTGCAGTGTCTTTGTAGGTGAAGGAGGAAACCGGGTTGTCGCGGCTTTTCTGGAACAGCGTTGTTGCTGTGGTGATAGTCTTGGTTCATGGTCCGCGGAAGAGAGAGCTGAGGTGTAAAGATTAGTCGATAAGAAGGGTTCTTGTGCAGGGCAACCTCGCAGTCTCACATCCATGACGTCTTGCTGATTGAAATTTGTTGGTGCTTCTGGTTTGGTGTCTGGAGCAGAAAAAAACATGTTCTGTTTTACAAAGTCAAGGAAACGCTGACTGATTGAAGATATGTTAAATGTGAATGGAACTGCTGCATTAAAAATTAGTTTGTGTCACACATTCACTCATACGTTTACCCTCATACAAGGCAGACTGACTGACATACACCGATCAGCCACAACATTAAAACCACTGACAGTAAACCACTGAGTAAATAACACTGACCCTCTTATGACAATACAGTGTTCTACTGGGGAACTTTTGGACCTGGCATTCATGTGGATGTCACCCCATAGCAATGACACTCGTTGATGGCAGCAGCCATCTCCAGCAGGATGCGGCCTGACAGAGGTACACACACACAAATGCTTTAGGAACAACTCAAAAAACATGAAAAAAAAAACAAGGTGTTGACCTGGCCTCCAAATTCTCTAGGTCCCATGTTTGTTGATGAGCAGTTAGTATGAAACTCTATAGCTCAACAGAAAGTGATTATGGTCAGAACTATGAGACAAAAACAAAGTTGCAAAAGTAAGTTCACTTCCAGGATTATCAAGTTAATTTCAAGGTCAGATTAGAGTCCACCTGTTCAGAAGTGTTTCTAGTTAATATAATTAGACTCTGGTGTCATGCAGTGCCCTATTTAGTTAAAAAAAAAATCAGGGATTTGTCACAGTCTGATCTTCACCACACATGTTTGTCAAAATGTAGGATGGCACAGACAAAGGAGCTTTCTGAAGACTTTCCAAAAGTCCAAGAGTTGTTGATCATTTGTCTGGAAAAACTCATAAAACCATCTCTAAAGAGTTTGGAATCAGAAAATCCACAGTCAGACAGATTGTCAACAAATGGAGAAGATTTAAGACGACTGTTACCCTCCACAGGAGAGGTTGACCAACACAGATCACTGCAATAGTCTGTTCCATAATAGTCTGAGAGGTCACAAGACAGCAACCTGTCACTGAGAACAAGCTTCTCTGCCTGACTATGGTGTCGTGTTGTGTGCATATATATGCAGACAATACAAGGATTTCCTGAGACTCATACACCCATCCGAAATCCGGGCCACCTAGTTTCAGTTTCACTTCACAAATTCATTACATGGTTTTCCACAGATGGCTATCTGCAGCCCCGCCACCACATCACATCTAAAAAAAACTCCAGCAGGGAGTGGACCTTTTTGTTTTCACCATTTCCAGTTCTCTCTCAGAGCTCGGAGATTTACCATCACCAAGACAGAGACAGCTCGTTTGCCCAATAATCTAACTGGACATCATGTTGTTCCCTTTCATAGTTTTGGTTGTTTCTCTGATGAGCTCTCTGCGTGACTTCCATGTGTCCAGCTGTGGTAAGTTTTCGATATTTGTTGATCTGGGATTTTCATTATTTTTCTCATTTTGTCACACATACACATCGCTGATGACACTGAACTGTATCTGTAGTTTAACAGCTGTAAACCTGAGAAATCATTGGAGCACAAATTGACATCTCAATTTTTACTGGGAGCTGGGATCACCAGCTGGTGACTTATCTTATCTTTTGGAAACTGGGCAGATCATGCACTGTTTCTTCTTACTTTGTTCCTCCTGTCTAATGTCCTCTAGTGGCTGCGCGGTGTCTGTGTTTGTTTTTTTAGCCCACATCTTCCCATTGCCTCAATATGCTTTTGGAATTTGGACATGCCCTCCACGCACCTCTGTATATGTAGCATAGCAGGCTGTTTGCTGGCGTATATTGTTCACACCGCCCATATAATGTGGGTGTTGTGCAGTGAAGTTGGTGGAGGCAACATCCAGCATATTGCACCAGAGGGCCACCTCCAGGTTCTCTACTTACATAAGTAGTTGCAAACCATCAATTGTGTCCACTTTTTGTTGTAGTACTGTATTGCTTCTGGTTTCTTCTGACTACCGTCATCCACAATGAATCTTGCATGATTTGGAAGGCCTTATGATAGGTGCTATGTCCAGCTCGTTCTGGTGAAGACTCATAACAATGGTCAGGTTCTTCTTGAGGAGCTTCTTAGCCAGAGGGACACTGGTGAAGGAGATGTCCATTGTGATGTTGTGACCTATGAGAGGGGGGAAAAGACTGTAAATATACTCAACATAGAATTCTCTAAATTCCACCACTATAATCCTTTACATTGCATTTTACTATTATTTACTAATAATAATATTAATGAATAAAATAGAAGTAAATGAAGTACTGCAAAAAAATAAAAAATAAATAAATAAAAATATGTAGGTATTGTGTTAAACCCTTTGCTTTCTGACAAGTAATGCATTCACTCTCAAGGTAACCTGAATCTAAACCTTTTCCAATATAACATTAGAATGACTGAAAAACAATACTTACATGTATTAGATGTGCATAGGGAGCTGTTCTGAGCTGTGAAATGTAGTAGTAAATGCATGTAGGTTGTTTCTGACCCATGTGTGTTGATTTTGAAATACAAAAGCAGTGCTTGTTCACTAAAAGAAAAATGAAAAATCAAAATGATGATTGGTGCCAAACAAAAACAAATTTACTGTATACCTGGAATAGTAAATGATAAAATAAATGTATTCTAAAAATATATCATAGAAACACTCAGCCATACATGAAATAACATTGAAATAACAATAAGAACAGTAAGAAAGAAAAAATAAATAAATAACCCATATTGTGCATCAAACGGTTAAGAAAATAAATTTGACTTTTCTTTTGTACGTTATCAAAGCTTTCACTGTGTAGATCAGGATGTCAGTGTCTTTATTAGGCCTATACTAACCCAGAACTACAGTTGTTAAAGCTATAAACAGTCAGATCTTCAATGACATCATCCACAACCGTATTGATTTATTATAACGTATTTATTAATTATATTATTAATATGCTTGTTATCTAAAATAGTGTAAAATTAAAACACGTTAATGAGTTAAATGTGCACAAAATCACAATTTACTGAAAACAACTGCTAATGTGTTGATGGATCATTTTAGGTTGCTAGGCAACCCAACAAGGAGTCATTAATATTTCATTTAGAAAAACAAACATGAATACATTTCATTAACAACACTGTTACAAGATACAGTATGTATAGTACTTTAATATTTGGTTTCTTTCATGAAGGACATTGTGTGTGAAGATGTTTCACAGCAGTTATTGTTTATCTTACAGATCACAATTGTGCAGATAAACCTGTATTCACTCCATCCAGTCTGGTAGTGAAGTATGGAGACCCAACCTCTGCTACATGTGTTACTTGTAATAATTCCTGCCAGTACACCGTATCTGGTTTGGAAAAATCTCAGGGAAACGTAACAGAAAATGGAACTATGTTGGTGTGGACCGTTGACAGAGTGATTGAATGGGACTCAACTATCAAGTGTTTCTATACTGGTGATAAACAGTGTTGTACCACCCTGAATGTAACTGTCTACCGTAAGTAAACTTGACCAAAACACTTTAAACATTGATGGTTTTATCATTGATGATCAGAATTTATTCTCTTCTTTAGTTCAGATTCACAGTAGTTACAGGGATTTATAGTCTCTAGTTTGCTTTGTGTGTCTCTCTACATCTTTGTCTTTGTCCTTGTCTCCTCAGAGCCTCCAGAACATGTGTCCATCAGCTTTGTAGATCACACTGGGCCGATGATTGAGGGTCATCAGTACCAGCTACAGTGTACCGTGAAGAACGTAGCTCCTGCTAAAGACGTTGTTGTGACCTTCTACAGAGGAGAGACAGCACTGGATCAACCCCAGAATATAAGTAGTGAACACTATAAACCAGTGAATGAGAACTTCACTCTGAACATCAACGCTAGTAAAGAACATGATGGAGCTCAGTACTGGTGTGAAGCCAAACTAGAACTGGGACCTGAAGGACCACAACCCCCTCCAGTGGTGAAGTCAGGAAACATCACTGCTACAGTCTACTGTGAGTCTGACAAGAAAAAACTACTTCAACACCTTTGTTAATCATTTCACTCCACTTGCTTTGATGGATGAAGTCCTTTCATTCATTCATTGAAGCTGTTCCTAAACTGGGACCTTATAGTGACAAACACACATACACTATATTACCAAAAGTATTCGCTCACCTGCCTTTACTCATTCTATGAACTGAAGTGCCATCCCATTCCTAACTCATAGAATTCAATATGATGTCGGTCCACCTTTTGCAGCTATTACAGCTTCAACTCTTCTGGGAAGACTGTCCACAAGGTTGAGGAGAGTGTTTATAGGAATTTTTGACCATTCTTCCAAAAGCGCATTGGTGAGGTCACACACTGATGTTGGTCGAGAAGGCCTGGCTCTCAGTCTCCGCTCTAATTCATCCCAAAGGTGTTCTATCGGGTTCAGGTCAGGACTCTGTGCAGGCCAGTCAAGTTCATCCACACCAGACTCTGTCATCCACGTCTTTATGGACCTTGCTTTGTGCACTGGTGCACAGTCATGTTGGAAGAGGAAGGGGCCCGCTCCAAACTGTTCCCACAAGGTTGGGAGCATGGAATTGTCCAAAATGTTTTGGTATCCTGAAGCATTCAATGTTCCTTTCACTGGAACTAAGGGGCCAAGCCCAGCTCCTGAAAAACAACCCCATACCATAATTCCTCCTCCACCAAATTTCACAGTTGGCACAATGCAATCTGAAATGTACCGTTCTCCTGGCAACCTCCAAACCCAGACTCGTCCATCAGATTGCCAGATGGAAAAGCGTGATTCATCACTCCAGAGAACGCGTCTCCACTGCTCTAGAGGCCAGTGGCGGCGTGCTTTACACCATTGCATCCGACGCCTTGCATTGCACTTGGTGATGTGTGGCTTGGCTGCAGCTGCTCGGCCATGGAAACCCATTCCATGAAGCTCTCTGCGTACTGTACTTGGGCTAATCTGAAGGTCACATGAAGTTTGTAGCTCTGTAGCAATTGACTGTGCAGAAAGTCGGCGACCTCTTTGCACTATGCGCTTCAGCATCCGCTGACCCCTCTCCGTCACTTTACGTGGCCTACCACTTCGTGGCTGAGTTGCTGTTTTTCCCAAACGCTTCCATTTTGTTATAATAGAGCTGACAGTTGACTGTGGAATATTTAGGAGCGAGGAAATTTCACGACTGGATTTGTTGCACAAGTGGCATCCTATGACAGTTCCACGCTGGAATTCACTGAGCTCCTGAGAGCGGCCCATTCTTTCACAAATGTCTTGTTTCACAGTCTGCATGCCTGAGTGCTTGAATTTATACACCTGGGGCCAGGCCAAGTGATTAGAACACCTGATTCTGATCATTTGAATGGGTGAGCGAATACTTTTGGTAATATAGTGTACATATATTTCCTAACTGTTCACTTCCCCTCAGCTTTACAGAGATTTATTATTTGGTTTGCATGTCCAAGACTTTACTGTTTTGGTTTTCTCTCATAGTTCTGACCAGAATCACTTTCTGTTGCAGAAGGCAGCTGTTTATAGAGCTATAGTTGACAGAGATGACAGACATGACAGTGAACAGAACATCTAAAACATTTTACACTTAACTGTTTTCATCTCAATGACTTTTATTCACTGGGATTCTGAACCCTCTTAATGTCACTCTACGTATATCAGGGTCCCTAATTAATTTTACCAAAGGGTCGAATATTGTGAAGCATTTACATTTACATACCACAATAAGACTTACAAATGGACTTTCACTCCTTAGTCAGTGAGAGAATGACAGCGATGGTCTGAGGCAACATTTCTGAAGTAGCTGGCATTAAAACTGGTAACATGCATAGTGTTGACGTGCTGCTTTACTGAGTACAGAGTTAGAAACATCACTGTGATGACAGTAATGAGGTACTTTCTACTATAATGTTCCAATGTGTGTGTGTCAGTGGATAATGTGTTGAAATAACTTGTTCTATTTCTTCTTCTCTCAATCAACACACAGATGGACCTAAGCTACTTGTGTCAGCAAATGAAACCATCAAAATCACAGCAGGAGACACTCTACGTCTGAATTGCTCAAGTGAAGGAAACCCCAGACCCTCATACTCCTGGAAGCTCCCTGCAGAAAGAGATAACTCCTCCTTCAACGACAGTGTTTTCATCATCCAGTCTGTGGGCTTTGATCAAGGAGGGAATTATGTTTGTACCGTCAGCAACAAAGAGGGGACTGTCACAGTGAATTATTACGTGATCGTCCAAGGTGAGTGTTTTCATTTCTAGTTTTCGAAGGTTATTATTACTGAAAACTGAGCAACCACAATGTTGCTTCCAGTATTGTTAAAGCAGATGAGAATTGATAATAATTCATGTAAAACCAGGAAAGAAGTCCATTGTGACTGTTGTTTTGTATTATTCTGATATTTAATATTCTCTTTTCTTTTTTTCTTTAACCGTACCTCTCACCCACCTCTGCAGACAACATCATCCCATACATTATACTGTGGATAATAATATTTTAGTTTAGTTCATTTAGTTTTTTTCTTACCGGGACCATGCACAACATGCATTAATTACTTAAAAAGGAGAAGATAGACTGTACTAAATTTAGCAAATAGCTAATTTCCAGGACAGAAATATAGACAGAGGTATAGACACACAAGTATAGACACACAAGTCTTAGATGCATCTAATGTTAAAGCGTTTCTAATAAATCTAAAATTAGCTAGGCTGTATTTCAGTGTAGCTTTTTAATGTGTTATTTAAAGCTAAGTGCTGGGTCTAAAGTGACTCCTAGGTATTTGAACTCGTTAACATTTTGTAATTCCTTTCCATCCACATAAATGTGTGGAAAAGTGCTTTGTCTGTGTTTATTATAAAAAAAACATAGTGACAGTTTTCTCAGTGTTAGTGTAAGGCATGACTTCGTAAGGCACTCTGAGACTTCATGCATGGTGTCTGTCAGTTTGGCCACAACTTTTTGGGGGTTTTACCATGTGCGTAAAGGACTGTGTCGTCAGCATACATTAAGATTTCCACAGTCTTTGTCATTAACTACACTTTCTCAATTTGTTATTCTGTTCTCATTTTGTAGGTTATGCATTTCTCCCTTTTTAATGTATTTTTTCCCCTCTGTTGTGGGTTTGTTCCTGTATCTGTTTAGCTGTCTGGTCTGACATAGCTGTGATTAGGTTGTATGTTTTAGAAATACGTTCTGATTTGTTTGTGAAAATTAGGTCGAGCAGTGTCTTTGAGTTTTTGGATATTCTGGTGAGAGTATTTATAATCTAAAGTAAGTAAAATTAAATTTATTAGCAATGCCGAGAACGGTCATGAATTTTTTATTTATTTATTTTTGTTTTATGCACCGTTGTATCGTGATAACAACTTAATTCGTTATCTCGATAGTGTGTACGTCTTGACTTCAAACTAAGGCGCTGCCACGAACGGCTTCCGTAGTGCCACCGTCTGTAGCCGTAGCCTACCGGTAAATTACACTTTGTTCGTTGACTGGGTTTGTTTCGGGGCTACCGGTTAGCTACGGAAGCTGTTCGTGGCAGCGCATTAGTTGGAAGTAACAGCCCCTAAACAAACCCAGTCAACGAACTAAGTGTACCTTACCGGTAGGCTACGGCTTCAGTAGTCTTGACACAAGTGGGCTGTTGTTTGTGCAGAAGGATCGTATCCGTTAAGTTTTGTTTCTTTTGTTTCTTTAAGACGTATGTAGGTTTTTATTGGCGTTAAAACTCATAAACTATTACTTAGGCCTTTTAAAATAAACAACTCTGAAAAATAACTGCGCATTTAAGTGCTTTTGGTTAATGGGTTTTGAGTCATTTTTATGTAGAAATGTAGAAAACTTTAGAGTGGGACTGTATCATGTTTAATCAGACTCACAATCCGTGCACTTAAAAAACAGAAACATCTGGGTTTTTACTGTGACTGACACACAAAATACTGAAGACGTCAGCGGCGTAGTATCAAATAGCCAAACCTCCTAGATCACATTAAGTCATAAAAGCTAATGACAATCCAAGTATGGCTTGAATGCTTTGCTGAAAAGGTCCAGAGATACCTTAAACATGCTCTATAACTTCTATCGTTAATTAGCAATAATAAAATATATAATGAGAGAGAGATCAAAATGACAGGCTGCTTAATCAAAACGTATTCTGATGAATGGTAAATGGCCTTGCTTTTATATAGCGCTTTTCTACCTATTGGTACTCAAAGCGCTTTACAGTCAGAGACACATCTACCCATTCGCTCACACAAGCACACACACACACTCACACACCAGTGCCACGCACTGGGAGCAACTGGGGGTTCAGGGTCTTGCTCAAGGACACCTCGGCATGTGGCACATTCCGGGGATCAAACCGCTAACCCTCTGGTTCGTGGATAACCCGCTCTACCTACTGAGCCACAGCCATCTGCAAGCACATAATGAAATGATTACTATTTTTTGCTTTATGAAAATTATTATTCTGCTTAAAAAAATATGAATACATTTCATGAACAGTTAACATTACGGTGTATATTACTTTAATGTTTGGTTTCACTCATGAAGGAAATTGTGTGTAAAGATGTTTCACAGATATTGTTTGTATGTAACTGTCTACCGTAAGTAAACTTGACCAAAACACTTTTTACATTGATGGTTTTATCATTAATGATCAGAATGTATTCTCTCCTTTAGTTCAGATTCACAGTAGTTACAGAGATTTATAGTCTCTAGTTTGCTTTGTGTGTCTCTCTACATCTTTGTCTTTGTCCTTGTCTCCTCAGGGCTTTTAGAACATGTGTCCATCAGCTTTGTAAATCACACTGGGCCGATGATTGAGGGTCATCAGTACCAGCTGCAGTGTACCGTGAAGAACGTAGCTCCTGTTAAAGACCTTGTTGTGACCTTCTACAGAGGAGAGACAGCACTGGATGAACCCCAGTCTAAAAGTAGTGACCGCTATAAACCAGTGAATGAGACCTTCACTCTGAACATCAACGCTAGAAAAGAACATAATGGATCTCTGTTCTGGTGTGAAGCCAAACTAGAACTGAGACCTGAAGGACCACAACCCCCTCCAGTGGTGAAGTCAGAAAACATCACTGCTACAGTCTACTGTGAGTCTGACAAGAAAAAAATACTTTAACACCTTTGTTAATCATTTCACTCCACTTGCATTGATGGTTGAAGTCAATTCATTATTTCATTCAATCTGTCCACTTCCCCTCAGCTTTACAGAGATTTATTATTTGGTTTGCAGGTCCAAGACTTTACTGTTTTGGTTTTCTCTCATAGTTCTGACCAGAATCACTTTCTGTTGTAGAAGGCAGCTGTTTATAGAGCTATGGAGTTTATACTAACTGATCAACAAATTGAAGGACATTCCCCAGCACAGGTTATGGTCACTTTCCCTCTGGAGGACGCCTTAGTGAGCAAGCTTCAACTTTTGTGGCTGATGTTGGTTCAAGACCAGTTAGTTAAGCTAGCAACATGATTGTTGTTTAAGTTTGTTTTGAAGAGATGACAGTGAACAGAACATCTAAAACATTTTACACTTAACTGTTTTTATCTCATTGTCTTTTATTCACTGGGACTCTGAACCCTCTTAAAGTCACTCTACATACAGTATATCAGGGTCCCACAATCAATTTTACCAAGGGGTTGAATATTGTGAAGCATTTACATTTACATACCACAATAAGACTTACAAATGGACTTTCACTCCTTAGTCAGTGAGAGAATGACAGCGATGGTCTGAGGCAACATTTCTGAAGTAGCTGGCATTAAAACTGGTAACATGCATAGTGTTGACGTGCTGCTTTACTGAGTACAGAGTTAGAAACATCACTGTGATGACAGTAATGAGGTACTTTCCACTAAAATGTTCCAATGTGTGTGTGTCAGTGGATAATGTGTTGAAATATCTTGTTCTATTTCTTATTCTTTCAATCAACACGCAGATGGACCTAAGCTACTTGTGTCAGCAGATGAAAACATCAAAATCACAGAAGGAGACACTCTACGTCTGAACTGCTCGTCTGAAGGAAACCCCACACCCTCATACTCCTGGAAGCTCCCAGCTGGAAGAGATAACTCCTCCTTCAACGACAGTGTTCTCACCATCCAGTCTGTGGACTTTGATCAAGGAGGGAATTATGTTTGTAACGTCAGCAACGAAGTGGAGACTGTCACTATGAATTTTAACGTGGACGTCCAAGGTGAGTGTTTTCATTTCTAGTTATCAAAGGTTATAATTGTTACTGAAACTTACTGAATGTTGCTTCCAGTACTGCTACAGCAGTTGAGAATAAAAAATAATTCATGTAAAACCATGAAGAAAGTTCATTGTGACTGTTTCATTTTGTATTATTCTGACATTTAATGTTCTCTTTTTTGTTTCTCTTTAACCGTACCTCTCACCCACCTCTGCAGCCAACATCATCCCATACATCATAGCAGGGGTAATAGCAGCTGTTGTCCTGATTACCTTGATCACGGGATACATCCAATATAAAGAACACTATCGAACCGGACAATACAACCTGAAGGCCGTTTTCCATTTACATACACGACACGTTCCTCTACCCTCTGAAGGTTAAATTTACAGTAAAAACTGTACACATGAGGAAAAACATTTTTCTAGGAAAGCTTTGTATTCTACTATCAAATTCACCATGCTGATAGCTAACTTGGAGGTTATGGAGTAACAAGTGTCGAATGAGTTTTTTATGTGACCAGGTCTTAACACCAACACAGGCCAATAAGCTAACAGCCTACAAGGAAACTAGACATCAACTCATAAACATGGTGAACCAGCCAAACTGAGGTGTGTGGAATTTATTTTACTGCAATGCTACCAACATATATGTGCAAATACCAACTTGATGGGTCACCACCAGCACGTATCAATCACTTTTACAGCACAGATAATCATTAGGGCTACACTCCCTCTTCTCCCTCCCTCTTCTCATTCTCCTCACTGTGTCTCTCATCATGATGGTGGATTCATGAACATTAACATTAGCCAATGTGAGAGAGGCCTTTAGTTGTTGTAAAAGTTACTCAGGGTTCCTTTGTAACCTCTCAGACTATTATGCATCTTGTTTTTGTTGTGATCTGTGTCAGACAACCTCTTCTGTGGAGGGTAACAGTCATATTAAATCTCCTCCATTTGTTCACAATCTGTCTGACTGTTGATTTTAAACTCTTTAGAGATGGTTTTGTGACCTTTTTCCAGCCGGATGATCATCAACAACTCTTTTTCTAAAGTCTTGAGAAAGCTCCTTTTGTCTGTGCCATCATACACTTTGACAAACATGTGTTATGAAGATCGGACTGTGACAAATCCCTGAGTCTCATTACATTGACTGGAAAAACTTTTGAACAGATGGACTCTAATTTGAAATTTACTTGTAATCCTGGAAGTGAACTTACTTTTGCAACTCTCTGATATGTAATACTGGCTTATTGTCCTGAATAAACAAATACACAAGCAAGAAATTTCTGTTTTACTTGTTTGATGGGATTTTCTTTGTCTACTTTCAGGACTGGAGTGAAAATCCACGGAGATTTTGAGCTATTTTTATGCACAAATGTAGAAAACTTTAGAGTGGGACAATCCATGCACATAAATAACAGAAACATCAGGGTTTTTACTCTGACTGACACAGAGAGTACTGAAGATGTCAGCGGCATCTCACCTAACACTTCCTTCCTTTTACTAAATAAAAAGGTTGTGGTGAGAGCTCAGTACTGGTGTGAAGCCAAGCTAGAACTGGGACCTGAAGGACCACAACTCCCTCCAGTGGTGAAGTCAGAACAACTCACAGCCACTGATACAGTAACTGTTGGTTCCAGAGCCACAATGATTCACAGCTTGAACAATAAAACAATAAAAACAATTAAAATTAAATAAAAGTCTCACCATTTTTTGTCTCAGTCTTCACACCAGTTCTCGTGCTGGTTGTTGTCGTCACCATCATCTTTGCATCCTCAAAGCTGCTGGAAGGTTTAACTCTGTGGAGTTTGTTAAGGCTACAAAGTGTAGTTGCAATTTAGGATGTTCTCGGATTGTTTTAATATGCAGAGAGGACTGTCAGAAAGCAGCAGCCTGTGTAGATGCAACGCCTCCATTTAATAATGTAGTACTGATGCTTCACCACTAGATGGTGGTAGATTATAATCTCAGATCATCAGGTCACATCCTCTGTGAGTTTAATCCCTCGTGGTTATAACATATACACTTTGTGGGTCCTTTACTAGATGATCCTAAAGAGGTAGCAGCAGTAGAGTTCCTGTGTTTGAGTTTGAGAACTTCAGGGACAATAGGGAATAAAAATGAATTAAAGATACAACAGGGTATTAATCTGGTTGCTGTACAGTGTCATAGTTTAGGAAAAAATATAGATGTTTGGATAATTTGAGATATTTTGTTAAAAGTTAAATAAGAAAGTACAGTGCAGGGATTGTCTTTCTGACTTTTTAATATGTACATAATTACATCATATTGAGTTCAGTTCATATTTTCACTATTAATGTTTGTAAAACAGAAGTCAACATGAATAAAAACTGAAGATTTGAATGAGTCTCTGTGTTTCTGTCAAGACTGTGATCAAATCATTCTCCAAACCCATTTCCCGTCATTGAAAAGTTGAACTACAGAGCTTTGTACAAGCTCTCACATCCCTCCTGGTGTTTTTCCTGTTTGTACCATTCAATCCTGGGATTACAATAAAGCTATATACTTGAAATGAAGATAGTTTTTGGTGTGGGCGTATGTGCCCTTTGATTTAGGACCACATATCTACCACGTTGGAGGTGCAAAATGAAAAAATTATTAAAATAAACGGAACAAAAATATTAAATCTAAATATTAAATATTAATATATATTTCTGTCTCTTCTGGCAACGAGCTGGAGTGGAAGCTGGGCTGGAATAAACTGACTAAATTGAGGAAGAAGAAAGAGATCAGGAAGGTCTGCTTCTGGAGCAAGCACTCTTCCATGAACTAGGCCAAAACTTGTGTGTGCATGGCAGTGGTTTAAAGTCACATTTACTGCTGTTTAATTGTAGGTACTTTTCTTGAAATGGTACCATTTGTGCAGCTTTACCCAGTAAAATTAGAGAAAAATATGACTGACTGTATTATCGACTGTGTTCTATGTTCACCTTACCTTCAACTTTAGACTAGAAACACAGATAGAAATGTATAACAATGACAACTAAATGTATAACCTATGCATAATCCTTTATTTAACATCTTTATGTAACATCTCTATGGTTGGATTCACAATGTTTTCTCACCTGTTCTTCTGCCTTCACATGGTCATTACACTAAGGATGTTACGAGGAACAAGTGATAAGGGACTGATAGAACTCACATTACCATGGAAACCACATACCAAAATTATCTGTATAAAAGCCATGTGTGTAGGGGAGACAGCCAGAGGAGCTTCTCTCCAGAGAGAACCTGTGATTAGACTCTGTGAATCACTGATTAAACCTTTTTGACTTTTGACCAGAGTCACTCAAAGTTCTTTTTTCCTCACAAAACACTTTCATTTTACATAAAAACATGTGACTCATCTATAAAATATAAAATAGACAGAATAGAATATAAAATACATTAAAGGCCTGTCCACCAAGGTGTTTTCTTTCAGATATACAGTGTCTCTTAAAGGTTTTTGTGAATTTTTAGACCTGAAAGTTGACGAAGAAAACCCAAACAAACAAGAAAAAAAAAACAGAAATATTATACTTGTGTATTTGTTTATACAGAAAATAAGCCAATATTACATATCAGAGAGTTGCAAAAGTAAGTTCACTTCCAGGATTACAAGTTAATTTCAAGGCCAAATTAGAATCCACCTGTTCAGAAGTGTTTCCAGTCAATGTAATAAGACTCTGGTGTCGTTCAGTGCCCTGTTTAGTTAAAAAACAAATCAGATTTGTCCCAGTCTGATCTTCACAACACATGTTTGTCAAAGTGTATGATGGAACAGAGAAAGAAGCTTTCTGAAGACAAAAAGAGTTGTTGATGATCATCCGGCTGGAAAAATGTCACAAAACCATCTCTAAACACTTTGAAATCAAGATCCGTGCTGTAAAACTGAGGAATACAGGCTAGTGGTGACCCATCAAGTTGCACACATATGTTGGTAGCATTGCAGCAAAATAAATTCCACACACCTCAGTTTGGCTAGTTCACCATGTTTATGAGATGATGTCTAGTTTCCTTGTAGGCTGTTAGCTTATTGGCCTGTGTTGGTGTTAAATCCTGGTCACATAAAAAGCAATTCAATACTTGAACCATAACTCCATAACCTCCAAGTTAGCTCTCAGCATGGTGAATTTAATAGTAGAATACAAAGCTTTCCTAGAAAAATGTTTTTCCTCATGTGTACAGTTTCAGAGGGTCCATCTCCATCTGGGTCCATTCATGCCTTCATGTTAATTTAACCCTCAACAGGTACAGGACTGTGTCGTGTACGGAAATGAAAAATGTCCTTCACGTTGTGTTGTCCGGTTCGGCTGTGTTCGTTATATCGGATGTATCCCATGGTCAGTCCTAAGGAAACTAGGACAATGGCTGCTATTATCCCCATTATAATGTATGGGATGATGCTGTCTGGAGAGGTGGGTGAGAGGTACAGAAAAGAAAAGAAAAGAAAATGTTAGAATAATACAAAAGACGTAGAATGTGTCCTACTGTGATTTTGATGTTTTCATTTGCTGACACAAGTAACTTAGGTCCATCTGTGTGTTGATTGAGAGAGGAAGAAATAGGACAAGTTATTTCAACACATTATCCACTGACACACACACACATTGGAACATTATAGTAGAAAGTACCTCATTACTGTCATCACAGTGATGTTTCTAACTCTGTACTCAGTAAAGCAGCACGTCAACACTATGCATGTTACCAGTTTTAATGCCAGCTACTTCAGAAATGTTGCCTCAGACCATCGCTGTCATTCTCTCACTGACTAAGGAGTGAAAGTCCATTTGTAAGTCTTATTGTGGTATGTAAATGTAAATGCTTCACAATATTCAACCCTTTGGTATCAATTAATTAGATATACTGTATGTAGAGGGACTTTAAGAGGGTTCAGAGTCACAGTGAATAAAAGTCATTAAGATAAAAACAGTTAAGTGTAAAATGTTGTAGATGTTCTGTTCACTGTCATCTCTTAGAAATAAACTTAAACAACAATCATGTTGCTAGCTTAATTAACTGATCTTGAAACAACATTAGCCAGAAAAGTTAAAGCTTGCTCACTAAGGCGTCCTCCAGAGGGAAAGTGACCATAACCTGTGCTGGAGAATGTCCTTCAGTTTGTTGATGATCAGTTAGTATAAACTCTATAGCTCTATAAACAGCTGCCTTCTACAACAGAAAGTGATTCTGGTCAGAATTATGAGAGAAAACCAAAACAGTAAAGTCTTGGACCTGCAAACCAAATAATAAATCTCTGTAAAGCTGAGGGGAAGTGGACAGTTAGGAAATATATGTATGTGTGTTTGTCACTATAAGGTCCCAGGTTAGGAACAGCTTCAATGAATGAATGAAAGGACTTCATCCATCAAAGCAAGTGCAGTGAAATGATTAACAAAGGTGTTAAAGTAGTTTTTTCTTGTCAGACTCACAGTAGACTGTAGCAGTGATGTTTCCTGACTTCACCACTGGAGGGGGTTGTGGTCCTTCAGCTCCCAGTTCTAGTTTGGCTTCACACCAGTACTGAGCTCCATCATGTTCTTTACTAGCGTTGATGTTCAGAGTGAAGGTCTCAGTCACTGGTTTATAGCGTTCACTACTTTTAGACTGGAGTTGATCCAGTGCTGTCTCTCCTCTGTAGAAGGTCACAACAAGGTCTTTAACAGGAGCTACGTTCTTCACGGTACACTGCAGCTGGTACTGATGACCCTCAGTCATCGGCCCAGTGTGATTTACAGACCTGATGGACACATGTTCTGGAGGCTCTGAGGAGACAAGGACGAAGACAAAGATGTTGAGAGACACACAAAGCAAACTAGAGACTATAAATCCCTGTAACTACTGTGAATCTGAACTAAAGAAGAGAATAAATTCTGATCATCAATGATAAAACCATCAATGTTAAAAGTGTTTTGTTCAAGTTTACTTACGGTAGACAGTTACAGGCAGGTCAGTACAACACTGTTTATCATCATGAGCGGTGTAATAACACGTCATAGTTGAGTCCCATTCAGTCACTCTGTCAACGGTCCACACCAATGTATTTCCATTTTCTGTTACCACTCCCTGAGATTTTTCCAAACCAGGTACGATGTCCTGGCAGGAATTATGACAAGCAACACATGTAGCAGAGGTTGGGTCTCCATACTTCACTACCAGACTGGATGGAGTGAATACAGGTTTATCTGCACAGTTGTAATCTGTAAGAGAAACAATAACTGCTGTGAAACATCTTCACGCACAATGTCCTTCATGAAAGAAAACAAACATTGAAGTACTATATATACTGTAATGTTAACTGTTCTCCTTCACTCCTTCAACAAAATACGTTTTAATTATACAGTCTGTCATTTTGATCTCTCTGTCTTTATATATTTTATTATTGCTAATTAACCACAGATATCAATCAATAAAGTTATAGAGCATGTAGTTTAAGGTATCTCTGGACCTTTTCAGCAAAGCATTCAAACCATATTTGTGTTGTCATTAGCTTCCATGACTTAATGTGATCTACTTTCTTGGTTTGTTATATTATCTCACATATATACAGTCCATGGTTGACAGTGTACACCACACCTGGATTACAATATAAGAAAAATTAAACTGGTCTTTGTGGTCAAACAAACAATATATTTAAATATTTCTACTAATAATTGAATAAATAAAACTTACCGCAGCCGGACACATGGAGGTCACGCTGGAAGCTCATCAAAGAAACAACCAAGACTATGGAAGAGAACAACATTATGTCCTGTTAGTTTTGTGGCTAAACAAGCAAACAGTCTGTCTGGTGGTGATAATCGCTGGATGGAGAGGGTCTCGAACAACAAGTTGAAGTGATGAAAATAGTAAGAACCACTCCTTTTCTATTTACTATAAAAAGGGGAAGTGGTAGATGGGGCATTGGTGACATCTTCAAGTACTCTGTGTGTCAGTCACGGCTAAAAGCTGAGAGTGGCTCGTCTTTATGTGTGCAGGTTTGGAGTCTGATAAAACGCCGTACAGTGCAACTAACCCAAAACTCCTTGAACCGTAGCACCACTGACTGTGATATTGCCGACTATACAGTTAGGGTGACCAGATGTCCCGCTTTGTGCGGGACAGTCACGCATTTTCATTACTTTTCACACGTCCCGCAAATTGAGACGTTGTCCCGCATTGTTATTGACAGTCAGACTCCAGTTTCGAAATGCATGTTTTACAATCTGGCATTTTTCAAATAGCTGTTTGGAGAAAGCAGTGAGGGCTGTCATCAGGGGTCGGGGCGGGCTGTTTGATCATGTCAATCAAACTGGGACGCGGACGCAGGTTAACGGCGCGCCCACCAACAACAAACAATGCGAATCAGATCAGAACGGCATGCAGCGCGAGACATGGAGGGAAGCACAACCCGTACGACTGAGAAGAGGAAATGCAGCTATAATAAAGGCTGGGAAACTATCTATCCAATGCAAGGCGAGTCTGGTAAAGTTTGCTGTGAAGTTTGCTTGAGTCATTTTTCCGTTTCACACGGAGGTGAATACGACGTGAAACGACACAGACAATGCGAGACAAAACGTGTTGCTCACCTTGTGAACTTGGGAAATTTGCATTTAAGCAAGTTTTTATATATATTTATATTGTAAAATATATTTGTTAAGTTTTTATTTGCAGGCTGTTATGTCCTACTGAATCAATCAGATGGCAAAGTAATGCCGTAAGCAAAGGGGCAGAATAGAAATGTTTATTTTTTCTCATAGTTCTTTTAGACTACCTTGATGCATTGGTATCTCACATTGTCCCACATTGTCCCACACAAACGTAGTCTTTGTCCCACGTCTGGCGAATTGGGATCTGGTCACCCTATATACAGTATGTGTTGTGTTGAGACTGTCCTCCTCGACCACATGAGTCGTGTGTACAACTGCGAATTACGACCTCATGTTACGTTTCAAAATTAAGCGACCCCTCGCGGTCGAGTAAATATCGACACGCCGGTCACAGTTGTCGTTTTGCATGCACCCAAATTACGACTCACTGTTACGTTTGAGGGTGATTAGCTCTCGAGCTGTTAATACGCCACTTAATTAAGTTTTAATATTTTTTCATGCGAGAAAGTAACCGTATAGATCCCGAATATGTGATCAGTTTATTCAAATAACGCCTGTTTGGAAGTTTGCTCGGACGTTTTCGTAGAAGTGAAGCGCCACCTGTGGAACCGGGAGCAGCGGTTCATCTCAGAGGCGAGCCGCCGGCCTCCTGAGGTGATCGGCCGGTTAACCTCCGTCGTCATCTTGGGGTAGAAAACGAGCCGATTAGTGTGAAAATACTACCCACATCCTCAAAGTGAATGCTATTAATGCCATATTACTCAATGCATTAGTTAAACCTGGTACATTTTGAGCTGTATTATTAAAAGAAGGCTTATGAGGTCGGCAGAAAGCCTAGTGACGTAGTTGGACTCATTCGATTCCTGTCTATAGCTGTCCGCCATGGATTGGCTGTGTTCGGTTTCTGCCGCTCAACCAAGCTACAGCAAAGCTTCATAGTATTTTAAAATAAACGGCTCAAATGCAGTGTTGTGTGTCATTTCTTAACTTAAAGCAACTATAATCACTGTTATTACAAGTTCGGCTGTAGTAAATATTTCATGTGTTAAGCAGATAAACCAATCCTAACCCTATCTACTGTTCTATAAAGCCGGAGAACCAAACTGCATTGCTTTTTGGCGTAAATCTATATTGGGCGGTTCTAAACACATCTTAGATAAACTATCTTTACTGTTTCTTAACATATATCAACTTAAAGCAATGTCATCACTAGTTCGGCAATACTAGATATTCAATGTAATCAGTATATATATCTTTTTTACAACCCTATTTTAACATAGGTGTGACTTGGTATCAAGCTATATGTCGCAGCTCAAGGGATTTTTAGTGATTTCCTAGAATAGGAGGTTATAAATAATAAAATGAATACATAGCCGGGGGTTTAAGGGTGTGGGAAACACATTTCTGTGACCAGCATTTAAGTATATAATTTTGATGCAGAATTAGAGCCCTTCAGAACTTCTCAGAAGTCAGGGTTCAAAGGTCAATAGTACAAAGAAGGAGCCATTTACAATCCCCTATTGACATATGCTATTCCCCAGGTTGAGACCTCTCCAATGATATCGTTATTATAGTCCTACAACAAAGTATGGATTTTCACATTTCATGGACACAGCTGTGCACAGGCTTAGATTCAGAGAGCCCTTTGCGAGGTCAGCCCATGAAATAAGGATTTTTTTATTTTTTTTTAAATAACAATGAGAAAAAATCATGTAAGGTAATCATATCTGACAGATTTACAACTGAATTAGTAATTTATATTGTCTCTGCTCATTTGTTTTTGCCAATTAATTCCACCAGACATCTTGAACCCGTGTGTAAACTAACATCACAACAGCTATTTGTCAAGGGACTTTGAGTAAATCAGTTACACATACCGTTGTTATGATGTCCAATAGGTCATTTCTGACATCTATGTGTTTCAATGAAAAAACAGCATCTCAACAAAACAGTAATAAGCAGTGATGGGCAAGCTACTTGATATGTGTAGTGAGCTAAGCTACCAGCTACTCTACAATAAATTCAGCTTCACTACACAGAAGCTACCACCCATAAAAATGTGGCAAGCTAAGTTACAATCTGTCAAAAGTAGCTTGATAAGCTACATTAGTAGCTACTTTCAGTTAATCAAACTGCATGCCAAGTCAATGCAATTTTAGTGATCAAACCGTCAGTCAGATAAAGGCTAAAATATGATTTATTCATTGAACAATAGCCCAATACACAAAAAAAAAAAAAATACAAATCAGAGCACATTTTTAGCTCTAGTTACACAAGAATGCCTTTTGAAATTGTAAATAAAGTAAGTAAATAAAGTCAGAAAAAATTATAGAAATGAGCCTGAATAGGACAAAAATATGAGTTTAGTTTACAAATTAACATTGTATTTTCATTACAAATTAACATTGTAATTGTATTTTCCTAAGAACTGTTATTTAACTGTAATTTAACTGAATTGCTATATTTCAGCAAGAATGTCCTCTGAAATTGTAAATAAAATACAGTAAGTAAATAAAAAAAACATGATAGCAATGAGCCGTGTGTTCGAACGTGTGTTCTTATGTTTGTGTTCGACGTCGTTGACGTCGACAGGAACTTTTTCTTTGGGTTGCACAGAAGGCATCTGAAAATATATTTCTTTTCACTGGTCTCCACTAAAGTGACATGCTTTTGAAGGTATGGCCACGGTGTATGCTCATGCTCTTCCACGGATCTTGGGCTCTCTGCCTTTCTCTTTTCTCTCCAGTGTGTGTGTGTCGCTTGTCTATGTCGTCACCGTGAACATTCTGTAGGCCTACGCATGCGCTTGTACCCGGCGTGTTTTTGTCGACACTCGACAGAGAAACATCCTGTTTTCGTAATTTATGTTTGATGGCTGCAGGGAAATGCTGTTGTGTGTGAAATGTCCAGGAGAAATTAGCTTTCGAGGACGCTACCGCGCTACTTGATCAATAAAAGAGCTTAGCTACTGAAAAGTTACTTGGTTTTGTAAATAGCGACGTTACTGCCAAGCTACTGACAAAAGTAGTTAAGCTAGTAGCGTCGCTACGAGTAGCTACAAGTAGCGACGCTACTGCCCATCACTGCTAATAAGGATATGCGACAGGGGCATTCCTTGATTTCAGAATATTGTAACTTCTATCCTCACCTATAGTGTAACTATAGATTCACGACTTATGCCTTTAACAATAAATGTTAATCAAAACTAAATCAATTCTGAGTGATTAACAAGCAATATAAGCACAAAAATTCGGCTGATGGGTATGAATGTACTTCTTTTTTTTTTTTTTTTTTTTGTTTTGTCCTGTCCAGCATCGAAGCAAGCAGAATAATGATCTGTTCATTATGTTGTGCTGAGCAGATTTTGATTTGCCAAGGGGAGCTTTATGGATGATAAGGCTCCTCTTGATAATCTAAGTTAAACTTATTTAATTAAATTTTATTGTTTATACATGTTGATGGATGGACCTTTACATAATATTGCCGAACCTGACAAGGAGAGAGAAAGTGAAGAGAAGATAGAGTGGACAGGAGTTGAGAGAAAGGGGGGGAGAAAAAGAGGGTTACGCCAAGCAGCAACTGCTACACCTATTGAGAAACACAACAAAGAACATCACCCGGCCTCGGCCGGAGAGCAAGCTGACAATACTGAAAGGCACACAAAAGAGAAAGATTACATTGGAGTAGACAGCAACCATGGCACAAAAGTTTCATACACTCGTGTTTAAGTCTACACATACATATTTGTATAACACAGCAGATAACTAAACCACAGTAGTCCTTACGTTTTGTTCACGTTCACGGTTTGTATACACGGTTTAAATGTTCACCAGAAGATGCAGTGACTGTGTCACCATGCAGAATGAGGGTGAAGAGTGTTTAAAGATGGCTTAAAGATGGCTGTGATGGTGCAACCGTTTCCCCCAAGGAGAGCAGAGGATGGACAGGAAGCCCCAGGACCCCGACCACCAGCAGCAACCCCAGGGTGCGTGTCCCCACCACCACACCACAGAGGGACATGCCTCCATCCAGATGGTGGCATAGGAGGCCCCCCGCCAGAACCCCCATCCCCCAGCTGCGGCGAGCAGGCCCCGGCGGCCCAAGAAAGGCAGCCACCGACCTCGCCAGGCAACCGGCCACCCGGGACAGGCACGGAGCAGGGTCCACGGCCCCACGAGCCCGAGGGCAGCATCCCCCACCCCCACCAGACACGAGGCCCAGCCGACGCCCACAAGGACCAGGCCGCCCCAGACGGCCGCCCGGGATGGACCAGCACCCGCCCCCGCGCCCAAGCCACACGCCCAGGGACCCCGGCAGCACCCACCCCCACCCCCCCTCCCTTCCTCCCACCCACCCAACCCTCCCCCGCCACCTACTTGCACACCCACTCACTCATACACTTCCACCCATCCCACTCAGCCCTCCTCTCATTTCCTCACTCATTCACTCCCTCCACCAGGTTCTCCCACTCATTCCGTGCACTCAGCTTACTCACTCCCACCCTCCCTCATTCTAACACGCTCTCCCCCTGTGACTCACCCAGTCGAGCACAAACAAAACAAACCACAAACAAAACCATGACCGCCAGCCGGCAGCCACACCCATCCCCCAGATCTCCAGGACCCTACAACCCCCCGCCAGCACCGGCCAGACAAGCACCAAGAGACCCCCCCATCCCGACAGGGCCCCACCCCACCGCGCTCCCCCCCCAAGCAGTCCCCCAACCACCGCACGCTACCACCACACCAGGACCTGGCCACCTAGAGGTGGGTCCGTGGTAGCCAAGGGGCCAATGGCACCTATCCCCGGCCCGCACCCCCAGGTCAAGCCCCGCCACCGCCCCCTTCCACCCTACCAGAACGAGGTCCCCACCGGATCCAGCAGATCCCCAGCGATACAGCCGGCAGGTACCGCAGGCCCATGGGAAAGCCGCCAGCCCCCCCCCCACCCCGGCGCACCCAGGGAACAGGTGAACGAGACGTCAGCCCCATACCTCAACACCCCCCAAAGCAACCCAGCCCAACCACAGCAGCAGCACATCGGCCGAGAGACCCAAACCGGGAGGAGGATCGGGGCACGGGGCCCCGCCAGGGCCAGAGGAGCCCCCGTCGCCCACCCGACCGGCACCAGTGGGACAAGGCAGCGCCCCCCCCCCCCCCCCCCCCCCCCTCACCCCGAAGCACACACACCATACTTCCCTAAACACACGCTCCCCCCCTCTGATCGACCTATCCACATACACCTCATGCAGCCCCCCCCAAACACACACACACACACCCGCACACACACATAGCTCTCGCCCACCTATCCGCCTACACCTCATACAGCCCCCCCCAAACGCACACACACCCACACGCACACATAGCTCTCGCACACCAATCCGCATACACCTCATACACCCCCCGCCCCCCCCCAAACACGCACACATACACACACCCGTACACACACACAACTCTCGCACACCAATCCCCATGCACCCCACACAGCACTCCCCCTGGCACCCCCCCCCCAATCCCCACCCTTCTGGGTGCGGTCTGGGCCCCGGGGCAGCGACCGGACACACGGGCGTGCGCCGGCCCACCCCGGATGCCGCACGTCCGGGCCAGCCCCGCCCCCCAAGCACCGGCCAAGCCCCCCGCCCAGGAAGGGAAGGGGAGCCACCCCCGAACCACGGGGCCCAAGGCCCCCCCCGCCCCGCCCAGGTCAGCCCGGCCACCCAGTCAAGGCCGATGACCGTCCCGATCACGGCCCCACCAGCAGCGCGCCCGCCACAGCAAACAGGGGGGCCCAACCGCAGACCCCCACAGCCCCCAGCAGGGCAGAACGCACATCCCCCCCTTTTGCTAGGTGACGTAGCAGATCAGCGGGGCCCAGAGAGAGTAGAAGTCAGCTGATTGGAGTTTGTTAGATGCGGACATGGACTCCATACTGATATGATCCGACAGGAGATTTTTATACTGGTTGATACTTAGATTGTTTTTAGTCTTCCAGTTCAAGAGGATAGTTTTCTTCGCTATGGATAATGTGGTGAGGACCATGTGTGCTTGAATGTACTTCTCAATGACATGGGCTTGTCTTTTATGCTGGCTAAGCTACTGTAATGGGTGTGATTGGATGAAGTTGTCTGTTAACCCCTCACCCTTTTTTAGTGAAAACAAACCTATTCAGGCTGCTAATTTATAAACTGTAAACAATCATGAAACTGAATTGAATGGAAATGAACACAGACAGAGACAGGTGGCAGGTATTTTATTTTAAAACATTACCAGACATTAACATTTATCATTCATGTAGTCTGCCTCCTCAAAGATCAAGCAAAACAGATCATAAAGCAGTTATATCAAAGAATACATAACTGATTTTCACTCTTGTCATCAATTAAATACCAGTCTGAACAGTCAAACATTAAAAATTAATTATTAAAAAAGAAACATGTCTATACTTGAAAATTTTTGATTACCACAGTATGGCATAATCCCCTGTCAGTCTCCATAACTGTCATACAACACAGCAACAATAACAAACAATGCAACACAGCAACAACAACAAAATCAATATGACACAGTAACAGTCTATTTCAGGAAGTTAGCTTTGAATGTTGTCTTTTGGCTCCCAGGAGTTTTTCCACTTCGTCCCACTGCAAGACAGACAGATAGAAAGCATTAAGCATTACTGTTAAATTGTTTGAAAATTATTGGACAAATGTACACATTGATTCATCAGTTATGCAGGCATTTTGTAATACCTGGTAAAATGATCCACATTCTGTATATGTATGCAACAGCCTATATTTGAAGATGACGCATAAATTAGTGTAGCCAAGGTAGATAAAAAAGTGCATTATGTAACACAGTATGCATGTAGTACACAACGTACATACTGTGTAGTCAGGCACCTACAAGGTACAAACATGTCATGTTTTCAATTTGCAGTATAACATTACTCATAATGCTTCTTACGTCAGAAATATAATGTACTGCAGAAACTTATGTCAGAATTTGGTTTCCCAACACAAATCATAGTAGTTCCTTAGTGACATTGAGGGTCTAAGGACAGAGGATGTCACATACTGTATAGATTGTAAACCCCCTGGGACAAACTGAATTGATTTGATTTCGGGCTATATACATAAAATCAGATTTGACTTTAAGTCCTTTTGATGCTGGATGACATCAGCAAAACTGTCAAATCAAGGAGCTACCTGTCTGTTTAACTTCATGTTTACCCCTTATTTTCCAGTCAATAGCTTACTATATGTTATGTTCCTTTGTAGAAATCATGGCCAATCAAACAATGATGCAGGCTATGGGTTAAGAGAAGGCTAGAATGAGACGTTCTCACTGAAACAGTTTGACTGGTATTCATATAGTGATAATAAAATTACTGATGACACACTTTTAAATGATCCAATCATCACTCTGACCTGTCAAGAGGGCCTCAGGTTCTCAGGGACCATGCCTGATTTCAGACATAGGGCAGTTATAAATTAATATATTACTTAACTACTTCAACAAACGCTTTCTCTTCAGAACAACAGATACTGTGATTGGTAAATTAAGTATGTAAAGTATGATAATAGCATTTGAAAATCTGCTTACAGACACCAATGGACACCTGTCTTATCTGTCTGTCCTTTCCATTCCAGGCTTTCACCTGTGCATGTCCTGACGTCTTCTGGAAGTCATATTTACATAGCTGTTATGCTAGCTAGCTAACTAGCTTTTGGAAAGCGTTGTTTTAATGCAACGTTAGCTCTTATAACGGTAATTTTATCCCCCGTAGTAATTCTAGATAGTATACTAGACAGCGAAACAACATTAAAAGCTGACAACATGTTATATTGTTCTCAAATGTTAATTAAACACATTTGCTGTACTTACCTTAATTCGTCCAACTATGACATACCGATGTAGTGGATTAATCCACGCAATCCGCAATACTCTTCTGTTACCGGTAGGAGCGCTATTACAAGAAACGCTCCCATGGGTCGTATTCGAGAGCATGTACACACGACCTATGGTCGTATAAGTTGGAGGACTTGTTGATTGTGTTTCACTCCTTGTGCTTCAATTAATTGACTTTGTTTCTCTCTGTCTCATAAAAGCATTACCTGCTACATAATATAACGTTTTATAATATCAGCTTTTGAAAGTGTTTATCATGTTCCCTCTGTCTTAATTTTATTTAATTCCCTTCCTTGAAGATGGGTGGTTTGTGATTATTTTCTGTGTCAAAATGGCAGGGCCAGTTTCTTGTCCCACTCTGGCTAAAGCTATCTGAGCAGCAGTACCTCCTTAAATACACTTACACTGAACTCAGTAGTCAAAGAAATCTTCCATAGATGATGGAGATAATAATCACGTAAACATTAAAAAGACATTTGACAGTTTGCATACGCCCTGTATAAAAATATAAAAATAGCTTACACTTGTAGATTGAGGATGCTGCAGTATGAATATATTTACTCTGCATACATTTTCAGTTCTGCAAACAAAAGGTGTCAGGTACTTGCCCTGAAAACAAGGCAACACTCGCCATGTGTAGTTATTTTAGAAACTGTCTGAGAAACTGATAAAAACCAACAAGCGAGCGGCAGCACTTCTGCAAACAAAATCCGCCTGTTAATGAGATCAGAGAAGACTGTGCAAACTCAAACAGCAATTATTTTCGAGCTCTGTGAGGAGAAGATCACGTTGAAAGACTGGAAATATGCATCAGCATAAAACCATGGAGTCCCAACAGTCCCAGTCCCAGTGTAATAGTGTGGAAAATGTATTTTTGACACACTTTTGGCTCCTTTGAGTCTATCCAAGTACCGATGCAGATCCATGTATGGCCACGGTCTTCACAGTCGTCTCTAATCTGTGTCACAAACATTACTATTAGTTCATTGAACTAGGAACTGACTACAGCTGAGGTTCAATGATTCTTCTTAGAAACACACCACAAATAAATTCTCATCATCATAAAGGACACATTTGCATATGGAGGAAGTATCATGTGCATGGTGTGTGAAAGATAGATTCATCATGCTAGAAAGTTAACCCTACAGTGAGGCAGCAAACAGAACCGCCCTCTTTCCAGAGAGTCCTTCCTCAAGTACGTACCAGAAGAAGTCGTATTTAAACCTCAGCTTTCAAGTCTGTTGAAGATGTAGGGTTTGTTATACCTTTTAAATGTCGCGTTAGGGCACCAACTCCTTTTATTGTAGGAAGAACGTGGTTTAAATCAATTTATCAATCTCGATTAAATATATTTAATAACTGAAGGGATGAATTCTTTAACACAATTTATACCATTAATTCTCTGCTGTAAAATAACATCACAAACAACCTCTTTAGTATGAATAAATATTTGTTTACTGAAGTGACAACTATAAATAAATGAGGTACTAATAGAATATATGCACGTGTGCGGAATCAAATAGAATGTATATGATGAGACCTGAAATAACAAATTAGGAGTATTTGCGGAGCGATGGTGAAGGATGGAGATGTATTATGGCTTAAACTAATGGGAGTGGATTAACTATGATAACTAATCTAATCAAATGTCTCTAAAAGATATTAATGGGGAGTTTCAAAGTTATCTAGATGATGGTAAGCGATCATACAGGGGTCCATGCCATGGCGAAGCTGTCCCCGAGCGGGACGCAGAGGCATAAGCGGATCGGACACGGCCTGAGAGGAGGCAAAGTGTCTGCGGAGGAATCCTTCGGCTGACAAGTTAATGAGAGTCAGGTGGGTCGGAAGCAACGAATTTGGTGGGCTCGTATGTAGTCTTCCACAGATGCCATTGCCTCAGTCTGCCACTAGAGGGAGTCATAAGCTAAAGCAGGTGGGAAAAGACCTGACAGGAGGTCAAGTGTGACTAGGGGAAAGCTGGGTCTGCCAACTGAGTAGGACAAAGGACTCAAATATTCACACGTCACCAATAGCACCCCTTATAGAGCGTATTGCACGAAACCTGGTGGGCTTGTAAGGAGTCATCCACAGATTATTACTGTCAAATTTCAAGCAGTTTATTGTGGTGGTTTGTGAGATATAAACATGCAGTTGTTGTAGAGCCCCCTACAGCCCAAATTTCCCGAAACTCAGCACGATTGTATGCAAGCATTTTATAATAATAGTTGCTTCATAAGGATTGGATGACTACTTTAAAAGTTATAGGCCTTAAAGTCATATGAAATGTTTGTGTCACCTGTAGTGCCCCGTGTAGATGTAATGTTACACAACTTGATGGACATCTATCTTTGTAATCAATAACCCTGCTAAAATTCTTTTGAAAACTTTTCATTATCTTTGTCCTATTTTTGTTTCTAGGGTCTCGAGATATGAGCCAAAACGTAAATTGGCTTATTACAGCGCCACCTAGCTGCAGGCATGTGTATTGACACCTTGGCAAAGTGAAATGCTAGGACTTCTACCAAGTTACCAGGTTTGATGCCTTTCACCCTTGCAGTTTGTCCTGGGCAGACACTTTTAGCTAAGCAGAATAAGATTAATCATAAGAATAAAAATAAAAACCGCAACAAAATCAATAAGACACGAACTCTTGATCTCAAGCGGGCAACAGCAAAAAGATTCAGCCTACTTTTCGTAGAGCCTTCCCAGCAGAGGACTGTGACGGTGAAGGGTCAGCGTGTTCTGGTGTGACGATATGATGACAAAAAGGCACCGCCAGGCTGGTTTCACCTGGATCGGTTAACAGGCACTTGTTGTGTGGTCTGCAACTCAAACAACCAGTGAGGACAGTTGAGAGCTCTGTAGGTGTACAGCCAAGACGGTAGATTGCAACTTTGCAGTGTCTTTGTAAGTAACGGAGGAAACCGGGTTGTCATGGCTTTTCTGGAACAGCGTCGTTGCTGTGGTGATAGTCTTGGTTCATGGTCCACGGAAGTGAGAGCTGAGGTGTAAAGATTAGTCGATAAGAAGGGTTCTTGTGCAGGGCAACCTCGCAGTCTCACATCCATGACGTCTTGCTGATTGAAATTTGTTGGTGCTTCTGGTTTGGTGTCTGGAGCAGAAAAAAACATGTTCTGTTTTACAAAGTCAAGGAAACGCTGACTGATTGAAGATATGTTAAATGTGAATGGAACTGATGCATTAAAAATTAGTTTGTGTCACACATTCACTCATACGTTTACCCTCATACAAGGCAGACTGACTGACACACACCGATCAGCCACAACATTAAAACCACTGACAGTAAACCACTGAGTAAATAACACTGACCCTCTTATGACAATACAGTGTTCTACTGGGAAACTTTTGGACCTGGCATTCATGTGGATGTCACCCCATAGCAATGACACTCGTTGATGGCAGCAGCCATCTCCAGCAGGACGCAGCCTGACAAAGGTACACACACACAAATGCTTTAGGAACAACTCAAAAAACATGGAAAAAAAAACAAGGTGTTGACCTGGCCTCCAAATTCTCTAGGTCCCATGTTTGTTGATGAGCAGTTAGTATGAAACTCTATAGCTCAACAGAAAGTGATTATGGTCAGAACTATGAGAGAAAACCAAAATTGCAAAAGTAAGTTCACTTCCAGGATTATCAAGTTAATTTCAAGGTCAGATTAGAGTCCACCTGTTCAGAAGTGTTTCTAGTCAACGTAATTAGACTCTGGTGTCATGCAGTGCCCTCTTTAGTTAAAAAAAATCAGGGATTTGTCACAGTCTGATCTTCACTACACATGTTTTTTAAAGTGTAGGATGGCACAGACAAAGGGGCTTTCTGTAGACTTTCCAAAAGTCCAAGAGTTCGTCTAGAAAAAGTCATAAAACTATCTCTAAAGAGTTTGGAATCAGAAAATCCACAGTCAGATTGTCAACAAATGGAGAAGATTTAAGACGACTGTTACCCTCCACAGGAGAGGTTGACCAACACAGATCACTGCAATAGTCTGTTCCATAATAGTCTGAGAGGTCACAAGACAGCAGCCTGTCACTGAGAACAAGCTTCTCTGCCTGACTATGGTGTCGTGTTGTGTGTATATATATGCAGACAATACAAGGATTTCCTGAGACTCATACACCCATCCGAAATCCGGGCCACCTAGTTTCAGTTTCACTTCGCAAATTCATTAGATGGTTTTCCAAAGATGGCTATCTGCAGCCCCGCCACCAGCTCACATCTAAAAAAAACTCCAGCAGGGAGTGGACCTTTTTGTTTTCACCTTTTCCAGTTAATCTCTCAGAGCTCGGAGGTTTACCATCACCAAGACAGAGGCAGCTCGTTTGCCCAGTAATCTAACTGGACATCATGTTGTTCCGTTCCATAGTTTTGGTTGTTTCTCTGATGAGCTCTCTGCGTGACTTCCATGTGTCCAGCTGTGGTAAGTTTTCGATATTTGTTGATCTGGGATTTTCATTATTTTTCTCATTTTGTCACACATACACATACCTCTGATAACACTGAACTGTATCTGTAGTTTAACAACTGTAAACCTGAGAAGTTTTACAATAAATAAAACTGAACACATCACTGGAGCACAAATTGACATCTCAAATTTTACTGGGAACTGGGAACACCAGCTGGTGACTTATCTTATCTTTTGGAAACTGGGCAGATCATGCACTGTTTCCTCTTACTTTGTTCCTCCTGTCTAATGTCCTCTAGTGGCTGCGTGGTGTCTGTGTTTGTTTTTTTTAGCCCACATCTTCCCATTGCCTCAATATGCTTTTGGAATTTGGGCACGCCCTCCACGCACCTCTTTATAAGTAGCATAGCACGCTGTTTGAAGGCGTATATTGTTCACACCGCCCATTTAATGTGGGTGTTGTGCGGTGAAGTTGGTGGAGGCAACATCCAGCATATTGCACCAGAGAACCATGGGCCACCTCCAGGTTCTCTGCTTATATAAGTACTTGCAAACCATCAATTGTGTCCAAGACTTTACTGTTTTGGTTTTCTCTCATAGCTCTGACCAGAATCACTTTCTGTTGCAGAAGGCAGCTGTTTATAGAGCTATAGAGTTGACAGAGATGACAGACATGACAGTGAACAGAACATCTAAAACATTTTACACTTAACAGTTTTCATCTCAATGACTTTTATTCACTGGGACTCTGAACCCTCTTAAAGTCACTCTACACACAGTATATCAGGATCCCCCAATTCATTTTACCAAAGGGTTGAATATTGTGAAGCATTTACATTTACATACCACAATAAGACTTACAAATGGACTTTCACTCCTTAGTCAGTGAGAGAATGACAGCGATGGTCTGAGGCAACATTTCTTGAAGTAGCTGGCATTAAAACTGGTAACATGCATAGTGTTGACGTGCTGCTTTACTGAGTACAGAGTTAGAAACATCACTGTGATGACAGTAATGAGGTACTTTCCACTATAATTTTCCAATGTGTGTGTGTCAGTGGATAATGTATTGAAATAACTTGTTCTATTTCTTCCTCTCTCAATCAACACACAGATGGACCTAAGCCACTTGCAAGTGAAACCATCAAAATCACAGTAGGAGTCACTCTACGTCTGAACCGCTCAACTGAAGGAAACCCCAGACCCTCATGCTCCTGGAAGCTCACACCAGAAAGGACTCCCTCCTCCTTCAACGACAACGTTCTCACCATCCAGTCTGTGGGCTCTGATCAAGGAGGGAATTATGTTTGTAACGTCAGCAACAAAGTGGGGACTGTCACTGTGAATTTTACCGTGGACGTCCAAGGTGAGTGTTTTCATTTCTAGTTATCAAAGGTTATAATTGTTACTGAAAACTGAGCAACCACAATGTTGCTTCCAGGATTATCAAGTTAATTTCAAGGCCAAATTAGAGTCTACCTGTTCAGGCGTGTTTCTAGTCAACGTAATGAGACTCTGGTGTCATTCAGTGCCTTGTTTAATTAAAAAAGATCAGGGATTTGTCAAAGTCTGATCTTCACAACACATGTTTGTCAAAGTGTATGATGGCACAGACAAAGGAGCTTTCTGAAGACTTTCCAAAAATCCAAGAGTTGTTGATCATTCGTCTGGAAAAACTCATAAAACCATCTCTAAAGAGTTTGGAATCAGAAAATCAACAGTCAGACAGATTGTCAACAAATGGAGAAGATTTAAGACGACTGTTACCCTCCACAGAAGAGGTTGACTGACACAGATCACTACAATAGTCTGTTCCATAATAGTCTGAGAGGTCACAAGACAGCAGCCTGTCACTGAACAAGCTTCTCTGCCTGACTATGGTGTCGTGTTGTGTATATGTATGCAGACAATACAAGAAGTTCCTGAGACTCATAAACCCATCCAAAATCCGGGCCACCTAGTTTCAGTTTCACTTTTAAGGATAATTCATTAGATGGTTTTCCACAGATGGCTATCTGCAGCCCCGCCACTAGCTCACATCTAAAAAAAACTCCAGCAGGGAGTGGACCTTTTTGTTTTCACCATTTCCAGTTCTCTCTCAGAGCTCGGAGGTTTACCATCACCAAGACAGAGACAGCTCGTTTGCCCAATAATCTAACCGGACATCATGTTGTTCCCTTCCATAGTTTCTCTGATGAGCTCTCTGCGTGACTTCCATGTGTCCAGCTGTGGTAAGTTTTCGATACTTGTTGATCTGGGATTTTCATTATTTTTCTTGTTTTGTCACGCATACACATACCTCTGATGACACTGAACTGTATCTGTAGTTTAACAACTGTAAACCTGAGAAATGTTACCATAAATAAAACTGAACACATCATTGGAGCACAAATTGACATCTCAATTTTTACTGGGAATTGGGAACACCAGCTGGTGACTGATCTTCTCTTTCGGAAACTGGGCAGATCATGCACTGTTTCCTCTTACTTTGTTCCTCCTGTCTAATGTCCTCTAGTGGCTGTGCGGTGTCTGTGTTTGTTTTTTTAGCCCACATCTTCCCATTGCCTCAATATGCTTTTGGAATTTGGGCACGCCCTCCACGCACCTCTTTATAAGTAGCATAGCACGCTGTTTGAAGGCGTATATTGTTCACACCGCCCATTTAATGTGGGTGTTGTGCGGTGAAGTTGGTGGAGGCAACATCCAGCATATTGCACCAGAGAACCATTCGCCACCTCCAGGTTCTCTACTTATATAAGTAGTTGCAAACCATCAATTGTGTCCACTTTTTGTTGTAGTTCTGGATCGCTTCTGGTTTCTTCTTCTGACTACTGTCATCCACAATGAATCTTGCATGATTTGGAAGGCCTTATGATAGGTGGTATGTCCAGCTCGTTCTGGTGAAGAGTCACAATGATGGTCAGGTTCTTCTTGAGGAGCTTCTTAGCCAGAGGGACACTGGTGAAGGAGATGTCCATTGTGATGTTGTGACCTATGAGAGGGTGAAAAAGATTGTAAATATACTCAACATAGAATTCTCTAAATTCTACCACCATAATCCTTTACATTGCATTCTACTATTAATAAATCATACTTATTATTATAATTTGGAGAAATACATGTATTGACTATTAATTATATTAATCAATAAAAAAACACAATATGAAGTACTGCAAAAAAAAAAAAAAAATGTATGTATTGTGCTAACCTTTACTTTCTGACAAGTAATGTACTCACCCTCAAGGTAACCTAAACCTAAACCGTTTCCAATATAACATTAGAATGACCGAAAAACAATACTTACATGTATTAGATGTGCATAGGGAGCTGTGCTGAGCTGTAGGTTGTTTCTGACCCATGTGTGTAAACTTGATTTTGAAATACAAAAGCAGTGCTTGTTCACTAAGAGAAAAATGAAAAATCTAAATGATGATTAGTGCCAAATAAAAACAAGATATTTACTGCATACCTGGAATAGTAAATGATAAAATAAATGTATTTCAAAGATATATCATAGAAACACTCAGCCATACATGAAATAACATTGAAATAGCAAACAGTAAGAAAGGGAAAATGTGCAAAATCTGCACCAAAGCTTTAAGAAAATGAATTTGACTTTTCTTTTGTATGTTATCAAAGCTTTCACTGTGTATACTAACCAAGAACTACAGTTGTTAAAGCTATAAACAGTCAGATCTTCAATCTCATCATCTATAACCGTATCAACTTATTATTACATATTTATTAATGATTAATTATATTATTATTATGATGTTAGCTAACATAGTGTAAAATTAAAACACGTTAATGAGTTAAATGTGCACAAAATCACAATTTACTGAAAACAACTGCTAATGTGTTGATGGATCATTTTAGCTTGCCAGGCAACCCAACAAGGAGTCGTTGATATTTTATTTAGAAAAAAAAACAAAACATGAATACATTTCATTAACAACACTGCTTCAAGATACAGTATATATAGTACTTTAATGTTTGGTTTCTTTCATGAAGGACATTGTGTGTGAAGATGTTTCACAGCAGTTATTGTTTATCTTACAGATTACAACTGTGCAGATAAACCTGTGTTCACTCCATCCAGTCTGGTAGTGAAGTATGGAGACCCAACCAATGCTACATGTGTTCCTTATAATAATTCCTGCCAAAACATCGTATCTGGTTTGGAAAAATCTCAGGGAGTGGTAACAGAAAATGGAACCAAGTTTGTGTGGACCGTTGACAGAGTGACTGAATGGGACTCAACTATCACGTGTTACTATACTGGTGATAAACAGTGTTGTACCAACCTGAATGTAACTGTCTACCGTAAGTAAACGTGACCAAAACACTTTTAACATTGATGGTTTTATCATTTATGATCAGAATGTATTCTCTCCTTTAGTTCATTTTCACAGTAGTTACAGGGATTTATAGTCTCTAGTTTGCTTTGTGTGTCTCTCTACATCTTTGTCTTCGTTCTTGTCTCCTCAGAGCCTCCAGAACATGTGTTCATCAGCTTTGTAAATCACACTGGGCCGATGACTGAGGGTCATCAGTACCAGCTGCAGTGTACCGTGAAGAACGTAGCTCCTGCTAGACACCTTGTTGTGACCTTCTACAGAGGAGAGACAGCACTGGATCAACTCCAGCCTGAAAGTAGTGAACACTATAAACCAGTGAATGAGACCTTCACTCTGAACATCACTGCTAGTAAAGAACATGATGGAGCTCAGTACCGGTGTGAAGCCAAACTAGAACTAGGACCTGAAGGACCACAACCCCCTCCAGTGGTGAAGTCAGAAAACATCACTGCTACAGTCTACTGTGAGTCTGACAAGAAAAAAATCTACTTTAACACCTTTGTTAATCATTTCACTCCACTTGCTTTGATGGATGAAGTCCTTTCATTCATTCATTGAAGCTGTTCCTAACCTGGGACCTTATAGTGACAAACACACATACATATATTTCCTAACTGTCAACTTCCCCTCAGCTTTACAGAGATTTATTATTTGGTTTGCAGGTCCAAGACTTTACTGTTTTGGTTTTCTCTCATAGTTCTGACCAGAATCACTTTCTGTTGCAGAAGGCAGCTGTTTATAGAGCTATAGAGTTGACAGAGATGACAGACATGACAGTGAACAGAACATCTAAAACATTTTACACTTTACAGTTTTCATCTCAATGACTTTTATTCACTGGGACTCTGAACCCTCTTAAAGTCACTCTACACACAGTATATCAGGGTCCCCCAATTAATTTTACCAAGGGGTTGAATATTGTGAAGCATTTACATTTACATACCACAATAAGACTTACAAATGGACTTTCACTCCTTAGTCAGTGAGAGAATGACAGCGATGGTCTGAGGCAACATTTCTGAAGTAGCTGGCATTAAAACTGGTAACATGCATAGTGTTGACGTGCTGCTTTACTGAGTACAGAGTTAGAAACATCACTGTGATGACAGTAATGAGGTACTTTCTACTATAATGTTCCAATGTGTGTGTGTGTGTGTCAGTGGCTAATGTGTTGAAATAACTTGTTCTATTTCTTCCTCTCTCAATCAACACACAGATGGACCTAAGCTACTTGTGTCAGCAAATGCAAACATCAAAATCACAGTAGGAGACACTCTACGTCTGAACTGCTCGACTGAAGGAAACCCCAGACCCTCATACTCCTGGAAGCTCCCAGCAGAAAGCGATAGCTCCTCCTTCAACGGCAGCGTTCTCACCATCCAGTCTGTGAGATCTGATCAAGGAGGGAATTATGTTTGTAACGTCAGCAACAAAGAGGGGACTGTCACTGTGAATTTTAACGTGATCGTCCAAGGTGAGTGTTTTCATTTCTAGTTATCAAAGGTTATAATTGTTACTGAAAACTGAGCAACCACAATGTTGCTTCCAGTACTGTTACAGCAGTTGAGAATTAATAATAATTCATGTAAAACCAGGAAGGAAGTCCATTGTGACTGTTTCATTTTGTATTATTCTGACATTTAATATTGTCTTTTAGAAGTAGGCTATAGACAGAGGTACAGACACACCGCAACGGCCCATTTGCCCTTAGTAGCTGAGCTGCCCCTCTGCTGTTGTGTCTGCATCAATACAATGAACACATAATTGGTAAAGTGTTAAACATCAAAATAAATCGCCATATAATTACATTTTTTTTTTTATCTTTAACCAAAAAGCTATTTTATTTCTGACACACTGAACACTGCGGGTGGGTGTACGAGAGGGAAAGATTTTCAGTCAGGTGAGTTTTAGAAGTTATGGAGATTACAAATGCTCTGTGAATAATACAAACAAGTCTCCACCTGACCTCCTAATGTGCAGTTCTTAATGTTTGTCTGACGTCACGCAACATTGCCTTTTATTAACCCTAGCATATCGAGCTACCGGGAAACACGGTAGTGGTTTTTCACTTGGTCCCGTCCCAATCCCATGACAAAATAAAACAATGAATCTGCTCCATTGGATGTGATGTGATATAGTATATCCAGTCTTGGGGAGTCGTGAACTACATGTAGGCCCCTTTTTTTATTTCAATTTTTAGATATTTTTATATTATTTATGTATGAACTGTGAAATTGCACTTATAGTTTAATTGCATTGAATGGGCCATTTCTTTTGCTATAATTCTATAATACATAATTTATTTAATGTAAAATAGGCCTATCTTATCAGAAGCATTTTCTGTACATTACAAACACTGCACTATACAGTATACAGTATGTGCTATGCATAGTATTGTGAATGTATAAATATGTTCTGTAGGGGGCTAACCCTGGAAGCACCTGTCCATGAGAGCATTTGAGAGCCTTGTGATCAAGTAAAATAGCTGTAGTGAAATATGGGATGGTAAGGCCAGATAACAGGTTCACAAAGGCTTTATAATATATTGTGATTGTTTTTTATACAAGTAGGCAACATACTTTTATATTTTTTATATTCTCCAGTGTAATTCCTGGGCTTCACCAAAATCATTGAATGTATCCACATTATATGGAAACTCAACTGACTGCAACAGAGGTTTCAGTTGTCAGTGCATTTTTTATCAGTGAAAAGTACAGTATACTGTATAAGTTACTTAATTCAGATTCTAATCATTCTATTTAAGATGAGGCCCAACCACAAGGCTCCAGACCTGAGAGCGAGGGAGAGCGTGCGGAGGATCATGCATCACATCAAACAGGTAGCCTACATAATCAGGGTGATGAGCTGTTAGAGAGTTACTATAAAAGGGCCATATCAAGAGTGTGATGAGGAGAAACATAGATGGTAAATGGCCTTGCTTTTATATAGCGCTTTTCTACCTATTGGTACCCAAAACGCTTTACAGTCACCGACACATCTACCCATTAGTAGTAATGGCCCTCTGACACCCGAGGCTCCGACACATGCGCCGAAGCTCATGAAGCAATTGTATCGAACCACTGTGCCGAGGCGTGGTTTGGTCACGTGACTAGTGACGTTTGAAGCACTTGGGTGACGTTCGAAGCAGTTCAAGTGCTTCGAATGCTTCAGCGGCAAACGAATCACCTGAGGGGTTCGGTTTGTCATGTGAATCACCTCGTGGGATCGAGTGTGTTCAGGGATATCTCGGATATCATATCCCTATTTAGTGGTGCTCATTTGAATGTTTCTTTGCAGAGTAGGTTGGTTTGTTGCTGTAGTTGGAGTTAGTTGCGTATTTTGTGGAGATAGATCGTAAGATTCAGATTGAAATAGATAAAATAGTCACACAGTTAGACAACACTAGATTTATAGATAGACATAGTTACATAGATAGTTCAAAATATCATTATATATAGATAAGCTAGAGAGCGAGAGATACAGATAAGATATAGACATATAGTCAGAAGTGCGTGTATAGTTTTGGTTCGGACAAATCACGTGTTTTGTGACGTATGAACCATTTCACTGCTTCATTCAGAAACCCTGTCACTGGTTTGGTTGTCTCGGCTCTTCGGGAGAGATGAGATGAGTCTTCGAAGCAAATAATGACTGAGTCAAGAGAGATTTGGTTTGACAGAGTTGCATTCAGTACAAATATTCTCTAACACTACTAAACCATGATACCAAGAGCAAATGAAAGTAGCTGATGTAAGCGCTGAAACATAATCATTAGTGTAAGTTAGCAAAGGTTCAAAGAGTGTAGCAGTGACGTAATCAAAATGGTCCACCGACAACGGTTTATCATTGAGGAGGTTCGTGGTACACTGTGAAATCACCGGTCTTTCGTTAGCGAAACAAGGGTTCGATTCCCATTTGTTCTTTATTATTTATTTTATTGTTATATGTATATAATTTTCTTATAATAAACTTTAAACCACATATCCATGTAATGTAGTCGAATAGGAATGTGCATGGCAAATCAAGTCCCATACAAGCATGAACCAACGTCTCCATTGCACTACATTTTATTGTCCACTAGATGTCCTAATAGAGCACTGTGTCACTGAAGCTTCGAGTAATGAACCTTTTTTTGAATCACGTGTCGAGGCTTCAACAAAGCCTCGATTGCCCAACACTACCCATTAGTACCCAAGTGTGTTATATTATTAATCAGTGTTGGTAAAGAAGATGATGGAGCTCAGTTCTGGTGTGCAGGCAAACTAGGACAAGGACCTGAAGGACCACAACCCCCTCCAGTGGTGAAGTCAGAAAACATCACTGCTGCAGTCTACTGTGAGTCTGACAAGAAAAAACTACTTTAACATCTTTGTTAATCATTTCACTCAACTTGCATTGATGGTTGACGTCCATTCATTCATTCATTCAATCTGTCCACTTCCTCTCAGCTTTACAGAGCTTTATTTTAAGGTCCAAGACTTTACTGTTTTGGTTTTCTCTCATAGTTCTGACCAGAATCACTTTCTGTTGCAGAAGGCAGCTGTTTATAGAGCTATAGAGTTTATACTAACTGATCATCAACAAAGGACATTCCCCAGCACAGGTTATGGTCACTTTCCCTTTGGAGGACGCTTTAGTGACCAAGCTTTAACTTTTATTTCTAAGGGATGACAGTGAACAGAACATCTAAAACATTTTACACTTAACTGTTTTTATCTCAATGTCTTTTATTCACTGGGACTCTGAACCCTCTTAAAGTCACTCTACATACAGTATATCAGGATCCCCCAATTAATTTTACCAAAAGGTTGAATATTGTGAAGCATTTACATTTACATACCACAATAAGACTTACAAATGGACTTTCACTCCTTAGTCAGTGAGAGAATGACAGTGATGGTCTGAGGCAACATTTCTGAAGTAGCTGGCATTAAAACTGGTAACATGCATAGTGTTGACGTGCTGCTTTACTGAGTACAGAGTTAGAAACATCACTGTGATGACAGTAATGAGGTACTTTCTACTATAATGTTCCAATGTGTGTGTGTCAGTGGATAATGTGTTGAAATAACTTGTTCTATTTCTTCCTCTCTCAATCAACACACAGATGGACCTAAGCCACTTGCGAATGAAAACATCACAATCACAGTAGGAGACACTCTACGTCTGAACTGCTTGACTGAAGGAAACCCCAGACCCTCATACTCCTGGAAGCTCCCAGCAGGAAGAGATAACTCCTCTTTCAATGACAGTATTCTCATCATCCAGTCTGTGGACTTTGATCAAGGAGGGAATTATGTTTGTACCGTCAGCAATCAAGAGGGGACTGTCACTGTGAATTATTACGTGGACGTCCAAGGTGAGTGTTTTCATTTCTAGTTATCAAAGGTTATAATTGTTACTGAAAACTGAGCAACCACAATGTTGCTTCCAGTTTTGCTGCAGCAGTTGAGAATTAATAATAATTCATGTAAAACCAGGAAGGAAGTTCATTGTGACTGTTTCATTTTGTATTATTCTGACGTTTAATGTTCTCTTTTCTTTTTCTCTTTAACCGTACCTCTCACCCACCTCTGCAGCCAACATCATCCCATACATCATAGCAGGGGTAATAGCAGCTGTTGTCCTGATTACCTTGATCACAGGATACATCCAATATAAAGAACACTATCGAACCGGACGATACAACCTGAAGGCCGTTTTCCATTTACATACACGACACGTTCCTCTACCATCTGAAAGTTAAATTTACAGTAAAATCTGTACACATGAGGAAGAAGATTTTTCTAGGAAAGCTTTGTATTCTACTATCAAATTCACCATGCTGATAGCTAACTTGGAGGTTATGGAGTTATGGTTCAAGTATTGAATTGCTTTTTATGTGACCATGTCTTAACACCAACACAGGCCAATAAGATAACAGCCTACAAGGAAACTAGACATCAACTCATAAACATGGTGAACTAGCCAAACTGAGGTGTGTGGAATTTATTTTACTGCAATGCTACCAGCATATGTGTGCAAATACCAACTTGATGGGTCACCACTAGCACGTATCAATCACTTTTACAGCACAGATAATTAATAGGACTATACTCTGTCTTCTCATTCTCCTCACTGTGTCTCTCATCATGATGGTGGATTCATGAACATTAACATTAGCCAACGTGAGAGAGGCCTTTAGTTGTTGTAAAAGTTACTCAGGGTTCCTTTGTAACCTCTCAGACTATTAGGCATCTTGTTTTTGTAGTGATCTGTGTCAGTCAACCTCTTCTGTGGAGGGTAACAGTCGTATTAAATCTCCTCCATTTGTTCACAATCTGTCTGACTCTTGATTTTAAACTCTTTAGAGATGGTTTTGTGACCTTTTTCCAGCCGGATGATCATCAACAACTCTTTTTCTAAAGTCTTGAGAAAGCTCCTTTTGTCTGTGCCATCATACACTTTGACAAACATGAAGATCGGACTGTGACAAATCCCTGAGTCTCATTACATTGACTGGAAAAACTTTTGAACAGATGGACTCTAATTTGAAATTAACTTGTAATCCTGGAAGTGAACTTACTTTTGCAACTCTCTGATATGTAATACTGGCTTATTGTCCTGAATAAACAAATACACAAGCAAGAAATTTCTGTTTTACTTGTTTGATGGGATTTTCTTTGTCTACTTTCAGGACTTGAGTGAAAATCCACGGAGAGTTTGAGCTATTTTTATGCACAAATGTAGAAAACTTTAGAGTGGGACAATCCATGCACATAAATAACAGAAACATCAGGGTTTTTACTGTGACTGACACACAGAGTACTGAAGATGTCAGCGGCATCTCACCTAACACTTACTTCCTTTTACTAAATAAAAAGGTTGTGGTGAGAGCTCAGTACTGGTGTGAAGCCAAGCTAGAACTGGGACCTGAAGGACCACAACTCCCTCCAGTGGTGAAGTCAGAACAGCTCACAGCCACTGATACAGTAACTGTTGGTTCCAGAGCCACAATGATTCACAGCTTGAACAATAAAACAATAAAAACAATAAAAATTAAATAAAAGTCTTACCATTTTTTGTCTCAGTCTTCACACCAGTTCTCGTGCTGGTTGTTGTCGTCACCATCATCTTTGCATCCTCAAAGCTGCTGGAAGGTTTAACTCTGTGGAGTTTGTTAAGGACACAAAGTGTAGTTACATTTTAGGATGTTCTCAGATTGTTTTAATATGCAGAGAGGACTGTGAGAAAGCAGCAGCCTGTGTAGATGCAACGCCTCCATTTAATAATGTAGTACTGACACGTCCCCACTAGGTGGTGGTAGATTATAATCTCAGATCATCAGGTCACATCCTCTGTGAGTTTAATCCCTCGTGGTTATAACATATACACTTTGTGGGTTCTTTACTAGATGATCCTAAAGAGGTAGCAGCAGTAGAGTTCCTGTGTTTGAGTTTGAGAACTTCAGGGACAATAGGGAATAAAAATGAATTAAAGATACAACAGGGTATCAATCTGGTCGCTGTACAGTGTCATAGTTTAGGAAAAAATATAGATGTTTGGATAATTTGAGATATTTTGTTTAGAGTTAAATAAGCAAGTACAGTGCAGGGATTGTCTTTCTGACTTTTTAATATGTACATGAATACATCATATTTAGTTCAGTTCATCTTTTCACTATTTATGTTTGTAAAACAGAAGTTAACACAAATAAAAGCTGAAGATTTGAATGAGTCTCTGTGTTTCTGTCAAGACTGTGATCACATCATTCTCCAAACCCATTTCCCGTCATTGAAAAGTTGAACTACAGAGCTTTGTGCAAGCTCTCACATCCCTCCTGGTGTTTTTCCTGTTTGTACCATTCAAACCTGGGATTACAATAAAGCTATATATTTGAAATGAAAATAGTTTTTGGTGTGGGCGTATGTGCCCTTTGATTTAGGACCACATATCTACCACTTTGGAGGTGCAAAATGAAAAAATTATTAAAACAAACTGAACAAAAATATTAAATCTAAATATTAAATATTAAAAGATATGGAGGGCTTCCTCTGGGAGATGGAGTGGGAAGGGAGCTGGAATAAATTGACTAAATTGAAGAAGCAGGAAAGAGATCAGGAAGGTCTGCTTCTGGAACAAGCACTCCTCCATGAACTAGGCCAAAACTTGTGTGTGGACGGCAGTGGTTTAAAGTCACATTTACTGCTATTTAATTTTAGGTACTTTACTTGAAATGCTACCATTTGTGCAGCTTTACTCAGAAAAATGATAGAAAAATACTACTGATTGTATCATCAGTTGTGTTCTATGCTCACCTTACCTTCAACTTTAGACTAGAAACACATAGATAGAAATGTATAACAATGACAATTAAATGTATAACCTTCAGATATAGAGTGTTGCTTAAAGATTTTTGTGAGTTTTTAGACCTGAAAGTTGATCTTCACAACACGTTTGTCAAAGTGCATGATGGCACATAGAAAGGAGCTTTCTGAAGACTTTACAAAAAATGGTTGTTGTTGATGATCATCCAGCTGGAAAAAGGTCACAAAACCATCTCTAAAGAGTTTAAAATCAAGAAATCAGCAGTCAGACATATTGTGAACAAATGGAGGAGATTTAATACGACTGTTACCCTCCACAGGAGAGGTTGACTGACACAGATCACAACAAAAGCAATTCACATTGGCTGATGTTAATGTTCATGAATCCACCATCATGATGAGAGACACAGTGAGGAGAATGAAAATAGATAGATAGATAGACGACTTTATTGATCCCTTTGGGAGGTTCCCGCAGGGAAATTGACATCTCCATCGCAACCAGCACTTTCAGACATACATGTAGGAGACAGTATAAAAAGCCCAGAATACCAATACACCCAGTGAAGAATAATAAAAATAGTAATACAAAATGAGGGAGATGAGGGTGAGAGGGGAGGTAGTATAGTTGTAATGATTATCTGCGCTGTAAAACTGAGCAATACGCGCTAGTGGTGACCCATCAAGTTGCACACATATGTTAGTAGCATTGCAGCAAAATAAATTCCACACACCTCAGTTTGGCTAGTTCACCATGTTTATGAGTTGATGTCGAGTTTCCTTGTAGGTTGTTAGCTTATTGACCTGTGTTGATGTTTTTTTGACACTTGAATCATAACTCCATAACCTCCAAGTTAGCATCAGCATGATGAATTCGATAGTAGAATACAAAGCTTTCCTAGAAAACTCTTTTTCCTCATGTGTACAATTTCCTCCTGCATTCATGCCTTCATGTAAATTTAATCTTCAACGGGTACAGGAATGTGTCCTGTCTGTAAAAGGAAAATGTCATTCAGGTTGTATTGTCCGGTTCGGTTCTGTTCATTATATTGGATGCATCCCGTCATCAAGGTAATCAGGACAACAGCTGCTATTATCAGCGCTATAATGTATGGGCTGATGTTGGCTGTAGCTGTGGGTGAGAGGTACGGTTAAAGAACAGAGGACATTAAATGTCAGATTAATACAAAATGAAACAGTCGCAATGAACTTCCTTCCCGGTTTTACATGAATTATTATTTATTCTTAACTGCTGTAACAATACTGGAAGCAACACTGTGGTTGCTCAGTTTTCAGTAACAATTATAAACTTCGATAAATTAAAACACTCACCTTGGACGTCCACGTTAAAATTCACAGTGACAGTCTCCACTTCGTTGCTGACGGTACAAACATAATTCCCTCCTTGATCAGAGCCCACAGACTGGATGATGAGAACACTGTCGTTGAAGGAGGAGTTATCTCTTTCTGCTGGGAGCTTCCAGGAGTATGAGGGTCTGGGGTTTCCTTCAGTCGAGCAGTTTAGACGTAGAGGGTCTCCTGCTGTGATTCTGATGGTTTCATTTGCTGACACAAGTGGCTTAGGTCCATCTGTGTGTTGATTGAGAGAGGAAGAAATAGAACAAGTTATTTCAACACATTATCCACTGACACACACACACATTGGAACATTATAGTAGAAAGTACCTCATTACTGTCATCACAGTGATGTTTCTAACTCTGTACTCAGTAAAGCAGCACGTCAACACTATGCATGTTACCAGCTTTAATGCCAGCTACTTCAGAAATGTTGACTCAGACCATCGCTGACATTCTCTCACTGACTAAGGAGTGAAAGTCCATTTATAAGTTTTATTGTGGTACGTAAATGTAAATGCTTCACAATATTCAACCCTTTGGTAAAAATGAATTGGGGGACCCTGATATACTGTATGTAGAGTGACTTTAAGAGGGTTCAGAGTCCCAGTGAATAAAAGTCAAAAGTCCTCCAGAGGGACAGTGACCATAACTTGTGCTGGAGAATGTCCTTCAGTTTGTTGATTATCAGTTAGTATAAACTCTATAGCTCTATAAACAGCTGCCTTCTGCAACAGAAAGTGATTCTGGTCAGAACTATGAGAGAAAACCAAAACAGTAAAGTCTTGGACCTGCAAACCAAATAATAAATCTCTGTAAAGCTGAGGGGAAGTGGACAGTTAGGAGATATATGTATGTGTGTTTGTCACTATAAGGTCCCTGGTTAGGAACAGCTTCAATGAATGAATGAAAGGACTTCATCCATCAAAGCAAGTGGAGTGAAATGATTAACAAAGGTGTTAAATTAGATTTTTTTCTTGTCAGACTCACAGTAGACTGTAGCAGTGATGTTTTCTGACTTCACCACTGGAGGGGGTCGTGGTCCTTCAGCTCCTAGTTCTAGTTTGGCTTCACACCAGTACTGCACTCCATCATCTTCTTTACTAGCGTTGATGTTCAGAGTGAAGGTCTCAGTCACTGGTTTATAGTGTTCACTACTTATAGACTGGAGTTGATCCAGTGCTGTCTCTCCTCTGTAGAAGGTCACAACAAGGTGTTTAACAGGAGCTACGTTCTTCACGGTACACTGCAGCTGGTACTGATGACCCTCAATCATCGGCCCAGTGTGATCTACAAAGCTGATGGACACATGTTCTGGAGGCTCTGAGGAGACAAGGACGAAGACAAAGATGTAGAGAGACACACAAAGCAAACTAGAGACTATAAATCCCTGTAACTACTGTGAATCTGAACTAAAGAAGAGAATAAATTCTGATCATAAATGATAAAACCATCAATGTTAAAAGTGTTTTGGTCAAGTTTACTTACGGTAGACAGTTACAGGTAGGTCAGTACAACACTGTTTATCACCACGAGTGTTGTAATAGCACGTGATAGTTGAGTTCCATTCAGTCACTCTGTCAACGGTCCACACAAATGTAGTTCCATTTTCTGTTACCACTCCCTGGGATTTTTCCAAACCAGATACGATGTCCTGGCAGGAATTATTACAAGGAACACATGTAGCAGAGGTTGGGTCTCCATACTTCACTACCAGACTGGATGGAGTGAATACAGGTTTATCTGCACAGTTGTAATCTGTAAGATAAACAATAACTGCTCTGAAACATCTTCACACACAATGTCCGTCATGAATGAAACCAAACACTAAAGTACTATATGTAACTGTCTGTGGGACAGATTCATTACTTAAATAAATTCACATTTCATAAAAATACAAACAGGTTTGAGTCCATGAAATATTTTTAAAAGATTGATAAATAGGAATATAAGTACAAGACAATAAATAAGTGACGTAAAAATGGTTATATTATAATTAACTTGTGTAACAGCACCATACTAAATGATTCCAGTTGTGTTTAAAAAGAAACCTTCACGTGAGGACGTTTTATTTTGAAATTATATGGTCACATGACCTTGAGTTTGAACTGTGGGATTGTGGGTCAGAACAGAGCCCGTCTCAGAAGCCGGAAGTTCACTGAGAGTGGAACTTCTCCCCTTACTAGACATTCTCTGGTCAGAAGCGGGACCAGAGACATGGAGGTAGGGAGTCATGGTGCATGGTCGTAACTATTTACACTGTGTTCAAGAGGCGCACACTCTAATTGTGCTTTTGTTCCATTTGTGTATATTTTTCAGTGGTTTACAATATAATTTGAGCACTCAGTATATAAGTGTTTATTAATTTATGTTGTGTTAGCATTAGCCTCATACTACGGAAGCGTATTGCTGCCACACTGTAGGAAAAAAAAGGCTCAATATTATGTAATTACATGAAAGTTTCTTGTTATAACATGATATTTTTCACGTTTTAACATGATAAGTATCACGTTATTACATGAAATTATCATGTTATTTCATGATAATGATATTTTCACGTTATAACGTGAAAATATATCTTGAAATAACATGATATTTTCACGTTATAACGTGAAAATATCATTATCATGAAATAACGTGATAATTTCATGTAATAACGTGATAATATTTTATCTTGAAATAACATGATATTTTCACGTTATAACATGAAAATATCATTATCATGAAATAACGTGATAATTTCATGTAATAACGTGATAATTTCATGAAATAACGTGATACTTATCTTGTTAAAACGTGAAAAATATCATGTTATAACAAGAAACTTTCATGTAATTACATAATATTGAGCCTTTTTTTTTTTCTACAGTGTGGCAGCAATACTCTTCCGTATCATACAGATTCTATGCTTTGACTTTATACTCGTCACAGTGTCTTACGATTTGTTACGTCGGTGGAGGAGAAGAAATAAATATGAAATCAAGACGTCAGTACGAAGCGTGGCCTTTTTTGTTGGACGAGTGTAGCTGCACTATATATACTGTAATGTTAACTGTTGATGAAACGTATTCATATTTTTTTAAGCAGAATAATAATTTTCATAAAACAAAAAATAAACTTTAATAATGTGCATGCACACTCCTTCAGCAAAATATGTTTTGATTATGCAGTCTGTCATTTTGATCCCTCTCATATATTCGGTTATTGCTAATTAACCACAGAAATCAATCCAGAAATTTAAAAAGCAGTTTAAGATACCTCTGGAGCTTTTCAGCAAAGCATTGAAACCATATTTGGATTGTCATAAGCTTCCGTGAGATAATGTGATCTAGGAGGTTTGGCTAGTTCACCATGTTTATGAATTGATGTCTAGTTTCCTTGAAGGCTGTTAGATTATTGACCCGTGTTGGTGTTAAGCCCTGGTCACATAAAAAGTGATTTGACACTTGAACCATGACTCCTGATCTCCAAGTTAGCTATCAGCATGGTGACATTGATAGTAGAATACAAAGCTTTCCTAGAAAAATGTTTATTCTCAACAGCTATTATTATCCCTGATATACTGTATGAGGGTAAGTTGGCTGCAGAGGTGGGTAAGAGGTACAGTTAAAGAAAAAAATAAAAGAGAACATTAAATGTCAAATTAATACAAAATTAAACAGTCACAATGAACTTCCTTCCTGGTTTTACATGAATTATTATTAATTCTCAACTGCTGTAGCACTACTGGAAGCAACATTGTGATTGCTTATTGTTCAGTAACAATTATAAACTTCGATAACTGGAAATAAAAACACTCACCTTGGACAATCACGTAATAATTCACAGTGACTGTCTCCACTATGTTGCTGACGGTACAAACATAATTCCCTCCTTGATCAGATCTCACAGACTGGATGGTGAGAACACTGCCGTTGAAGGGGGAGTTATCTCTTCCTGCTGGGAGCATCCAGGAGTATGAGGGTGTGGGGTTTCCTTCAGTCAAGCAGTTCAGACGTAGAGTGTCTCCTTCTGTGATTGTGATGTTTTCATTTGCTGACACAAGTAGCTTAGGTCCATCTGTGTGTTGATTGAGAGAGGAAGAAATAGAACAAGTTATTTCAACACCTTATCCACTGACACACACACACACATTGGAACATTATAGTAGAAAGTACCTCATTACTGTCATCACAGTGATGTTTCTAACTCTGTACTCAGTAAATAAGCATAGTCAACACTATGCATGTAACCAGTTTAAATGCCAGCTACTTCAGAAATGTTGACTCAGACCATCGCTGTCATTCTCTCACTGACTAAGGAGTGAAAGTCCATTTGTAAGTTTTATTGTGGTATGTAAATGTAAATACTTCACAATATTCAACCCTTTGGTAAAATGAATTGGGGGACCCTGATATACTGTATGTAGAGTGACTTTAAGAGGGTTCAGAGTCCCAGTGAATGGAAGTCATTGAGATGAAAACAGTTCAGTGTAGATGTTCTGTTCACTGTCATCTGTTAGAAATAATCTTAAACAATAATCATCTTGCTAGCTCAATTAACTGATCCTGAACCATCCTTAGCCAGAAAAGTTAAAGCTTGATCACTAAGGTGTCCTCCAGAGGGAAAGTGACTATAAGCCGTGCTGGAGAATGTCCTTCAGTTTGTTGATGATCAGTTAGTATAAACTCTATAGCTCTATAAACAGCTGCCTTCTGCAACAGAAAGTGATTCTGGTCAGAACTATGAGAGAAAACCAAAACAGTAAAGTCTTGGACCTGCAAACCAAATAATAAACCTCTGTAAAGCTGAGGGGAAGTGGACAGTTAGGAAATATATGTATGTGTGTTTGTCACTATAAGGTCCCAGGTTAGGAACAGCTTCAATGAATGAATGAAAGGACTTCATCCATCAAAGCAAGTGGAGTGAAATGATTAACAAAGGTGTTAAAGTAGTTTTTTCTTGTCAGACTCACAGTAGACTGTAACAGTGATGATTTCTGACTTCACCACTGGAGGGGGTTGTGGTCCTTCAGGTCCCAGTTCTAGTTTGGCTTCACACCAGTACTGAGCTCCATCATGTTCTTTAATAGCAGTGATGTTCAGAGTGAAGGTCTCAGTCACTGGTTTATAGTGTTCACTACTTATAGACTGGAGTTGATCCAGTGCTGTCTCTCCTCTGTAGAAGGTCACAACAAGGTATTTAACAGGAGCTACGTTCTTCACGGTACACTGCAGCTGGTACTGATGACCCTCAATCATCGGCCCAGTGTGATCTACAAAGCTGATGGACACATGTTCTGGAGGCTCTGAGGAGACAAGGACGAAGACAAAGATGTAGAGACACACAAAGCAAACAAGAGACTATAAATCCCTGTAACTACTGTGAATCTGAAAAGAAGAGAATAAATTCTGATCATAAATGATAAAACCATCAATGTTAAAAGTGTTTTGGTCAAGTTTACTTACGGTAGACAGTTACATTCAGGTTGGTACAACATTGTTTAGCATCATGAGTGGTGTAATAACACTTGATAGTTGTGTTCCATTCAGTCACTCTGTCAACGGTCCACACGAATGTAGTTCCATTTTGTGTTATCACTCCCTGAGATTTTTCCAAACCAGATACGATGTCTTGGCAGGAATTATGACAAGGAACACATGTAGCAGAGGTTGGGTCTCCATACTTCACTACCAGACTGGATGGAGTGAATACAGGTTTATCTGCACAGTTGTAATCTGTAAGATAAACAATAACTGCTGTGAAACATCTTCACACACAATGTCCTTCATGAAACAAACCAAACATTAAAGTACTATATATACACTGTAATGTAACTGTTAATGAAATGTATTCATATTTTTAAGCAGAATAATAATTTTCATAAAACAAAAAAATAATAATTTAATTCTGTGCTCACAAACTCTCGTTATATATTTTATTATTGCTAATTAACCACAGAAATCAATAAAGTTATAGAGCATGTAGTTTAAGATATCTCTGGACCTTTTCAGCAAAGCATTCAAACCACCATGGATTGTCATAAGCTTCTATGATTTAATGTGACCTCGGAGGTTTGGCTAGTTCACCATGTTTATGAGTTGATGTCTAGTTTCCTTGTAGGCTGTTAGCTTATTGGCCTGTGTTGGTGTTAAGCCCTGGTCACATACAAAGCGATTCCACACTTGAACCATAACTCCATAACCTCCAAGTCAGCTATCAGCATGGTGAGATTGATAGTAAAATACAAAGCTTTCCTAGAAACCAGTTTTTCCTCAACAGCTGCTATTACCCCCGCTATAATGTCTGGCATGATGTTGGCTGCAGAGGTGGGTAAGAGGTATGGTTAAAGAGAACATTAAACATCAGAATAATACAAAATGAAACAGTCACAATGAACTTCCTTCCTGATTTTACATGAATTATTATTTATTCTCAACTGCTGTATCAATACTGGAAGCAACATTGTGGTTGCTCAGTTTTCAGTAGAAATTAAAACACCTTGGACGATCACGTAATAATTCACAGTGACAGTCTTCACTTCGTTGCTGGCGTTACAAACATAATTCCCTCCTTGATCAGAGCCCACAGACTGGATGGTGAAAACGCTGCTGTTGAAGGAGGAGTCATCTCTTTCTGCTGGGAGCTTCCAGGAGTATGAGGGTCTGGGGTTTCCTTCAGTAGAGCAGTTCAGACGTAGAGTGTCTCCTACTGTGATTGTGATGTTTTCATTTGCTGACACAAGTAGCATAGGTCCATCTGTGTGTTGATTGAGAGAGGAAGAAATAGAACAAGTTATTTCAACACATTATCCACTGACACACACACATTGGAAAATTATAGTAGAAAGTACCTCATTACTGTCATCACAGTGATGTTTCTAACTCTGTACTCAGTAAAACAGCACGTCAACACTATGCATGTTACCAGTTTTAATGCCAGCTACTTCAGAAATGTTGCCTCAGACATTTCTCAAAGACTCAAAGTCATTGAGATAAAAACAGTTAAGTGTAAAATGGTTTAGATGTGTTGTTCACTGTCATCGCTTAGAAATAAATTTAAACAACAATCATGTTGCTAGCTCAATTAACTGATCTTGAACCATCATTAGCCAGAAAAGTTAAAGCTTGCTCACTAAGGCGTCCTCCAGAGGGAAAGTGACCATAACCTGTGCTGGAGAATGTCCTTCAGTTTTTTGATGATCAGTTAGTATAAACTCTGTAGCTCTATAAACAACTGCCTTCTGCAACAGAAAGTGATTCTGGTCAGAACTATGAGAGAAAATCAAAACAGTAAAGTCTTGGACCTGCAAACCAAATAATAAATCTCTGTAAAGCTGAGGGGAAGTGGACAGTTTGGAAATATATGTGTGTTTGTCACTATAAGGTCCCAGGTTAGGAACAGCTTCAATGAATGAATGAAAGTACCTCATACATCAAAGCAAGTGGAGTGAAATGATTAACAAAGGTGTTAAAGTAGTTTTTTCTTGTCAGACTCACAGTAGACTGTAGCAGTGATGTTTTCTGACTTCACCACTGGAGGGGGTTGTGGTCCTTCAGGTCCGAGATCTAGTTTGGCTTCACACCAGTACTGAGCTCCACCATGTTCTTTACTAGCAGTGATGTTCAGAGTGAAGGCCTCAGTCACTGGTTTATAGCGTTCACTACTTATAGACTGGGGTTGATCCAGTGCTGTCTCTCCTCTGTGGAAGGTCACAACAAGGTGTTTAACAGGAGCTACGTTCTTCACGGTACACTGCAGCTGGTACTGATGACCCTCAATCATCGGCCCAGTGTGACCTACAAAGCTGATGGACAAATGTTCTGGAGGCTCTGAGGAGACAAGGACAAAGACAAAGATCAAAGATGAAGAATCAAGAATCCTTTATTGTCATTATGTGAGAACATAATGAAATTTTGTGTGGTAGCTCCTGGCTTAAATAGTGCAATATAAAAAAAGACAATAGAATAGGCAAAAAAAAAATAACTATAAGAATAAGATAAAACGTAAAAATACAGCTGTACAAATATATACATAGGAATGAATAGTTAAGAATAATAAGAATAAGAAAAACCTTTATTAGTCCCTCAATGGGGAAATTGCAGTTTACAAGAGCGTACAGAAAATGCAGAATAAAAATAACAAGAGCAAAAAGAGTAGCTATAAAAGATAAATAATGAAATAGAATCGGATAGAAATATTGCACAGATTGAACTGTAACATTGCACGGTTTGAACTGTCACATTGAGGCACAGGATGTTTTCGATGGTTGCTCTGTAGAAGTTCATGAGCAGCTGTGAAGAGAGTCCACTCCACTTCAGCTTCCTGAGAAAGAAGAGCCGTTGTTGAGCTAAGCCTTCTTCACCAGGTGTGAAGTGTTCACGGTCCAGGAGAGGTCGGAGGAAATGTGGATGCCCAGGAACTTGATGCTGTCCACACGCTCCACTGCCTCCCCATGTAAGCAGAGGGGAGCTTGTTCAGTCTTTCTGGTCCTCCTGTAGTCCACTATGACCTCCTTGGTCTTGCTGATGATCAGGATAAGATTATTCCTGGGGCACCACTGAGTCAAATTCTGGAACTCTCCTCTGTAGTGGGTCTCATCGTTGTTGGATATGAGACCCACCACGGGGGTGTCGTCCGCAAACTTCACAACTATATTTGTGGGGTGGGTGGCAGAGCAGTCGTGAGTGAAGAGGGTGAAGAGGGCAAGGCTGAGCACACAACCTTGTGGCGTGCCTGTGTTGATGATCAATGAGGCTGATGTGGACTCCCCTGTCGTCACCACCTGGGGTCTGATGGTGAGGAAATCCCTGATCCAGGAGCAGAGCGATGCTGACAAACCCAGATTGTGGAGCTTCAGGGCCAACACATCTGGGAGAACAGTGCTGAAGGCTGAAATGAAATCCACAAATGGTGAGTCAGGGCCGTGTGAAGTGCTAACAAGGCAGCGTCCTCCGTAGAACGGTTCTCCCTGTAGGCGAAATGTAGGCTGTCCAGGCCAACAGGGATGGCGTCCTTGACGTGCTTTAGGAGGATCCTCTCGAAGCACTTCATGATGATTGAGGTCAGAGCGACAGGATGGTAATCACTGAGGCAGGGGATGGTGTTTTTTTTGGGCACAGGCCATAATGATGGAGGACTTCAGGCAGACAGGGACCATGGAAAGCTGCATGGACATATGCATGGAGCTGCAAGATGTAGAGAGACACACCAAGCAAACTAGAGACTATAAATCCCTGTAACTACTGTGAATCTGAACTAAAGGAGAGAATACATTCTGATTATAAATGATAAAACCATCAATGTTAAAAGTGTTTTGGTCAAGTTTACTTACGGTAGACAGTTACAGGCAGGTTGGTACAACACTGTTTATCACCAGTATAGTAACACGTGATAGTTGAGTCCCATTCAGTCACTCTGTCAACGGTCCACACCAACGTAGTTCCATTTTCTGTTACCACTCCCTGGGATTTTTCCAAACCAGATACGATGTCCTGGCAGGAATTATGACAAGGAACACATGTAGCAGAGGTTGGGTCTCCATACTTCACTACCAGACTGGATGGAGTGAACACAGGTTTATCTGCACAGTTGTAATCTGTAAGATAAACAATAACTGCTGTGAAACATCTTCACACACAAACATCAAAAGTACTATATATAATTCATTCATTCATTCGTCTTCTGTAACCGTTTATTCCTGTGAAGGGTGGCGGGGTCTGCTGGAGCCTATCCCAGCTGTCATCGGGCGAGAGGCAGGGTACACCCTGGGCAGGCCGCCAGTCTATCGCAGGGCTTACTATATATATACGTTTTGATTATGCAGTCTGTCATTTTGATCTCTCTCTCTTTATATATTCTGTTATTTCTAATTAACCACAGAAATCAATAAATAAAGTTATAGAGCATGTAGTTTAAGGCATCTCTGGACTTTTTCAACAAAGCATTCAAACCATATTTGTGTCGTCATTATGGTTTGTTAATATCTTATATATTATCTTACATATATACAGTCCATGGATGACAGTGTACACCACAGGTGGATCACAATAAAAGAAAAATTAAACTGGTCTTTGTGGGTAAACAAACATATTTAAATATTTCTACTAATATTTAAATAAACAAAACTTACCACAGCCGGACACATAGAGGTCACGCTGAAAGGTCATCAAAGAAACAACCAAGACTATGGAAGAGAACAACATTATGTCCTGTTAGTTTTGTGGCTAAACAAGCAAACACTCTGTCTGGTGGTGATAATCGCTAGATGGAGAGGGTCTGCAACAACAAGTTGAAGTGATGAAAATAGTAAGAACCACTTCTTTTTAATCACTATAAAAAAGGGGAAGTGGTAGTTGAGGCACTGGTGACATCTTCAAGTCTTCTGTGTGTCAGTCACAGGAAAAACCTGAGAGTGGCTTGTTTTTATGTGTGCAGGTTTGGAGTCTGATAAAACGCCGTACAGTGGAACTAAACCAAAACTCCTTGAACCGTAGCACCACTGACTGTGATATTGCTGACTATACATTATGTGTTGTGCTTCAATTTATTCACTTTCTCTCTCTGTGTCTCATAAAAGCAGAATATAACGTTTTATAATATCACCTTTTCAAGGTATTTATCATGTTCCCTCTATCTTAATTTTATTTAATTCCCTTTCTTGAAGATGGGTGGTTTGTGATTATTTTCTGTGTCAAAATGGCAGGGCCAGGTTCTTGTCCCACTCTGGCTAAAGCTATCTGAGCAGAGGTACCTTCTTAAATACACTTACACTGAACTCAGTAGCCATAGAAATCTTCCATAGATGATGGAGATGATAATCACTCAAACATTAAAAAGTTTGAAGACAGTTTGCATATGCCCTGCATAAAAACACATTTTCAGTTCTGCAAACACAAGGTGTCAGATACTTGCCATGATAACAAAGCAACACTCGCTTTGTGTAGTTATTTTAGAAACTGACAAACTGACAAAAACCAACAAGCGAGCGGCAGCACTTCTGCAAACTGAATCCGCCTGTTAATGAGATCAGAGGAGAATGTGCAGACTCAAACAATTATTTTTGAGCTTCGCGAGGAGAAGATCACGTTGAAAGAAATATGCATCATCAGCATAAAACCATGGAGCCAAAATGCCTTATGTCAACAGTCCCAGTCCCAGTGTAATAGTGTGTAAAATGTATTTTTGGCACACTTTTGGCTCCTTTGAGTCTATCCAAGTACCGATGCAGATCCATTTATGGCCACGGTCTATACAGTCATCTCTAATCCATGTCACAAACATTACTATTAGTTCATTGAACTTCAGAGGAACTGACTACAGATGTGGTTCAACGATTCTTCTTGGAAACACACCACAAATAAATGCTCATCATCATGAAGGACACATTTGCATATGGAGGAAGTATCACATGAGGTGTGTGAAAGACTGATTCATCGTGCTAAAAAAGTTAACCCTAAAGTGAGGCAGTTGCAGGGCCTGCAAGCAAACATAATGGCCCTCTTTCCAGAGAGCCCTTCATCAAGTACGTACCAGAAGAAGTCGTATTTAAACCTCAGCTTTCAAGTCTGTTGAAGATGTAGGATTTGTTATACCTTTTAAATGTCTCGTTAGGGCACCACCTCCTTTTATTGTAGGAAGAACACGGTTTAAGTCAATTTATCAGTCTCGATTAAATATGTGCAGTCAGGCACAATGAGACACTGTAAGATCTGGTTCATCTGGGTTTATTTCTGGTGAGGATGGCAGACAATTGATGCTGGTTTCATCTAAAGAAAAAATAGGTAACATTATAATAAAACTAAATACATAAGGATACAAATACATCATTCTCTTTTAACTATAATCAACATAAAGTGTTATACAAAATCAACTTTAACTAAATGATTATCTTTCACAAGAGAAGTGTACTAACATAAGAACTCACATTTTACTCAGACAAACAATTGCACAACACCTGTGGAAAGGGAACTGATGAAACCCATGAATATACAGGCTCTAATCAAGCTAGACTCCTCCTACTTCCTGCTTCCTTCAGATCCCTCCTCCTACAGGGCCTTCTCTTCACAACAGGGATCTTTCACCTTCATTGCATGGACTCCTAATGACACCAACTCTTGATCTCAAGCAGGTAACAGCAGAAAGATTCAGCCTACTTTTCATAGAGACTTCCCAGCAGAGGACTGTGAAGGCGAAGGGTCAGCGTGTTCCGGTTTGACGATATGATGACGAAAAGGCACCGCCAGGCTGGTTTCACCTGGAACGGTTAACAGGCACACGTTGCGTGGTCTGTAACTCAAACACCCAGTGAGGACGCTTTAGAGCGTTGTAGGTGTACAGCCAAGGCGGTAGATTGCAACTTTACAATGTCTTTGCAGGTGACGGAGGAAAGCGGGTTGTCACGGCTTCTCTGGAACAGCGTCGTTACTATGGTGATATGGTGGCATGATATTTCTGTTTTACTTGTTTGATTGGGTTTTCTTTGTCTACTTTCAGGACTTGAGTGAAAATTTTGAGTCATTTTTATGCACAAATGTAGAAAACTTTAGTGTGGGACTGGATCATGTTTAATCAGACTCACAATCCATGCACATAAATAACAGAAACATCAGGGTTTTTACTGTGACTGACACACACACTAAAGATGTCAGCGGCATCTCACCCACCACTTCCTTCCTTTTACTAAATAAAAAGGTAGTTGTGAGAGCTCAGTAGCCTACTGGTGTGAAGCCAAACTAGAACTGGGACCTGAAGGACCACAACTCCCTCCAGTGGTGAAGTCAGAACAACTCACAGCCACTAACTTGGTTCCAGAGCCACAATGATTCACAGCTTGTACAATAAAACGATAAAAACAATAAAAGTTAAATATAAGTCTTACTATTTTTTGTCTTAGTCTTCACACCAGTTCTCGTGCTGATTGTTGTCATCATCACCATCATCATCATCTTTGCAGCCTCAAAATATGCGGAGAGGACTGTGAGAAAGCAGTAGCCTGTGTAGATGCAATGCCTCCATTTAAATATAGCTGTAAGCAGCAATGAGGGGTCCAAGCAGGTCGTTTCGAATAGAGCTGCAATAGTACTGTGTCAAGAGGAAGCTGGCAATTTCTGTCAATAAGACAACCCACAGTATCTCCAGACATCAGAGTTCAGGTTTAAAAGTCAAACACATCCAGTGATATGAGCCAAAAAGAGACTTTTGCTAATTGCAGCGCCCCCTAGTGGCCGAATGACACCCAATAATTAATCTACTAGTACGATTTGTTTTTTTAAGTGGCCATATATAATATTTATATTGGCTAATACTACTGTATATTAAATAAATGATCATTCATGAACCACACATGTCAAACTCAAGGCCCATAACTGTATCAGGCAAGATAATATTTTATATCTATCAGAACTGACCTGCAGTTATTTTGCGTGCGTCAGGTAGGTACGTCATTCGGCTCCTCCTCACAACTTTATTGACAAACTCGGCAGTCTCATGGCAACCGCTCAGCATATCGGTACGGCAGCGCGGCGCTCTGCTACAAGCATTAGAGCACTAACTGCTAAAATATGTTAACGGTGATCCTGACACAGAGAATAATGCCTGGATTATGCTTCCGCGTAGTGATCACGCAATGGTCACGCAATGGCCACGCAGTTGCTTGGATGCAGTCGTGAGACCGTGATGGTTCTGCGTGGGGTTTACGTGTCGAAATGCAATTCAATGCCACACCGGTAGAGGGCGCTATGATTTTTTGTGACCGACCGACCAAGACTCTTGTGACGTATCTCGCCTCGTATAGTTATTTACCTTCCGACTTTTGTCGTAGTCACAGTGAACGATGTTGTCCATTCTCAAAGACCAACCAAACTGAAGACTTTTTAAAAATGGCGGTGTTTATGAGTGGAAACCGGAAAAGCGGTCTCCAGCGGATGTAGTTAGCGGACCAATCACAGCCAATGCCGCTGCGTTGCTGCTGCGTCGCCTCGACGCGCGTCGAGGATTTTTGGGAGGTGCACGTCTGGCCCTTGCGTAGGACGTACGGGGGTCCGCAAGGACGTAATAGGTCCGTACGCCCCCTCGCGCTGTGTCAACGCGGAAGCATAACTTGGGCTTAACGCTGTACCAGTTAGCAGCGTTGCTACTACGTCTTTGTGTAAGACGTACCAGTTACCAGACAGTTTGCACACAAGGCAAACAGAACACTCACTATAAATGACAGCACCACTGCAGCTAAACACCAGTCTGTTAACATAACATACAGACACACTGAAAGTGTCCGTTAGCCAAATAACAGCAACATGTTTAACACGGTATTAGCATTAGCATGCTAACTTAGCCCCGTGGTTAGCTCAGCTGATTGAGTTTGACACCACTGTCCTAAACAACCAATCAAACCACAGTAGTGTAATAAAATAGGCTATGCCCATGAACTGAAATATTCTGGCAAAACCATTGACCATTATTGTTAGATTTAGTGTTAGTGTGTGTGTGACAGACATGTGTTTTGGACATTTATGGAAATACGGAACAAATCACGTCCAGTATTGTAAGTAAAGTAAGTAAGTAAATTTAATTTATAAAGCACATTTAAACACAGCATAGACTGACCAAAGTGCTGTACAGTGGATAACAAGTATTAAAACAAATAATACAGAAAAACACATTGGACCATTAGTCATAAAAACATAATTAAAAGGAACCACATAGGATAAGCAGGAATACAGGATTAGGGAACAAAGAAGGCCAGAGAGTAAAAGTGAGTTTTTAGCCTGGATTTGAAGGCAGAAATGGAGGGGGCAGATCTAATATCCAGGGGGAGCTGGTTCCACAGACGTGGAGCAGCAACTTCAAAAGCTCTATCACCCCTTAGTTTGAGCCGAGAACGCGGCGCATGGAGAAGCCCTTTACCTGAGGATCTCAGGGACCTTTGCACTGAGTAGGGCTGTACAAGGTCGGTGGTGTAGGTTGGGGCCTGCCCATTTAGTGCCTTAAAAACAAATAATAAAACTTTAAACTGAATCCTAAAAACAACTGGGAGCCAGTGCAAGGAGGCCAAAATGGGGGGTGATGTGTTCACGCCTCCTGGTGCCAGTTAGAAGACGCGCAGCTGCATTTTGGACCAGCTGCAAACATCTAATTGAGGATTGGGGGAGACCAAGGTAGAGGGAGTTGCAATAATCCAGCCGTGATGTAATAAAGGCATGGATGACTTTCTCAAGGTCATTGTGATCAGTATTGGTTCAATACAGGACGCAACATTTAATTGCCAAAGAAGGGACGATTCCATATTTTACGGGACGGATGGCAACCCTACGTGTAATGTTAATTAGTTAGAGGCTAAAGTTAACATTTTACAAAGCTAACAGTGCAGTAAATCTACACAATAAACGTTAGCTGGCTGTAATTTCGTTCAACAGTTCCACCTTATACACACTAAATTAAACAATAATGACTTACTTGGCATTTTACACCAAATGAAGTTCGGAAAAGTTCATTAATCACTTCAACCATCTGCTCCTCGTCCGTTTTTCACAGTAAGGGAGAGACCAGTAATGGCGTCAAAATCGAAACTTAAAAGACGTTAGTGGGTGTGGCCATGGAGTTTACTCAATTGCACTCCAAATTGTTTACACCCAAGTGGCCGAATGACACCAAATTTGGCATGTCCCCTCGGGACGGGGTCTCTAAACATACTTCCAAATTTAGTTTTGATATGTCACACCGTTCCCGAGATATGAGCTTGTATCCCGTTTGCTGCCTTCGCCGCCGATTTTGATTGGCTGTAGCGGCCGAGCGGATATGAAGATCGAAACGGCTACAGGTAACTTTTGTGCGGATCGGTCTGAAGACGGTCTATGCTGATTTTGGTGAGAATCGGAAAAAAATTGCGACCGCTGAAAATTTTGTTTCGCTTTCAACAAAATCCAATGTGGCGGACAATCCAATCGTGCGAAATTAACATCATAGGTATCGTTGATCTCGGCATGATCCAAGGAGTCCAACAGTACCATGTTTTTGAATATCAGGCATACATGTCAAAAGTTATAAGCAAAAACGCAATTTTGCTAATGACATCGCCCCCTAGTGGCCGAATGACACTAAATTGTTATTGCGCACTTGAGTGGGAGCTGGGCTGGAATAAACTGACTAAATTGAGGAAGCAGGAAAGAGATAAGGAAGGTCTGCTTCTGGAACAAGCACTCCTCCATGAACTAGGCCAAAACTTGTGTGTGTAAAGTCACATTTACTGCTGTTTAATTTGAGGTACTTTACTTGAAACGCTACCATTTGTGTAGCTTTACTCAGCAAAATGATAGAAAAATACTACTGACTGTATTATCGACTGTGTTCTATGCTCACCTTACCTTCAACTTTAGACAAGAAACACATAGATACACTTGTATAACAATGACAACTAAATGTATAACCTATGCATAATCCTTTATTTAACATCTTTATGTAACATCTCTATGGTTGGATTCACAATGTTTTCTCACCTGTTCTCCTGTCTTCACATGGTCATTGCACTGAGGATGTTACGAGCAACAAGTGATAAGGGACTGATAGAACTCACATTACCATGGAAACCACATACCAAGATTATCTGTATAAAAGCCATGTGTGTAGGGGAGACAGCCAGAGGAGCTTCTCTCCAGAGAGAAACTGTGATTAGACTCTGATTAAAGAAACCTTTTTGACTTGATCAGAGTCTCTCAAAGTTCTTTTTTCCCCTCACAAAACACTTCATTTTACATAAAAACATGTGATTCATCTATAAAATATAAAATAGACAGAATATAATAGAAAATAAATTAAAGGCCTGTCCACCAAGGTGTTTTCTTTCAGATATACAGTGTCTCTTAAAGGTTGTGTGAGTTTTTAGACCTGAAAGTTGACGAAGAAAACCCAAACAAACAAGAAAAACAGAAATATTATACTTGTGTATGTTTATACAGAAAATAAGCCAATATTACATATCAGAGAGTTGCAAAAGTAAGTTCACTTCCATGATTACAAGTTAATTTCAAGTCCATCTGTTCAGAAGTGTTTCCTGTCAATGTAATGAGACTCTGGTGTCATTCAGTGCTCTGTTTAGTTAAAAAACAAATCAGATCTGTCACAGTCTGATCATCACAACACATGTTTGTCAAAGTGTATGATGGCACAGACAAAGGAGCTTTCTGAAGACTTTACAAAAAGAGTTGGTGTTGATAATACGGCTGGAAAAGTTCACAAAACTATCTCTAAAGAGTTTGAAATCAAGAAATCAACAGTCAGACAGATTGTGAACAAATGGAGATTTAATATTACCCTCCACAGGAGAGGTTGACTGACACAGATCACTACAAAAGCAAGATGACTAATAGTCTGAGAGGTCACAAAGGAACTCAGAGTAACTTCTACAACAACTAAAGGCCTCTCTAAACTAAAGGCTTCCACTTCCAGCTGTTCTTTGACGTGTGCACGCATTTACGGCGCTACTATTTCACCTGGCGACTAGAAATACTATTTTGTCCCATCGGTAGGCTGATAGGTCGCTGATTCAAGCAGGGTAGTCTGCTTTCGCCTCATCCATTCATAGATTACCAATCTCTTTTTTAAACAGTCTACGTTAATAATGTGCGAATTTGATCACTTTTGTGATAAAAGAAGTGTGGCGTGTGAGTGAGCGTGTGACCTTACTGAAATGCGTGTGTCTCATTTGAGAGCCATACAGCACGCCATCCAGCCTCCATTGCATCGGGACCACTGCTCCTCGTCCCAGCCATACAGTCTGTGGTACCAGTCAGCCCAGGTAGCCGGTACCTAATATCATTTGGTGCCAGCCTAGCGCCCACTGGTGGTATGTAGATGTATGGCTAGAGGCACACAGACAAATCTCCACACGCATTTGCAAAAGTAGCAAAAGTCACGTGTAAGAACATATCCAATGGAGAGGCCAGATATTTATTTTATTAATTTAGTTACACACACACGGATTGAAATACACATTTGCACGTTTTGCTACAATAATGCCCCCATAGTTTTTCCTCATGTGTACAGAGGGTCCATCTGCATTTTAATCTTCATCAGGTACAGGAATGTGCTGTGTATTTAAACGGAAAACATCCTTCAGGTTGTATTGTCCACTTCGATAGTGTTGTTTATGTTGGATGTATCCCGTGATCAAGGTAATCAGGACAACAGCTGCTATTACCCCCGCTATAATGTATAGAATGATGTTGTCTGCAGAGGTGGGTGAGAGGTATGGTTAAAGAGAAAAAGAAAAAGAAACGAGAACATTAAATGTAATAATATAAATAATACAAAATGAAATAGTCACAATGAACTTCCTGGTTTTACATGAATTATTATTAATTCTCAACTGCTGTAAAAATACTGGAAGCAACATTGTGGTTGCTCAGTTTTCAGTAACAATTACAACCTTTGATAACTAGAAATGAAAACACTCACTTTGGACGTCCACGTTAAAATTCACAGTGACAGTCTCCACTTCGTTGCTGATGGTACAAACATAATTCCCTCCTTGATCAGAGCCCACAGACTGGATGGTGAGAACGCTGTCGTTGAAGGAGGAGTTATTTCTTTCTGCTGGGAGCTTCCAGGAGTATGAGGGTCTGGGGTTTCCTTCAGTCGAGCAGTTCAGACGTAGAGTGTCTCCTACTGTGAGTCTGATGTTTTCATTTGCTGACACAAGTAGCTGAGGTCCATCTGTGTGTTGATTGAGAGAGGAAGAAATCTAACAAGTTATTTCAGCACATTATCCACTGACACTCACACATTGGAACATTATAGTGGAAAGTACCTCATTACTGTCATCACAGTGATGTTTCTAACTCTGTACTCAGTAAAGCAGCACTTCAACATTATGCATGTTACCAGTTTTAATGCCAGCTACTTCAGAAATGTTGCCTCAGACCATCGCTGTCATTCTCTCACTGACTAAGGAGTGAAAGTCCATTTGTAAGTCTTATTGTGGTATGTAAATGTAAATGCTTCACAATATTCAGCCCTTTGGTAAAATTAATTGGGGGACCCTGATATACTGTATGTAGAGTGACTTTAAGAGGGTTCAGAGTCCCAGTGAATAAAAGACATTGAGATAAAAACTGTTCACTGTCATTGTCATTGTCTTAGACATAAACTTAAACAACGATCATGTTGCTAACTTAACTAATCTTGAACCAACATTAGCCAGAAAAGTTAAAGCTTGATCACTAAGGCGTCCTCCAGAATGAAAGTGACAATAACCTGTGCTGGAGAATGTCGTATTGTTTGTTGATGATCAGTTAGTATAAACTCTATAGCTCTATAGAGGAACAGCTTCAATGAATGAATGAAAGGACTTCATCCATCAAAGCAAGTGGAGTGAAATGATTAACAAAGGTGTATTTTTTTCTTGTCAGACTCACAGTAGACTGTAGCAGTGATGTTTCCTGACTTCACCACTGGAGGTGGTTGTGGTCCTTCAGGTCCCAGCTCTAGTTTGGCTTCACACCAGTACTGAGCTCCATCATGTTCTTTACTAGCAGTGATGTTCAGAGTGAAGGTCTCAGTCACTGGTTTATAGCGTTCACTACTTTTAGACTGGAGTTGATCCAGTGCTGTCTCTCCTCTGTAGAAGGTCACAACAAGGCCTTTAGCAGGAGCTACGTTCTTCACGGTACACTGCAGCTGGTACTGATGACCATCAATCATCGGCCCAGTGTGATCTACAAAGCTGATGGACACATGTTGTGGAGGCTCTGAGGAGACAAGGACGAAGACAAAGATGTAGAGAGACACACAAAGCAAACTAGAGACTATAAATCTCTGTAACTACTGTGAATCTGAACTAAAGAAGAGAATAAATTCTGATCATAAATGATAAAACCATCAATGTTGAAAGTGTTTTGGTCAAGTTTACTTACGGTAGACAGTTACAGGCAGCTCGGTACAACACATTTTATCATCAGTGGTGTAATAGCACGTGATAGTTGAGTCCCATTCAGTCACTCTGTCAACGGTCCACACCAACGTAGTTCCATTTTCTGTTACCACTCCCTGAGATTTTTCCAAATTAGATACAGTGTCCTGGCAGGAATTATGACAAGGAACACATGTAGCAGAGGTTGTGTCTCCATACTTCACTACCAGACTGGATGGAGTGAATACAGGTTTATCTGCACAGTTGAGATCTGTAAGATAAACAATGAAATGTATTCATATTTTTTTAAGCAGAATAATAATTTTCATAAAACAAAAAATAATAATTTCATTCTGTGCATGCACACTCCTTCAACAAAATATTTTTTTGATTATGCAGTCTGTCATTTTAATCTCTCTCTTTATATATTTGATTATTGCTAATTAACCACAGAAATCAATCAATAAAGTCATAGAGCATGTAGTTTAAGGTATCTCTGGACTTTTTCAGCAAAGCATTCAAACCATATTTGGATTGTCATTAGCTTCCATGATGAAATGTGATCTACTTTCTTGGTTTGTTATATTATCTTACATATATACAGTCCATGGATGACAGTGTACACCACATGTGGATTACAATAAAAGAGAAATTAAACTGGTCTTTGTGGTTAAACAAACAATATATTTAAATATTCATTCATTTTCTGTAACCGCTTGTCCTGTGAAGGGTTGCAGGGTCTGCTGGAGCCTATCCCAGCTGTCATCGGTCGAGAGGCGGGGTACATCCTGGACAGGTCTCCAGTCTATCACAGGGCTAACACAGAGAGACAGACAACCATTCACACTCACACCATGGTCAATTTAGAATCACCAATTAACCTAACAAGCATGTCTTTGGACGGTGGAAGGAAGCCAGAGTACCTGGAGAGAACCCACGTAGACACAGGGAGAACATGCAAACTCCACATAGAAAGGCCCCAGACGGCCCATGGATTAGATCCCAGAACCTTCTCGCTGTGAGGCATCAGTGCTAACCACCACGCCACTGTGCCGCCCTATTTAAATACTTCTACTAATAATTAAATAAATCAAACTTACCACAGCTGGACACATGGAGGTCACGCTTAAAGGTCATCAAAGAAACAACCAAGACTATGGAAGAGAACAACATTATGTCCTGTTAGTTTTGTGGGTAAACAAGCAAACAGTCTGTCTGGTGGTGATAAGCGCTGGATGGAGAGGGTCTGAAACAACAAGTTGAAGTGATAAAAATAGTAAGAACCACTCCTTTTATATTTACTATAAAAAGGGGAAGTTGTAGGTGGGGCACTGGTTTCTTCAAGTATTCTGTGTGTCAGTCACAGCAAAAACTTGAAAGTGGCTTGTTTTTATGTGTGCAGGTTTGGAGTCTGATAAAACGCCGTACAGTGGAACTAAACCAAAACTTCGGCACCCTTTAGACTCGTTATATTTCGGCATAAAAATGACTCAAACCACACTGTGCCACCCAATATAATACTTGTGTATTTGTTCATTAAGGAAAATGAGCCAATATTACATATCATTCTAAAGAGTTTAAAATCAACAGTCAGATAGATTGTGAACAAATGGAGGAGATTTAAGACGACTGTTACCCTCCACAGGAGAGGTTGACTGACACAGATCACTAAAAAATAAAGATGCATGATAGACTCAGAGGTCATGAAGGGTAACCAGGGTAACTTCCAAGCAACTAAAGGCCTCTCTCTCTTTGGTTGATGTTTATGAATCCACCGTCAGGATGAGGGACACTCTTGAGCCCTCACAAGTCTGTAGCACCACTGCCTATACGGTATGTGTTGTGCTTAATAATTTATTCACTTTCTTTCTCTTTGTCTCATAAAAGCAGGATGCTGTACTTTGTTTTTAGATTACCTGCTGCAGAATATAAAGTTTTGTGAAGTCACCTTTTGAAGGTATGTATCATGTTTCCTCTATCTTAAATTTATTTCATTCCCTTCCTTGAAGATGGGTGGTTTGTGATTAAAATGGCAGAGCCAGTTTCTTGTCCCACTCTAGCACACATGGTGTTATTTGGATATTAAAGCTGTCTGAGCAGGGGTACCTCCTTAAATATACTTACACTGAACTCAGTAGTCAAAGAAATCTTCCATGGATGATGGAGATGATAATCACTTAAACATTAAAAAGTTTGAAGACAATCTGGATACGCCCTGTATAAACATAGGCTACACTTGTGATTGAGGTCACACTGCAGTAACCATGTATTTACTCTGCACACATTTTCAGTTCTGCAGACAAACAAACAAACTGCAAATATAGTGGGGTTGTTTACCACAATACTAGGCAACACTCACCTGGTGTGGTTATTTGAGAGACTGACTGTCTCTGTTTTCCTGTATTTTCTTCATTGGATTAAAACACAAAACAACATAGTCGCGGTTCATATAGCTCTACAGTTGGTCAGGTAACAGCGAAGGCATAAAAACGTTCAGACACGGGTCAGTGGTCACCGCTAACGAATCGGGAAGAAATGTGATCTCTGTGACTGTTAGTGGCCGATGCTCTGGTTTAACTGCCGATCTCTTGGGATTTTCACCACAACTGTAGCATTTGCTCACAATGAAAAAAAACAAAAAAAAAACAACAAGCGAGCGGCAGCACTTCTGCAAACTGAATCCGCCTGTTAATGAGATCAGAGAAGACTGTGAAGACTCAAACAACAATTATTTTTGAGCTCTGTGAGGAGAAGATCACGTTGAAAGACTGGAAATATGTATCATCAGCATAAAACCATGGAGTCAAAATGCCTTGTGTCAACAGTCCCAGTGTAATAGTGTGGAAAATGTATTTTTTTGGCACACTTTTGGCTCCTTTGAGTCTATCCAAGTACCGATGCAGATCCATTTATGGCCACGGTCTTCACAGTCATCTCTAATCCGTGTCACAAACATTACTATTAGTTCATTGAACTTCAGCGGACTCAACTGACTACAGCTGTGGTTCTACGATTCTTCTTAGAAGCACACCACAAATAAATGCTTATCATCAGGAAGTATCACGAGAGGCGTGTGAAAGACAGATGCATAGAAAGTTAACCCTAAAGTGAGGCAGTTGCAGGGCCTGCAAGCAAACAGATCAGCCCTCTTTCCAGAGAGCCCTTCCTCAAGTGCATACCAGAAGAAGTCGTATTTTAACCTCAGCTTTCAAGCCTGTTGAAGATGTAGGATTTGTTATACCTTTTAAATGTCTCGTTAGGGCACCACCTCCTTTTATTGTAGGAAGAACACGGTTAAATATATTTAATAACTAAAGGGATGAATTCTTTAACACAACTTATACCATTAATGCTCCGCTGTAAAATAACATCACAACCTGTTAAGTATGAATAATTATTTATTTACTGAAGTGACAACTACAAATAAATGAAGTACTAATAGAATATATTCACATGTGTGTAATCAAATATAATGGATATGATGAGACCTGAAATAACAAATTAGGAGTGTTTGCGGAGCAATGGTGAAGGATGGAGATGTATTATGGCTTAAACTAACGGGAGTGGATTAACTATGATAACTAATCTGATCAAATGTCTCTAAATGATATTAATGGGGAGTTTCAAAGTTAACTAGATGATGGTAAGCGATCATACAGGGGTCCATGCCATGGCGAAGCTGTCCCCGAACGGGACACAGAGGCATAAGCAGATCGGACATGGCCTGAGAGGAGGCAAAGTGTCTGTGGAGGAATCCTTCGGCTGACAGGTGAATGAGAGTCAGGTGGGTCGGAAGCAACGAAATTTGGTGGGCTCGTATGTAGTCTTCCACAGATGCCATTGCCTCAGTCTGCCACTAGAGGGAGTCATACGCTAAAGCAGGTGGGAAAAGACCTGACAAGAGGAGGAGACGTGTGACTAGGGGAAAGCTGGGTCTGCCAACTGAGTAGGACAAGGGACTCAAATATTCACACGTCACCAATAGCGCCCCCTATAGAGCATATTGCACGAGACCTGGTGGGCTTGTAAGGAGTCATCCACAGATTATTATTGTCTTTCAAGCAGTTTACTGTGGTGATTTGTGAGATATAAACATGCAGTTGTTGTAGCGCCCCCTACAGCCCAAATTTCACGAAACTCAGCACGATTGTACGCAAGCATATTATGACGGTTGCTAAGTTTCATAAGGATTGGGTGAATAGTTCAAAAGTTATAGGCCTTAAAGTCATATGAAATGTTTGTGTCACCTGTAGCGCCCCCTGTAGACGTAATGCCACGCAGCTTGATGGACGTCTACACAATATCTTACAGATTGTGTATGTCAGTTTTCATGAAGTTAGCTATTGCAGTTTTTGAGATATTGAAATGTTGGTTTCGTAGCGCCCCCTAGAGACCAAGGGTTGGGGTGCTTGTACAGAATCATATTATCAGTGATATGAAGTTTGAATAAGTTTGGGTATATACTTCACAAAAAATAAGCTTTGGAGTTATACTGTTGCACGGCATAAAAATTAAGTAGCCATTGACTTTGTAATTAATAACCCTGCTAAAGTTCTTTGGAAAACTTTTCATTATCTTTGTCCTTAAATTATATATGCCAAGTTTGGTGAGAATTGGAAGAACTGGATGAGTTTATTTTGCTTTGAGGTGCAATTTTTTAAAAATTGCCGAAAAAAAAAAAAATGGCAGGCGGAAATGGGTGTTGCCTTGTCAGTTAGAACCAGGACTATGTAAGGAATCAGACGGAGAAAGAATTTTGTTTCTAGGGCACACGGTCGTCAAGATATGAGCCAAAAAAATTGGCTTATTACAGCGCCACCTAGCTTTAGGTAGGCCTATGTATTGACACCTTGGCAAAGTGAAATGCTAGGACTTCTACCAAGTTACCAGGTTTGATGCCTTTCGCCCTTGCAGTTTGTCCTGGGCAGACACTTTTAGCTAAGCAGAATAAGATTAATCATAAGAATAGAAATCGCAACAAAATCAATAGGGATTGTAAAATAGCTCGTCTCAAACTGTATTAAGTGTTGTCGGGTACCAGGGAAGTTGTCATCACTACAGTTGTGCGGTCAGGCACAATGAGACATTGCAAGATCTGGTTTATCTGGGTTTATTTCTGGCGAGGATGGCAGGCAATTGATGCTGGTTTCATCTAAAGAAAGGCACCGCCAGGCTGGTTTCACCTGGATCGGTTAACAGGCACACGTTGCGTGGTCTGCAACTCAAACACCCAGTGAGGACACTTTAGAGCGTTGTAGGTGTACGGCCAAGGCGGTAGATTGCAACTTTACAATGTCTTTGTGACGGAGGAAAGTGGGTTGTCACGGCTTCTCTGGAACAGCGTCATTGCTATGGTGATAGTCTTGGTAGTTGATAGTTGAGAATTAATATTAATTCATGTAAAATCAAGAAGTTCATTGTGACTATTTCATTTTGTATTATTCTGACATTTAATGTTCTCTTTTCTTTTTTTCTTTTTTTCTCTTTAACCGTACCTCTCACCCACCTCTGCAGACAACATCATCCCATACATTATAGCGGGGGTAATAGCAGCCTGAAGGACGTTTTCCATTTACATACACGACACGTTCCTCTACCCGTTGAAGGTTAAATTTACAGTAAAAACTGTACACATGAGGAAAAACATTTTTCTAGGAAAGCTTTGTATTCTACTATCAAATTCACCATGCTGATAGCTAACTGGAGGTTATGGAGTTATGGTTCAAGTATTGAATTGCTTTTTATGTGACCAGGATTTAACACCAACACAGGCCAATAAGCTAACAACCTACAAGGAAACTAGACATCAACTCATAAACATAGTGAACTAGCCAAACTGAGGTGTGTGGAATTTATTTTGCTGCAATGCTACCAACATATATGTGCAACTTGATGGGTCACCACGAGCGCGTATTGCTCACTTTTACAGCACAGATAATCATTAGGGCTACACTCCCTCACCTGTCGCTCTCGTCTCATTCTCCTCACTGTATCTTTCATCATGATGGCAGATTCATGAACATTAACATTAGTCAATGTGAGAGAGGCCTTTAGTTGTTGTAAAAGTTACTCTGGGTTCCTTTGTGACCTCTCAGACTATTATGCATCTTGTTTTTGTTGTGATCTGTGTCAGTCAACCTCTCCTGTGGAGGGAAACAATGTTCACAATCTGTCTGACTGTTGATTTTAAACTCTTTAGAGATGGTTTTGTGACCTTTTTCCAGCCGGATTATCAACAACAACTTGTAAAGTCTTCAGAAAGCTCCTTTGTCTGTGCCATCATACACTTTGACAAACATGTGTTATGAAGATCAGACTGTGACAAATCTGATTTGTTTTTTTGTTTTTTTAACTAAACAGGGCACTGAATGATACCAGAGTCTCATTATGCTGACTGGAAACACTTATGAATAGATGGACTCTAATTTGAAATGAACTTGTAATCCTGGAAGTGAATTTACTTTTGCAACTCTCTGATATGTAATATTGGCTTATTATCATGAATAAACAAATACACAAGCATGATATTTCTGTTTTACTTGTTTGATTGGGTTCTCTTTGTCTACTTTCAGGACTTAAGTGAAAATCCACTGAGATTTTGAGTCATTTTATGCGCAAATGTAGAAAACTTTAGAGTGGGACTGGATCATGTTTAATCAGACTCACAATCCATGCACATAAATAACAGAAACATCCGGGTTTTTACTGTGACTGACACACAGAGTACTGAAGATGTCAGCGGCATCTCACCTAACACTTCCTTCCTTTTATTAAATAAAAAGGTAGTGGTGAGAGCTCAGTACTGGAGAGAAGCCAAACTAGATCTGGGACCTGAAGGACCACAACTCCCTCCAGTGGTGAAGTCAGAACAACTCACAGCCACTAACTTGGTTCCAGAGCCACAATGATTCACAACTTGAACAATAGAACAATAAAAACAATAAAAATTAAATAAAAGTCTTACCATTTTTTGTCTCAGTCTTCACACCAGTTCTCGTGCTGGTTGTTGTCGTCACCATCATCATCTTTGCATCCTCAAAGCTGCTGGAAGGTTTAACTCTGTGGAGTTTGTTAAGGCTACAAAGTGTAGTTACAATTTAGGATGTGCTCAGATTGTTTTAATATGCAGAGAGGACTGAGAGAAAGCAGCAGCCTGTGTTGAAGCAATGCCTCCATTTAATAATGTAGTACTGACACGTCGCCACTAGATGGTGGTAGATTATAATTTCAGATCATCAGGTCACATCCTCTGTGAGTTTAATCTCTCGTGGTTATAACATATACACTTTGTGGGTCCTTTACTAGATGATCCTAAAGAGGTAGCAGCAGAGGAGTTGCTGTGTTTGAGTTTGAGAACTTCAGGGACAATAGGGAATAAAAATGAATTAAAGATACAACAGGGTATCAATCTGATCGCTGTACAGTGTCATAGTTTAGGAAAAAATATAGATGTTTGGATAATTTGAGCTATTTTATTATTAATAATGAATTAAAAGTTAAATAAACAAGTAAAGTGCAGGAATCGTCTTTCTGACTTTTTAATATGTACATGAATACATCATATTTAGTTCAGTTCATCTTTTCACTATTTATGTTTGTAAAACAGAAGTTAACATAAATAAAAGCTGAAGATTTGAATGAGTCTCTGTGTTTCTGTCAAGACTGTGATCAAATCATTCTCCAAACCCATTTCCCGTCATTGAAAAGTTGAACTACAGAGCTTTGTGCAAGCTCTCACATCCCTCCTTGGTTTTTCCTGTTTGTACCATTCAAATGGTGAGAGACTCTGGTCAACACAACTGGGATTACAATAAAGCTATATATTTGAAATGAAAATAGTTTTTGGTGTGGGTGTATGTGCCCTTTGATTTAGGACCACATATCTACCACTTTGGAGGTGCAAAATGACAAAATTATTGAAACATACGGAACAAAAATATTAAATCTAAATATTAAATATTAAAAGATATGGAGTTCTGCCTCTTCTGGCAAAGAGCTGGAGAGGAAGGGGGTTGGAATAAACTGACTAAATTGAGGAAGATAGATAGACATAGATAGACAACTTTATTGATCCCTTTGGGAGGTTCCCGCAGGGAAATTGACATCTCCATCGCGTACAGCACTGTCAGACATACATGTACACAAATTATAAACCCACATACCAAACACCCAGAAAATAATGATAATAATAATAATAATAAATATTGTGACTGTACTGTACATACATGGTTGTTGAAGCATGGAAGCAGGAAAGAGATAAGAAAGGTCTGCTTCTAGAACAAGCAATAGGCCAAAACTTGTGTGTGGACGGCAGTGGTTTAAATTCACATTTACTGCTGTTTTAATTTTAGGTACTTTTCTTGAAACGCTACCATTTGTGCAGCTTTACTCAGCAAAATGATAGAACAATACTACTGATTGTATCATCGATTGTGTTCTATGCTCACCTTACCTTCAACTTTAGACTAGAAACACATATACACTTGTATAACAATGACAATTAAATGTATAACCTATGCATAATCCTTTATTTAACATCTTTATGTAACATCTTTATGGTTGGATTCACAATGTTTTCTCACCTGTTCTTCTGCCTTCACATGGTCATTGCACTGAGGATGTTACGAGCAACAAGTGATAAGGGACTGATAGAACTCACATTACCATGGAAACCACATACCAAGATTATCTGTATAAAAGCCATGTGTATAGAGGAGACAGCCAGAGGAGCTTCTCTTCTCTCCAGAGAGAAACTGTGATTAGACTCTCTGGGAATCATTGATTAAAGAAACCTTTTTGACTTTTGACCAGAGTCTCAAAGTTATTTTTTCCTCACAAAACACTTTCATTTTACATAAAAACATGTGACTCATCTATAAAATATAAAATAGAGTAGAATATAAAATGCATTAAAGGCCTCTCCACCAAAGTGTTTTCTTTCAGATATACAGTGTCGCTTCAAGGTTTTTGTGAATTTTTAGACCTGAAAGTTGACGAAGAAAACCCAAACAAACAAGAAACACAGAAATATTATACTTGTGTATATGTTTATACATAAAATAAGCCAATATTACATATCAGAGAGTTGCAAAAGTAAGTTCATTTCCAGGATTACAAGTTCATTTCAAGGCCAAATTAGACTCCACCTGTTCAGAAGTGTTCCCAGTCACTGTAATGAGACTCTGGTGTCGTTCAGTGCCCTGTTTAGTTAAAAAACAAATCAGATTTGTCACAGTCTGATCTTCACAACACATGTTTGTCAAAGTGTATTTTGGCACAGAGAAAGAAGCTTTCTGAAGACAAAAAGAGTTGTTGTTGATCATCCGGCTGGAAAAGGTCACAAAACCATCTCTAAACACTTCGAAATCAAGAAATCCACAGTCAGACAGATTGTGAACAAATGGAGGAGATTTAATACGACTGTTACCCTCCACAGGAGAGGTTGACTGACACGGATCACTACAAAAGAAAGATGCATAATAGTCTGAGAGGACACAAAGGAACCCAGAGTAACTTTTACAACAACTAAAGGCCTCTCTCACATTGGCTAATGTTAATGTTCACGGATCTGCCATGATGAGAGACACAGTGAGGAGAATGAGAAGAAGGAGGGAGTATAGTCCTATTGATTATCTGTGCTGTAAAACTGAGCAATACACGCTAGTGGTGACCCATCAAGTTGCACACATATGTTGGTAGCATTGCAGCAAAATAAATTCCACACACCTCAGTTTGGCTAGTTCACCATGTTTATGAGATGATGTCTAGTTTCCATGTAGGCTGTTAGCTTATTGGCCTGTGTTGGTGTTAAATCCTGGTCACATAAAAAGCAATTCAATACTTGAACCATAACTCCATAACCTCCAAGTTAGCTATCAGCATGGTGAATTTAATAGTAGAATACAAAGCTTTCCTAGAAAAATGTTTTTCCTCATGTGTACAGTTTCAGAGGGTCCATCTCCATCTGGGTCCATTCATGCCTTCATGTTAATTTAACCCTCAACAGGTACAGGACTGTGTCGTGTACGGAAATGAAAAATGTCCTTCACGTTGTATTGTCCGGTTCGGCTGTGTTCGTTATATCGGATGTATCCCATGGTCAGTCCGAAGGAAACTAGGACAACAGCTGCTATTATCCCCGCTATAATGTATGGGATGATGCTGTCTGCAGAGGTGGGTGAGAGGTACAGAAAAGACAAGAAAATTAAATGTTAGAATAATACAAAAGATGTAGAGTGTCTCCTGCTGTGATTGTGATGTTTTCATTTGCTGACACAAGTAGCTTAGGTCCATCTGTGTGTTGATTGAGAGAGGAAGAAATAGAACAAGTTATTTCAACACATTATCCACTGACACACACACATTGGAACATTATAGTAGAAAGTACCTCTTTACTGTCATCACAGTGATGTTTCTAGCTCTGTACTCAGTAAAGCAGCACTTCAACACTATGCATGTTACCAGTGTTAATGCCAGTTACTTCAGAAATGTTGCCTCAGACCATCGCTGTCATTCTCTCGCTGACTAAGGAGTAAAAGTCCATTTGTCTTATTGTGGTATGTAAATGTAAATGCTTCACGATATTCAACCCTTTGGTATCAATTAATTAGATAAACTGTATGTAGAGTGACTTTAAGAGGGTTCAGAGTCACAGTGAATAAAAGTCACTGAGATAAAAACAGTTAAGTGTAAAATGTTTTAGATGTTCTGTTCACTGTCATCTCTTAGAAATAAACTTAAACAACAATCATGTTGCTAGCTTAACTGATCTTGAAACAGCATTATCCAGAAAAGTTAAAGCTTGCTCACTAAGGCGTACTCCAGAGGGAAAGTGACCATAATCTGTGCTGGGGAATGTCCTTCAGTTTGTTGATGATCAGTTAGTATAAACTCTATAGCTCTATAAACAGCTGCCTTCTACAAGAGAAAGTGATTCTGGTCAGAACTATGAGAGAAAAACAAAACAGTAAAGTCTTGGACCTGCAAACCAAATAATAAATCTCTGTAAAGCTGAGGGGAAGTGGACAGATTGAATGAATGAATGAAAGGACTTCATCCATCAAAGCAAGAGAGTGAAATGATTAACAAAGGTGTTAAAGTAGTTTTTTCTTGTCAGACTCACAGTAGACTGTAGCAGTGATGTTTTCTGACTTCACCACTGGAGGGGGTTGTGGTCCTTCAGATCCCAGTTCCAGTTTGGCTTCACACCAGTACTGAGCTCCATCATCTTCGTTACTAGCATTGATGTTCAGAGTGAAGGTCTCAGTCACTGGTTTATAGTGTTCACTACTTTTAGACTGGAGTTGATCCAGTGCTGTCTCTCCTCTGTAGACGGTCACAACAAGGTCTTTAACAGGAGCTACGTTCTTCACGGTACACTGCAGCCTGTAACTACTGTGAATCTGAACTAAAGAAGAGAATAAATTCTGATCATAAATGATAAAACCTTCAATGTTAAAAGTGTTTTGGTCAAGTTTACTTACGGTAGACAGTTACATACAGATTGGTACAACACTGTTTATCATCAGTATAGTAACACGTCATAGTTGAGTCCCATTCAGTCACTCTGTCAACGGTCCACACCAACGTAGTTCCATTTTCTGTTACCACTCCCTGAGATTTTTCCAAACCAGATACGATGTCCTGGCAGGAATTATTACAAGGAACACATGTAGCAGAGGTTGGGTCTCCATACTTCACTACCAGACTGGATGGAGTGAATACAGGTTTATCTGCACAGTTGAAATCTGTAAGTTAAACAATGAAATGTATTCATATTTTTTAAGAAGAAGAATAATTTTCATAAAACAAAAAATAGGAATTTAATTCTGTGCAAGCACACTCCTTCAACAAAATATGTTTTGATTATGCAGTCTGTCATTTTGATCTCTCTCTCGTTATATATTTGATTATTGCTAATTAACCACAGAAATCAATCAATAAAGTTATAGAGCATGTGGTTTAAGGTATCAAAGGACCTTTTCAGCAAAGCATTCAATCCATATTTGGATTGTCATTAGCTTCCATGACTTAATGTGATCTACTTTCTTGGTTTGTTATATTATCTAACATATATACAGTCCATGTATGACAGTGTGCACCACAGGTGGTTTACAATAAAAGAGAAATTAAACTGGTCTTTGTGGTTAAACAAACAATATATTTAAATATTCATTCATTCATTTTCTGTAACCGCTTGTCCTGTGAAGGGTCGCAGGGTCTGCTGGAGCCTATCCCAGCTGTCATGGGGCGAGAGGCGGGCTACACCCTGGACAGGTCTCCAGTCTATCACAGGGCCAACACAGAGAGACAGACAACCATTCACACTCACACCTGCCCTCAATTTAGAATCACCAATTAACCTAACCAGCATGTCTTTGGACGGTGGGAGGAACCTGGAGTACCTGGAGAGAACCCACACAGACACAGAGAGAACATGCAAACTCCACACAGAAAGGCCCCAGTCGGCCCATGGATTAGATCCCAGAACCTTCTTGCTGTGAGGCATCAGTGCTAACCACCACGCCACTGTGCCGCCCTATTTAAATATTTCTACTAATATTTAAATAAACAAAACTTACCACAGCCGGACACATGGAGGTCCCGCTGAGAGGTCATCAAAGAAACAAACAAGACTATGGAAGAGAACAACATTATTTCCTGTTAGTTTTGTGAGTAAACAAGCAAAAAGTCTGTCAGGTGGTGATAATCGCTGGATGGAGAGGGTCTGCAACAATAAGCAGAAGTGATAAAAATAGTAAGAACCACTCCTTTTATATTTACTATAAAAAGGGGAAGTGGTAGGTGGGGCACTGGTTTCTTCAAGTATTCTGTGTGTCAGTCACAACGAAAAACCTGAAAGTGGCTCGTTTTTATGTGTGCAGGTTTGGAGTCTGATAAAACACTGTACAGTGGAACTAACCCAAAACTTCGACACCCTTTAGACTCGTTATATTTCGGCATAAAAATGACTCAAACCATCACGCAAAGAAAGTAGACAAAGAGAACCCAATCAAGCAAGTGAAACAGAAATATTATACTTGTTTTCTTCTTATGTAACCGCCTGTCCTGTGAAGGGTAGAGGGAGGCTGGAGCCTATCCCATCTGTCATCGGTCAAAAGGTCATGTCTCCAGTCTATCGCAGGCTTAACACAGAGAGACAGACAACCATTCAGACTCACACCTACAGCCAGTTTATAATCACCAATGAACTAATGAGCATGTCTTTGTATGGTGGGAAAATCAAAACAGTAAAGCCTTGGACCTGCAAACCAAATACTAAAGTTCTGTAAAGCTGAGGGGAAGTGGACAGTTAGGAAATATTACAAAGCCACGCAGACACAGGGCGAACATACAAACTCCACACAGAAAGGCCCCAGGACTGGATTCGCATCAGCGCAAACACTGTGCCACCCAATATAATACTTGTGTATTTGTTCATTAAGGAAAATGAGCCAATATTACATATCAATCTAAAGAGTTTGAAATCAACAGTCAGACAGATTGTGAACAAATGGAGGAGATTTAAGACAAGTGAACCTCCACAGGAGAGGTTGACTGACAAAGATCACTAAAAAATAAAGATGCATGATAGACTCAGAGGTCATGAAGGGTAACCAGGGTAACTTCCAAGCAACTAAAGGCCTCTCTCTCTTTGGTTGATCTTTATGAATCCACCGTCAGGATGAGGGACACTCTTGAGCCCTCACAAGTCTGTAGCACCACTGCCTGTGATATTGCCTACTATACAGTATGTGTTGTGCTTAATAATTTATTCACTTTCTTTCTCTTTGTCTCATAAAAGCAGGACGCTGTACTTTGTTTTTAGATTACCTGCTGCAGAATATAAAGTTTTGTAAAGTCACCTTTTGAAGGTATTTATCATGTTTCCTCTATCTTAAATTTATTTAATTCCCTTCCTTGAAGATGGTGGCTTGTGATTAAAATGGCAGGTCCACTTTCTTGTCCCACTCTAGCTCACATGGTGTTATTTGGACATATTAAAGCTGTCTGAGCAGGGGTACCTCCTTAAACATACTTACAATGAACTCAGTAGTCAAAGAAATCTTCCATAGATGATGGAGATGATAATCACTTAAACATTAAAAAGTTTGAAGACAATTTGGATACGCCCTGTATAAAAATAGGCTACACTTGCGATTGAGGTCACGCTGCAGTAACCATGTATCATACAGCTCTGCAGTTGGTCAGGTAACAGCGGTGAATGGCATAAAAACGTTCAGACACGGGTCAATGGCCACGACTAACGAAAGGGGAAGAGATGTGATCTCTGTGATTGGTGGCCGATGCTCTGGTTTAACTGCCAATCTCTTGGGATTTTCACCACAACTGTAGCATTTGCTCACAACGATGAACAAAACAAAAACCAACAAGCGAGTGGCAGCACTTCTGCAAACAGCATCCACCTGTTAATGAGATCAGAGGAGATTTTGAAGACTCAAACAACGACTATTTTCGAGCTCTGTGAGGAGGAGATCATGTTGTAAGATTAGAAATATGCATCATCAGCATAAAACCATGGAGCCAAAACACCTTGTGTCAACAGTCCCAGTGTAATAGTGTGGAAAATGTATTTTTGGCACACTTTTGTCTCTTTTGAGTCTATCCAAGCAGATCCATTTATGGCCACGGTCTTCACAGTCATCTCTAATCCGTGTCACAAACATTACTATTAGTTCATTGAACTTCAGCGGACCCACCAGAGGAACTGACTACAGCTGAGGTTCAATGATTCTTCTTCGAAACACACCACAAATAAATGTTCATCATCATCATGAAGGACACATTTGCACATGGAGGAAGTATCCTGTGAGGTGTGTGAAAGACAGATTCATCGTGCTAGAAAGTTAACCCTAAAGTGAAGCAGTTGCAGGGCCTGCAAGCAAACATAACTGCCCTCTTTCCAGAGAGCCCTTCCTCAAGTACGTACCAGAAGAAGTCGTATTTAAACCTCAGCTTTCAAGTCTGTTGAAGATGTAGGATTTGTTATTTGTTGTTATAAATTAGGAGTGTTTGCGGAGCAGTGGTGAAGGATGGAGATGTATTATGGCTTAAACTAACAGGAGTGGATTAACTATGATAACTAATCTGATCAAACTTCTCTAAAAGATATTAATGGGGAGTTTCAAAGTTAACTAGATGATGGTAAGCGATCATACAGGGGTCCATGCCATGGCGAAGCTGTCCCCGAACGGGACACAGAGGCATAAGCGGATCGGACATGGCCTGAGAGGAGGCAAAGTGTCTGTGGAGGAATCCTTCAGCTGACAAGTGATTGAGAGTCAGGTGGGTCGGAAGCAACGAAATTTGGTGGGCTTGTATGTAGTCTTCCAAAGATGCCATCGCCTCAGTCTGCCACTAGAGGGAGTCATACGCTAAAGCAGGTGGGAAAAGACTTGACAAGAGGAGGAGACGTGTGACTAGGGGAAAGCTGGGTCTGCCAACTGAGTAGGACAAAGGACTCAAATATTCACACGTCACCAATAGCGCCCCCTATAGAGCGTATTGCACAAAACCTGGTGGGCTTGTAAGGAGTCATCCACAGATTATTATTGTCTTTCAAGCAGTTTACTGTGGTGATTTGTGAGATATAAACATGCAGTTGTTGTAGCGCCCCCACAGCCCCACAGAAACTCAGCACGATTGTACTCAAGCATATTATGACAGTTGCTAAGTTTCATAAGCATTGGGTGAATAGTTCAAAAGTTATAGGCCTTAAAGTCATATGAAATGTTTGTGTCACCTGTAGCGCCCCCTGTAGATGTAATGTCACGCAGCTCGATGGACGTCTACACAATATCTTACAGATTGTGTATGCCAGTTTTCATGAAGTTAGCTATTGCAGTTTTTGAGATATTGAAATGTTGGTTTTGTAGCGCCCCCGAGAGACCAAGGGTTGGGGTACTTGTACAGAATCATATTATCAGTGATATAAAGTTTGAATAAGTTTGGGTATATACTTCACAAAAAATTAGCTTTGGAGTTATACTGTTGCACGGCATAAAAATTGAGCAGCCATTAACTTTGAAATTAATAACCCTGCTAAAGTTCTTTGGAAAACTTTTCATTATCTTTGTCCTTAAATGATATATGCCAAGTTTGGTGAGAACTGGAAGAACTGGATGAGTTTATTTTGCTTTGAGGTGCAATTTTTTCAAAATTGCGGAAAACAATGTCAGGCGGAAATGGGTGTGGCCTCGTCAGTTAGAACCAGGTTTATGTAAGAAATCAGAGGGAGAAAGAATTTTGTTTCCAGGGCACACGGTTGTCAAGATATGAGCCAAAACGTAAATTGGCTTATTATAGCACCACCTAGCTTTAGGTATGTATTGACACCTTGGCAAAGTGAAATGCTAGGACTTCTACCAAGTTACCAGGTTTGATGCCTTTCGCCCGTGCAGTTTGTCCTGGGCAGACACTTTTAGCTAAGCAGAATAAGATTAATCATAAGAATCGAAATTGCAACAAAATGAATAGGGATTGTAAAATAGCTCGTCTCAAACTGTATTAAGTGTTGTTGCTGGGTACCAGGGAAGTTGTTATCACTACAGTTTTGCCATCAGGCACAATGAGACACTGTAAGATCTGGTTTATCTGGGTTTATTTCTGGTGAGGATGGCAGGCAATTGATGCTGGTTTCATCTAAAGAAAAAATAGGTAACACTGTAATAAAACTAAACTCACATTTTACTCAGACAAACAATTGCAGCAAGGAGAGAGCCCAGGGCTCATTCAGTGCCCTGTTTAGTTAAAAAACAAATCAGGATTGTTACAGTCTGATCTTCACAATACATGTTTGTCAAAGTGTATGATGGCACAGACAAAGGAGCTTTCTGAAGACTTTAGAAAAACAGTTGTTGTTGATCATCCGGCTGGAAAAAGGTCACAAAACCATCTCTAAAGAGTTTGAAATCAAGAAATCAACAGTCAGAAAGATTGTGAACAAATGGAGGAGATTTAATACGACTGTTATCCTCCACAGGAGAGGTTGACTGACACAGATCACTACAAAAACAAGATGCATAATAGTCTGAGAGGTCACAAAGGAACCCAGAGTAACTTTTACAACAACTAAAGGCCTCTCTCACATTGACTAATGTTAATGTTCATGAACCCATGATGAGAGACACAGTGAGGAGAATGAGAAGAGAGAAAAAGATGAATGTGAGAGGGGAGGGAGTATAGTCCTTTTCATTATCTGTGCTGTAAAACTGAGCAATACGCACTAGTGGTGACCCATCAAGTTGCACACATGTGCTGGTAGCATTGCAGCAAAATAAATTCCACACACCTCAGTTTGGCTGGTTCACCATGTTTATGAGTTGATGTCGAGTTTCCTTGTAGGCTGTTAGTTTATTGGCCTGTGTTGGTGTTAAGCCCTGGTCACATAAAAAGCGATTCGACACTTGAATCATAACTCCATAACCTCCAAGTTAGCTATCAGCATGGTGAATTTGATAGTAGAATATAAAGCTTTCCGAGAAAAATGTTTTTCCTCATGTGTACAGTTTCAGAGGTTCCATCAGCATTTCATGCCTTCGTGTAATTTTAACCTTCAACAGGTACAGGAATGTGTTGTGTATGTAATTTGAAAACGGCCCTCAGGTTGTATTGTCCAGTTCGGTTGTGTTCTTTATATTGGATGTATCCTGTGATCAAGGTAATCAGGACAACAGCTGCTATTATCCACACTATAATGTATGGGATGATGTTGGCTGCAGAGGTGGGTGAGAGGTCTGGTTAAAGAAAAAGAAAAGAGAACATTAAACATCAGATTAATACAAAATGAAACAGTCACAATGAACTTCCTTCCTGGTTTTACATGAATTATTATTAATTCTCAACTGCTGTAACAATACTGGAAGCAACATTGTGGTTGCTCAGTTTTCAGTAACAATTATAACCTTTGATAACTAGAAATGAAAACACTCACCTTGGACGATCACGTAATAATTCACAGTGACAGTCTCCACTTCGTTACTGACGGTACAAACATAATTCCCTCCTTGATCAGATCTCACAGACTGGATGGTAAATACACTGTCGTTGGAGGAGGAGTTATCTCTTCCTGCTGGGAGCTTCCAGGAGTATGAGGGTCTGGGGTTTCCTTCAGTAGAGCAGTTCAGACGTAGAGTGTCTCCTACTGTGATTTTGATGTTTTCATTTGCTGACACAAGTAGCTTAGGTCCATCTGTGTGTTGATTGAGAGAGGAAGAAATAGAACAAGTTATTTAAACACATTATCCACTGACACACACACATTGGAACATTATAGTAGAAAGTACCTCATTACTGTCATCACAGTGATGTTTCTAACTCTGTACTCAGTAAAGCAGCACGTCAACATTATGCATGTTACCAGTTTTAATGCCAGCTACTTCAGAAATGTTGCCTCAGACCATCGTTGTCATTCTCTCACTGACTTATTCATTCATTCATCTTCTGTAACCACTTGTTCCTATGAAGGGTCGTGGGGTCTGCTGTAGCCTATCCCAGCTGTCATCGGGCAAGAGATGGGGTACACCCTGGACAGGTCTCCAATCTATTGCAGGGCTAACACAGAGAGACAGACAACCGTTTGTGTTTGGAACACTCACACCTAGGGCCAATTTTGAATCACCAATTAACCTAACAAGCATGTCTTGGTGGGAGGAAGCCAGAGTACCCGGAGAGAACCCATGCAGACCCAGGGAGCACATGCAAACTCCACACAGAAAGGCCCAGTTGGCCCATGGATTTCAACCCGGGACCTTCTCGCTGTAAGGCCTCAGTGCTAACCACCAGGCCACTGTGCCCTGACATAAAAACAGTTAAGTGTAAAATGTTTCAGATGTTCTGTTCACTGTCATCTCTGAGTAATAAATTTAAACAACAATCATGTTGCTAACTTAACTAACTGATCTTGAACCAACATTAGCCAGAAAAGTCAAAGCTTGCTCACTAAGGCGTCCTCCAGAGGGAAAGTGACCATAACCTGTGCTGGGGAATGTCCTTCAGTTTGTTGATGATCAGTTAGTATAAACTCTATAGCTCTATAAACAGCTGCCTTCTGCAACAGAAAGTGATTCTGGTCAGAACTATGAGAGAAAACCAAAACAGTAAAGTCTTGGACATGCAAACCAAATAATAAATCTCTGTAAAGCTGAGGGGAAGTGGACAGTTAGGAGATATATGTATGTGTGTTTGTCACTATAAGGTCCCAGGTTAGGAACAGCTTGATGAATGAATGAAACCAAACATTAAAGTACTATACAATGTTAACTGTTGATGAAATGTATTCATATTTTTTAAGAAGAATGAGAATTTTCATGAAACAAAAATAATTATTTAATTCTGTGCATGCACACTCCTTCAACAAAATACATTTTGATTATGCAGTCTGTCATTGTGATCTCTCTCTCGTTATATATTCTATTATTGATAATTAATCACAAAAAATCAGGTGGCACAGTGGCGAGGTGGTTAGCACTGATGCCTCACAGCAAGAAGGTCACTGGTTCGAATCCATGGGCTGGCTGGCCTTTCTGTGTGGAGTTTGCATGTTCTCCCTGTGTCTGCATGGGCTCTCTCAGGGTACTCCGGCTTCCTGCCACCGTCCAAAGACATGCTCATTAGGTTAATTGGTGATTCTAAATTGGCCGTAGGTGTGAGTGTGAATGGTTGTCTGTCTCTGTGTTAGCCCTGCGATGGACTGGCGACCTGTCCAGGGTGTAACCCTGCCTCTCGCCCGATGACAGCTGGGATAGGCTCCAGCAGAACCCCTCAACCCTTAACAGGAATAACCGGGTATAGAAAATGAATGAATGAATCACAGAAATCAATCAATAAAGTTACAGAGCATGTAGTTTAAGCATGTAGCATTCAAACCATATTTGGATTGTCATTAGCTTTCATGGCTTAATGTGATCAAGTACGTTTGGCTAGTTCACCATGTTTATGAGTTGATGTCTAGTTTCCTTGTAGGCTGTTAGCTTATTGGCTTGTGTTCATGTCAAGACCTGGTCACATAAAAAGCGATTCGACACTTGAACCATAACTCCATGACCTCCAAGTTAGCTATCAGCATGGTGAATTTGATAGTAGAATACAAAGCTTTCCTAGAAACCAGTTTTTCCTCAACAGCTGCTATTATCACCGCTATAATGTTTGGGTGGAAGTTGTCTGAAGAGGCGGGTAAGAGGTATGGTTAAAGAAAAAAAGAAAAGAGAACATTATACATCGGATTTATACATAATGAAACCGTCATAATGAACTTCCTTCCTGGTTTTACATGAATCATTATTAATTCTCAACTGCTGTAGCAATACTGGAAGCAACATTGTGGTTGCTCAGTTTTCAGTAACAATCATAACCTTTGATAACTAGAAATAAAAACACTCACCTTGGACGTCCACGTTAAAATTCACAGTGACAGTCTCCACTTCGTTGCTGACGGTACAAACATAATTCCCTCCTTGATCAGATCTCACAGACTGGATGGTGAGAATGCTGTCATTGAAGGAGGAGTTATCTCTTCCTGCTGGGAGCTTCCAGGAGTATGAGGGTCTGGGGTTTCCTTCAGTTGAGCAGTTCAGAAGTAGAGTGTCTCCTACTGTGATTGTGATGTTTTCATTTGCTGACACAAGTAGCTTAGGTCCATCTGTGTGTTGATTGAGAGAAGAAGAAATAGAACAAGTTATTTCAACACATTATCCACTGACACACACACGTTGGAACATTATAGTAGAAAGTATCTCATTACTGTCATCACAGTGATGTTTCTAACTCTGTACTCAGTAAAGCAGCACGTCAACACTATGCATGTTACCAGTTTTAATGCCAGCTACTTCAGAAATGTTGACTCAGACCATCGCTGACATTCTCTCACTGACTACGGAGTGAAAGTCCATTTGTAAGTCTTATTGTGGTATGTAAATGTAAATGCTTCACAATATTCAACCTTTTGGTAAAATTAATTGGGGGACCCTGATATACGTAGAGTGACTTTAAGAGGGTTCAGAGTCCCAGTGAATAAAAGTCATTGAGATAAAAACAGTTAAGTGTAAAATGTTTTAGATGTTCTGTTCACTGTCTCTTAGAAATAAACTTAAACAACAATCATGTTGCTAACTTAGCTAACTGATCTTGAACCAACATTAGCCAGAAAAGTTAAAGCTTGATCACTAAGGCGTCATCCAGAGGGAAAGTGACCATAACCTGAGCTGGAGAATGTCCTTCAGTTTGTTGATGATCAGTTAGTATAAACTCTATAGCTCTATAAACAGCTGTCTTCTGCAACAGAAAGTGATTCTGGTCAGAACTATGAGAGAAAACCAAAACAGTAAAGTCTTGGACCTGCAAACCAAAGAATAAATCTCTGTAAAGCTGAGGAGAAGTGGACAGTTAGGAAATATATGTATGTGTGTTTGTCACTATAAGGTCCCAGGTTAGGAACAGCTTCAATGAATAAATGAAAGGACTTCATCCATCAAAGCAAGTGGAGTGAAATGATTAACAAAGGTGTTAAAGTAGTTTTTTCTTGTCAGACTCACAGTAGACTGTAGCAGTGATGTTTTCTGACTTCACCACTGGAGGGGGTTGTGGTCCTTCAGGTCCCAGTTCTAGTTTGGCTTCACACCAGTACTGAGCTCCATCATGTTCTTTACTAGCAGTGATGTTCAGAGTGAAGGTCTCAGTCACTGGTTTATAGCGTTCACTACTTATAGACTGGGGTTGATCCAGTGCTGTCTCTCCTCTGTAGAAGGTCACAACAAGGTCTTTAACAGGAGCTACGTTCTTCACGGTACACTGCAGCTGGTACTGATGACCCTCAATCACCGGTCCAGTGTGATCTACAAAGCTGATGGACACATGTTCTGGAGGCTCTGAGGAGACAAGGACGAAGACAAAGATGTAGAGAGACACACAAAGCAAACTAGAGACTATAAATCCCTGTAACTACTGTGAATCTGAACTAAAGGAGAGAATACATTCTGATTATAAATGATAAAACCATCAATGTTAAAAGTGTTTTGATCAAGTTTACTTACGGTAGACAGTTACAGGCAGGTAGGTACAACACTGTTTATCATCAGTGTTGTAATAACACGTGATAGTTGAGTCCCATTCAGTCACTCTGTCAACGGTCCACACAAATGTATTTCCATTTTCTGTTATCACTCCCTGAGATTTTTCCAAACCAGATACGATGTCTTGGCAGGAATTATGACAAGGAACACATGTAGCAGAGGCTGGGTCTCCATACTTCACTACCAGACTGGATGGAGTGAATACAGGTTTATCTGTACAGTTTTGATCTGTAAGATAAACAATAACTGCTGTGAAACATCTTCACACACAATGTCCTTCATGAATGAAACCAAACATTAAAGTACTATATATACTGTTAACTGTTGATGAAATGTATTCATATTTTTTTAAGCAGAATAATAGTTTTAATTTAAAAAATAATTGAATTCTATACAAGCACACTCCTTTAACAAAATATGTTCTGATTATGCAGTCTGTCATTTTGATCTCTCTCATTATATATTCTATTATTGCTAATTAACCACAGAAATCAATCAATAAAGTTATAGAGCATGTAGTTTAAGGTATCTCTGGACCTTTTCAGCAAAGCTTTCAAACCATATTAGTGTTGTCATTAGCTTCCATGACTTAATGTGATCTACTTTCTTGGTTTGTTATATTATCTTACATATATACAGTCCATGGATGACAGTGTACACCACAGGTGGATTACAATCAAGGCCAAACAAAGAAAAATTAAACTGTTTTTTTTTTTTTGTGGTTAAACAAACAATATATTTAAATACTTCTTCTAATAATTAAATAAATAAAACTTACCACAGCCGGACACATGGAGGTCACGCTGAAAGGTCATCAAAGAAACAAACAAGACTGTGGAAGAGAACAACATTATGTCCTTTTGTGGGTAAACAAGCAAACAGTCTGTCTGGTGGTGATAATCGCTGGATGGAGAGGGTCTCGAACAATAAGTTGAAGTGATAAAAATAGTAAGAAAGACTCCTTTTATATTTACTAAAAGAAGGGGAAGTGGTAGGTGGGGCACTGCTTTCTTTAAGTATTCTGTGTGTCAGTCACAGCAAAAACCTCAAAGTGGCTTGTTTTTATGTGTGCAGGTTTGGAGTCTGATAAAACGGCGTACAGTGCAACCAACCCAAATTTTCTGCACCCTTCAGACTTTATATTTTGGCATAAAAATCACTCAAAACATCACATAATTTCTGAAAGTAGACAAAGAAAACCCAGTCAAGCAAGTGAAACAGAAATATTATACTTGGCTTCTTCTTCTGTAACTGCCTGTCCTGTGAAGGGTCGCGGGAGGCTGGAGCCTATCCCAGCTGTCATCAGGTGAGAGTTCAGGTCACCAGTCTATCCCAGGGCCACATATATACGAACCCATGCAGACACAGGGCGAACATACAAACTCCACACAGAAAGGCCCCCAGGACTGGATTCGCATCAGCGCAAACACTGTGCCACCCAATATAATACTTGTGTATTATATTTCATTAAGGAAAATGAGCCAATATTACATATCTATCAAAACCGTCTCTAAAGAGTTTAAAATCAACAGTCAGACAGATTGTGAACAAATGGAGGAGATTTAAGACGACTGTTACCCTCCACAGGAGAGGTCGACCAGCAACGATCAAAAGAAAGACACATGATAGACTCAGAGGTCATGAAGGGTAACCAGGGTAACTTCCAAGCAACTAAAGGCCTCTCTCTCTTTGGTTGTTGTTTATGAATCCACCGTCGGGATTAGGGACACCCTTGAGCCCTCACAAGTCTGTAGTACCACTACCAGAAATTAGAGCCATAACCTTTCATTTAGAAACTTGTCTTGCATAAGGTTTCATGAAATGCTGTTTTTATCTGGGAGACAGTGATCATCAATCCTTCACATTTAAAGTTTTTATCCAATGAATTCATGCTTTTGACTTTGGGGTTGTTTGTTTACTGTACTTGTCCTGAAAACAAGGCAACACTCGCCTGGTGTGGTTATTTGAGAAACTGACTGTCTCTGTTTTCCTGTATATTAAAACACAGAACAACATAGTTGCGGTTCATACAGCTCTACAGTTGGTCAGGTAACAGCGGTGGAAGGCATAGAAACGTTCAGACACAGGTCAATGGTCACCGCTAACGAATGGGGAAGAAATGTGATCTCTGTGATTGGTAGTGGCCGATCTCTTGGGATTTTCACCACAACTGTAGCATTTGCTCACAACGATGAACAAAACAAAAACCAACACTTCTGCAAACAGAATCTGCCTGTTAATGAGACCAGAGGAGATTTTGCAGACTCAAACGACGACTATTTTCGAGCTCTGTGAGGAGGAGATCATGTTGTAAGATTAGAAATATGCATCAGAATAAAGCCATGGAGCCAAAATGCCTTGTGTCAACAGTCCCAGTGTAATAGTGTGGAAAATGTATTTTTGGCACACTTTTGGCTCCTTCGAGTCTATCCAAGTACCGATGCAGATCCATTTATGGCCACGGTCTTCACAGTCGTCTCTAATCCGTGTCACAAACATTACGATTAGTTCATTGAACTTCAGCGGACCCACCAGAGGAACTGACTACAGCTGAGGTTCAATGATTCTTCTTAGAAATACACCACAAATAAATGTTCATCATCATCATCAAGGACACATTTGCACATGGAGGAAGTATCCTGTGAGGTTTTTGAAAGACAGATTGATCACGCTAGAAAGTTAACCCTAAAGTGACGTAGTTGCAGGATCTGCAAGCAAACATAATCACCCTTTTTCCAGAAAGCTGTACGTACCAGAAGTCGTATTTAAACCTCAGCTTTCAGGCCCGTTAAAGAACGTTTAGTGACATTTGACTTGACTCCATCTGCCTCCAAACTCACTAGATCCCAAACTAATCAATTTACCATATGAACGTTTTAAATTCGCAGACATACAAGGTCAACTGAGGCCAAGCTCTAAAATAAACCAGGATACAAAGTGAAAAAGCAGTCGGTCAACATTATGACCATGTCAGTGTGTCCAGCAGAGGGCTCCAAAGTTTACCCTGGACAGGTCTCCAGTCTATCGCAGGGCTAACACAGAGAGAGACAGACAACCATTCACACTTACACGCACAGGGCCAATTTAGAATCACCAGTTAACCTAATCAGCATGTCTTTGGACAGTGGGAGGAAGCCGGAGTACCCGGAGAGAAGCCACGCTGACACAGGGAGAACATGCAAACTCCACACAGAAAGGCCCAGTAAACCCATGGATTCAAACCCGGGACCTTCTCGCTGTGAGGGGACGAGACCAAATACTCTCTGATACTTCATCACCTTATTCATTGGGTTGGAGTGTAGATTGCAGGCTGACATGTGAGACCATATTCTGTCTGCATTGACACTAATAGAAGACAAATGTGACTTAGAAAAAGCAGCTGTGACAAAATTATCAGATGATGTTAGTTCAGCATTTATTCCGATGTTCAGTTTGCGTTCCATCTGAATAAGCAGAAACCAATTAATCACAGTGATCAGGTGCCGTTGTGCACAGATTCCTCCACCCAGTGTCGTCTAGTTAAAGAAAGAAATTATTCTAGTTTGAGTTAAATTCAGTAACGAGACATTGAGAACCAGCAGCAGGTGTTTGCCAATCGTAAACTTTGACCTTAGAGAGAGGTTTGGCTAGTTTTCTTCCAACATAATGTCACTGTATTAACCCGATCTGAGCAAACCTATGACCCAGTTGATTCAGAAATGTGAAGTTTCGTATCAGCCAGTGAAGGACATCCATCGCTCTGAAAATCAGTCTATGATCAGGGTCAGGTGAGTTTCAATAAAAATATCCTCAAAAACACACACACAAAAAAAGACTATCTCTCTGTTGTTGAGTTTAATTGTTACACAGCGAAGAATACCATCAACGCAATATGTCCATGTGACACTACTTGGACCAAAGTTCATCCAGGGCTACAGCGATAAATGCAGACAAGGAGGAGATGTCCCTGTCGCTAGAATAACATCTTCTCGCTGCTGCTCTCTGGTTCCTCTGGGAGTCCTTCAGTCCATCGGCAGGTTCAGTTTTCAGCCCTGCAGCTTCGCCTGCTCTTCCTCAGCGCTCTGAGCTGGCATGGCTCTCAGCCATTCCTGGTAGTAACCACGGAAACCATCTATGTGGACGAGGTAGTTGTTTCGGGACTTGAACTGCGATTGAGAGGACAGGGGAGGAAGGGACGAGCAGAGTGAAAGAAACAGCGTTAAAAATATGAATCCTGCTATGAACTGATAAAAGTTGGATCTTGGAGTGGGACAAACGCAGTTGCTAAGTTAAGTAACTGATATTGTTAACATAGCAACAATGCAGGTTTGTAAATGAGAGGGGACAGAGCTCTGATCACCAGCTCCCAGTACACCACATACATATAACTACTATTGTGTTTAATTTTTTTTCATTGTCTTGTGTGCAACAGCATCCTAAATACTATATGTTGCCAGAACACTGCAAATTTCCCCACTATGGGACATATTAGAGGATTATTTTATCTTCATTCACTTGTAACCTGCTTTCTTTCTCTTCAGCTGATAGGATGAGGTTCTGATGCTGGAGTACAGTGTCGTTTAGACATGAGCTGCTCATTAAAACCAAACACTTCTACTTCAGTCTCACAAAACCTTTTCCCCAATAGTCTTCTGGCTTGCCCACGTGATGTTAAAGGGGAATTACCGTTTTTTTACAACCTGGACCTTATTTCTGGCATAAAATACGATTGTTTACTCACCCATATAACTTTGGTGTCATTTAGAGTCCTTCGGAAGATATTAAGCTCCAGTGGAGCGCAACGTATATCCATATAATGGGAGTGACTGGGGCACCGAAACACAGCCTCTAAATAACGCATTATCTGCCATGAAACTCGTTAATTTCACCAATTTTTTGTTATGATACGCTAGTGATATTCCCTGTTGAGTCCGGAGTTAAATGTTATCATCATCCAACTTTGTTTATGATGGACGTCCTTACCGTTTTGAGCCAGAGTATACAGATGAGGAGCTCGTTGAAAGGAGGATGCGGAGGCAGAGAGAGGAACAGCTGGCCAAAGTACAACAAACCGCTGCAAATAGATAACAGGTAACTCCGGACTCAACGGGGAATAGCACTAGAGTATCATAACAAAATTTTGGTGAAATGAACGAGTTTCGTGGCAGATAATGCGTAATTTAGAGGCTGCGTTTCGGTGCCCCAGTCACTCCCACTATATGGATATACGTGGATCTATATCTTCCGAACGACTCCAAATGACACCAAAGTTATATGGGTGAGTAAACGATCGTATTTTATGCCAGAAATAAGGTCTCATTTGTTTGATTGGGTGTCTTTTGTGTACTTTCAGGGCATAGTGTGAAAATCTTCTGATGTTTTGAGTCATTTTACGCAGAATTTCAACATTTGCGTGACGCTGTATGGTCAGGTGTGTATTAACTGGTCTGAAACTCCTGTGCCCTCATGTACTGTACCTATGCTCACCTGGTTATAGCTGGGAGGATATTGTGCAGCAAACTCCAACTGTCTGATGATGACCTCATTAGGCGCCACCCCAGTGTCCTTCATGCTTTTCAGGAGCGTTTTCAGGTAAACGTAATCCATTCTACGAGTAGCTCGGCCAATTAGGGCAGAGAATATATGAACGTTGGGCTTCAGTCCGGCCTCCTGGAAAAACACACAATTCAGGGATGAGTTTCTGTCCTGAATAGAAATAACATAAAAGCCAGTTCAACATTTATTCAGACGTTCTGGATGCGTCTCATCACCTCAACGTCTTTCAGCAGCTGTAGACCGTCCTTCTGTCTCTCACATGCTAACGCAAGGCACCCAAACGTCTGTACATCAACATTTAGGCGTCGCTGTCGCATCACACTCAACACAGCCTGAAAAGAGAGAGTAGATGGGGATGCTGCTTCATATTTTGTGGTGAAGACAGAAAAATGGCCACAATCAACCAACACTACCTGCATAGATACTGAAAAAAAAGAGAGAGTGTTCTTGTGAGTACCTTCGCCCCCTCCAGGTCACTGGCTCTCGCTGTTCTGCGAATCACAGAGTTGAAGAACGCCACATCGACCTTCACCCGATGCTGTTTGGCGACCCTTAACAACAGCTGCAGGGACTCGTAGCCCGGCTCCATCGTGTCGGCTAGCAGCGTCAGAGTTCTGAGGTCTGGACTGAGTCCGTTGGCGGCCATCTTCTCCAAGACACCTTCAGCTCCACCGATGAGGGCGAGGCGATCAGACGGCCCATCTACAGCACAGAGGGAGATCACAGCACTTCTTTTCCCCTCAAAAATGTCCAGTAAGTTAGGAACTGTGGAACCAGCTCCTACGTCAACAGGTTGTGGGAGGTCTCCATTTTGTGTGACTGGTACCAGTTGGGTTGAGTGTTGTTCCCCGCTGTTGGACTCTTCCTCACTGCGTCTTCCTTCCTGCTCGTGGTCAATGTGTGGATCAGGCTGGAGAAACAGCTGTCTCTCCAGGACATCAATGTCCATCACACCTGGATTCCTGGACTCTGATGCATCTCGGCTCTTTTTCTGATGCTCGCAGTCAGTCCTCAGCAGAACGCCAGCAGCTAAGGCCAAATCACCAATCCCGCAGTCCCTGGCGGTTCTCAAGAGCAGGTTATAGTTCTGTGAGTCCGGATGAATACCTGACTGCAGCATCTGACGCCACACCTGAGATGAACAAGTAAGGCTCTGTTAGAGTTAGTTTTTACACTGTTTAACACTGCTTTTGGCCCACGGGCCTTATGTTTGACACCTGTGGTCTAAATCACATCCCTACCTGCAAAGCCAGTCTGAATCCCGTTTCTTTGTCCTTCAAGCAGCCCATCAGCAGGTAGTGAAACGTCTCCTGAGTTACAGGGTGTCCTTTCTGCAGCATCTCCTACAAACGTACACAAACTGCTGATTAGACACGACAACCTTCGGTGAACCGACCGCTCTTAAACACACACATGCAGCATGTACTGAAGATCAGCGTCGCACCCTGAACGTGTGAATACAAGCTTGGAGGTGGTTGGTGACGGCGTGGGTCTTGAGGAGGGCGTGGTATGTGATGGTGCTGAGAGGGTAGTTCTTGCGTTGGAGTTCTTGCTCCAACTTAAGAGCATGCTGAAGGCCGCCTTGTTTCAAAGGGGACTCGGCACAGGCGTTGAACAGCGCAGTGTAGGTCGCATCTGTGGGCTGCAGAGCTCGCTTCTTCATCTGGAGGAGACACATAAATAATCACAGAGAAGGTTTGTGATTGTGTATTAGGATCTGTCACAGATATAGATCTGGAAAAGACTTACATGGGACTTTCAAAGTATGTGCTGTAAGCGAGAAGCAGAGCATGTAACTCAGCAAATAGGTAGGAACCTCCTATTGGATAATTACTGCATGGGTGATTATCTTTCAGCTGGCAACAAGTTATTTAACCCGAAAATGATGCAATGAGTAGCTTCTCATTTCTTAAACAACCATGTCTAAAGACACATCCTGTGGTCGTGGAAAAGATGTTAGTCTGTTTGAGAAGGGTCAAATCATTGGCATGCATCAAGCAGAGAAAACATCTAAGGAGGTTGTAGAAACTACTAAAACTGGGTTAAGAACTGTCCAACGCATTATTAAACACTGGAAGGATAGTGGAGAACCATCGCATCAGGGTAAGAAGGGAGGCAGATGAAGTGATGCACACATCATGCCTAGTGTCTACTGTACAAGCCTGTGGGGGCAGTGCTATGATCTGGGGTTGCTGCAGTTGCTCAGGTCTCGGTTCAGCAACATTATGTTGCCCAAAGAATGAGGTCAGCTGACTACCTGAATACACTGAATGACCAGGTTATTCCATCAATGGATTTTTTTCTTCCCTGATGTTCACGGGAATATTCCAAGATGACAATGCCAGGATTCATGGGGCTCAGATTGTGAAAAGGTGGTTCAGGGAGCATGAGACATCATTTTCACACATGGATTGGCCACCACAGAGTCCAGACCTTAACCCCATTGAGAATCTTTGGGATGTGCTGGAGAAGGCTTTGTGCAGTGGTCAGACTCTCCCATCATCAATACAAGATCTTGGTGAAAGATTAATGCAACACTGGATGGAAATGAATCTGGTGACGTTGAAGAAGCTTATCGAAACAATACCACAGAGAATGTTTGCTGTAATCAAAGCTAGAGGCGGTGCAACAATGAAATATTACGAGTGTGTGACCTTTTTTTATTTGGTGGCCAGACAGTGTATTACTCAATTAGTTGATTGCAGTGGTTCCCGACCACTTAGACTTGGTACTCTTTAAAATGAAGGCTTATGGCCTTAGATGCACCGAGCGTCTGTAATTAATTCGTCAAAGTTAATTCGTTAATTTAGTGTGGAGAGGGTAGCTCGTATTTTGGCTCGAGAGAACCTGTGTCCTCTACTCCAGAAATGTGCATCTAACACCACAAACTCATTAACCCTCTCTGTAGTATTTTTCTCTTTGACGCTGTCTCCAAGAAAGTTTTCTCTTTTTTTTTCATTGTTGTTGTTTTGTTACGGCCTTTGCCTGAGTCTACTCCATGTATTACTCCATATTGGTGAATTAAGTTGATAGTACTGGATGATGATCTCCCCAACATTGCACAATTTACAAACTGCTTTCTGACTGGATTCATTTTCCAGAGGAAGGTTCTTCCACACAGCAGACATGTTTGGTCATTTTTGTTCTTCTTCTTCTTCTTCTTTGGTTTTCTGTCAGCTGTGACGCTAGCCAACAGCCGTTAAAACAGAAGACGAAGGAGATGTTTTGTCGCTACAGGGATGTGTTTTTTTTTTTTTGGCTTGGCTGAAATTAAACTTGTCTTTTGAAAAGTGCCATAGATATAAAGATTATTATCATTATTACTTAAATGATAAATATTTAGAGGCCTAACGGGATCACGCGCATCCCGTATTTCACAAGAATAACGCAAAACAAATGTAAATATATTTTGTGCATCACACAAATGTATATATGGGTGTTGCACTAGTTTGTGGGGTGAATTGTCCGGAGTTATACTAGAAGTGTTTTCTAATATTAAGTCTTTTCTCGTTGACATTAAATGTAGAGGACAGAATATGCAGCACAGACTCCGAAATGAACTTCAAATTTCAATAGTATACTTTCCCTAAAAGTACGATTCTATTGTAAAGATATTTGAAGCATATAAATAAAATATCCTACATCATTGTAGAGTTTGAAGGCCTTTTTCAGCTGTCCCGCTCGACCACAGCCTCCTATCAGGACAGTGTAGTTGAACTCCTCTGGCTGCAGCCTCTCTCCCTGCAGCATGTCCCTGGAGAACAGGTCCAAAGCCTCCTGCAGCTGTGAGAGGACAAACACGTTAATAAAATAAAATAAATACAGAAGAAAGGCAAGAAAACAGCTCAGCAGGACTGACCTTTTTCTCTTTAATCAGCCTCTTGCATTGTAAGAAGTACCAGTACGGTGTGTTCGTCCTGCTCAGCCTCCTGCGGGGTTTGTCCAGGTGTCCCTCAGCGGTGTCGTTTTCCGGGTACCTCAGGTCCTGGATGCCCGGGCTGCTTTTCCTGAACGACCTCCTGGAGGAAATGTCGGCGGACAGCGAGCCGAAGTCCTCCGTGTCAGCTGCGACTGAGGGGGAGTCCAGGGTGTCCGCGTCCCCTCGGGAGGACGCCGACAGAGACACGGACCTGGGAGTAAGTCCCGTGGGCAGCTGCCAAGGAGCCGGTGTGAAGAGTCCGCAGGGCCGGGGTTCAGACAAATCCGGTCCCCGCGTCAGAGTCACTGTTTTCGGTGACTTCTTAACCGTTGTCAAGGTGGACAGCCTGGCAACGGGGGCCGATATTTTTCTACCGGTCCGCACACACGAACAGGCGACGGACGTCAACATATTTAGCAATTTAACCTTGATAATTTCTTAAACAAACTGTCAGCAAACTTCAAGGTGTATCAAACTCACACGGCTACCTGGAAGGTAAAACTTTCGCAGCTCCTCCTAGCATGTTGAGCACAACCACGATGCTTCAATGACACAAGCTAGTCCAGACCTGAATAATAGATATCAGACCATAATGATCAAGCTCGATTTTTCGGATCCTTTTCGATTATTTAAGACATGTATCCGCACAATTATCTAAATTTAAAGATTTATATTTACTACTGGTATGAATAAACAATTAAAATGCTTTTTTTCTACAAAAAATAGAACGTCACACACTGATCGATCATATCGTGGATAGATTAGTGGGCCTGTGCCGTTGACTCCAATTGATATTGATGATGGGGACCGTGAAACAGAGGATAAAAGAGACTCTGAGTCTTATTTATTTTTTTTTTTTAATAACTTCCAGCTGCAGTACAAGTGGTGATGGTGCCACGGATCCTTTGCCAACATCAAATGTAAATCTACAAGCCGTTTGAATGGTTTGAATTCGCAGACATATATGAGGTCAACTGAGGTCACGCTGTAAATAAACCGGGATACTGAGTGAGAAAGCAGTGTCCAGCAGAGGGCTTCAAAGTTTAAATATGAAGGTCAACTTTCAAAATGAGGACATGGATGAGTCTGTGTGAAAAATTCCAAAAAATAAACAGTTGACAGTTGCTATGGAAACGACCTAAATGTGATCGGCGTGCTCTTTGGTGGCGTCACCGTGGTGTCATCACGTCGTATGTCCACGGAGGAACCGAGGTTTTAAATAGAGGTCCTCTGACAGTCATCTGACAGAATCCAGCATCCTAATAGATGCGTGAGGACCCCCCAACGACTGTATGGAGGGGTCCGGGTCTCTCTCCAGCCGGACAAAGCGACAACAGATCAGCTGTCCGCCGACTGAGACACCCGATGGATGTGGAGTCTCCGCCCGCACCCATCGGGTCTCTCTACAGGTGGACGGCAGACCTCCGTTCGCTTCGTCCGACCGGGAGACCCCGTAGTAGGAGACGCTCTCGAGGCGCCCTTGAGTGTCTTTACCTGTGTCCACTGACACATACATAGTCTTGTGACATGCACACAGTTTAGGAACAACTCAAAAAACATGAAAAACAGCACAAGGTGTCGACCTGGCGTCTGAATTCCCTAGATCCCAAACTGATCAAGCATCTGTGGGATGCACTGGAACAACCCCACTAACAATATCCTGTTACCAGACACCACAGGACACCCTCAGAAGGTCCATGTCCATTCTCTGATGAGTCACAACTGTTTAGGAGGCACAAGGGGAGACCTACAGGAAGGTGGTCATAATGTTATGCCTTATCAGTGTATTCTGTTGCACACTTTTTGTATTAGTTTCCCAAAGTGGACATCAGAAGAGTTAGTTTATCAACAGGTCTTCTTCCTTGGCTAAGCTAATTTGCTGGTGCTTTGATTACTGGTGTGGCTATACAATAATAATTTAAGAGACAGTTGAGAGAGCATGAAGAAAAAATGTCACACAGACAAGAATTAAAAATGGTTTATGTGGAGTTTATTATGACATCATCCAATTCATAGCCTCAGGTACAAAGTTATTAGTACAAATGAATCCCATAATTCTTGTGTCTGCCACTAACCTTTAAAGTAACATATTGGCCAAAAGAAGACACGACTTAGGCCCCGGAGGCTCCAGATATGAAATGTCCCGGAACAATAAAACTATAACTGAATCAGTGTGAGAGATCAGCTTTCCCTTTGGGGACCATGAGTACAGTGGCACGTAAATGTAAACGATCACAGTGGGTGAGCTGCTGTGGGGCAGCCTGAAACAGCTGATGTAACACGTGATTGGAAATCAGAGTACAGATTGATAGACTCTTTCATTTGCGACTTTTATTACCTACGGAAAGAAACGCTTGAAGCTTTCTGGTGACGTCACAGCGGTGATAAATGCGGCGGCTGAGCTACGTGGCTCTGAAACAAAGTGATCCGATCCAGGAGCGTTAGTGGAATCTCCCTCATGACCGAAGGCAGGTCCTCGTGTTGCAGCGGATAGATGACCACGCTGAGAGCCGGCCGCTCAGATGAAAACCTAATGGGAAATAAAAACAAAACACACAGAGATGGAATTTCAGTTCATTCTCGAGCCAACTCGTCCCCCTGCGCCGCACGCACAAACGCAATCACCGACCTGTCCATGAGCGTCTTCTGCAGCGTCCGACAGGCCACCAAGGTGCCGCTCATGAACACGTGGCACATGGTGACGCGGCGGCAGCGCTCCATGAAGCTCTCCAGGGCTGACGGGTCGAAGGTGCCGCTGCGTGAGATGATGCAGACGCGCTGCAGACGGGAGCAGCAGGACAGAGCCTCAAAGAACGACACGTTGGCGTTCAGGTAGGGCTGCTCTAACCTAAGAAACAAACACACAAACAGTGTTCAATAAACACAAGCGACAAGGTCAGCGACGGTGTGAACTTGTTCCAGGAATTTAAGTAAAAATAACCAGTGTATTACCCTCGTGAATTAATTAACAAGTGCTTTAGCTGAACAGAAAGGAAATATTATTGATGGGAGGGCCGTCTATATAATAGTTATTTTGTATTACTTTTGTATTACTTCTTCTGACCTTAGCTCCTGTAGCTGTGTGCACTGCTTCAGTGTGTCCAGCAAGGCAGTGTTGTAGTTCATGGTTTTCAGCGATCCCAGATTGGCCAGGGATAACACTCGTAGGTCTCTACACTGCCTGGACAGCTGTACCAGTCCCGTCCCCTTAAGGACCCCGGGGAGCCCTGCCAGAGTCAGACGACGCAATCGAGGCAAATCCCCAAGAGCTGCTAAGTGCGCGTCGGCTACCCCCCGTGCCCAAGCACACATACCCCGCGGATCCACGCTGGCGCGAGTGCACGGCTCGAGCCGAGGCAGCGCGGAGGCAAAACCCGGACCGATGAGCTCAAAGGTCTCCAAGAAAGGGCAGCCGGCTAAGAGCAAAGCGAGCCCCGTGGTGCTGTCCCTGGACAGAGAAGACTCCGAGTCAGGCTTGTAAATCTGGAGCCCGACGCGCGGAGCTTTCTTTAGCCCCTGGAACAAAGGGGACGGGGGTGCGTTATGCGTCGAGATGTGATGAACGTTCAAGCCATCTGACAGCGCGCAGGCAGGCAGAGTGAGAGAGCGCAGGTGTCTGAGTTTAGCCAAGCTTGCACACAGGTGTGTTCCCACATCCAGCCCGGGTGAGTTTTCGTGGTGATAATGTGTGTGCATGAGGTTTAGATGTTTAATGTTGCAACAGCAAGCTGCCAGCTGGCTCATCGTATCAGCAGCCAGCTGCTGATCTTCCACACTCCTGCACTCCGAGTGAAGAACATGGTTGATCCCGCTGAGGTTCAGGCTGATCAGCTGTGTGGCGTCTTTGACTCCTCCCTCCAGCAGCGACTGGAACACCTGCGGCCAGAAGACCGGGCAGCGGCTGAAGCTCAGGTGCTTGGGGCTGTTTCCCTCCAGAGCTCGCTTCAGCGACTGAGGATCGAGCCAGGTCCGCGGCAGCTGCAGGGCCACCAGGTCACCTTGTTGACCCAAGCTCTGAGCCAGCGAGGGAGCGGCAGGCCAGTGGGCGGGATTCGGACCAGGAATCGACACGATGAAAACTCTGAGACGCTTTGGGACGTGAACGCTGAACACTGCCAGGTAGAGAAGAAGCAAGGTCTGGTTTACCTGAGGACATCAATAATAATAATAATACATCAATAACAGTGTGCAGATATAAAAAAGACAGCTTTCACATACAGTACATACAAACTAACAAACTCACCTCTCCCGGAGCCAGCCTGGCTGTGAACTCCTCCAGCTGTTGGTAATGTGGCACACTACTCTGACCAACCATTAACTGGCAGCAAACACCAACACCGTCTCTGGTCACATTCGAGATGTCAAACTGCAGCATCAGCCTACAGAACAAACATAAAGATAATGTTCTTAGCAGTAAGAAAAATGTGAATGTGCACACTTCAGACGAGAAGTCCCGCAAGTGTTGTGCATTTTTCTGTAAACAGTGCTTAGGAGTGACAAGTAAATGCATATTGACTGAACTCTGGAATAGTATTTAGCATCATTGAAGTTTGCAACCATTGACTGAACTGTTGATTGTGTCCAGTGCGTTGGTTCATCACCCTGCAGTTTTAGTTGAGTGCTTTTAAGCATGCTAACATAAAGGCGTGTCAGTCCTGGTTTATTTGTCAGAATACAGAAAATGTGGTTTAATATTAATTTAGAATTCAGGGGGGACAAAATAAATTATTATTCATGTAACAGCTCACTGTGGCTGCTCCTTCTTGTTCCATTACTCCCTGGAATATTTCAAACTCTATTCTAAAAATGACCACTGTCTAGTTTTGTCTCCTTCACAACAAAAGACAACTTGTACTAAAATTATAAATTATTTTAGTTATAAATACTGCTAAGCTTTGATCAGTGATCCCCAGACTTGGTGAGAGTAACAGACTAAATGAGAGTGACGTTTATTTAAATGGTAGCAAGACAATTAGTGATTTCTGGACACGGATCTAACGTAATCTGACGTATCCTTACTTGCGGAGCTGGGAACAGCACGGCACCACACCGTAACTTGGCGTCAGGAGCGTCTGTCTGAGCTCCGACAGGCGGCTCAGCGTGTCCACCGCCTCCGAGCTGAGATGACCGGAGTGGAAGCGCGGCGTCACGTCAAAGGCAAGCGACTGGAGAGAGGAGAGGGAGGAGAGGAGCCTGGACAGACAAGGGGAGGTGAGGCGACAGCCGGTGACGTCGAGGTGGGTCACCCTCCTGCAGCGGGCGAGGTGATCCATGGTGGAGCCCGACAGCCAGTAGCAGCCGTTAAGGCAGAGAGACTGCACGTGGCTGGAGAGCTTCTTGAGAATGTGCCGAAGCAACTGATCGTCGGCCTGGACGGGGGGAAGAAGAGAACACAGCATTAAAATGGGACGGAAAAGACGATGCGAACTCCGATAAACCCGCTTTACCTTGTAATCCTCAGACAGGCTGACGTTGGTGAGCAGGGCCTTGTCGTGGCACAGCGTGTGCAGCTTCTGGCACACGTTTGCCACGTTCATCAGCAGGTCACACACAGGAACGTGGCGGAGGATGCACAGCAGGATCTCGTCGGACAAATCTGACATCCCCACGCAGGTGGAAGACATCGTGTCCTCTTCACATACGGCCTGAGACAGACAGGTGCTTTTAGACCAACCGTGTATTCACTCAAGTGTTTGGAAAAGAAAACGCTAAGATGCTAGGAATCTTTTTAGCGTTTACTTGAAAAACACAAGTAAAAAGAAGCTAAGATAGTTATATGCTAATAATAATAATAAAATACAATAGTATAAGTAAAATATACAAGATTTACATATGTGCAAATCTACAAGAAATATAAGTAAATATACACTTTATACATAGAGGTAGGATAAATAATAAGGTGCAATAATACGGATGGAGCTTTATTATCCTGTTATCTTCAGCTGAAGCAGACAATATTGTTAATAAATTACTTTCTTTCGGTACTTTATTTTTTATATATTTTGCATCGATACCAGTTATTTTCTAAAAAGACATTATAGTGTTTTTTGTTTGTGTGTTTTTTTTTAGAAATGTCAAATGATAAAATAAGCTACTATGCTACAGGTTACAATTTATGCTGTGAAAATGCATTAATGATTAGAAAGTGTACTAATAATAATAATAAATGTAATTGCATTAACGGTTATTGCTAGCAAAAAGAAAAATCTCTGCCTAGCCACTCTTCAGCGTTTTGTTGTTTTGTTTTTTACATTTGCTTAGCAGGTTGACTTTGGCTCAACAGACCCTTTTTATTTTATCATTTTATTACACCACCTGTGCGTATAAAGCAAACTCGGTTTAAAAGTTGACTGAAATCCGGGAGAAGCCTCGACAAACCCTGACTAGCGTTCACAAACATTAGCTAACGATGGTTCCGTTGGTCTGCTCCGCGGCACGCTAACGGGAAAAAAAAAAGAATACGTTGTTTTTTTGTTTTTTAGGGTTTGTCATTGCACCTACCGGTACAATCTGTCGATTCATGTCTTCTAGTATCCCACGCACAGGCCCACTCATGATCAGCAGGATTTTAAACGCTCATCCACCCACCAGCAAGCGCTTCATGTTCCGGCGGACCTGCCCCGCACACACTGAACCACGGGCGGCTAAACGTCTGACCGTTGGGGGCACGGATGACATCTGCGGCTGCGCACCGTCGGAAGACTTTCAGTGACGGACTGACTTCCTGTCGGTCCAGTGAAGAGGAAGTGGTAAATAAACGAGTAAATATCATTGACTGAATACAAAATAGAAAGAGATACATTATTATTATTATTATTATTATTATTATTATTATTATTATATTATTATTATTATTATTATTATTATTATTATTATTATTATTATTATTATTATTATTATTATTTCTAAGATTATAGAAACAAAATGTATAATCAGAATCAGAATACTTTATTAATCCTTCAAGGAAATTGTTTTGTTGCTGTTGCTCCCATAAAGTGACAGTTACTAGTTAACAGAGCAAATACAATAGAATAAAAGTAGTACAAAAATATATAAAAGAATAAAGTAAGATGCATTTAAAGTAAAAGAAACAATATTGCACAAGTATTCACAAATAAATTAACAGCGTCTGAAGCGTTAACGGTGTTAAGAGTGACCAACACTCAGCGGGAGGAGTTATAAAGTTTGATGGCCACAGGCAGGAATGACCTCCTGTGGCGTTCTGTGGTGCATTTGGGTAGAATGAGTCTGTTACTAAAGGTACTCCTTAGACTGACCAGTGTGTTGTGGAGTGGGTGAGATGTGTTGTCCAGGGTGGTCTCCACTCTTGCCAGCATCCTCCTCTCTGATACTGTGTTCAAAGAGTCCAACTCCACCCCGACAACATCACTGGCCTTGCGGATCAGTTTGTTAAACCACCATTTAATACATCAGCAAGCCGCTACAAAGTACATGTGTAGTTTCGTAATTGACTTGCTTGTCTAAATTTATTCATAAACTACCCAAAAAAACAAAAACAATTATATGCCAGTATGTGGAGAACATCTGTTACAGGATTAATCTGTTTTTTAAAGAAGTGCTGACTACTATACAGTTAAACAAGTTCTTCTATGACTGGTGGCAGAAAAAAAAGCGTGTTTATTCAAAGTCAAATGTTCACAAAACATGGGAAACTTGCATTTAATTACTGGGGAAATAACACAGACTGTGCAGAATATAATGATACGAAATGCTCCAAGTTACTGGATTAAAATTCACCAGCAGAGGGAGCCACAGTATTAAAAGAAATCTTTCTACAGATACAGAAACATGAATTTATATATGGTTATAATTTTAAAAAGTTAGAGAAGCTTAATATGCGGGAATTTCCCACATTTAATTAGTTGATCACTCCACAGTTTACAGTGTCTCTCCTCTAAGAGCAGTCTGGTTGAATTATGCCAGTTCATAGTTTCCAGTGTTGACATGTTTTCAACAATAGGTATTTCCACCCCAGTCTGTGGAACTTGTGTAGTTCGACAATAGGCAGACGTGAGAGTCTTTTGCCGTTTATATTTAAATGACATAACATTGTGTTGAGTTTAAATTTAGAGCAGAATTTGACCTTACATGGCAGACAGGTGTCAGATAACAATGGCTCCATTCTATTCAAATAACCCAGTAAGTAATGACAGTGAAGTAATGAGCACATAGCAGCTAGATTGAAGTCAATCAGTGCTTTTCCTACAGTGACAAAAACTCTCATACTTAAAAGTTGTTCTTGTGCTTTTTTATTTAAGTGTAAAGCTCTATTAAAGTGCAGTAGGATGCAGCTATAAGGTTCTTTTCATGTGACGAAGAAGAATGAAGACCAAGCAGTCAGACTGGAATCTCAGACATGTGCGCTTTATTGGGTTGTTGTGTACACCAGAGGCCTGAAGCCCCATGCACAAACCTTCATACACCTCAATACAAGGCAGAAGCTTTGTCTTTTGCATGATGACAAAAACAAACTGGACCAAGTATCGTTTAAGGCCGAAAGTACAAAAACAAAACAAGTTTCAGATTACATAATTTACATAATAAGCAATACTACAGGTCTGTTGGGCAGTGGGCCCGCCAGAGAATAAACCTTCATAGAGGCAAATAAGGTGGTGAACAAAGACATCTGGAATGACCTACACAAACACGACAATGGACATCATGTTCCTCAAACATTCACACCGCCTGGGATGCTCCGTACTTCCTGCAGAGTTTCTCCCCATCAGGGGGCATGGTGCCATAGCCAGAGTGATGAGGGAAATGGGAAGAGGTGTTGTGGGCTCAGCACACACCAGTGTGTTGGTGTAGACGTGTATGCAGAGCCGGTCGTTTGGATTTGTAGCAGTGTGTGTTTTTGGTGGGTGGGGACAGAGTCTGTTTAGAAGCACTTCCTGTGGACGATGCTGGGGCCAGACTCGTCGTACTCCTGCTTGCTGATCCACATCTGCTGGAAGGTGGACAGGGAAGCCAGGATGGAGCCACCGATCCATACGGAGTACTTCCTCTCTGGGGGAGCAATGATCTGCAAGGAGCAAGATGAAAAGTAGCGGCATTAATACCAAAGTCAAACTACGTTTTTATAAAATGCATAAATATTTATTAAGTCTATAGTTAGTTAAACACTAGAAGCAAGAGGTTCAACAATATAAAATGTGTTCCTGCAATGAACATGTTTGTCCACTGAGGGGCAGTAGAGGCAAAGAGCTTTCTGGAACATTTTTGCATCATTGCTTGGAGGAGGATGAGAGTTTTACCTTGATCTTCATGGTGGTGGGTGCCAGGGCAGTGATCTCCTTCTGCATGCGGTCAGCGATGCCGGGGTACATGGTGGTACCTCCAGACAGCACAGTGTTGGCGTACAGGTCCTTACGGATGTCCACATCACACTTCATGATGCTGTTGAAGGTGGTTTCATGGATGCCGCAGGACTCCATACCTGTGAAAAGGTGCAACATGTAAGGCTTCGTCTTTCTCAGATCTCATCTACAAAATCTGTTAAACTCAAAGAAAAAAGAAAAAAAGAAAAAAGGATTTCCCTGATGTTACTTACCAAGGAAAGAGGGCTGGAAGAGGGCCTCGGGGCAACGGAACCTCTCATTTCCAATGGTGATGACCTGTCCGTCAGGCAGCTCGTAGCTCTTCTCCAGGGATGAAGAGGAGGCAGCAGTTCCCATCTCCTGCTCAAAGTCCAGTGCAACGTAACACAGCTTCTCCTTAATGTCACGCACGATCTCACGCTCGGCTGTTGGTCAAGAAAAATAGATTTAACCGTCAGTTTATTTCCAAGTCTCAGACATTAAACTTTTTTTTTTTTTTTTTAAGCGAGTGACCGTGCGCTCACCGGTGGTGGTGAAGCTGTAGCCCCTCTCGGTCAGGATTTTCATGAGGTAGTCTGTGAGGTCCCTGCCAGCCAGGTCCAACCTAAGGATGGCGTGGGGCAGAGCGTAGCCTTCATAGATGGGCACCGTGTGGGTCACACCATCACCGGAGTCCATGACGATACCAGTGGTACGACCAGAGGCGTACAGGGACAGCACAGCCTGGATGGCCACGTACATGGCGGGGGTGTTGAAGGTCTCGAACATAATCTAGAGAAGAGAGAGAAAGAGAGATGGGGGGGAGAGGTGTGAGATGAGTCACTGAATCAGTGAGTCAAGGTAACCTGAGGTAGGCTAGTAACGGTTAGTACAGTCATAAGGAAAGAACAGCACACTTGTAGGTTTTGAGAATGAACGCCATACTACCACACATTACGCAAGTTTGGTCATGTTGAAAGTACAAGTTGCAGTGCAGCAACCTTATCTACTAGCTATTGCGTCATGCACACACACACACGCATCAGTGTAGTTGGACGCTTGCCATCTAATTTAGCAAGTCTAATTCGAAAAAAACAGCGGTGCCCATGCTGCCACTAGTCATTCCTGATGCATCACAGTACAGCAAGATAGAAACCTGAAGCATCCGCAGAGTTGTAAAGATCAGGTCAGGGCAGAGGAAACCTGGAGGTTGAAGGAGCAGGAGGAAACGGATAGATTGAGCAGGAGGAGGAGGAGGAGAAGTGCCCGAGTGGCCACACAGTTTCCCGTTGTAAGATCCAGCAGTATAGGTTCCCTGATTCAGAGGGGTTTGTCAAGAGTGTCGGGCGTCGTTACCTGGGTCATCTTCTCCCTGTTGGCCTTGGGGTTCAGGGGGGCCTCTGTGAGCAGGACGGGGTGCTCCTCGGGGGCGACTCTCAGCTCGTTGTAGAAGGTGTGATGCCAGATCTTCTCCATGTCGTCCCAGTTGGTGACAATGCCGTGCTCGATGGGGTACTTGAGGGTCAGGATTCCCCTTTTGCTCTGTGCCTCATCACCGACATAGCTGTCTTTCTGGCCCATGCCGACCATGACACCCTGGGAAGAAAAAGAGAAGTGCGATTACAAATCATTAAAAAAAAAATATATATATATGTTAACTTAAATGTTTTGCTGGAGCTCTTTGTATGTTGAGAACTATACCTGATGCCTGGGGCGTCCAACAATGGAGGGGAACACAGCACGTGGGGCATCGTCTCCTGCAAAGCCAGCTTTGCACATACCAGATCCATTGTCAACAACCAGGGCGGCAATTTCGTCTTCCATTTTTTTTTTCTGCACAGAAAAAAAAGGGGAGAGGAGGGATGAGAATGAGCAGAATATTCAAAACTGATGCTCAGTGACAGCGAGGCATAAACATCTGGCAAACATCAGCCGGGCTTAAAGCTTTGCCATTATGGAGACCGGACGCTGGATGTCGCAGTGGCGCCAGTTCCCGTCCAAGATCCAGAGCTCAGAAAACACAAAAGGCTGTTTCTCTCTCTCTCTCTCACTCCCTGGGTCTGGCCATGGCCATATAAGGCAAAAGTGAGCGCAGCTTAGAGACAAGCGGCGGACCGGCCCGGAAGCCGCCCCGCGTGTCGGTATAAACCTCAAATGACACCGACACCCGACCACTCCCTTCACCGGGACCATCACAGCCGCAGCGTTAACCATCCACACATCCCCACCAAAACCTCAGACCTCGAAGCTGCAGTTTTAACAAGTGAACTTCCTATCCGCACCGTCATGCACAGTCATCAGGTGCACACATATGTCGTGACTATCAGTTTCAAGGTTATATACTAACAAATACTAACAAAAAAAAAAGAAAAGAAAAGCCAACTTCTGTCATTCATTACATGCAACTTGATTCTCAAATTAATTCATAGCTGCAGTTTAGTCTTTTTTAATTTGAATCCGTCTCCATCTGTCACAGACTGAGCCAAAGCAGATGCTTACATGTAAACGAGAAGGTCAAGAATTTTTATTTATTTATTTTTTTCTTAAACGCAGTCCGATTTCTTAGCCAGATTAAGTGATAACAGCTTAACGCAGTTTTATAAATATATAAATATCAACACATTATCCAACAGTTACTGGACAGCAGAAACTATAACGGTCACTCCAACTTAATGAAAAGTCTCAAATAAGTCTAAAAAGAAAAAACGGCTCGGTGGAGTATTTTTTTTTTAAAAGAGATTAAAATATGACTAAAAAAAAAAAAGGTGTAATTCTTCATTTTTTTTTGTTTCTTACCTGTGTGAGGGGAGGTTAAGCGGCTTAGGCGAACTGAGGCTGATCTCTACACTCCGGTAGGGTTTAGTGTCTGAGCTTGACTGCAACGGAGGCCAATAAACGGCAGGACTTTATCCGCGCTCGTGCTGCAGCCCCTCTCCATAAAAGGAGAACTTTCCGCACGGCGGCCTCTGATTGGTCCCGCCGCATCCACTGGGTGTGGCGCATGCAGATGTCTGCTCTGCGCTCTGACATGACAGGAGGGAAGACGAAGAAGATGATGATGATGAAGCGCCATAAAAACCTATATTCACCTCAGAGTTATCAGTCTGGCCTCGTCCCAGTCCATCAGTTCAATATTACGCAATTTATTTTATTTTTTATTTTTTTATATGGGGGAGTTCTTCATTATTGTGACTGCAGGGATGATGATGATGAGGCACACGCGTGATGCACAAGTGGGCAACACATGTCACAAGTGATAACGCTTCAAAACTCAGTTTGAGTGGAAAAGAAGTTGAAATGTGAATGTTTGAGTGTTTGGTGTCGTTGCACAAGAAGAATACAGAGTACAGTAAAATGGTTTTAATCTTCATCCAAATTTCCTAAGGGATAAAGTATCTCTCTATCTATCTATCTATCTATCTATCATCTAACCTTCTATCTATCCGTCCTTCCGTCCTTCCGTCCATCTATCTATCTATCTATCTATCTATCTATCTATCTATCTATCCATCTATCCATCCATCCATCCGTCCGTCCGTCCGTCCGTCCGTCCGTCCATCTATCTATCTATCTATCTATCTATCTATCTATCTATCTATCTATCTATCATCTAACCTTGTATCTATCCGTCCGTCCGTCCGTCCGTCCGTCCGTCCGTCCATCTATCTATCTATCTATCTATCTATCTATCTATCATCCATCTATCCATCAATCATCTATCCATCTGTCATCCATCCATCTATCCGTCTATCTATCATTTAACCTTCTATCATCTATCTATCCATCCATCTATCCACCTTTCTATCATCTATCCATCTATCCATCTATCCATCTATCTATCCATCCATCTATCTATCTATCTATCCATCTATCTACATTGGGAAGAGGCCTCGATATCCTAATTACACCGACCACTCATATCCTGTCTTGTGTTTTGTCTTTATGCATTGGAAAATTAATTTAATACAAATCCACAATAAGTTTAATTCAGATATATATATATATGTGAATGCATCAGAACTGGATCACACCGATACGTCGTTAAACAAGCCCCTCATCTCTCTCACTCATCACATACAGTACACCGGTTAATGGTGCCAGCCAGGCCAGGCCACGGGGCGCTAACAACCTCGGGGGTCACTGACAGCGCTGTTAACACCTTGTCTGGCTCGTCTGCCCCGGCATACCACACACACACACACACACACACACACACCACACATGCATGCAGTGCTGATTGACAGTGATACATGTGGTCAAGGCTGAGGTATGTTTAGAGCAAAACTCAGGAGGCTGTGGATGTGTGATCTTTCACCACTTCCTTTGTTCTGCATTAGGACAGAGGGCTGATTAAAGCTGACTTGTTTAAAATGACACAACAGACAGGTGTGTCATTTCCGGAGCATACCTACCACATTTGTTGTTGCCATAATGAAACTACTAATGAATTTATTACGCAGGACTGTGACTCATGCGTGTACACACCTGTTGGCGTGCACGCCCAGATACCGCATACCGCGTTATGGCTTTTGTAATCTGAAAATGCTGCTTTAAATGTAATGTTTATGATGGAGGTGGAGAAAAAAATAAAAAAACTTTCTGCAAAGCTCATCTCATAAGTTGACCAGAGACTGAGTGGGAGGGTCAGGTTGCTGCTTTAACTCAATAAGGGCACCGGACAAAGACTCATAAACTTACACTAGGAATTCTCGCTGGCTCAACGTGTTCCTAATAAGGATATATGGGAGCCGGTTCACCAAAAGGGACAGGAAGTAGGTTTTTACGGAGCCTCGCTTCTGCAGATGTGACGGAGGAAGTGACCACACAGACCTGCAAACATACATGGTCATATATCATAAGAGGTGTGTGGAGCAGCTAGGGACAGCGTTACAGTGGAGAGAGGGGGGGGGTGGTGGATGAGCTGTTCAGGGGAATTGGCTTTTCAGACAGCAGCATTATCCTCCTCTAGACAGACACTAAACGCACGCGCGCACACACACACACACACACAGACACACACACCAAGTATAGACCCAGGGCAGGACAACCATCCCTTTAAGAGTTCCTTTGGATGACGTCCATATAAGGAGATATTGGAGCAAGTCACATGGGGGGAAGAATGCAATGCTCAGGTCATGTGACCAGTCTGAGGAAATGAATGAATCTCCCTTTTTAAGGCTGCGTCTGTTGTTTGTTTGCCACCATTCCCCTTGATCTAAGTATTCTTCATCTAATGTGTGTTTTGGTTCTTGTTCACAAAGGGAGTATGCCTTTTAGTTATTTTTTTTTTTTATTTGCACCTTTCTCAAACTTTGTACCCGGCTCCTCCCTGGTGGAAATTTCTCAGCGTTTCCTGTGGACACTCATGCCATTCTTCAAGCCATTTCAAAATTCAAAGGGTTGCACGCCTGAGTCACGCATGCATTACAGCACACACACATATATCCCTCCCTTGCATTGCTCACTCGCGCAGTCAGAGAAAACTCACAGGCCTGGCTCTCGGCTCTGACTAAGACCAAATATGGAAGAAGCTAGCAGGTAGCTCCTGTCCACTCACTCTCTCTCTCTCTCTCTCTGCCTTAAACACCCATGAGCCCTCCTTCCTTTATTTGCCACATTTCCTGCCTCCCCGAATCAATCACTCTCTTGTTTCACATCACTGTTATAGGAGTGCACTGCAAGGTCAATGTGCATATTTGCCTGTTTTCGCTCGCTGCCAGTCGTTCCCAGTCATTTATGGCATCACATTCCAGGTTTTTCAAGCATTGGGGGTAGGAGGGGTGTGTGGCTCATACCAGAATCAGAAAGAAGGATGATCAGTCAACTACTGTTTGAAATAATATGGGAGGAGTGATATCCATGAACAGAAATAACCCCTTCAGAACAGAACAGCGCTCCCTTAATAATTAATGGTCCTTGCGAACATGAACAGTTCTGTGACGATGCTCGCAGGAGAGCTCCTCCAAGGACTACATACCTCCGAGGGCCTTTTTCATGTTTGCTTTCGTGACGCCGACAGGAACGCTTGAAGTGACATAACAGCCGACTGGCGGCCTGGCATGGAATCCTTTTTACATATACGTCACAAATAAGTCGCGGCGCTTAGCTGGAGGCAAATAGGAATTTCACTTAGTTTTGTATAACAAACAGAGTCACGAATAGGTCCAGCAAAGCCCGGGCTTCACTATCCGTCCGGATCTCTGCGTTTTGTTCCCTGCTCAAGGCTAACGTTAAAAGCTTCTGCTTTCATGGCTAACATTTAACCAGTATTTACTTGTTTTCTGTTTTGCTTAACACTGGGGTTAAAGTGCAGCTTTCATCTGGTCGACCAAAAGGTCCCTGCCCTGAAGCAGGAGCTAAAAAGGTCTTAAAACCAGGGGAAAATGATCACACACAGTTCCCACAAGGCGGACACACACACACAAAAAATACGACGTACTTCCTGTAACCTATGAAAAGGTTCTCCGGTCCAAAACCTCCCATAGAAAAGCAGCATTTAGCTACGACGCACTACAAATCCAGCCTGGAACAAAAAGGCTGATTCTTTTGATCCATTCATGCTCAGAGGGGAAGACAATTATTAGCCGCTAATAAAGGTCAAGGTAAAGGGCAGCAGCTCTGGATCACAAGATTAGCAATGATTCAAAATGTCTCTCGGCCCCAGCAAGCAGAAAAGTGACACGGGGTGAACCTACGGGCCTCGAGGTATTTGCCTATCAGGCATGGTTAAGCAGCAGCAGGCAAAAAATGGGGAAGCAGCTAGCATGGCAGGGGAGGGGGGGGGGAGAGAAAATTCTGCCATTTGTTTGTTGGACTATTTTTTGACCAGCTGCAGAAAATCACTGTACCAGGACAGGAAAGGTTCATGCAAATCATCCTGTTCACTTTTAAAACCATGTGATGTTCCTTTTTTTTTTGCAGAACTTCACCTTATATGACAATCACTTTCACGCTGAGCTAATAGATTCTTTTTTGTGGACACAGATTTATATTTAACATTCAGACAGCCTCAGAATATACCAACATCCTTTTACATTTTATTCACAAAAAAAGTAGGTTTGAGCTTTACAATGCAAACTTCAAATACCAGTGTCAGAACAATTGAGACTCTTCATCGTGTGTGTGGTGCGTTAAGCTGTCCAGCTCTTCCCCAGGTCCACCAGCTCCATGCCTTCGCAGTAGGAACGTGGTCGTGACACCCTGACCTAGTTTCACAAGGGGGACAACGCAACATTACATAAGGAAACCAGATTTTTATTTTTTCTCTCTCTCACACTCACACAGCACATAAAAAAAAAAAAAAAAAAACCACTCACTGTGGGCGTCCTGTGAGAGGCCAGCTGCTGCAGAAGTGGGAACGGAGTCCAGTGAATGGGTTCCACCGGCCAGCTGCAGACAGAGAGGTCACTGGCCTTACCTGAGTCCAACACACCATCCCCCATGCTCATCTCACTTCCCCTCCAACCATACTGGGAGCTAGATGAAAAAAGGCATCGCTTAGACACACATTATCTTTATACAGTTTATGCAAATGAGTATAAAAGGATGTAAAAGTTTATTTGCTGAGGCAGACGCTTGACGATAAATCCTACCTTTTAAAGTAAATTCTGCATTTCTTTCCTAACACTACTGGATTATCACCCCACTTAGATCTATGAAGCATTTTAGTGTCTTAGTTTTGAAAATTTTTGGCCGAAAATGCACTTTCGGGCCATTTTCGGCCCAAAATTGCTGCGGCTGTTGCTTGCACGTGTTGTTTCGGCGATAAAAGTTAGAAAAATTTTTGGCCAAAAAAACGAAAATGCACCTTGGGGCCACTTTCGGCCGGAAATTTATCGCCGAAACAACACGGCCGAAACAGGATGTTGTGATGAAGAAAGCAACAACCGCAGCAATTTTCGGCCAAAAATGGCCCAAAAGCGCATTTTCGGTTTTTCGGCCAAAAATTTTCCAACTTTTATCGCCGAAACTAAAATTTTTCAGTGCATCCCTAGTTTCTTTCAGCTTGTTTAAAACTTTTAATGTTTAGTTTCTAACTGATTACACTACTGATTTAGCTCCAAATTGTGTGGACAGACAAAGTTGTCAACAAGCTGTCACTCGTCAGCTTTACTTTTTTTATATATATATTAACGTATAGATTCATTTACTTAATATGTATTAAGCTTTTTAAGTCCATGGATGCCTTTCTTCAAAGCGGACACTTTTTCATGCTTTGGTATCTACTCTGCATTTTATTTTTCTTCAACCAGTTTCATGAGGTCAGCTGGAGTTTTTCCAGCCGCCCTGAAGGAGTTCCCACATGTGCTGAGCACTTGTCGGCTGCTTTCGTCTCACTCTGCCGTCACAACTTATTCCAAACTATTTAGCTCGGGGCGACTGTGTAAAGCTGCTTTGAGAGGATATTGTGGATATTTTGAAGAATCTACAGCGCTCTACTTCTTATGCAATGCATTTCATGTTTGGCAATGACTGGTGGGAATCAGAGTACGCCCTGTCTCTAAAGCATGCACTGCATTTTTGGTATTGATCCTCTGCATCACATAACTGCTCAATGTGGAAATCTCCGGGCCGCCGGCTTCATTATCACCGAACACGTGAACTCTGTCTCTCTGTCACCGTCAAACGCCCAGAAAGTTCGTGCGCGGGGGCAGAGTGCGTGCGTGCGTGCGTGCGTGCGTGCACCTGTGGGGGTAGATTGTATTGATGTGCGCCCCGTGGCTGGGGCAGGTGGAGGCCAGCGACAGCGTGTCGTCGTGGTAACAGCAGGGGCGGTCGAGCGCCCGCAGATGCAGCAACTCATCGGAGCGTGTGAAGGCAGGATTGTCCAGCGAGTCGGCTGATCCCGCCCACGAGCGCAACCAGAAGCGACCGGACAGCTCGTCGAAGTGGTTGAACCTGCGATAACTGCACACACACACACACACACACACACACACACACACACACACACATATATGCAATCATAAATAAATAGCCACAGGGTACAACGTTCATTATATTAACTTCAATGTGACCTGGGTTAAAGCTAATAAACTTATATAATGCTCATAGATGTTTTTTTGTTTTGTTTTGTGCAATTTCAAGGATGCCTTCTACAATCTGTGGTCATAAGACGACAAATTGGGGAATGGCGACTGCACAAATAATATTATAAGTCATGCTAAATGGCAGTATAAGGTGTCTGACATGTAATTATTTTCCCTTAAAAGGTTACTGATGGAGCTGCAGCAGAGAGCAACCTTTAGTAAAGGACAAAGAACTCCTAAGATAAGGGAAGGGGCGGAGCTGACCCCGTTGCCATGGATGACATCATGTTTCATGAATGAACTCACTATGTCTCGCAGTGACAGATGACCACTGTGTTAGCACGCAGGCACACAGTTATTTATTTATTTATTTGTTCAATCATTTTCTCTGCACAACCAATTCTGTCTGGATAACTTTTAATTTCTATTAGTAATCTGAGATATTATCAGTGTGATGCGCCGGCTTTAACAGTGAAGAGTTGGTCAAACCATCACGTCTGGAGGTTTAGAAAGTGTTATGAACTCAACGTCCAAAATATTAAATACTGAAAGTTTAGTACTGCTGCACGTTTTCCAAAAATATGCATGAGCAGACAATTATGTAGAGGGTTGGACTTGCTGTGCAAAGACTCCTCTTAACTGCTCTCCAAGCTGCTAATTCTAGTTCAGAAATGCTTCGTAGACCCAAGAATAAGAACAGCACACCCCTTATTTTTAGGAGTTTCTATTAACCGACCCAGTTACCCTTCAGTTTTGTGAATGCAAGTCCTAATCTTGCGTCCTTCCTTTAAGGAGACGCTCAAATGCACGTCAAATATTTAATTTAATTTAATCTAGGCAGAAGGACAGAACAACAGTGTCTATTTCTTTCTTGACGACAAACACAAAAATCCTGGCTGGTACAGCTTTAAGAAGCACAATCCAAATGGCTGCACTTCAGCACACTGGCGGCGGAGGACAGTCCAAATCCACAAGGTTTCCAGAATTTCTCCACTTGGAAGAATACCCATTGTTCACAACAATGTGGATGTAAGAAGAAACCCGTAGGCCTGCCACTGAAAACAGTTCACACACACATATATACGGGAGGAGTGAGGAGTTACGTCTGATCATCTCCTGGCCCTGTGCCATAACAGACGTGATGTGATGACAGTAACCATGTCGGGGGCCGCCTGCATTTAGATTCAGCCAGGCTGCCTCAAGTCCTTCCAGCGGTCTGCAGTGCAGCCTCCCTCCTCGGTGTGTGGTTTGGCAGACAGACTCTGACACCTAGTGGAGATTACTGTATGTGCTTCCATCTCAGTGTCTAGTTTTTCTCTTCTTGAATCAGTTCTTTGCCGTTAGTGCCAACTTTATAGGTTTTATACGCCAAGCTCAAGGAGTTACCTCACCAAACACAGTCACAAACACATGTCATTCTTTCTACTTAATCATCTTCTAAATATCTAAATACAACGATCAAGCATAACATTATGACCACCTTCCTAATATTGTGTAGGTCTCCCTTGTGTCTCCAAAACAGTTGTGACTCATCAGAGAATGGACATGGGCCTTCTGAGGGTGTCCTGTGGTGTCTGTAGACAGGATGTTGTTAGTGGGGGACCTTTGGGTCCTATGGGTTGAGGGTAGGGGCCTCTGTGGATCATCCCACAGATACTTGATCAGTTTGGGATCTAGTGAATTTGGAGGCCAGGTCAACACCTTGTGCTGTTCTTCAAGTTTTTTTTTAGTTCCTAAAGCGTTTCAAATTATTTAAACTGTCAGTGGTTTTAATGTTGTGGCCGATCGGTGTATGTTTCCGTGGAGCTACTTGTATTTTTGTGTATCACCAAGTGCGTGCGTGCGTACCTGCTGCGTGTCTGGTCTACTTTGGCCTGGATCAGCATGGCCCGGTAGCGCCGCACCGCCACAAAGGCCAGAACGCCGATGACCGTCACCATGACGACCAGGATGGCGAGGCACGCGCCCACGAGCCGGGCTCGAGTCATCCTCATGTCACACCTCTGACCCATGTACCAGAAGTCGTCGCCTACAAGGCAGCTAACGCACAAAAAACACAAAGTCACTCGCAAGCACAAAATCTCCCCCCGGACGAACGGCGAGAGACGCTTTTCTATGCTCTCTTACCGGCAAACTGGAAGTTGTCCTGGGTGGTGTGTGCAGATGCCGTGGTGGTGGCAGTAGTCGAAGCGGCAGACGGAGGAACAGCTATAGTTTGCAGCGACAGGCGGGGACACACATTTATAGCCGGAGGGACACTGCAGCAACCAGTGACACACATCACCCTGCAGACCTGGAGAGGAGACAAGTCAAAGAATGAGGCCGGGGCTGTTCTTTGTTTTTAATACCGTCAAAGAGTCTCATGAGAAAATGAAAACAATTGTTTTAAACTTCAGTTCCTCCGGCACTCAAGGGCTGTTCATACCCACTGTAGGTGTAATCTTTAAAAAGAGGTCATAAAGGAAAAGTACTGATCATAAAACATTACTCAGTGCTGTAATGCATAGATTTTCAACCAGGGGTCTGCGGACCCCTAGTGGTCCGTGGTGTAATTGCAAGGGGTCCGTTAAAATAAAATATCTTTTAAAAAAGATCCTATTACATTTATAGAAATGGCATTATTTTATTCAAATATCACTGAGACCTTTATCTACCTAAACTACAGAGGGTAACATTACTTTTTTTCTCTAATTCATAAGTGTAATTCATTGTATTTTAATAAGAGATCATGCGCCCGTTTGCATTGTTAGGGGTTGGTGGGGGTCCTGAGGGTCGATCAAAAATATGCAGGGGGTCCAGGACTCCAAAAAGGTTGAGAACTACTGCTGTAATGTGACTGTAAAGTGACTATTTTGTACTCACATCAATTGGTCATTATCACAGAGGTATTAATGTTTAAACTGAGTTATACTACTGTATCTGGTTGAGGCAGAGCTACTCTTAACATATTAGTTTATAGTCTAGTTTGTAAAAGAGAGATCACAATTAAAAGTGACACTTTGCTTGGTTTAAAACAATAATAGAAATGTCAAAATGGTTGAATATATAGAATTTAAACAGAATTTTGCACCTAAACCGATAACTTGCTGATTTTGCAGACATTAACTGGCCGGTCTCAGCCTTGAAGAGCAGTCAAAAAACATCCAAGCAGCATTTCAAAACATTATTTGGACCAACTGGACACATATTCAGAATCTATGTGGTGACTTTTCTTCTATACTCCTTGTATTTGGTTGAGCCAGAGCCACTCTTGGCATAGTTTAGTTTATAGTCTAGTTTGTAAAAGAGAGTTCACAATTAAAGTGACACCTTTAAAGCCATTGCTTGGTTTTAAATGACAATAAAAATGTCAAAATGGTTGAATGGTTACACCCTGGACTGGTCGCCAGTCCATCGCAGGGCTAAGACAGAGAGACAGACAACCATTCACATTCACACCTACGGCCAATTTAGAATCACCAATTAACCTAACCAGCATGTCTTTGGACGGTGGGAGGAAGCTGGAGTACCCGGAGAGAACACACGCAGACACAGGGAGAACATGCAAACTCCACACAGAAAGGACCCAGTTGGCCCACGGATTCGAACCCAGAACCTTCTTGCTGTGAGGCATCAGTGCTAACCACCACGCCACTGTGCCGCCAACTGGACACAGAATCTATATGGTGACTTTTCTTCTTTCACATGTTTGTTTGTGTTGCAGGTCTAGCTTTGGAGCATGTGCCTCTTTATATTTTATGTGACTTGTCCAGTAATTGAAGGTGGAAAAAGTGATGATATTTCCTCCTGGAATGTAGTTTGTTAGAGATAAAAAAAAAAACTATTTTTATAAATTGAATAAAAAGAACATAATCATGTAAAGCACCAGTTCCCCTGTTCCTAAGTATTTGAGTTAGTAGCTGGCAGCACGTAGAAACGACTTAAAATAAACTGCAGCGGTTCATCTGATCATGGAACAGTGGAACATGTGGCACGCTGATGTGTTGCTCTGGACAGAAACGTATCTCGATGGCACATTTCTTTGCTGTAAAAACTACATGGGATTATTTATATACGTCGCAGATGACGGGGCGTGTGGATTCTTTGAAATCCAGTCTCTGTCTGCGGGGTCCGAATGAACCTCTTTGTCCTTCACAACCAGGAACAGATTCTGGACGGTGAATCTGTCCCAGCGGCAACAACACAACTCAAAGGAAGAAGATGCCTTAAATGCCACAGTAACAATGTTTTATTTTAAAGTGAGCCAGGTGACATAATCTAATTTTTTTTAAAGATTAGATTGAGGGTTTAATCGAGTCACTTCAATTGAGTTATGATGTTAACATGGGTCTGCCTGCAGCCGGGTTAATTAAATAAGACGGTTAAGAAGATAATTCACTCTCAGGTAACTGAAACCACTGTCGCAGACCGCCAACCCCACAATATGTTTTAGGCTTTTCTTGGAGTCGATTGTAAAGAGATGCTAATACATGAAGGGACACACACAGAGGCCGACGTGAAACAGAAGTCAATTATCTGTACGAAGACGACGGTGGCTCACCTCCGAGTGTGATGTTGGCGATCTTGGACGATCTGAACGTCCTCCTCTCGCGGGCGGCCTGAGCCAGTCCTGTTCGTTCCAACAGCGACGTGGGTCCTGACGTGCTGAGCCACGGCAGAGCCTTGCTGGTTTTAAACTCCACCAGACTCTGCACTGCATGGCCACTGGATCAAGAGCAGATTAACAAGATTAAATCTTCCGTAGCTAGGCGAACATTTATTAACATTTTAATACAATCATATTCAGTGTTTTGAAAAAGAAACACCTGACGATGTAGTTTCACAACACTGTCCTGAAGGTGTTTCACCTCTCCGTCCATTATCTTTTACCGCTTATCCACTAGAGCACAGGTGTCAAACATACGGCCCGTGGGCCAAAAGCAGCCCGCCAGAGAGTCTAATCTGGCCCGCAGCATGAATTTGCAAAGTGCAAAAATGGCATGCACTACTTTGTCCACTGTTTTAGTAAGAGAAGTGGACAGAACACAACACTGAGACCCAGGACTAAACAACAGACAGCAATATGCTGAAATTTCATTAATTTTTGTTCAGAAATCTTTTTTTTTTTTTTTTACAGGATAGTTATAAAATATAAACATTCTTCTATTCTTCACTAAAACAAATGGAAATTTTTTTTCGATCGAGTTGCCGTCTCTTATAGGTTATTATGCTGTTATCTTACTGGTCTGGCCCACTTAAAATCAAATTGGGCTGTATGTATGAGTTTAACACCCCTGCTCTAGAGGGTTGCGGGGAGGACGGAGCATATCCCGGCTATCTCTGGGCAAGAGGTCAGGTACACATTGGACACGTCGCCATGTCTTACAGCCAAATTAGAATTAACACTAACAAGCATATCTTTGCAGATTGTGGGAGGAAGAAGGAGCACCCGAAGAAAACCCACTACACCACAGAGAAACAATACACACTCTGCACAGAAAAGTCCAGCACCTTCCTGAACCCAGAACCTTCTTGCTGTGAGGCCTTAATACTACTTAATACTTCAATCATTCAGTCATCTTCTGTAACCGCTTGTCCTTTGAAGGGTCGCGGAGCGTGCTGGAGCCTATACCAGCTGTCATGGACAGGTCTCCAGTCTATCTCAGGGCTAACACAGAGAGACAGACAACCATTCACACTCACACTCACGGCCAATTTAGAATCACCAGTTAACCTAACCAGCATGTCTTTGGATGGTGGGAGGAAGCTGGAGCACCTGGAGAGAACCCACGCAGACACAGGGAGAACATGCAAACTCCGCACAGAAAGGCCCAGAACCTTCCTGAACCCAGAACCTTCTTGCCGTGAGGCCTTAATAGTGACCACTACACCACTGCGCCAACCTATTTCACCTCTTTTCCTCAAAAGATTGTCAATACAGATGGCTGTACGTCCTTTCTCAAACATAAAAACAAAAAGCTAAATATGTCATCATTAGTGAGAGTTTTATATTTTCAACGGCTGTGGTGTCTCTGTGAGGACATGAAGCGACATCTTTACTAAAAATGTATGCCTATCCACTGAGTTTGACATACGCAACAAGATACTGTTCTATCCTCATGCTGTTTAAGAGATTAAGAGATACTGGACAACCTCAGAAATGCGCAGAAGAAGAATTGTTCATGTTCTGAACGAGAATCTTTGAGGGATCCGGAAACGTCCAGGTACTTTTTTTTTTTGGAAAACTGAATGGTCACTTCTTCGGTTACTTGTGGCCTAGAAACATACTGTGTCCCGTCTGTATACCGTGTCACCTCACCTGCTCCAGACTCCCAGCAGCCTGCTGAACCCTGGAGCCTTCTGTAAGTACGGCTCCACCTGAAAACAGGAAGAGATTAGTTGGTAAAAACCTAGCACGCAGAAGCCTAAAAGGTACTGTGCGATCATACAGCTGTATGAACTGCTGTTTGTGTACAATCCCTCACCCAGGCTGCAGTGTCTTCTTCTAGGCCGGCGGTAAAAGCCGATCTGGACTCTTCCACAACTATCTGCAGCAGCAACTCAATCGACTCCACTGAACAGAACAAGCAATCGACTGCATTAGAAAAAGGCCTGGGACGCCTGATTTGGATACTTAACTACAAATAACACATGAGGTCAGTACCTCTGATGGCAGCAGGCTGGTCTGGCACAATGTAGAACGTGGGACTCTTTGTGGAGCTCCAAGCGGAGGTTAAAACTGAAGGTGTGAGCGTCAAATTCTCCTTCTGGCTGGGATGTACAGTCGTCCCGGGTAGGGGTGGCTTTGGTGGTCCACTTGTGGGAGTGTTAGCGGTCGTGCTGCTAGGAGACCACTGCCAGACCTTGTCCTCTTTCTCTCCAGATTTTATAGTTGTAAGCGAAAACACAGAAGTACGTGTAGTAGGAGTGGTGATAGTACTGTGTGCCTGTGTGTGTGTAGGGGATGTCTCCGTAGAAGTCTGCAGAGGGCGTTGCGTCTGAGGTTTGTGCCATGTTTGCGAGGATGCAAGTGTGGTTTTGTGGTCCACAGTGGTTGTTTGCATGGTGGGCTGAGTGACAGAGGAGGTTGAAACGGTGCCGTGCGAGCTATCAGGAAACAGAGTGTGTGTTTGGAGCATGTACGAAGGCGTAGATGAGTCTACGGACGCGCCGGACGACAGCAGAGGAACAGAAGTTGACGAATCTGTGGGCGAGCCGTCGCGTGGGAGTGTTGACGTTTCTCTGGCGGTTCCTGTCGCTGCAGAGTTTTGGACGACATCACCCGTCGTGGGGGCTGCTCTGGGTGTGGAGACAGAACCGGTGAACCCCGGAGTTCCCTCGTCATCCGCGGTAACGTCACGCCGCGAGGTGACGCCGTTAGCAGTCGCGTCCTCGCTCGTGAAACGCATTTGCGCGCTCTCCGTAGAAGCTTGTTTGTCTTTGGCGCTCGTGCGTGTGAACGTGGAGGACGTGTGCGGGGAGTGTGTGACGCTCTGTGTGCTCTGAGGAGATGTGGCGTGACGGTGTGAGGTGGAAGCCGGCGTCGGAAGCGTCTCATCAGACTTAGCGGACAACTGAAACGCAGCCGTCTGAGCAGTGACATCTGAAGCATTAGTTACAAATGAGTCACCCTGACTTATGTTTGGATGAACTGAAGCAGCCGGTCGTGTACCAACAGAAGCGTTGAGCTCTGCGACGTGGGTGGTGGGCGAATGAGTCCTGCCGGAGCCCTGTGGAGACGATGATGATGACAAAGAAGTGGGTTCAGTGTCAGTGTCTGCGCTGCTTGATTCATGCTGTGGAGGTTTGGTGGATGCTTTTGAAAGGCCAAAGGTGGTGGCGGAGGTCAGATCAGAGTCAAGTGTGTCTGTGCTTCTTTGGCTCCTCCAGAAATGTTTATGTCCAGGTGTCCCACCAGCAGCTCTGCCACGCGGGATCAGGATGGTCTTACTCTCCCAGGTCGTCCGGGAAGGCCGCTCAGTGCTTGAGCCGGACACACTCTGGTCGGTTTGTGTGGCTACGTGTTCGTCTCTGAGATTATATTTTTGTACATCTGTCCCACGCAAGGCTTTAGAGCTGCTGGCCGTTGCGTCTGTCTGAGCCGTCTGAGCGTTCTCGTTGCTTGTGTTCGCCGTATCTGTGGTCAGAGCATGGCGAAAATATGGGTGTGTTCCTTCTCTGGCAGTCATCGGTGTATCTGTGAGGTGAGCCGCCGCAGATGTATCCGCTCCATTGTTTGGCTTTTCCTCAGGAAGAGGGAGAGTTTCCCTATCAGTTCCACCAGCGACAGGGAGTCCCTGCTGGGGTGAGGTGGGGTTCGGCAGGCCCTGGTCCTGAGAGGAGGAGGAGGAGGAGGACGAGTAGGCACCAGACACGGACTGAGGCTCCAGACCTTCGTAGAGGCGACCCCTGACCCCATCTGTACCTCTAACCAGCTCCTGACCAACGGGAGCGGCGCTCGTAAAGCTGGTTCCTGTCTGGGACCAACGAACGAGGTCCCAGTCTGGACGGCGTGTCGGTCGGCCCTCCGAGGAATTCCTCTCATCTTCCTGGACTGCACGACCAGGAACAAACACAAAAACAGAGAGAGACAGGGTGAGGACAGGCCGAGTGGAAACTACAACAACATAACATCGCTCCGTCTCACAGCACACACAGAGAGGGTGATAAGAACTTTCCGAGGGACAGATTCGCACAGCGCATTTTTGAACAACCCATTTTCGCAGCGTGTCGCCTTAACAACACGCTGTACCAAGAAATACCTTTCACCCTGCTCCAAATGTCATTACAACTATTAGATCAAACTCGTGATCGGGCTAATTGCACGCAAGCGGGGCCGCACTGACTCAATATATTAAACTGGGGATAATTGAGGAATGTTTTCTCACCATAATACGCCAGCTGGGCTGCCTCTGAGGAGGGTCCCGCTCCAGTCCAAGCGATTTCAGCTTTGTTTCTGCCGCTGCAAGAGAGCAGAGCCGCCTGCCCTCTCTCCAAAACCTGACTCTCCCTGTCCCAGACACATCGCACAGATATGCTCGATCCAACGTCCAGCCATACCAGCTTTAAAAGTACCGTCCTCCCCTGAGGAATGCGTATCGTCCAAGTGCAAACTGGAGGTGCCGAGGCCCGTCGGCTCACTGGGGTGCTGGTGTCAATAAACAGTACAGGCGGGGAGAGGCTGATGCGACCAGGGGACTCTTGGTCCAGGGCGACATCTCCACCGCAGAGCTGGTGCGACGAGGCCAATGTTTTATCTAAGTAGAGAGAGAAAAGATGCTGCTAAGAGAGGGAATTGTAGACTTTAATCCCCCCGTGTTGAAGTACAGATCAGTTAAACATCTATGGGCACAAGTTGAGGCAAGTTCATCCAAAAGTGTATTTTCGCTTTCAAAAAACAGAAGTGGGGGATTTCTGTGGAATAAATGGAACAAAAAACACAAAACTAAACAAAAACACAAGAAATATTTGATGGATATGAAGTTTTATGAATCAGAAATCATTCCTCAGCTCTTTTGGGCTGTGGTTATGATACCTACCTCAGATTTATTTACAGATAATGAAATAAAAATAAGTTGAAAAGTTAAAAATGTGGATAATTCAGAGTACAATGTTTGAACAAAGACAACACAAGTTAAAAAAAACCTAAAACTACAGCACTGCGTGTCGCTGGCACACCTCCTTACCTGTTGTGATGATAAAAAGCAACAGAAAGACGTGGAGCCGCATTTCCAACGCTCAGACATCTCACTGTCAGAGACCTTATTCATCCCAAACCCATACAGATGTCTCAGATTCCGGCGTCCTCACGCTGTGACCGGGACGAGCCAACTGCGCAGAGGAGAAACGATGTCCCGTTTTCCTGACTGAGGACGGTCCCAGCGAGCGAAAAAAGAGAAGGAAAAAAAAAAGCGCAGAGGCGTCAGAAACTTTCCCCCCACCTCCATCATTTCCTTGTAACGGAAACCGCCGTGCTGTCACCCAAATTAGACACACGTGTGCCAGGCAGCGTGTTTTCTAACGTGGGGCGGACGGAGACCTGCTGGTTGGGGAAGCTTTCTACCTCCAGGGCTGTTGCGCGCCGACGTTTAAATCAGTTTCCGAAGATGAGAAGAAGGAATCCGGCGGTTCGCTGCGGGTGTTTTTTTTTTTTACGCGTGGCATAAACTGAGGACAGGAAACCCTTTGCCACAGGAGGCAGGGAGACATGAGAGAGGCAGTTCATTAGAGCTTTCACACAGACACCCCACTGGGAGAGATGGAAACCAGTGGACACACCGAGCATGAGGCCCCGTTTGAGCGCTGCTTCCATTTGACCCAGTATTTAGTTACTGGGTGACATAACCACAAAAGGTGTCCTGTAATATAATGTAACCAATATTAATACTTTTTATTGTTAAACACTGTGGGGTGAAGCAAAGTATGCCATGATTTATAAGGTAAAAGTTTTACTGGTGTGCTGCTCTGTGTCTGAACACATCTGTTTTAAATCTGTATACATGGTAAGGTCACCACACTGAACTACAGCAGCAGATATTAAAGCTGCACCGCCACAGGAAGAGTTTCTTTTCAGTTCAGGTGTGTGTTAACTTTAAATCAGCCACAACATTAAAACCACTGACAGGGGAAGTCAATAACATTGACCATCTTGTGACAATTCAGTGTTCTGCAGGGAAACATTTAGACCTGGCATTCATTCATGTGGATGTTACTTAGACATGTAACACCCATCTAGACCAGACCAGACACCCCTACCCCATAGCAATGACACTCCTTGATGGAAGTCACCATCCCCATGCAACCTGACAGGCTCACACACCAAAACTCAAAAACACCTGGCCTGGCCTCCAAATTCACTAGATCCCAAACTGATCAAGTATCTGTGGGATGATCCACAGAGGCCCCTCCTCTCAACCCATAGGACCCAAAGGCCCCCACTAAGAACATTATATTGCCAGACACCACAGTACACCCTCAGAAGGCCCATGTCCTCATTCTCAGAGCAGTTTTGGAGACACAAGGGAGACCTACACGATAATAGTCATAATGTTATGGCTGATCAGTGTATTACACTTTCTTACACTGAGTCTGCCCTTCTCTGGGGTATTTGCACCTTGTCAGATTTTTTATATATTTAGTTTTGGATGGGCACCCTTGATCAAAATTATCCCGTTCAAGTTGATATTATGGTCTGATTGGAAATGCACCAAGGATGCAAGGAGCAAAGTGTTTCGTCCACTTGATGAATTAAAGTCAAATACTCACTGTTCACCATTGTTCACCAACTATTTGTCAACTCTCTATCTGCTCATCGTCATTCAGGAAATGACTACAGGAAATGTTTAAATGCAGAACCAACAGAAAACAAGTCATTTTCCACTAAAGCAATGACTGGACAACCTCAGTGCCCTTTTCAAAGATATTTTGAGATTACAATAATGTGTTGGACATAAGTACTCTGAGCATATTTTTATTTAATGCTTTTTTGAAAATATATATGTACTCCTTTTAATTTTTTTCCCCCAGCATTTGAAAGTAGTTTGTTGTATCAGAAATGTAATTGTAATCTCGCGAAAGTTGGATAATAGTTTGCTGATTCTCTCTGACAGCAAGATTAGGATGTTAACTTCTGGAGCCTATCCCAGCTGTCATCGGGCGAGAGGCAGGGGTACACCCTGGACAGGTCGCCAGTCTATCTTAGGTCTAACACAGAGCGACAGACAACCATTCACACTCACATTCACACCTACGGCCAATTTAGAATCACCAATGAACCTAATGAGCATGTCTTTGGATGGTGGAAGGAAGCTGGAGTACCTGGAGAGAACCCACGCAGACACAGGGAGAACATTTAACTGCACACAGAACGATGGATTCGAACCTGGGACTTTCTCGCTGTGCTAACCACCTCGCCACTGTTCCACCAAGGATGTTAACTTAGTTTAGCACAAATAAGACTGAGAGCGGGAGAACAGCTAGTGCAGCCACCAATTCAAAATTCATGAATGATGAATGAAAAATCATTAATCATTAAATATTTAACCAAATTTAAAAAGAACGATTTCTTTCATTTTCATTTCAAACCCAGTTGTTGAGGTGTTTGTGTTCATGGAAGTGAGCGACAGATGAGCTTCAGTCCAAGCTAAACTTTTCTAATTCCCCATTTCCCGTCCTTGCTGATTTGCTGATTTGATTGCTTACCGACTGCTTCATATTGAACAGACGCAACTATTGTTCTTCTCATCTTTCTGTCAGAAATAAACCTGAGTGGGAAAACGCATCCAGCAGACGCAGATCAAATTATTTAAAAGTCTCTCTTTTCTGGCATAAAGGTAAGACTCACATATAAAGTAGCTGCAGCTTACAGACTCGTGGACTTAATGAAAAGGGATCCCAACGGGATCAATAAAGTTGTCTATCTATCTATCTATCTAAAACAGGTAAAACTTCCAGAGAGACTCTCATATAACACATAATCTAGATAATTTCATAGCCCTCAGTGTTTTTGTCTACTGTATTTGTTCTACTAGTGGTTTAGATCTCTTAATAGATTCTACAAAGTATAACACGACAAACAGAGCTGGTGTGATCGATAAAATTTTTCTTCACATTTCGAGGATATTATATTCTTGTATTTTTCTGTGATGTTGCCAGATATTAATGTAATTCAAACTGTTAAAATTTCATTTATTTTGCAATATTAAATAAAACTAAAGTCTGTCTAAGTCTATGTGTTTGGTTCCTTCAAGGCCTCAGGTAACAAGCAAATGTGTCAGCTTGGTGCTTTATCTGCCGTTTAATCACATAAACTCATGCTAATTCCTTAGTGGTGAGCAACAGGAATTCACAATTAACCCTGCATTATTTCATATATTAGAAATAAAGACTGATTTTCAGGTGATTAATTACTGAAGTGTATGTTTTTACTGCCCTGTGATAGACTGGAGACCTGTCCAGGGTGTACCCCGCATCTTGCCCAATGACAGCTGGGATAGGCTCCAGCCCCCCTGCGACCCTTCACAGGACAAGCGTTTACAGAAAATTAATGAATGAATGTTTTTTACTGTTCCAAATGAAATTTTATTGGTACGACATTTGTTAACACACAAATGTGTCTCAAATAGTTTTCCTGATGACCAGAACATAACCAACAGCTTCTTTAAACCTCTGAAAAATCAAACTGGCTATATCTCTAACTTACAGGACTGAATGAGATGGTTTGTACTGGTTAGACTCGTCTCCGGTCAGGTGACGGTCCGAGGTCATGGTGTACTCAACCCGAAGGCTGCCTCTAATAAATGAACATATTATTGTTTGAGTCCCCTGGACCAGGTTCCTCACACATAATCCGAGAAGGCGGCCTCCCCTATAATCTTGATCCCAGACTTCAAGCCTCAGAGCCAAGAATGGGGTCACCTTCACAAAGAAAATATGAATGAAAGTTAAATGACATTTTTATGAAAGTACACAAGCACAAGATGAGTAGCTTATAGCTGGCTGGCATGAGGGGTAAAGAAGTCATATCATTTTTGAGGTTATGTCTAGAAGTTAGATTTTAGTCTGACTCAGTTTTGACCATATGTTTAGTCACTATTTTTTGGCTTTGTAAGACATTATATTTAATGTCATATACAGACGTTAGATTAATTGTAGGGTCACCAGTTTAAAGGGGAACTACTGGTTTTTACAACCTCGAAATTATTTCTAGCACAAAATACGGTTGTTTACTCACCCAAATAACTTTTATGTAATTTGCACTTGTTTCGGAAATTATTAGATCAGCGTATATCCACATAGTGGGAGTGAATGGGGCACCGAGACGCAGCCTCTAAATAACGCATCATCTGCTGCGAAACTCGTTCATTTCCCCAAAATTTTGTTATGATACGCTGATGCTATTCCCCGTTGAGTCCGGAGTTACCTGTTATCATCATCCGGGGTCTGTAGATTTAACGAGTTTCGCGGCAGATAATGCGTTATTTAGAGGTTGTGTCTTGGTGCCCCATTCACTCCCACTATATGGATATATGAAGATCTAATTATTTCCGAGTGCTAATGACACAAAAGTTATTTGGGTGAGTAAACAACCGTATTTTATGCTAGAAATAAGGTCCAGGTTGTAAAAAACAGTAGTTTCCCTTTAACCATTCACACTGAAGGCAAATTTAGAATGACCAATTAACCTAACCAGCATGTCTTTGGATGGTGGGAGGAAGCCGGAGAACCCGGAGAGAACCCACGCAGACACACGGAGAACATGCAAACTCCACACAGAAAGGCCCAGTCGGCCCGTGGATTCAAACCCAGAACCTTCTTGCTGTGAGGCATCAGCGCTAACCACCACACCACCCTTACCAGCATTTCAAGATTCACAAATAATCATCTGTACAAACCAAATCTGTTGTTTTTTTAAGCTAAACATGGGATAAAAGTGATTTGTACTGACGTTGCCCAGATCGAATCGAGCGTTCCAGAAAGGGTTGTTGGATCTGATCGGGTAGGTCTGGTGGTAAATTGAACTGTACCACATCTTAACGTACCTGTGAAGTGGCAGAGATGTGGAAAAGCAGACAGCCGTATGATTACTTCATTTATGCGACTCATTACTTTTACTGTGACTCACTTGTGGGTCTTAACAAGTCCTCTACTTACGCATTAACAGTGCTGGAAAAATCTTCAAGATTCCAGGCTTGGACAATAGTCACCACCAATGTCCCATTCAAGGACGCTTTAGGAGCACCGTCAGAGTCCAGGTTAGGGGAACCGTTGAGCCGAGCCGAGCTTCCGATGGCGCTGTTTTTCAAATACTTTTCCGTGGCAGCCTTCAGCCCGGTTCTTTGTGCCAATGATGGTACCAGCTCGTACAGTGGTCTTAGGGAGTACCGGACAACATCAGGATGATCCTTGAGGGATTTCAGCCATATCTGGTATCCCAGGGAGTCGTTATGGGTGAGTGAAAACTCCCCTGTCCAGCCTCTGCCCCCTACCACCTCCGTGAAATGTTTGTGCAAACCTGAGCCGTAGGAGAAGGCGGCATCCTGGTTGTTTAAGACTTTGGTGCAGAAGCTTTGAGAACTGGAGAGTTTCTCCCTGCCCAGGCTGACGTTGAGACCCAGTGACAAGCAGTACTGCACCACAAAACAGGAGGGGACATTAGAACTAGACAATTCCCCTGCGGGAAATCGCAAGAGTGATGCAGTGGCCGCAGCAGTCTGCGATACCATGCTATATTGCTGTGATAGTACGATGCTATGATGATGCTACTATGCCAAGATGCTACAATGCTATGATGCTAAGATACTAAGATGCTATGATACTAAGATGCTACAAAGCTAAGATACTATGTTGCTACGATGCTAAGATGCTACAATGCAATTATACTAAGATGCTATGATGCTTTAATGATCACCTGTTCATATAGTCATAATATAATCCTGGTGAAAATATTTGCGACTTACGTTGCAAATAATTTCATGTTTGACTACAAAAAGTAATGGTCAGGTCAAGACAGGTATGAAAGTATTCGCGACTTACGTCGCGAATGTCTTTACTAAGTAGCATGTCTTTACTACCATGAGCAGCAGCTATAACAAAAAGCACAACTCAAATAGTCATTTAAGGCCTGGTTCCTTCTGACTGGATGGGTGTGAGTTTGATGTCATGCAGGGTACAACAAACCAAACAGGATGAGGAGGATGCAGTAGGCCTGGCTGAGAGAGAGAGACACTGAGAAGGGTCGTCCTTTACGCCCTTCTACAAACTGAAGGGCAGGTACAGGCCGCAGAGCCCTCCCAGCTCCACCTGAAAGCCAGCATCAAATAAGGAAGAGAGTGGGAGGGATCTCACTAGGATCCCCAGACAAAGAACGAGCAAATCGTAACAATTGATCGTTAATCATAATAATTTTAACAATAAAACTCATTACTCCTACCTGAGCAATAGTTTAACAGTTTACGGCACAGTCTTACAGTTAGATAAACAATAATATTAAACTTAACACATCCAGGCTGTAACAAGGAATCAGCGATGAAGTGAAGACCTTCAAATTGTCCTGCGAGTCCAGCTCTTTGTCTCATGTTGGACGTCACTGCAGTCTGTCTGGATCAGCTGGAGGAAAACTATATGCAGACAAATAGACATGTCAAATAATGTTATGTAACATACTTAATATAACTCTTATGAGTGTTCAACAGCTCATTATTTATTTAATTAAAAACATCATATTATATTAAATTACTCCAATGATATAGATATACTGTCATTAATGTTGTTGCAAGCCATAAATGTTTCCTACTTTATGTGGTGGAATAATATATTTTTCAGTTTGACACAGTTTCATTTAAAAATATCTTCCCTTTAAATTGTAAAACTTCAACATTATTACTGTGATAAGCACCCGCTAGCAAGGCGGCGAATTAGCCGGCGGCTAACCCCACTAGCCTCCGCGTTAGCTCACGGCTAACTGCCGCGGCTAATTCGTGTTTACCTCCCGCGGGTCCGCGGTTAAATCCCGGTTAGCTAGCGGTTAGCTAGCGGTTAGCTCGAGGCTAACTCCGCGGTTGAGTCCGCGGCGTTAAGGTAGCGGCTAGCTAGCTCCGTTAGCTCCGCTAGCTTGCTAACATACATGCGCTATGCTGGAAGGCTAGTCGTCGGCTAAATCACTGGGCGGCTAGTCGTTTTAATGTTTTGGCAGATCATGTTTTCCACTGAGAGCTCTTTTCCCGCCTCTCGTCCCCTGCAGCTGCGTGTGTGAACGTGTGTAAGCTGGTTGGGGTCTGGTTGTCATGGCTACCAGGGTCAACTGCTCCTGTTAGAATGTCAGTTGGAAGACGGGGAGAGAGAGAGAGAAAATGCTGAAATATTGCCTCGAACAGGAAGGACTTGTGGCCAAACCGTATTTCCAATCATTGAACCGACTTAACTTTGGGCATCTCGAGGCTTTCCTGAACGTCTAGATATGTGATTTGTGGGTAAAATGAAGAAATGTGACCTATTTAAAGCGATTCAAAGAAAGGTTACGTCTGCTTTCCTCCAGAAATTTCCCTGCCTTTTTAACATGGCAGTCTATGGAGCTGTGGGTGGGTGTTGCTGGCGCATCTTTGTGTCTGACGCCAAAACTATAAGACTAACAGCTTTAGCAGACGAATTTGAGTGAGAAGACACATTTTCCTACGTTTCTATGTATAAATTATGTCTGTCGTGTGAAATTTGTGGCCACGGGAGCAGTTTCTGTGCAGTTTTTTGACTAACTTTCTTCTCCCCTCCTCACTCTAGCTGATGATGTCATCCACTCTAGCACAAACATTCCGCGCAATACACACCCATTATAAACCCTGAAATTTGAGTAAAAACCTACACAACTCTGAGGCTTCATAGTTTAAAAACGGTAAAAGTTGTCGACAAGTGAAGTGAATCTCTGAAGAGAAGGCAAGAGTACCTACGTTTTAAAGTTTAAATGAAGTCTCTCGGTTAAAGTATGCCAGAGCAGTTCATTGTTGAAAATGTCTGTTGAAATTGTTTTTTTTTCGGGCTTCTCCATTCATTTCAATTGGGAAATTTGTCGCAGTCTTGTTTGGAAGAACTGTATAGAAGCACACCGAGTCCGATCGAGACGCACGTTTTGATGTATTTTGACCTGTGTGCGACGAACGGTATTTGAGTTGAAAAGTTTCGAAAATCGCGTAGGAAAAAGTTTAATAAGAAGAAAAACGTAGTGAAGAACAATAGTTTGCAGTGCTTCGCACTGCAAACTATTGGCCCCCATAGCTTTGCTATGAGGGGGTCAATAGTTTGCATTGCAGGCACTGCATCACTAATAAGAAGAAAAACGTAGTGAAGAACAATAGTTTGCAGTGCGAAGCACTGCAAACTATTGACTCCCATAGCTTTGCTATGAGGGTCAATAGTTTGCATTGCGTAGCACTGCATCACTAATAAGAAGAAAAAACGTAGTGAAGAACAATAGTTTGCAGTGCGAAGCACTGCAAACTATTGACTCCCATAGCTTTGCTATGAGGGTCAATAGTTTGCATTGCGTAGCACTGCATCACTAATTAAAACTCTGGCACTAAAATCACTCATGCGAAATAAAAGGTTGGCTTCCTTTTATTTCGCATGAGTGATTTTAGTGGGGGGCTGAGGCCTACTGTGATAGAAGGGTCCAAAGAACGGGGATCCCAGGCACATCACACATGAGGCAAATAAACAAAAGTGAAACAAAGCAAACACAGTATAGAGGGGACACCACCACTGGGACACCAATCCACCACCGTAGGCTCAGCACCTGAATGGGGAACACCAGAGAGCAACAGGTTAGGAATGAAATAATAAAGAAATCAAAGAATTAAATCTAATAATGAAACACAAAACAATGAAACATAAATCTACATAAACACAAATGAAATGCAACCCACAATAACCGAAATAAACACAAAGCTAACAGGATTGCAAAAAAACTAATTACTGCAAAAGAAAAAGAATATATCACAAGGGAAGAACAAACACACACAAAAATGACAAACAAAATTAAGTCCCCACACTGCTTCTTTAGCTACACTTCCTTAAAAAAAAAAAAAAAAAAAAAGTGACCCAAAGAGGAAATCCAACTTCAGCTGAAGCCCAAAAGATTCTTTACATTTTAACAATTATCTTCCTGTGGCACAACTTATCATCCCCCTGAAGCCCTACTACCACCCAATGTCTCTCTCACACACATGCACACCCACACCCACAAATCTATAGTTCAGTGCATCTCCACAAACCCTACCGATATGTTGAACAGCTGCTGAGGCAACACTACCCATGTCCACCGGGGTCCTGTGTGGGCGAGTCTCCTTCTCAGGAGCGGGCAAACCGACACTCAAGGTCACCGCACAAAATTGTTAAAATAAAACATAATTAAAATTACACACGTAAATATATATATATAGAATACATAGGTACAATAAATTACAGCAGATAAAAGTGAAACTATGAAACTGAGTAGGTCTGTCTGAATAAATAGGTTTTAAGGAGAGATTTGAAGGCGGTGACAGAGTCTGAATTTTTGATGTGTTCTAGGAGGGCATTCCAGAGGTGGGGGGCTGAGCGGCTGAAGGCTCTGGACCCCATGGTGGTCAAGCGAGCAGGTGGGAGGGTGAGTTGGATGGATGAGGATGACCTAAGAGCGCAGGCAGGAATGTTTATGTGGAGGTGGTTAGTGAGGTACTGAGGAGTGAGGTTGTTTAAGGCATTGACGGTGAGAAGTAGGAGTTTGTAGGTGATGCGGAATTTAACAGGAAGCCAAAGGAGCTGCCTCAGGACAGGTGTTATGTGACTCATGGAGGGGGTTCTGGTGATGATACATGAGGCAGAGTTTTGAACCAGACGAGACATGACCCATGAACGCTGATTAATTGGTACGTTTATTATTTATTACAATGAGACTTGATTGTTCGTTACTCTTGCCTACACAAAAACTATTTCCCTTCCGGGTGGAACAGCCGACCCAGTAAGGACAGGTTCCCATTTATAGTCACACCCTTTCAATTAGACCTTCTCAGAATACCTTCAAACATATACAGTATTATGCTTTTTGGTCTCATCCTCAGGCCGATGTTGTTGGTCAGGCCCACTTAAAACAAGGAAGTACAGTCTGTAGTTTGAAGTGAAGCAGGTTTACAATCTTTATTTTGATGAGAAAGCTACACAGAATTTAATGCAACAAGAATTTAACATTGCCTCCACCATCACAAAACAACTGACTGAAACTTCTAACAGCAAATATTGAAGATCAAACTGAGGTCTGATCTTCTGCAAGGTCTGCATGACTAAGCTCATCAGTCATGTGACTTGTTGCAGTATCAGATCAGCAAATCCAATATCACACATGATTAAAGAAAAACATGCAGCAGCAAAAGATATATTTGTTACTATGGAGATGGTTCATAACGGTCACATTTGTCTCCAGTCAGATGACGGTCACAGGTGAGTTTGTACTTGATCTCATAGCCACTTTTCCTGTTTGAGCAGGTGTATGTATGTGTGCCCCTTTTCACGGGCGTCTGACATCTTAACAGAAGGTCATCATGACGCACATCCTTATCCCAGACCTCGACCACCAGACTAAAGGACGTGTCCACCTTCAAGAGAAACAATTCATTAAAGTAAGATTGGTAGTAATAAGGTTATCTGTCAGATTGAGCTTAAAGGGGAATTAGCGTTTTGTACAACCTGGACCTTATTTCTGTATATCCATATAGTGGGAGTGACTGGGGCACCGAAAAGCAGCCTCTAAATAACGCATTATCTGCCGCGAAACTCGTTCATTTCACCAAGATTTTGTTATGATACGCTAGTGCTATTTTCCGTTGATATGGGTGAGTAAAGTATTTTATGCCAGAAATAAGGTCTACGTTGTTTTTTACAACCTCATTTACACACCCATGTAACTTTGGTGTTATTTCATTTGTCAGATAACTACATCTACGTATATCCATATAGTGGGAGTGACTGGGGCACCAAAACGCGGCCTCTAAATAACGCATTATCTGCCGCAAAACTGCAGCAGTTTGTTGTTTCAACGAGCTCCTCATCCGTATACTCTGGCTCAAATAGTAAGGACGTCCATCATAAACAAAGTCGTCGTCCACAACCTCAGAATCAGAAAAATATTCAGCCATGTTGCAAAAAACTAGCAGTAGTACTTAGCAGGTAAACAAGTCACGCAAGTGGCGCACGGTGCTCAGAGATGACATCATCCAGGTCAGAGGTTACTAGGTCAATCTACAGACCCCGAATGACGATAACAGGTAACTCCAGACTCAACGAGGAATAGCATTAGTGTATCAAAACAAAATATTGGTGAAATGAATGAGTTTCGAGGCAGATAATACGTTATTTAGAGGCTACGTTTTGGTGCCCCAGTCACTCCCACTATGTGGATATACGCAGATCTAAATATCTGATGAATGACTCCAAATGATACCAAAGTTATATGGGTGAGTTAACGATTGTATTTTATGCCAGAAATAAGGTCCAGGTTGTAAAAAACAGAAGTTCCCCTATACTTAAGAGGCAGCAAATCCAACATAAAGAACAGTGGGACTTGGGACAGTTTAATCCTATGTTCCAAACCCACTGTATTTCACAGGAATGATTTTACTTATCCTCGATGAACCCATTCAGATTGCACTGCAGTGCCTGAGTACAATGAAAACAATCTGGGGAATTTTAGCTATACTGATATCATCAAAAAGGCACTGAACTGACTAGAATACATTCAGAGGTACAAGGTTACTGACCATGCCCAGATTATAATAAGAGTTCCACCAGGGGTTGTTTGACTTGATCATATGAGTCGTGTGACTGATGGAGCCATACCTCATGATAGCATAGCTGTGGGTAGGAAAAAACAAAGCAACAGATGAAGCAACACTGCTGTTTGATACACCAGCCTCAGATTTTAATCCTTGAGCTAATTCACCTCTCAGTCAAGCCAGTAAGATCTCCTTTCAGACCCCAGGCTCGGATGATGGTGACCTCCAGGGTCCCCTTCCAGTTTTTCAAGGGGCAGCAGTTGAAAGACAGGTTAGGACTGTACCCACCACAAGATGGTGTACTCTGTGAGTCACTCACTGCATTGTCGTTTAAGTACTGCTCAATCGCAGCCTTCATCCCTGCCTTCTTGCTCTCATTTGGTACCAGCTCATATAATGGCCGAAGGGAGTATGAAACGACACCCGGGTGATCTTTCAGGGTGCTCAACCAATTGTTGAAGCCGCTGGAGTCTTCGTAGGCGAGTGAAAACTCTCCCAACCAACCAGTGCCACCTTCCACCTCTGTGTAGTGCTGGTGGAGACCACTGGTGAACTGGACTGACGCACCTTGGTTCTGCACGACTGAGTTGCAAGACTGAGTTACAAGGCTGGAGCTTGCCAACTTCCCCAGACCAACAGAGAAACCAAGTGATAAACAGGAGTGAACCTGGAAGACAGGAGGAAAAATAAAATATTTCTTATACTCACTGACTATAGACAGTATTTACTGTACATGGTTGCTGTACGACGAGCTGTGACACACCAAACTAGCAGTTGGCCCATGTCAAGTTATCTGTGGTGCTAGTTTTTCATGCATAAAAACACCCTTGTTCAGGTGACCACTGTTGGTGGCTTTTCACCCATTTCAGCACGTTGAATTGGTGGCACTGGCCTCCTGCTGGGATCATTATTTCCTCTCACACAGATACAGGATGTTCATGCAAGATAGTAGCTGTGTTCTTCACAGTGTGTTAATCAGCGTTAATTCTTTGGTATTGGGCCTTTAGGAGGAAACAAGAGTGAAACCACCACACGTCATTAATTAACTTGAATAAATTAGTGCAATTAAATAGCAATAGCACATGTTTCTATACAGAGTATGAGGGAATTTTATGGTTTTGCCCTCATCATATTTCAACCCAGTTTAGTTTGTGAGAGAAACACTGACCACAAGATTTAAAATCCAGATAAAAGATAATTTGAAATTTGTAGCTAGCATCATTCTTCAAACTTCAATTTAAGGATAATTAAACAAAATTTGAACTTAAAACCGTCTTAGATTATAGGGTCTGACATGTAATAGCTAAATAAACATCCCTGGTGCACAACTCAAATATCTTCTTTGTGTTTTTCACTGCAGAGTAACAACACGTGTGTTTGCATGAACATATGGAGACTATGTACAGTCTCCCAGTACCTGATCTGAGGAGAGTCCGTTCAATCTGGACAAACATGTTCGTGAAGCTGTCACTCGCCTGAGTCGCCCCCCAAGGGAAACCTGAAACAAGGTACATTGTTGTTGAAAAGAAAAAGTACATTACTATATGAAGTAATGTAGAAATCAACAATGGTGTGAAAGTTTTAACCTGACGAATGTAATGTGTGCCGTAGATGTCTATGAGCTTGTTGTACTCAGCCTTGGTATAATTGTCATGGTGACTTGGCAACCTGGCCAAATCCTTACTGAACTCTGAGCTGAGGGGGGGTTTGCTTGGCAAACGGTAACTAGACACAAAGATACAGTCTTAACTACTCAAACAATCTTTCATAACGTATTTGGTGAAGCAGAATTGCTTGCAACCTACCTATAGTGACTGCAGGTGACTCTATGCGTGCTGAAGGTGTAGCGGTCCTCGCTGGTCCTTTGTTTGGCAAAGTTATAAACAGTCGAGTGTTTTCCTTCCACCCCCCCACCGGAGTTCAAAAATGAATCTAAACTGAGGCCAACCTGATAAAAATGAGTGAAAATGTAAAAGTTAATGAGCTGCTTGATGTACAATAATAGTCTCCAATAACATGTGAATACATGTTGAATACACGTTTGATACAATTGATATGTACATGAAAGACTATTAAAGACAATAACCTCAATTGAAACCCATGTACCTTATTATTTAGATAGTGAGTAGGGGTTATACTATGGTTCTAACTAGTCGACTTTACTGCTGCGCCATGACACTTTAAACATCAAGTTGACTGGCACCGATCACATGACAATAACAACACTGATGCCTCCAGGAAGACAGGTGAGGAGCCCAGTGGGTCATTGAAGCAAACTAGCAGCGGTTCATCAAGTGTGTGGTAGAGGTTGAACAACTTCGGATTTTTTAAAGTCGACTAATATGTAGTGAAAGTTAAGTTGACTCTGGACTGACTTACATATTCTGCAGGTCATGGTAGTATGGGCTTCATCTTTAGTGAAGTATTTCCACACACTTGATGAACCGCTGCTAGTTTATGGCAATGACCTACAACTGTCTTCTAGGAGGCGTCTATGTTGTTATTGTCACGTGATCTGCGACTAGTCGACTTCCTGCTTAAAACATTATGACACGGCAGTGAAGTGAACTAGCCGGTACAACCACTAGCGTGTCGGTATATTTCACTTAAGATAAAGCCCATACTACCGTGACATGTAAAGTATGTATGTAAGTAAGTCCTGAAATACAACAAATATACTACTGTAATACACACACACTTCTGAAAAGGCATCTGCTAACACTAGCAGAGGAACAGTCCAAATCCTCTTGTTGTTTCACCAAACGCCCATCAACAATTTACTGGTGAATTTAATTGTGTTATTAGTAGGGCCGGGACTCGATTAAAAAAATTAATCTAATTAATTAGAGGCTTTGTAATTAATTAATCGAAATTAATCGCATTTTAATCGCATATAAATATTTGACCTGAGAACAGTGAGAAGTAATTTTTTTCATATGGATTTTTAGTATACCATTGAATAATGACTAAATTTCCCATCCACGGGGCCAACCAAAGCGGTCTCATCAGCTTCTTCTTTGATGTTCACTGTGGTTTGTTGTTGTCTGAAGTAATGAACAGTGTTGCCAACTCTTCAGGAAAGGAAAGTAGCTATTGGCTGTCCTAAAAGTCGCTAGAAGTCGCTAAATGACGTCATCGGCTAATTTGCATAATTTACCTTTTGGATGTAATTGTGATGGACGCTGTATTATTAACGCGCCTCCTTTATCAGGGCTTGGTATTGGCAAAATGACTCTAAAGAGACACTCTGGCACAGTAACTTAATTTTTTTTTTTTTTTTTTTTTTTTTTCTTAAGTTTGGTTTAGTTTCTAGCCTACAAGTCACAGGCACAGAAGAACATGAGCATTTTTTGCCATAACTAGAATATTTTTAACATTTTTTGTACAAACGGTTTTTACTTGACAAAATTAACAATCTAAATGGATTATTATTTTATTATTTATTTTAGTGTGACAGTGAAGAAACATTTACATCCCGCTCTGTAAACCAGGGCGCGATCAGCGGCAGCTTTGCGCATGCGTCATTCGTTTGCAGTCTGGACGCGGTGGCGTGGTTCTCCCCGCTCTGACCGCTGCTGCGCGGGGCTACTGTGAGACTGACCGCCTGTGAGTGCTTTGGGATGGGAGAGGGGCTCACGGCAGCACCCGCTGCTTGTTGAGGACACTGGTAATGAACGCTAGTTGGTGCTCCAGTATAATCGGTCCGCCGAAACTCATCCAGTGAGAAACGTTCCGCGGTGCAAAAATAAGTGTGATTAAAATGCGTTAAAAAAAATTAACGCGTTATTTTTGTGTAATTAATTAATCTTAATTAACGCGTTAAAGTCCCGGCCCTAGTTATTAGACATTTAGCTGCTGCAAGAGACGGACGTTATGGTAGCGCTGAGAGTTTGCAGAGTGAGATAGATAAAGATTAGAAGTGTCAAACTGATGGTGTTTATGGTGTTGACGTGGGCTACAGCCGACAGTAGCCCGTGTTCAAGCTTCAATAAACTTGCAGAAAAGCCTCCGTTAGATGCTACAATATGTATTCAGATCAAGAAAACAGATTCCATTGTTGGTAAGCATTACTTTTTACTATGTTTTTATGAGTGACGTCATCTGTGACTAGTTGATGTCAACCCAACCTTCACCACATAGAAGTCAACTTTAAAAAAAAAAAATAAAAGTGTTCAACCCCTAGAAGTAAGGTATCTAATGAAATCACTTTTGATCAGAACTTGCAGTCTTTTGTTTGTGGCAGTGACCGGGACTCCTTCCTGTCAGTGAGTCATAGTGACATTATTTCACCAGTAGCTGTGAGCTGTATCCTACCTTCCAGTCATGAATGTCCTGGGAGATGTAAGTTTCAACCAGTGAGCTGTAGACCAATTTAAAGTGGAAAAAAATGGACATGAAATCAAATAACAAGGCTGATCATAGAGAGTTGAGTTGGCATCATGTGTTTTAGCATGGCAAACCTCATATGCATTTTATTTATTTTATGGTAAAACACTCACTGAGTGCCAGTCTGTGTCTCTGGATATTTAATATCTGTTATAGTAGTGTATAATACCATACCTAATAGAGGTGTGTACACTGTTTTTAAAATCAGAACTGCATCGGGTGATTGGACGCCAGTCCACTGCAGAGACTGGCAGCTGAAAACGAAGCAGAGGACACCACCATTAATTTGTACACATAAGGTATGTGTGACTACTTAACTCTGTAACTGTTTGTTTATTAATTACTTTCTGCAGCTGGTTGTCTTGAAGAGGGTTGGAGCAGAGAGTGCAGGTGCCATTAGGGTCAAGGTAGGTCTTCACATCCACCACGTATGACCCTTTTCGACGCAGGGTGACCATATCAAATCCCTCCCCCACCAGGTTGTGGCCTGGTACAAAGGGAGCAGACTCACACTGGCTGCGAGTCCCAACCTCACAGGAGAGAACAGGGGAGCAGTACGACAGAAAGAGGAAGAGACTCAGGTAGAGAGAGGTGGAGGCTGATGAGGAGAGCATGGCTGAAGTCAAAGAGACTGAAATCTTTCAGACAGACAGAGAGTAGATAAGGACATCAGTGAAGGTAATAAGAACAGGCTTTGTATATCTTGTATCTATTTTATGATATTTAATGTGGTGGTTTAAAAGATACAAACAAAAAATCAACCTCTGTCTTTATCTGTCTATCTCTGTTACGGCCCTAGTGCCTCTATGGTTGTTTTGGTGTGTTTGTGCCTCTCTCTCTCCCACTCTCCTCCTCCAGGTGATCGCCCCTCCTCCGACCAGCAGCCGTTTCCACTCAGGTAATCAGCTGATCCTGGTTAAAGAGTGGAGGAGAGGTGCGGCAAAGGGAGAGAGATGGTGGACCACAGTGGTGGAAGCATGAGGTTGACTTTGTTTGTGGGATCTCTAAATGGTGAAGTACTGAATAATCTGTTCTGTGGAAAAGACAGTAGTAATCGTTCTTGGTCTTTTGCCTGTGTTCCTTTTCCCCCCAGGTGTGGTGGCGCTTTTGGTTTGTTTTGTCTTTTTCCCCCCAGGTGTGGTGGCGCCTTTAGTTTGTTTGTGGCTGTCAGTTCTGGTCTGTTGTGTTTAGTTTCGTGACCAGCTTTCTTAGTTAACATTGGTATTTTGTTTTTGAATAAAGAACCATTCCTTTTACACACAGTTATCGGTCTCTGTGTCGCTTTCCTTTTACCCGGAAACAATTTTCTTTTGTTTTCCTCCCTTCATCCCCTGGCTACATACTCGGGAGGTAACAATCTCCATCAAATTTGTCTTTTAAAGAACTTAATGACATTTTACAGTTGAAAAATCAACTTAACATTGTTCTCTGGTTTATAAACCAATGTTTATGTGACCGGTTTGAAAATGTGGGATAACTTTGAGTAACCAGACAGAAGTTTGGACATTTCTGTAGGCATAAATCAGAGGATAGGAAGAGGATATCAAACCATTTATACTAGTAGTGGACTGATAAATGGAGGCGGTGGATGATATCTTTCTTTAGATGTTTGTCAGACCTGCCCAAAACTCAATATAGTAATAAAGGTGAATATAGAAATAAATCGGGGACAATAAAGACTCCTTGAACCTTGAACCTTGAATAAAGACCAGATCAATAATTAACCTTGCACTGATATGTTTTTTAACGAATCACATTAAATACTTTCATTTGTCAATTCTTGATTAGATTTCTCCATTATTTCATAAGTCAACAGCTACAAGGACAGAATATTTACTACTGCGTTATTTACAGAATATTACCTTGCACATTAGGGTTTCATGTAGATCAGTATTAAATTCATGTCTGGTCTATTAAAGACTGTTGACAATATCCCCCCCTCCAATATTTAAAAAAAAGTACCTGTTTCAAATGCCAGAAGGTTTGCTGTTGCTGTTGCTGCTTCACGTCCAGTAATCAGACTATGTCCAAGAAGATTCGACCAGAGGCAAGAAATAGATTACAGCTGATGACGAAATAGAAAATTGGGAGTGGCAAACTGAGAGGTGAAAAAAACAAAAAACTAACTGGAATACTGTATCCAGATTTAATGAAATGACCTTGGAAAACACTAAAGTGCTGAGTCATTAAACAAGCATTGCTTAAAGGTGCAGTAGTAAAGTCTTATAAAACTAACTTTCTGTCATATTTGCTGAAACTGACCCTATGTTCAAGTATAATTGCATGAAGCAGGTCATTTTAAAAAAAAGTTCGGCTCCTCTGGCCCCAACTAGAGCCTGTAGCGCGATTTGCAAGACATCCAACGCTCCACATTCAGATGCACCAATCAAGCCCAGGGGTGTATCTAACAGAGTGTCAATCACTGCTCATGGACACGCAGCGCCCTCCCCTCCCTCCACCACCTCGACCTCGACGGGTCGCACCACCTGGCACAGGGGCGTGTAGAAGGAGCCGGGATGTAATCCTCGTCTGAGGCCTGTGCCTCAGCTTCACTCTCAAACGTCTAACCACATCAACAGGTAGCGGTCATATATCTACCACATAGCAAATTGATGAATCTAAACTGTTGAATAAAACGCCACAATGAATGCTTCTAACTGTTACTGATAGCAAACATCACCGGTGTAGGCTACTTTCAGAAACATCCTAACCTTGGTTTTGTCCTAAAGTTGACTATTGCTAAATATTTTGACCTAAAGTATAATGACTGTATCGTTGTACTTTAGGTCAAATTATTTAGCAATAACGAAGGGTATTATAAAAACTATTTTGTTGTTGTTACATCGGTGTGTTCCATGCTAGTTTGTTTACTCACTTTCTCTCGGTTCTCTGCTCGTGCACAGTATTCCAGGGCCAATATGCACGCACTCTATCGTGCACAGCTCTCCCTTGTGGGGGGAGGGGCTTGGGAGACCGTTTTGGGCTTTAGCGGAAAGGGGGGAGGGTCTGAGAAGTTGTCGATGTTCAATTTTTTTGGCTAAGTCCTGGATCTTCGCAACCCTGCCTACTGCACCTTTAAGTAAGGCCCGCTTACTCCTCATCGACCTGAACCATCCCCTGATCGGTGAGTTTGTACTGCTTCCGTCGGGTCGCAGGTATATTATGCCAAGGTGTAGGACAGACAGACTCAAGAAATCTTTTATCCCTGCTGCCATAGGTTTTCTTAATAAGTGACTTTTTATTCTGTCTTCTGTGCTTGATGTTTGTTGTTGTTTTTTAACATTGTTTTTAATATTGTCGACTGTGTCTGTGACTGCTGGCTGCAGAACAATTTGCCCCTCGGGGACAATAAAGACTCCTTGAACCTTGAACCTTGAATAAAGACCAGATCAATAATTAGCCTTGCGCTGATACCAGGCCTGGAATTTCGTCATTTTAGGGTCAAGGCTGTTATTGAATAATTTCTCTTCCCTATGGATAGTTTGTGTGGTTAATGTGTGATTACTTATGGTGTCAGTTATCTGCCCTATTTTCTCTCTGACGAACATACCAAGACCAAGGTCCCTCTGTTGGCGTCTTCAATCTCACTCTCTGGGGGATACTTTGCATTACAGGCATAGCTGTAGAGTTAGATGATAATGCCCTCCGTCATTGTCTGACAATTTGTATTTCCTAGCTGGTGTGAATGCTTATCTTCATGTTTATGTACAATGGCCAATGGGATACTAACACATCTCCCGTTTGCTGCTTCGGCCTTGCTTGCTAGTATAAGAATCTGAGTTCACTGTTTGTCCCTTAGAATTTGAGGTGGACTCATGCACGTACGTTGTGATGACGAAGCTTCTGTTCTCCTCGATCGAGCCTAAATAAACTCCTTCAGCCTAAGACATACAAGACTCTGGTACTTCTTCTTCTTCATCGGCATCATCACAAATTCCTCCCTAACAAAGGCCACTTGGCCTTTTGTCTTGTCAGTTTTTTGAGAGCACAAAGGCCAAAAGCCAGGGCACCAAGGCCATAAAATAAAACAATGATTTTTTACGTCCACGTCCATAATGAATTTAATGTAAGGACTAATGACGCTTCTGTGGAAGATTGGAGTCTCAGTCAAACTGTCAAGCAGGTAAAGAAACATCTCCTATACTTTTTCATGTCTGGAGAAACTATTGAACCAATCTAAAAAGAATACAAAATGAACCGTATCAATCTGATTGTTGCTTGTGATTTGTCTGTCTTGTTTTTACATGTGATTATGTTTTTTTTATTATGTTTTTATAGTTGTCTATTTTTTAACCTGTCTGCAAGCCAAGTTTCCCTTAGGGGACATTAAAAGCAACTGAACTGAACTGAAGTACACAGGAAATTATGAAGTCTATCACTCACTTCAAAAACTGTAAAACTTATTAAACCAATCTCCACCCACAATTTTTGCTCAATTGACACTAAATGTGCAAGAGCATCTTCAGGCTGTCCTCAAAAAACTACTACACAGATTTTTGATTGACCAAAATTGAGCCTACAGTGCATCAGAATGTTAGCCTGGTCGTCACCATCCTACGTTTCCGCCCAAAATTTGATTTCGGTCTGCACGTTAGTCTGGCCCAATGTAATAGGAATCTGTCTCCGTAATGGGCGGATGTTTTTTTTGAGGTTAGAAATCATTGGAGTTCCCTTAACCAATCAGCAACGTTTGGTAATAACGTATATATTGTGCGCCGGAGTTCAGGCTCATACGCTTACCACTTCCGCTTCCAGTTAAATAAATCAAACTTTTCCCAAAGCCAGTTGGAAGGAGAGCTACGTTGTCCTTGCCATTTATAAAATTGACAAGACAAGCCTCTTGTTCTGGTTTTAATTCCGTGATGCTCTCGAGAGTTGAGACAACTTCGCGGATGGCTTCGAGCGTCTCTTCCTCCGTCGCCATTGTTGCTATGCTGTGGAACTACAAGCTTCGCTGGACTACAGAAGCAACTCGGCATGCGAGTTTCGCGTCATCACTCAACTGTTCGCTGATTGGTCCGATCAAACGCGAAGCTTAGAAGGGCAGTTTGGCCAGACTGAGGTGCAGACCGAAATCAAATTTCGGGCGGAAACGTAGGATGGTGACGACCAGGCTATCAGAATGTAGCCTGACTGTGTTAATTTTTATTTAACCGGGCGTGTAGAAGGAGCTGGGATGTAATCCTCGTCTGAGGCCTGTGTCTCAGCTTCACTCTCGAACGTCTAACCACATCAACAGGTAGCGGTCATATATCTACCACATAGCAAATTGATAAATCTAAACTGTGGAATAAAACGCCACAATGAATGCTTCTAACTGTTACTGATAGCAAACATCACCGATGTAGGCTACTTTCAGAAACATCCATCCTTGGTTTTGTCCTAAAGTTGACTATTGCTAAATATTTTGACCCAAAGTATAACGACTGTATCGTTGTACTTTAGGTCAAATTATTTAGCAATAACGAAGGGTATTATAAAAACTATTTTGTTGTTGTTACGTCGGTGTGTTCCATGCTAGATTGTTTACTCGCTCTCTCTCGGTTCTCTGCTCGTGCACAGTATTCCAGGGCCAATATGCACGCGCTCTATAGTGCACAGCTCTCCCTTGTGGGGGGAGGGGCTTGGGAGACCGTTTTGGGCTTTAGCGGAAAGGGGGGAGGGGCTGAGAAGTTGTCGATGTTCAAATTTTTTGGCTAAGTCCTGGATCTTCGCAATCCTGCCTACTGCACCTTTAAGGAAATGTGCTTAGAAAACACTGAAGTGCTGAGTCATTAAACAAACATTGGTTAATACTTTTGCATGTAAACATTGACATTATTGTGGTGTGTTTTTCTCTCTTTATACTTGGTGTTAGAGATTATTTAGTTTATATGCTAAATGTATGACACATTGATGTTGGAAGCTTTTTGTGATGTTTTTGTGAACCTTGTTGAGTCTTCATTTGATAGGCTTTGAACTGGCCACACATTGTAAGTGGGAACTATGGACTCACTAAGAGGATGCTATAGATGGAGACTGAGAGGCTTAAACACAATGGAAATACTGCTGAACAGAATGAGGATAGTCAGCTGCCCTCTCTCTGCTTCTTTCCTCTGGCATTTTATGTCTAATTTAGGTTATCTTCATGTGTCCTACACAAATCCTTCACTCATGCACTATTTTCTATCAAAAAAAAACAAAAAAAACAAAAACTCGAATTTCCCTCGGGATTAATAAAGTATCTATCTATCTATCTATCTATCTATCTATCCACACACCACTGACTTTACTGACTTCCACGTTTCACATGACAACACTTACATGACACATTTATTAGGTGAGCAACAAAGTACAATAACTGTACAATTACAGGAATAAGACTGAATGGAGGAGGCCTATGAGAGTAAGAGGGCCAAGTATGAAGAGCTGGCAAGCGAATGCCGAAGCAGGCGATGGAGGACCTGGTGCAACAACACTGAAGTTGGGTGCAGAGGTTTCGCAGGCCAGTCACTCTTTAGGGCAATCAAGAGGCTGGGAGTGAGAGGGCTGCACAGTAAGAGAGCCATTAGGAAGATCTCGGAAGCCGCAGAGAAGGCATCAAGATGGCTGTGGATCAAGTGGTTTAATCCGTGGACACAAGCTACTTAGAAACAAGTTGGGGCCTGATCAACTCCGGCTGGGTGGCCTGGGAGAGAGTGTATGATGTTGAAAGACCCGAAACACCCGATGACCCCAGGTCACATCAGTGAAGATGTGTCTAAATTGCATCGAGAGGTGTGTGTAAGAAGTAGACCCACTGTATGTTACAGGAATCATTTGATTGCCCTCAATAATTGCCCTCAATGAACCCATTCAGATTACACTGCAGTACCTGACTCAATACGAGTACAACCAAAAACAATCTGGGGAATTGCAGCTATACTGATATCATCAAAAAGACACTGGCCAGCAGTAGTTCATTAAACACTGCTTTACTCAAACTAGAATACATTCAAAGGTACAAGGTTACTGACCATGCCCAGATTATAATAAGAGTTCCACTGGGGGTCCTTCGACTGATGGAGCCATACTTCATGATAGCATAGCTGTGGGTAGGAGAAAACAGAGAAGACGAAGGACTAAGTACACTTCAGTGAACTATGCACAAAGTGGAAAGTGCATGTTTTCAAGTTTATGCAAACAGTGGAGACAGTGCCAACAGTGGAGACATGGCAAACAGTGGAGACAGTGCCAACAGTGGAGACAGTGCCAACAGTGGAGACATGGCAAACAGTGGAGACAGTGCCAACAGTGGAGACATGGCAAACAGTGGAGACAGTGCCAACAGTGGAGACATGGCAAACAGTGGAGACAGTGCCAACAGTGGAGACATGGCAAACAGTGGAGACAGTGCCAACAGTGGAGACATGGCAAACAGTGGAGACAGTGCCAACGGTGGAGACAGTGCCAACAGTGCTATTCAAAAACAGGTCACTGTAGCCACTGTTTGCATAAACTGAAAAACATGCACTTTCCACTTTATGCATAGTTCATTGTAGTGTACTTAGCTCTTCATCTTCTCTGTTTTCTCCTACCCACAGCTATGCTATCATGAAGTATGGTTCCATCAGTTGAAGGACCCCCAGTGGAACTCTTATTATAATCTGGGCATGGTCAGTAACCTTGTACCTCTGAATGTATTCTAGTTTGAATGAAGCTGTCACACAGCGGTGAATTGTTTTCGTATTGTCTCGTGGTTTCCTGTTTTATTTTGAAAGTCTAACTCTCCTCTCGTTTCAGGTCACTTGCCCTTCCTCTTGTGTCACCGGTCTGATTGTCTTCCCGATTCCTGATTGTTTCCACCTGTTCCCCATTACCCTCCTGTGTATATATGGTCTGCGTTTTCCCCTGTCTTGTGCCAGTGTGTCACGTATCGTGTCGTTGATTCTTTGTGCATACCAGCCTACGTACATCAAGTCATAGCTAAGTTTTTTGTTCTTGATTATTCATAGTCTCGTTTTGCCTCCTTGGAGTGATTTTTTGTTTGATACTTTGTTTTGTTTTTTGATAGCTTGTGTTCGTTAAGAATAAATTATCCTTTGCTTTTCGCTACCTCTGCGTCTGAGTAGTGATGGCCAGTCGAGGCTTTGTTGAAGCCTCGACAAGTGATTCAAAAAAAGGTTCATTACTCGAAGCTTCAGTGACACAGTGCTCTATTAGGACATCTAGTGGACAATAAAATGTAGTGCAATGGAGACGTGTCATACTGGTTCATGCTTGTATGGGACTTGATTTGCCATGCACATTCCTATTCGACTGCATTACATGGATATGTGGTTTAAAGTTTATTATAAGAAAATTATATATATATATAACAATAAAATAAATAGAGAACAAATGGGAATCGAACCCTTGTTTTACTAACGAAAGACCGGTGCTTTCACAGTGTACCACGAACCTCATCAGTGAAGTGCCATTGTCAGTGGACCATTTTGATTACGTCACTACTACACTCTATGAACCTTCGCTAATTTGCACTAATGTTTATGTTTCAGCACTTACATCAACTATTTTCTTTTGCTCTCGGTGTCATGGGTTTAGTAGTGTTACAAAATATTTGTACTGAATGCAACAGTGTCAAACCAAATCTCTCTTGACTCAGTCATTATTTGCTTCGAAGACTCAACTGATCTCTCCCGAAGAACCGAGACAACCAAACCAGTGACAGGGTTTCTGAATGAAGCAGTGAAATGGTTCATACGTCACAAAACACGTGATTTGTCCTAACCAAAACTATACACGCACTTCTGACTATATATCTGTATCTTATCTGTATCTCTCTCTCTCTCTGTCTTATCTATATATAACGCTATTTATGACTATCTATGTAACTATGTCTATCTATCAATCTAGTGTTATCATGTAATTCATCTATTTCTCTCGGAATCTACGATCTATCTCCACAATATACGCAACTAACTCCAACTACAGCAACGAACCAACCTACTCTGCAAAGAAACATTCAAATGAGCATCACTAAATAGGGATAGGATATCCGAGATATCCCTGAACACGCTCGATCCCACCAGGTGATTCACATGACAAACCGAAGCCCTCAGGTGATTCGTTTGCCGCTGAAGCGTTCGAAGCACTTGAACTGCTTCGAACGTCACTCAAGTGCTTCAAACGTCACTAGTCACGTGACCGAACCACGCCTCGGCACAGTGGTTCGATACAATTGCTTCATGAGCTACGGCGCATGTGTCGGAGCCTCGGGTGTCAGATGGCCATCACTACGTCTGAGTCCTCCTCCTTAACCTGGCGTGTCAGTACACACTGGCCAGTATGGACCCAGCAGAGGCAGACTCCATGACGGCGGCTCTTTGGGCACAAGAAGACCGCATTTCTCGACAAGAGGAATTTCAGACTGCCATGGCGACTCAACTAGGCCTTCTCTCGTCGAGAGTCCAAGCTCTGCTCGACCGTTTTTCCAGAGAGACCGTAACCCCCTCAGCATCTGAACCACCTACAGCACCGGAATTTCCGGCCCCCGCCGCTGTTTCAGCCCAGACTGTGCCTGTTGTCGGTGGGGGTATTAGATTAGCCCCTCCGGAGCGTTACTCGGGAGAGGTAGGACACTGTAAGCCTTTTTTGATAGATTGCTCCATCCATTTTGAACACTCACCCCACGCCTTCCCCACCGATCGGTCTAAGATTGCCTTCATAATATCCCACCTGTCTGGTAGAGCTCGGGCCTGGGCCACAGCCGAATGGTCACGTAACTCACCACTATGCAGCTCTCTCTCAATATTCACAGACACACTACAGCAGATTTTTGACCCAGTCTCCACCGACCGTGAGAAGGCAAGAGAGCTCAATGGGATAAAGCAGGGCCACGACTCAGTCTGCGACTATGCCATCCGTTTCCGCACCTTGGCCGCGGAGAGTGGGTGGAATTCAACGTCCCTCTACGATGTCTTCCTCCAAGGGCTAGCTGCACCCATCCAACATTCGTTAATACCCCTTAATCTACCTCCCGATCTGGACTCCCTCATTGCTCTTGCCATTCGTACAGATAATAGAATCCGCGTACTCAAATTACACAGCAGTAAACTCCCGGCAGAACCTTCACCAGACTCGTCAGTCCCCAGCCGTGTTCGCTCTAAGGAGGGCGAGGAGGAGCCCATGCAGGTGGGTAGGACCCGTTTGACACAGGAGGAGCGGCGGCGACGACAGCTGGAAGGTCGGTGCTTTTACTGCGGAGGGACCGGTCATCTCATCGTTTCCTGTCCTGCCAAGAAATCGACAGTGGTGAGCCAGTTCACGGCATCGGACTCAGCACCTCGTAACCTCACCTCGGTTAAGGTAACACACAACACTGTTTCTACCGAACTAAAAGCACTCATAGACTCGGGGGCAGATGAGAGTTTGATGGACTGGGGTCTAGCAGAGAGGTTGGGGCTCACAGTTAAACAGCTGACTAAACCTATCAAGGCCAGCGCCTTGGATGGCAGTGAATTGTTCACCATTACACACACCACTGAACCCCTCAATCTACATATTCACGGTCATCATGAGGAAATGAGTTTTTTTCTGTTCAAGTCACCGACACATACACTCATTCTGGGACACCCATGGCTGCTTCAACACAACCCCCATATCGACTGGTTAACGGGAAAGATCTTGGGGTGGGGAAAAGACTGTCTGGTTCGCTGTCTCACTACCCCACCTCAGGGGGAGCCAGTCACCAGGATTCATTATGTTTCTGCCATACCTGCTACAGAATCGGATTACCCGGACCTGAGCACTGTTCCCTCCTGTTATCACCACCTCCGGGAAGTTTTCAACAAGACCAAGGCTACTTCACTCCCCCCACATCGACCTTATGACTGTGCCATAGACCTGATTCCCGGCTCCACAATACCAAAGTCACGCCTGTATTCTGTTTCGGGTCCTGAAAAAGCAGCCATGAAAGAATATATTGAGACCTCTCTCAGAGCAGGGCTCATCCGTCCCTCATCGTCTCCAGCGGGTGCTGGGTTTTTCTTTGTAGATAAAAAAGACGGTTCTCTTAGACCATGTATTGACTACAGCCCCCTCGATGACATCACCATAAAAAATCGCTACCCTCTTCCCCTTATGACCTCGGTGTTCGACCAGCTGCAGCAGGCCAAAATCTTCACCAAACTAGATCTCCGCAACGCCTACCACCTGATCAGAATCCGGGAAGGGGACAAATGGAAGACCGGCTTCAATACACCAAGTGGTCATTATGAGTATTTAGTAATGCCATTCGGACTCACTAATGCCCCAGCAGTGTTTCAGGCTATGATCAACGACGTTTTGAGAGACTTCTTAGATCAATTTGTGTATGTGTATCTAGATGATATACTCATCTATTCTCATGACCTTGACTCGCACATCAAGCACGTTTCCCAAGTCCTGAAGAGACTGCTGGAAAATGGACTGTATGTCAAAGTTGAGAAGAGTGTTTTTCATGCTGACACCGTCTCCTTCCTTGGCTTCATCGTAGCCCCTGGAAGGGTGCAGATGGATCCAGCTAAAATATGCGCTGTAACTGAGTGGCCCACTCCTGATAACCATAGAAAGGTTCAGCAGTTCCTTGGGTTTGCTAACTTTTACAGACGGTTTATCAGAGGTTTTAGCGCTATAGCAGCACCCCTCCATACTCTTACCTCTCCCCAGGTGCGGTTTCACTGGTCGCCAGAGGCAGAGACGGCTTTCCAGACCCTCAAGCGCCGTTTCACCTCGGCTCCCATCCTCACCTTACCAGACCCCCAGCGGCAGTTTGTGGTGGAAGTCGATGCATCCAACGAGGGGATCGGGGCTATCCTGTCTCAGCGTTCAGAGCGGGAATGTAAGATGCACCCCTGTGCCCTGTCACGTCTTTACGAACCCGAGCCAATGGCCAAGGAACCAGAACCTATCCTTCCACTGACATGTGTGGTTGGAGTGGTGACTTGGCCGATAGAAAAGAAGGTAAAGCAGGCTAATGGTGAGACTCCGCCACCTAGTGGGTGTCCCGAGAATCGATTGTTCGTTCCCGTGGAGTTACGCCCACAGGTGATTCATTGGGCTCATACCTCGCTGCTTTCCTGCCATCCGGGAGTTCGGAGAACCATGTTCGCCATTTCCCGGAGATTCTGGTGGCCGTCCATGGAACCGGAGGTCCGGGAGTACGTAGAGGCTTGTTCGGTCTGTGCCAGGAACAAGACGTCCACCGGTGCACGCATGGGACTGCTGCAACCGCTTCCTATTCCTTCCAGACCGTGGGCCGACATCTCCATGGACTTCGTCACAGGGCTCCCGATCTCTCAAGGTAACACCACAGTACTCACAGTAGTGGACAGGTTCTCTAAGATGGCAAGATTCATTGCTCTGCCGAAACTGCCTTCAGCCAAAGAAACAGCAGATATCATGATTAACCATATCTTCAGAGTTCATGGATTTCCCAAGGACAACGTTTCCGATCGGGGGCCCCAGTTCGTGTCCCGGTTCTGGAAGGAGTTCTGTCACCTCATTGGAGCCAAGGCCAGCCTGACGTCAGGATACCACCCAGAGGCCAACGGCCAGACCGAACGCCTAAACCAACAACTGGAAACCGGCCTCCGGTGTCTAGTGTCCCAGAATCCCTCGACATGGAGCAAACACCTGGTCTGGGTGGAATACGCACACAACTCCCTTCCCACTTCTGCCACAGGGTATTCACCGTTTAAATGTGTTTTTGGATACCAACCACCTGTCTTCGCAGAGAATGAGCCAGAAGTTTCCGTCCCCTCAGCCTATGCCATGATCCGCCGCTGCCGCCGTATCTGGGCAGCTGCCAGACAGGTGTTAATTCGCCAAGGAGACCGCGTTAAGAAGGCTGCGGACCGCAGGAGACGACCCGCGCCCGTCTACCAGCCTGGCCAGAAGGTATGGCTTTCAGCCAAGGATCTCCGCCTCAAAGTTCCATCCAAGAAGCTGGCTCCGCGGTTCGTGGGTCCGTTTCCGATCACTAAGATCATCGGCCCTTCAGCGGTTCGCCTTCGCCTGCCCCGATCCCTTCGAGTCCATCCTACCTTTCACGTTAGCCAGGTAAAACCAGCCAAAGAGAGTCCCCTGGTCCCGACTGTCGCGCCTCCGCCACCGCCTGAACTGGTAGACGGGGGTCTGGTATACAAGGTGAAACAGCTGTTGGCAGTACGCAACCGGGGCAGAGGGAAGCAGTATTTAGTGGACTGGGAAGGGTATGGTCCCGAAGAGAGACAATGGGTGCCGTCACGTTTTGTTATGAGTCCACAGTTGATAAGGGATTTTCATAGGGATCATCCAGATCAGCCTGGGCCGTCAGGAGTCGGCCCTAGATGGGGGGGGTTCTGTCACAGCGGTGAATTGTTTTCGTATTGTCTCGTGGTTTCCTGTTTTATTTTGAAAGTCTAACTCTCCTCTCGTTTCAGGTCACTTGCCCTTCCTCTTGTGTCACCGGTCTGATTGTCTTCCCGATTCCTGATTGTTTCCACCTGTTCCCCATTACCCTCCTGTGTATATATGGTCTGCGTTTTCCCCTGTCTTGTGCCAGTGTGTCACGTATCGTGTCGTTGATTCTTTGTGCATACCAGCCTACGTACATCAAGTCATAGCTAAGTTTTTTGTTCTTGATTATTCATAGTCTCGTTTTGCCTCCTTGGAGTGATTTTTTGTTTGATACTTTGTTTTGTTTTTTGATAGCTTGTGTTCGTTAAGAATAAATTATCCTTTGCTTTTCGCTACCTCTGCGTCTGAGTCCTCCTCCTTAACCTGGCGTGTCAGAAGCAGTGCTTTGTTTTCATTGTACTCATATTGAGTCAGGTACTGCAGTATAATCTGATTGGATTCATTGAGGTTAAGTAAAATTATTCCTGTAAAATACAGTGGGTCTGGAACATAGGATTGAACTGTCCATGCTTTTCATGGAGACAGATGTAGTCAGTGTGCATTATTTCTGTGAGAGGGAGAATTGATCTTTTTACTGCTTTGAAAGACAGATGACCAAAATTTTAAATGTAACTTAAAGGATGAGTTATTCCATTGCAGTTATATATAAATTGCAATGGTTACATTAGAAATGTTGGACATTATCTAGACACATCAACCCCAGTCCCACTGTTCTTTATGCTGGATTTCTGCATCTTAAATTACCCATTAAGTTCAATCTGACAGATAACATTATTACTACCAATCTTACTTTAATTAAAATTTTCGCTTGAAGGGGGATACGTACTTTAGTTTGTTGGTCGAGGTCTGGGACATGGATTTGTATGATGATGATCGTCTGTTAAACTGCTGAATGTCCATGGAAAGGGGTTTTCCTTTTTTCTCTCCGGCAGTGCAGGTGGTGGCTTGGGGGCATGGCTGACCCAGGGTGCATCCGAATACCCATACTAACGTACTGTTCAGTAGGCGAGACGCAGTACGTCACAGTAGTAGTACGTCCGTATTCTTAGTAGACATCGACTAGTAGGCGAAAAATACCCGGATGGCCTACTACCTCCACAGTATACAACGGTAGCTCACTACACTATCCCACAATTCAGCGGGAGCCCGCTAAGCATAGAAGAAGACGAGCCGCCGGGAAAATCAAATCAGACAAAATGGCTGAGACCGTTGTGACAGCTACAGCTACGACAACCGAAGTTTATAAATGTAAGTATATTAGGATAAATGTTGAGTTTAAAATGTTGGTTGTTTCGAAAATACTTCTCCGAGGTGGCTTTAAAATTTCGCGGCATCCGTCGGTGTGCGTCATATGTGTCGGCGTCACATGTAAACATCCGGGGTCAAAGGACAGGCAAGATGGCTGCCCAGTACGTCCGAATTGTATGCCTACTACTCGCTCGCATACATAAATAACGTACTAAATTGACGGTTGAGTAGTACGTTCTCCAGGTTACCGAGGTAACGTTAGGCTACTCAATACTCTCAATTATGTTTCACATTGCCATAATCGACGTGCTAATGATGTTTTCCTCGGCGTTTCAGCATAATGACAGAGAAACGGGCTCATAATGCATTACTAATGTTAGCAATGACGACTCACCGTTTTTATTTCCCAAACAATTCCTTACCTTTTCAATTCGATGACCCACCTCCTCTGTATGCGCTAACGTAACGTTACTTTGCACGAACATGCATAACTTTGTTCGACTGTCGTGAATATTTGAAATGTCCATTTACATTATGTACAAGTAAGTTAGCCAGGAGAAAATTAGCAACGTTGGCGTCTGTCTTCAAATTCTTCTCCGTTTTCAGCCGTCTCCATCTTTCAAAGGCATCTCCTATACAAATCCTTGTTTTATTTCGGACTTTGTCACGACGTAGTTCAGATTCATAACGGTCTTAGGTTTCGGAACGTTATACATGTTTTATCCGACACGTTCGTAGCTGCAGCTGCGGTAACTAGAGCAGAGCTGGCAACCCGGATGACGAAACTCTACTGACTTCGTGATTAGTAGATAGGTGGAGGGTGGCGCCTCAGGCCAAAACACAACATGACAACATCAACATCAGTTGAGGGCTGCAACTCTCACTTTTAAATGACAATATCCTGGCCGGACCACTGTTGTCAGTGATATAAGTATTTGAAATGAACATGATTTCTTCATGTCTCGTGACATATCAGGGCCATTTTATGATTAATTGAAATACATTTCTTACATACTGTTCCTTTAAATAAACATGCCCTTACATGCTAAATGCCTGTCATTAGATGCTATATTAATGCAAACCAAACAATAATATTACCTGTTCAGGCCTCAGTAGGTTCTTCTTAAATGTGCTTGCAGTGTGAATGTCACAAAATAAATGAATGTTTCTCCGGAGAATGTCGACAACACGCTGAAGTCTTCTCATAACTGAGCGCACATCAGGACACGTGTGTTGGTTTGAAAACATAGGAAGTACATTTACTTACCGTAAACCTCAGTTCTTTCCTTGGGTTTCTTTCATTTTCGGTAGTTAATATAATTCTGATGTATGTTCAAGTGTCTTTTTTATAATAACTTTCGTTTTAGTTTTTTATCTACAGAAACAGGATGTGACCTCATGATGATTCCAGTTGCCATGCCAACCGCTCCTCAGAGCGATCGCGTAGAGACCGTGAGAGCAGGAGAAAGAAAGAATAAATAAATAAATAAATATGATTTATAATGCAATATTTCATTATAACTGGTGGAGGTCGAGCAGAGTGCAGTATTAATCAAACAAAAATGAATCACTCTTGGACCGTACTGCGCAGACTCTGGCTCCAAACTCGCAAGATGGCGCCACCCATATCCCTGGGAAACGCAAGGGAGTGGGGACGCATTGTCCATATTTATATAGTTTATGTCAGTCCCCTGGCAGGACAGCACAGTCCAGTGACAGTCCAACTTTCATGAAGCGAACACTAAAGCTGGGGTTGTGGGCATACTAATCCTAGCCAGCCAACTAACATTGATCCGAGGTTAGCTGAGCTAGCTAGCAGCACAAATAACACACAAACTTTCTAAAAACTCCAGCGTTACACCTCTCCCTCATCCGGCCCACATCACGAATAAATGCCTTACCTTTATCCTCAGGCTGTTTTTCTTCCTCTGTTTTCTTCTTCTTGTGTTTTATTCTCTCTGGATTATGATGCCATAGCGCTGTTTGTCATTAATATCCTCACTAACGGGACTGATGGGTAGAGATCAATCATTCCCATCATACCTGTCGGTGATCCGTACGTCACCTACTGCGTGACCATGTGCGTGACAGTGACGTCCAACGATTTTGACTTAATTATGCCACAAATCCACCATCCACATCTTGTCATTACAGCTTATTTTATTTACATCTTACATTTATTTTAAAGCATGTGTGTGATATAATAAACACATGAGACAGCTGCAGATAAAGACAGGCCATTTTAATTCTCCTCAGATGAGGCTGAACTTGCAGCTTTGGGGCCCTCTGGTGGCTCAGGGGCCCTATTTGCATTTGCAAGAAACGGCTCTTCCTGTCTGATTAGATAAATAATCTGTGCTCACCTCTGTCAGTCAGTCTGTAGCACCTGTGTTGTCTGTCTTTGGAAACATGCTAGTTCTGTTTATTTCTTGTGTGCTTCTTCTTAATAAATTACACAGAGATAAAAAACAAAGTTTTGTGATTCATTCAGCGTATGGTAGATTTAATGCTTATTACCACGACAGTCACAAAACAACTGACTGATATTTCTAACAACAAATATAGAACATCAAACTGAAATACTGCTAAGTCTGTATGACTAATCTGATGATGAGGAGAGCATAGCTGGAGTCAAAGAGACGTTTGAAATGTTTCAGACAGACAGAGAGTTGACATCAGTGAAGGTAATAAGAACAGGCTTTGTATATCTTTGTATTTATTTTATGATTTTAATGTGTTTAATGTGGCAGTTTAAACAATACAAACAAAAAATCAACCTATCAACCTTATCTGTCTCTCTCCATCTAATTTGTCTTTTAAAGAACTTAACGACATTTTACATTGTTAAAAAAATCAACTTGACATTGTTCTCTGCTTTATCAACCAAAGTTGATGTCACTGGTTTGAAGATGTGGAATAACTTTCAGACAGAAGTTTGCTTGCATTTCCAACTGAACATCACATTATTAACTCCAGCAAATTTATCACATAGAAAGGAAAACAGAGTATTTAACTCACACTATGACGCCCAAGGACATTTCTGTTGCTCTCTGTATGTGGCTATCTCTAAAATCTTTTCCACAGTGAAGCATGGTGGTGGCAGCATCATATTGTTTTTTTTCTTAACAGAGCGGCAGTCAAATGAAGAGATTCTCTGTAAAATCTCTATGCAAATGTTTTTGGTTTTAGAGTACCTTATGACTTATGTTAAGCTTTAAAAAACTCAATTCAATATCTTGTTTCCAGTAATATTAATGAGGAATTTCACATTTGGACGATGAGCTATCTAAATAGTGGAAAAGTGCAGTTACAGAGAACAGAAGAAACAGGATGTTTTTGTCCTGTAATGGTATAGAAGCAAAGCCAAACACTTTAAGCCACTGAGGTGTTACCACACTAGATACTCGCACATATTAAAATGTAGTCCAAGACTCCTGAACGCTGACTAATTGGTACATTTATTATTTATTACAATGAGACTTGATTGTTCGTCACTCTTGCCTCTACAAAAACGGGACTGGTTCCCATTCATAGCCACACCCTTTCAATTAGACCTACTCAGAATACCTTTAAACATGTATTATGCTTGATGTTGTTGGCCAGGCCCACTTAAAACAAGAAAGTACAGTCTGTAGTTTGAAGTGAAGCAGGTTTACAATCTTTATTTTGATGAGAAAGCTACACAGAATTTAATGCAACAAGAATTTAACATTGCCTCCACCATCATAAAACAGCTGACTGAAACTTCTAACAGCAAGTATTGAAGATCAAACTGAAAACTGATAAGTCTGCATGACTAAGCTCAACAGTCAGATGACTTGTTGCAGGATCACATCAACAAATCCAATGTCACACATGATTAAAGAAAAACATGCAGCCCCAAAAGATATATTTGTTACTATGGAGATGGTTTATAACGGTTACATTTGTCTCCAGTCAGATGACGGTCACAGGTGAGCTTGTACTCAACCTCAATGCCACCATAACTGGCTGAGCAGGTGACTTTGTGTGTCCCCATTTTCACATATTCCTCACAGGATCCCAGAAAGTCATTATAGTACACATCCTCGTCCCAGACCTCGATCCTCAAACTAAAGCCTGTGTCCACCTTCATTAGAAAAACAGAATTAAAGTGAGATTGGTAGTAGTAGTAACTAATAAAACAATATCTGTCAAATTGAGTAATCAAGAGAACAGAAGGACTAATACATTAAATATTTGCACGTACAGATCTGATCTTAACTTTTCTCACTTTTGTTTGTAGGTAATAATAATAATGATAATAACACATTTTATTTATGGCCATTAGTCCACTAAACACTGCTCTACTCCAACTAGAAGAAATTCAGAGGTACAAGCACAAATTTCTACAGCAGTGTCTACAACTACCCCATTGAAGATGGGGAAAAGACATGCTAGCTACATACCCATCTAAATCTTAAACTTGATTTAGGCTCTAAACAAAGCTCGGTGTCACTCCACAGTCAAATCTGTATATATACAGAATCTGTGGAATCTCAGATGTCAGTCACAAATTGATCTCCTCTAAATCACTATAGGAAAACAAGTTGAACTTGAGTCATTATTTTCTGTATTATTAAATTAACGGCCAACACATCCAATAGCAGAACCCATTAACTGTGAACTTGAATGTTTTCTTACTGTTGTTTTAGACTACATTTGAAGTCCACACGACAATAAGTCACAGAATCCATGGCAACATTACAGGTCTTGTTTCTTGTTAATGTTTAGCACTGTTTAGTAGAGTGCAACTGCTACTTTTCTGCCTTCAAGTCAGTGATTAACTCATGGCATGTACCTTCCTTTATTTAGTAAGTATGCTAGCAGGGGGTCGCGTTAACCGAATATTTTCCGTCATTGACCGTTTTTTTTTGAAAACGGTGACGGAAAAATCTTAAGGCAATCTGTCATTTTGACAGAGCGCACTTCACACCCCAGACCACTTGGTGGCAATTGGCTCTTGTCTCTCTTGATTCGTAAGAGTCGACTAGAAAGTGACTAGATGCCTGCCCCCCCCCCCCCCCCCCCCCCCCACACACACACACACATTTACTTATTTCTAATTTGTCCTATTTTATTTGCACTTTCTGTGTCTTATTTTCCTTTTTTTTTTTTAATTGTGGGTGGGAAGGGATAAAATTCGCATATGGTCTAACTCAATCAGCCGGTCTGGCTCAACATACACTGTAAAACAACCCTTCTATTATCATTGTACTGCTGTAGCCTATGTGAACGAAAAATGTAATAAAAATAATTATAAAAAAAAAAAAAAAAGTAGTGTAAGAGTCGGTTAAGAGTCGGTTAAGTGTCGTTTCTCTGCCGGCCGAGTGAGAGGCTGCTGACTCTCGGTTAAGCAGGGATCCACGAGCAGCGGTTATGTGCCTTAGTTTGCTCGTGGTCATATCGGGTAGTAGACATTTTGTTTCTCTGCCGAGTAAGATAAGATGTTTGAATGGTGCAGTTTATTGATTATATATCAATCAAACGTGGTAGGCCTCAACTGAGTCGGTTAAATAGACGTCTAGATTCGTGATTCTTGAGTCGTCTTTGATGGCCGGTCATTATTATCATTTTTTGACAATCTCTGAAGACCCATGTCCATGACGGGTAAAAATAGATTATATAGATTTTTATGACCCTGTCAGTCAAAATGACAGACAATGAAAAAGTCTAGCGCAACCCTGTGTATGCTAGTTACTAACATTTAAATAAACTGTTCCATAAGTGCAAACAATTGTTTTTACATTTTTCGTTTCTCTACATACACAGAGATAGTGGAAACACTAGCTACAGAGAGACAAGAAGCATGTCATCTCAGGTGATTGAGACTGAATATGTTCTTTTGACTTTAGTTGTATTGAGACGGTTACTGACCGTGCCCAGATCATAATGAGCGTTCCAGTGGGGGTAGTTTGACTCAATCACACGAGTCTTGCGTATGATGGAACCATACTTCATGATAGCATAGCTGTGGGTAGGAGAAAACAGTGAGCAACAGATGAAGTAACACTGCTGTTTGATACACCATCCTCAGATTTTAATCCTTGAGCTAACTCACCTCTCAGTCACTCCAACATGATCTCCTTCCAGATCCCAGGCTCGGATGATGGTGACCTCCAGGGTCCCCTTCTGGGTCTCCAAGGGACAGCAGTTGAAAGACAGGTTAGGACTGTACCCACCACAAGTCGATATATTCTTCGGGTCACTCACTGCATTGCCCTTTAAGTACCACTCAATAGCAGTCTTCATCCCTGCCCTCTGGCTCTTATCTTGTACCAGCTCATATAATGGCCGAAGGGAGTATAAAACGACACCTGGGTGATCTTTCAGGGTGCTCAACCAATTGGTGAAGGCGCTGGAGTCTTTGTCGGCGGGTGAAAACTCCCCCAACCAACCAGTGCCACCTTCCACCTCTGTGTAGTGTTGGTGGAGACCACCGCTGAACTTGACTGACGTACCTTGGTTTTGCACGACTGGGTTGCAAGAGTGAGGGCTGGAGTTTGTCGACTTCCCCACACTGTAGGAGAAACCCAGTGATAGACAGGAGTGAACCTGGAAGACAGGAGGAAAAGGGGCATTCAGGGGCCACTGAATGGTTGGTTTAATGGTTAATCTATGAATAGTTTGGATTTGTCTTCATCATTCATATTTAAAGATCATTTGAAATTTGTAGCTAGCTTCACTCTATTCATAGGGCCATTAAATTGAATTCAAATGTGACATAGTTTTAGATTATCTGGTTTGACATGCAACAGCTAAGCAATAACTGACATCATTTTTTGATGAGGTGCACCACTCAAATATCTCCTTTGTGTCTTTCAGAGTAACTGCATGTGTGTTTGCATGAACATACGGAGACTATGTGCAGTCTCCAAGTACCTCATTTGAGGAGAGTCCGTTCAATGTGGACAAACACGTTCGTGAAGCTGTCACTCGCTTGAGTCGCCCCCCAAGGTGAACCTGAAACAAGGTACATCGGTGTTAAAAAGAAAAAGTACATGACTTGTGAAATAAGGAAATCAACATGGTATGAAAGTTTTAACCTGACGAATGTAGTGTGTGCCGTAGATGTCTATGAGCTTGTTGTACTGAGCCTTGGTATTGGACTCACGGCGACTCGGCAGCGTGGCCAAATCCTTCCTGAACTCTGAGCTGAGGGGGGGCTTGATTGACACACGGTAACTAGACACAAAGAGACAGACAGTCTTACCTGAAATCTCTCCAACAATTTTTCATGAAATATTAAGCACGTTTGGTGAAGCAGGATATCTTGCAGCCTACGTATAGTGGCTACAGATGAACTCATGAGCGCTGAAGGCGTAACGGTCCTCGCTGGATCTTTGTTTGGCAAAGTTGTAAACAGAAGAGTCTGTTCCTCCCACGCTGAGGGACACAGCTGACTTTAAATTCAGGCCAGCCTGATGAAAATGAGTGAAAATATAAAGACGCATTAGCCGCTTGATGTATAACAAAAGCCTTTGTGCCAGTGTGTAGGAATCAGCACCAATAATTTACGTTTATATTTACATCTACCTGTCTACGAGTTATAAAGACGGCATTCTGTTTATTTAATTTCAACTGCAAAATGCGGTGCGAAATGTTTCCTACCTTCCAGTTACGCATGTTCTGGGAGATGTAAGTTTCAATCAGTGAGCTGTGGACGCAATTTAAAAGTATATAAATAAATAACAATCAGTATTAGATTATTCTTTATGGTTTAAAAGGTATTTTCCATGTTAAAATTTGTAGTTATAGCTGAGCAGAAAAATAGGAAAGAAATAGATATGCATTAACACAATAAACAAGTTAATGAGGACAGTGGGGAAGTGAAATGCTCATTTAAACTGGACCATATACACAAGTTGAGCAAGAGACAGAAAGTTGAAAATCATGATAATTGAGAGTCGAGATGTCTCTTAAAGTGGCAGCATATTTTTTAGCATGGCAAACATTTACATAAACCTCATATGGATTTTATTTATTTTATTGTGAGGCACTCATCAGTGTCTCTGGATATTTAATATCTGTAGTAATTATAACAGTGTATATAATACCATACCTAATAGAGCTGTGTGCGCTGTTTTTGATGTCAGAACTGCATTGGGTGATTGGACGCCAGTCCACTGCAGAGACTGGCAGCTGAAAACGAAGCAGAGGACACCACCATTAACTTGTACACATACGGTATGTGTAACTATTTAACTCTGTAACTGTTTGTTTATTTATTACTTTCTGCAGCTGTTTCTTTTGAAGAGGGTTGGAGCAGAGAGTGCAGGTGCCATTAGGGGTGAGGTAGGTCTTCATATCCACCACGTATGACCCTTTTCGACGCAGCGTGACCATATCAAATCCCTCCCCCACCAGGTTGTGGCCTGGTACGAAGGGAGCAGACTTACATTGGCTGCGAGTCCCAACCTGACAGGAGAGAACAGGGGAGCAGTACGACAGAAAGAGGAAGAGACTCAGGTAGAGAGAGGTGGAGGCTGATGAGGAGAGCATGGCTGAAGTCAAAGAGACTGAAATGTTTCAGACAGACAGAGAGTAGATAAGGACATCAGTGAAGGCAATAAGAACAGGCTTTGTATGTCTTTGTATCTATTTTATGATATTTAATGTGGTAGTTTAAAAGATACAAACAAAAAAATTAACCTCTGTCTCTCTCCATCTAATTTGTCTTTTAAAGAACGTAACAACATTTTACAGTTGAAAAATCAACTTGACATTGTTCTCTGGGAACTGATATAAATAACATTGACCATCTTGTGACAATTCAATGTTCTGCTGGGAAACTTTTGGATCTGGCGTTCATTCATGTGGATGTTACTTAGACATGTAGCACCCACCTAGACCAGACCAGACACACCCACCCCATAGCAATGACACTCCTTGATGGCAGCAGCCATCCCCAGCAGGATGCAGCCCGACACAGGCACACACACAAAAACGGTTTAGAAACAACTAAAAAAAAATACATGAAGAACAGCACAAGGTGTTGACCTGGCCTCCAAATTCACTAGATCCCAAACTGATCAAGTATCTGTGGGATGATTCACAGAGGCCATAATATTCCATTTTTAAAGACAGCAGCAGTGATATAATTATTCACAGATGTCAATCTCTTGCTTCTGGTAAGAGGCTGAGGTTCGTGAAACCAACTGAAAACAAAAAAGGGACCCAAGCAGAAATATGAAACTAGATAACAGACCACATGCAAACTAAGATTCCACTCAGATGCAAAGCTTCATATGTTTCCTGGGTAGACAGTGCCTGATAGTTATACCTGTTTCAAAATAAAGAACTGCAGACGTTGCTGAAACGGAAACAGGTCGGACTGTAGTTATCTTATCTTGTCTTATCTTATCTACAAACTCATGAGAATCAGAAATAGCTTTTTGTCAGCTATATATTTTTATCAATAAAATGATCTAAATCAGGATCTTAGAATAAACTCACCTCTGGTCTTTTAATGACTGCAGGATTTCAACAACAGTATCTGTTCCAAACGCCAGAAGTGTGGCCGTTGCTGCCTCACTGCCAGTAGTCCTGGTCAGACTGAGAAGGAACAACCTGATAGACCAGCTTATAACGAAATAAGAAATTGGGAGTGGCAAATCTTGAGGTGAAAACAACAAAAAAAAAAACAACAACTGGCATATTTCATCCAGATTTAAGGAACTGATATTGGAGAAGGGGGTGGAACAGTGGAGTGGCAGTTAGCACTGATGCCTCACGGTAAGAAGGTTCTGGGTTCCAATACAGGCCGTAGGTGTGCATGTGAGTGAGAATGTCTGTCTCTCTGTGTTAGCCCTGAGATAGACAGGTGACCTGTCCAGTGTGTAACCCCGCCTCTCGCCTGCTGACCCCCCCCCCCCAGTCTCTCACTCATTACTAATTACTTTTGATTTTTTAAATTACTTTACATCAGCAAAGGTCAGGAGGGTCGTTGAGGACCAGAAGAAGCAGAGAAGCCAAGCTTCTGGTTCTGGCTGAGAAGAAGTGATAGAAGTTGGGGAAAGCGAGAGGCCACATGTTAACGTGACTATCGAAATCCAGCTGCAGGGACCCGGCCCCACCATCCTGAGATGTTCTGGTGATTCAAGGGGCGAAACATCAGTGAGGGATGGCTCCCAGCTGAAGACCCTGCAGCTGGTACTTAGGCACTGGCGGAGATGCATCAAGCAGAAATGCCGTGCAGGTACCAACATCTGCCTGTGAATAATTTTATTTAGTGTGCACATCATGGACATTATTCCGATGTGTTCAATGCATAATTCCTTCATTTGCAAGATCTTTAAGATGTTTCTTGCTTGTACTGCCATTTAAAGTCTTCTTGACGTTTCAGTGGGATTTAAGTTTAGGCTTTGACCAGATCATTTCATAACTCTCAGTCTTTTCTTCTTGAGCCGTTCCTCAAATTTTTCACCGTGCTCAGGGTGTTTTCCTGTTGAAATTTGTGGACCAGTGGCCTCACATTATTTTGAAGCACTCCCAAGCACTGATCTGATGCAAACTTAAAAACAGTTCCTGAAAATCTGTCTTTGGTCTGCACCAAACATGTCGACTCTTGCCTGGTGTTTTCCTAAATGTTAACTGTAGCTTTGCTCCGTTGTTATTTTTGAACAAGCTTTTCCTGGCATGGCATGGATTTCTGGACCAGGCATTTTTTTTTTAACTGACATTTGCTGAGAAACACCAACAGATCCTGTGACAAAATTCTCAGCTTCTTCTGCATTTTACAGTCACCTCAAATGTTCCCTCTAATTTTTCATGTGTCTGGGCATACACTAAAACATCCTGAGCAGACTGTGGACCACTGTCAGCAACATCAGACCTGCACGATGCGGCCACACACCAGCATCACGCCTGTCCAAAACCTGAGATCATAGCAAGTTACATGGCTTATTAAAAGAATCTAATTACAACAGTAATTTCTGTTTGCAACATGTATGGGCAGGGCACGTACACATAAAGCGCTGTCAATGACATTGATTGGCTGCGTAAGTAAACCGCATCATATCAGTGGGTGGACATGTGTCACTCACTGAGTTACATTGCAAAATGGTTATAGAATAAATTGTTGTTTGCTTAATTTATTTTCATGTTGGATTTTATTTTATGCGCTGCATAGATTTTCTTGTGTGCGTAGAACGTGCGAGCAGTGCGCGATTGCGCAAGCGCGCAGCTTAGAGGGAACATTGGTCACCTCCCAGGCTGAATGTTCTGAAGAAGTCTGGTACAGTCCTTTGAAAGCTATACAAGATCTAGAGGATTTTATTACAATGGATGCAAGAAATTTAGAGAGTTCAACTCAACACTACACAGATCAGGCATAACATTATGCCCACCTCTCATCAGAGAATGGACATGGGCCTTCTGTGGGTGTCCTGTGTTGTCTGGCAACAGAATGTTGTTAGTGGGGGGTGGGGCCTCTGTGGATCATCCCACACTTGATCAGATGTAGGGAATTTGGAGGCCAGGTCAACACCTTGTGCTGTTCTTCATGTTTTTTTTTTGTTTAAATTGTTCCTAAAGCGTTTTTGTGTGTGTGCCTGTGTCAGGCTGCATCCTGCTGCTGGGGATGGCTGCTGCCATCAAGGAGTGTCATTGCTATGGTGTGGGAGTGCCTGGTCTGGTCTAGGTGGGTGCTACATAGTCTAAGTAAAATCCACATGAATCCACATGAATGAATGCCTCACTTCCAGTAATCCTGATCAGACTGAGAAGAAACAACCTGAAAGACCAGCTTATAACAAAATAAGAAACTGGCAGTGGCGAATCTCGATGTAAAAACAACAAAAACCAACTCTCATGTTTCATCCAGATTTAAGGAACTGATATTGGAGAAGGGGGTGGAACAGTGGAGTGGCAGTTAGCACTGATGCCTCACGGCAAGAAGGTTCTGGGTTTCAAATACAGGCCGTAGATGTGCATGTGTTTATGAATGGTTGTCTGTCTCTCTGTGTTAGCCCTGAGATGACAGCTGGGATAGGCTCCAGCCCCCTGGCGACCCTTCACAGGACAAGTGGTCACAGAAGATGAATGAATGAATGAATGAATGAATGAATGATATTGGAAAAGATTAAATTGGAGAGTAAGGGAGCACCAGCTCAGTCTCTTACTATACATTACTAACTAGTTTTGTGTGCAGCAAATGATGGACATTATTCAGATGTGTTCAAAGCATGATCCCTTCACCTGCAAGATCTTTAAGATGTTTCTTGTATATACTGCTATTTAAAGTCCTCTTGACATTTCAGTGGGAAGTTTGAGCTAGACTAGACCATTTCATAACTATCAATCTTTTCTTCTTGAGCCGTTCCTCAAAATTTTCACCGTGCTCAGGGTGTTTTCCTGTTGAAATTTGTGGACCAGTGGCCTCACATTATTTTGAAGCACTCCCAAGCACTGATCTGATGCAAACTAAAAAACAGTTCCTGAAAATCTGTCTTTGGTCTGCACCAAACATGTCGACTCTTGCCTGGTGTTTGCCTAAATGTTAACTGTAGCTTTGCTCCGTTGTTATTTTTGAACAAGCTTTTCCTTGCATGGCATGGATTTCTGGACCAGGCACTTTTTTTTTAACTGACATTTGCTGAGAAACACCAACAGATCCTGTGACAAAATTCTCAGCTTCTTCTGCATTTTACAGTCACCTCAAATGTTCCCTCTAATTTTTCATGTGTCTGAGCATACACTAAAACGTCCTGAGCACACTGTGGACCACTGTCAGCAACATCAGACCTGCACGATGCGGCCACACACCAGCATCACGCCTGTCCAAAACCCGAGATCATAGCAAGTTACATGGCTTATTAAAAGAATCTAATTACAACAGTAATTTCTGTTAGTTTACTTTTAATATAAGTGATTTGGCCCACTTAACATGAAAAGGACAAAAATCTTGTTGTTCGTGAGCTTGTATAGTATGTTATAGGGAGAATCCTGGAAGAATTGAGATATCTACACCTTTCAGAGTTAAAATTTGCACATTGACATTTTTGATCTGATGCAGACTTAAAGCCAGTCCCTGAAAATCTGTCTTTGGTCTGCACCAAACATGTCGACTCTTACCTGGTGCCTAAATGTTAACTGTAACTTCGCTGCATTGTTTTTTCTGAACAAGCTTTTCCTGGCATGGCTCCCATGCAGGTAACATTTCTGATTTCTTGACCAGACACTTTTTTACTGACATTTTCTTGCTGAGAAACACCAGCAGATCCTCTGACAAAATTGTTGGCTTCTTCTGCATTTTACATCTTCTGGGACCATCTGGGACAGTCCTTTGAAAGCGACACAAAATCTACGAGACAAAAGATTCTTTACATTTCAACAATTATCTTCCAATCTTCTTTAATGACTGTTGAGAGTATCACCATGCAGCATTTCAAAAACAGTATCTGTTCCAAACGAAATTGGCGAAATTGGTGAAAACAACAAAATAAAAAACCAACTGGCATATTTCGTCCAGATTTAAGGAACTGAAATTGGAAAAGGATTTGGAACAGTGGAGTGGCGGTTAGCACTGATGCCTCAGGGCAAGAAGGTTCTGGGTTCCAATACAGACTGTAGGTGTGCATGTGAATTTTTGACAGGTGGCCTCACACTTTCGATCTGATGCAGAGTTAAAACCAGTCCCTGAAAATCTGTACCAAACATGTCGACTCTTGCCTGGTGGCGTCGCGAGCATGGGAAGATTCAAGGCAGTATTGATAATTAATCTATTGTTGCCAGACAACGCCACCCTGGGAATTTCACCCAGGGACAGTTCAATGGTACAAAAATTATTTTTATTAGTTACAAATTACAACTAATTTAAAACTCTGGCACTAAAATCGCTCATGCGAAATAAAAGGAAGCCAACCAGGGCTGAGACATACTGTGACAGAAGGGTCCAAAAGAACGGAGATCCCAGGGACGCCACACACGAGGCAAATAAACGAAAGTGAAACAAGGCAAACACAATATAAAGGAGACACCACCACTGGGAAATCAATCCACCACCGTAGGCTCAGCACCTGAATGGGGAACACCAGAGAGCAACAGGTTAGGAATGAAATAATAAAGAAATCAAAGAATTAAATCTAATAATGAAACACAATACAAATGAAACAAAAATCTACATAAACACAAATGAAATGCAACCCACAATGACCGAAATAAACACAAAGCTAACAGGATTGCAACAAACTAATTACTGCAAAAGAAAAAGAATATATCACAAGCGAAGAACAAACACGCACAAAAATGACAAACCCAATCTTTCTCTCTCACACGCACAAATCTATCCTTCAACGCATCTGCACAAACCCTACCGGTACGCTGAACAGCTGCTGAGGCAACACTACCCATGTCCTGTGTGGGCTTGTCTCCTTCTCAGGAGGGAAGGGGAGTGGGAAAACTGACACTCAAGGTCACTGTACAAAATTGTTAGAATAAAACATAATTAAAATAACACACGTACATATATATAGAATACATAGGTACAAAAAATGACAGCAGATAAAAGTGAAACTATGCAACTGAGTAGGTCTGTCTGAATAAATAGGTTTTAAGCAGAGATTTGAAGGTGGTGAGAGAGTCTGAATTTTTGATGTGCTCCAGGAGGACATTCCAGAGATGGGGGGCTGAGCGGCTGAAGGCTCTGGACCCTATGGTGGTCAAGCGAGCAGGTGGGAGGGTGAGTTGGATGGATGAGGATTACCTAAGAGCGCAGGCAGGAATGTTTATGTGGAGGTGGTTAGTGAGGTGCTGAGGAGTGAGGTTGTTTAAGGCATTGACGGTGAGAAGTAGGAGTTTGTAGGTGATGCGGGATTTAACAGGAAGCCAAAGGAGCTGCCTCAGGACAGGTGTTATGTGACTCATGGAGGGGGTTCTGGTGTGATGCATGAGGCAGAGTTTTGAACCAGTCGCAGTTTCTGAATGGATTTGTCCAGTAAACCAAATAAGACTGAGTTGCAGAAGTCCAGACGGGACATGACCCATGAACGCTGACTAATTGGTACGTTTATTATTTATTACAATGAGACTTGATTGTTCGTCACTCTTGCCTCCACAAAAACTGTTTTCCTTCCGGGTGGAACAGCTGACCCAGTAAGGCTAGGTTCCCATTTATAGCCACACCCTTTCAATTAGACCTTCTCAGAATACCTTCAAACATATATGTATTATGCTTTTTGGTCTCATCCTCAGGCCGATGTTGTTGGCCAGGCCCACTTAAAACAAGGAAGTACAGTCTGTAGTTTGAAGTGAAGCAGGTTTACAATCTTTATTTTGATGAGAACATTGCCTCCACCATCACAAAATAACTGACTGAAACTTCTAACAGCAAGAACTGAAGATCAAACTGAAAACTGATAAGTCTGCATGACTAAGCTCATCAGTCATGTGACTTGTTGCAACATCAGATCAGCAAATCCAATATCACACATGATTAAAGAAAAACATGCAGCCCCAAAAGATGTATTTGTTACTCTGGAGATGGTTTATAACGGTTACATTTGTCTCCAGTCAGATGACGGTCACAGGTGAGTATGTACTCGATCTCATAGCCTTTATAACTGTTTGAGCAGGTCCATGTATGTGTCCCCCTTTTCATGGGCATCTGACAGCTTAACAGAAGGTCATCATAGTGCAAATCCTCATCCCAGACCTCGACCACCAGACTAAAGTATGTGTCCACCTTCAAGAAAAAAAATTGAATTAAAGTAAGATTGGTAGTAATAATGTTATCTGTTAGATTGAGCTTAAAGGGGACAACCTGGACCTTATTTCTGTATATTCATATAGTGGGAGTGACTCTGGCACCAAAAAGCAGCCTCTAAATAACCCATGGTCTGCCACAAAACTCTTTCATTTCACCAATATTTTGTTAAGATATGCTAGTGCTATTTCCAGTTGATATGGGTGACTAAACAATCGTATTTTATGCCAGAAATAAGGTCCAGGTTGTAAAAAATAACCTGGACCTTATTTCTGGCATAAAATATGATCTTTTACTCACCCATATCAACTGGAAATAGCACTAGCATATCTTAACAAAATATTGGTGAAATGAAAGAGTTTTGTGGCAGACCATGGGTTATTTAGAGGCTGCTTTTTGGTGCCAGAGTCACTCCCACTATATTAATATACAGAAATAAGGTCCAGGTTGTCCCCTTTAAGCTCAATCTAACAGAGTGTTATTTGGAGTCGTTCGTCAGATATTTAGATCCGCGTATATCCATATAGTGGTAGTGACTGGGGCACCAAAACGCGGCCTCTAAATAATGCATTATCTGCCGCAAAACTGTAGCAGTTTGTTGTTTCAACGAGCTCCTCGTCCATATACTCTGGCTTAAACGGTAAGGACGTCCATCCTAAACAAAGTCGTCGTCCACAACCTCAGAATCGGAAAAATATTCAGCCATGTTGCAAAAAACTAGCAGTAGCAAATTACAGGTAAACAAGTCACGTGGGATGCACACGGCGCTCAGAGTTAACATCATCCAGGTGAGAGGTTACCAGGTCAGACCCCGGATGATGATAACAGGTAACTCCGGACTCAACGGGGAATAGCACTAGCGTATCATAACAAAATATTGGTGAAATGAACAAGTTTCGCGGCAGACAATGTGTTATTTAGAGGCTGCGTTGCGGTGCCCCAGTCACTCCCACTATGTGGATAAATATCGTCACACTGTTAAAATAATCGCCTAAGTCATTTTTTGTCAAAATTGTTTTTTTTTGCCTAAATCATCTCCTCATGATGCCGGCCACCTATGGTAAAATCACCTACATCCTCAGTTGATTAGATCATGTGATTTTACCCCTTTAAGATAATGGCCTATGTCAAGTGTGTGACACACTTTTGGTGAAGTTTTTAGCGTTTCCTGAAAAACTTGAAAAAACGAGTTAGGCGATTATTTTAACAGGGTGACGATATCTGACGAATGACTCCAATTAACACCAAAGTTATATGGGTGAGTAAACGATCATATATTATGCCAGAAATAAGGTCCAGGTTGTAAAATACAGTAGTTCCCCTTTAATTTTAGATGCAGCAAATCCAACATAAAGAACAGTGGGACTCAGGTTGATGTGTCCAGATAATGTGCAACATTTGTAATGTAATCATCACAATTTATAAATAGTTGCAATGGAATAACTCATCATTTAAGTTACATTACGCATTTATTTTAAAATTTTGGTGATCTATCTTTCAAAGCAAAATAAATAAATAAATCAGTTCTCCCTCTGACTACATCTGTCTCCATGATAAGCATGGACAGTTCAATCCTATGTTCCAAACCCAGTGTACTTCACAGGAATAATTTTACTTATCCTCAATGAACCCATTCAGATTGCACTGCAGTGCCTGACTCAATATGAGTACAATGAAAACAATCTGCGAAATTTCAGCTATACTGATATCATCAAAAAGACACTGAACTGACTAGAATACATTCAAAGGTACAAGGTTACTGACCGTGCCCAGATCATAATAAGAGTTCCACCAGGGGTTGTTTGACTCGATCATATGAGTGTTGCGTCTGATGGAGCCATACTTTATCTTAGCATAGCTGTGGGTAGGAGAAAACAAAGCAACAGATGAAGTAACACTGCTGTTTGATACACCATCGTCAGATTATAATCCCTGAGCTAACTCACCTATCAGTCAAGCCAATATAATCTCCTTTCAGACCCCAGGCTCGGATGATGGTGACCTCCAGGGTCCCCTTCCAGTTTTCCAAGGGGCAGCAGTTGAAAGACAGGTTAGGACTATACCAACGACAAGTCGGTGTACTCTGTGAGTCCCTCACTGCATTGTCATTTAAGTACTGCTCAATAGCAGCCTTCATCCCTGCCTTCTTGCTCTCATTTGGTACCAGCTCATATAATGGCCGAAGGGAGTATGAAACGACACTCGGGTGATCTTTCAGGGTCGCCATCCAATTGGTGAAGCCGCTGGAGTCTTCGTAGGCGAGTGAAAACTCCCCCAACCAACCAGTGCCACCTTCCACCTCTGTGTAGTGTTGGTGGAGACCACCGGTGAACTCAACTGACGCACCTTGGTTCTGCACGACTGAGTTGCAAGACCCAAGGCTGGAGCTTGCTGGCTTCCCCAGACCGACAGAGAAACCAAGTGATAAACAGGAGTGAACCTGGAAGACAGGAGGAAAAATAAAATATTTCTTATACTCACTGGCTATAGACAGTATTTACTGTACAAGGTTGCTGTACGACGAGCTGTGGCACACCAAGCCAGCAGTTGGCCCATGTCAGGCCATCTGCCCTCACCATATTTCAAGCCAGTTTAGTTTGTGAGAGAAACATTGACCACACAAGATTTTAAATCCAGTTAAAAGATCATTTGAAATTTGTAGCAAGCATCATTCATCAAACTTCCATTTAAGTGATAAACAAAATTTGAACTTAAAACCGTCTTATATTATAGGGTCTGACATGTAATAGCTAAATAAACATCCCTGGTGCACAACTCAAATATCTTCTTTGTGTTTTTCACTGCAGAGTAACAACACGTGTGTTTGCATGAACATATGGAGACTATGTACAGTCTCCCAGTACCTGATCTGAGGTGAGTCCGTTCAATCTGGACAAACATGTTCGTGAAGCTGTCACTCGCCTGAGTCGCCCCCCAAGATAAACCTGAAACAAGGTACATTGTTGTTGAAAAAACAAGTACATTACTATATGAAGTAATGTAGAAATCAACAATGGTGTGAAAGTTTTAACCTGACGAATGTAATGTGTGCCGTAGATGTCTATGAGCTTGTTGTACTCAGCCTTGGTATTAGAGTCACGGTGACTCGGCAACCTGGCCAAATCCTTACTGAACTCTGAGCTGAGGGGGGGTTTGCTTGACACACGGTAACTAGACACAAAGAAACTGTCTTAACTACTCAAACAATCTTTCATAACATATTAAAACATATTTGGTGAAGAAGAATTGCTTGCAACCTACCTATAGTGACTGCAGGCGACTCTATGCGTGCTGAAGGTGTAGCGGTCCTCGCTGGTCCTTTGTTTGGCAAAGTTATAAACAGTCGAGTGTTTTCCTTCCACCCCCCCACCAGAGTTCAAAAATCGATCTAAATTGAGGCCAACCTGATAAAAATGAGTGAAAAGGTAAAAGTTAATGAGCTGGTTGATGTACAATAATAGTCTCCATTAACATGTGAATACATGTTGAATACACGTTTGAAACAACTGATATGTAAATGAAAGACTATTAAAGACAATAAGCTCAATTGAAACCATGTACCTTATTATTTAGACAGTGAGTAGGGGTTGTACTAACTAGTCGACTTGACTGCTGCGCCATGACACACACGACATCAAGTTGACTAGCACCGATCACGTGACAATAACAACACTGACGCCTCCGGGAAGCCAGGTGAGGAGCCCAGTGGGTCATTGAAGCAAACTAGCAGCGGTTCATCAAGTGTGTGGTAGGCGTTGAACAACTTCAGATTTTTTAAAGTCGACTAATATGTAGTGAAAGTTGAGTTGACTCAGGACTGACTTACATATTCTGTAGGTCATGGTAGTATGGGCTTCATCTTTAGTGAAGTATTTCCACACACTTGATGAACCGCTGCTAGTTTATGGCACTGACCCACTGGGCTCCTCAACTGTCTTCTAGGAGGCGTCCATGTTGTTATTGTTACGTGATCGGCGACGAATCAACTTCCTGCTTAAAGCTTTGTGACACTGCAGCAAAGTCAACTAGTCGGTGAAACCACTAGCGTGTCGGCATATTTCACTTAAGATGAAGCGGCTTCATTTTAAGTGAGGCCAAGTGAGGCCAACCTTAAGTTTTCATGTCACAAAATATGTAAGTAAGTCCTGAAATGTAGAAACAAATGTACTACTGTAATACACACACACTGAAGGCATCTGCTAACGCTAGCAGAGGAACAGTCCAAATCCTCTTGTTGTTTCACCAAACGGCCATCTTACTGGTGAATTTAATTGTGTTATTAGACATTTAGCTGCTGCAAGAGACGGACGTTATGGTAGCGCTGAGAGTTTGCAGAGTGAGATAGATTAGAAGTGTCAAACTGATGGTGTTTACGGTGTTGACGTGGGCTACAGCCGACAGTAGCCCATTTTCAAGCTTCAATAAACTTGCAGAAAAGCCTCCGTTAGATGCTACAATATGTATTCAGATCAAGAAAACAGATTCCATTGTTGGTAAGCATTACTTTCTACTATGTTTTTATGGGTGACGTCATCTGTGACTAGTTGATGTCAACCCAACCTTCACCACATAGTAGTCGACTTTAAAAAAAATAAAAGTGTTCAACCCCCAGCAGTAAGGTAAATCTCTTTTGATCAGAACTTGCAGTCTCCAGGACTCATACCTGTCAATGAGTCATAATGATAATATTTCACCAGTAGCTGTGAGCTGTATCCTACCTTCCAGTCATGAATGTCCTGGGAGATGTATGTCTCAACCAGTGAGCTGTAGGCCAATTTAAAGTGGAAAAAAATGGACATGAAACATCAAAATGTTAATTTTTAGACAGCTATGTGTACTCATATAAACTCGATCACTTCCACAAGTTAGGCATGAGACAGAAAGTTGAAAATCAAATAACAAGGCTGATCATAGAGAGTTGAGTTGGCATCATATGTTTTAGCATATGATGCCAATGATGCATATTATTATTTATTTTATGGTAAAACACTCACTGAGTGCAAGTCTGTGTCTCTGGATATTTAATATCTGTTATAGTAGTGTATAATACCATACCTAATAGAGCTGTGTACACTGTTTTTAATATCAGAACTGCATCGGGTGATTGGACGCCAGTCCACTGCAGAGACTGGCAGCTGAAAACGAAGCAGAGGACACCGCTATTAACCTGTAACCATAAGGTATGTGTGACTACTTAACTCTGCAACTGTTTGTTTATTAATTACTTTCTGCAGCTGGTTGCCTTGAAGAGGGTTGGAGCAGAGAGTGCAGGTGCCATTAGGGGTGAGGTAGGTCTTCACATCCACCACGTATGACCCTTTTCGACGCAGGGTGACCATATCAAATCCCTCCCCCACCAGGTTGTGGCCTGGTACGAAGGGAGCAGACTCACACTGGCTGCGAGTTCCAACCTGACAGGAGAGAACAGGGGAGCAGTACGACAGAAAGAGGAAGAGACTCAGGTAGAGAGAGGTGGAGGCTGATGAGGAGAGCATGGCTGAAGTCAAAGAGACTGAAATGTTTCAGACAGACAGAGAGTAGATAAGGACATCAGTGAAGGTAATAAGAACAGGCTTTGTATATATTTGTATCTATTTTATGATGTCTGTGAAGGTTCTCAGTCATCCAGGTCATGGTATATCCAACAAAGGTTCAAAAAAGGCAACTGGACTTGTAGAGTTTTTTTTTTTGAGAAGACGTTTCACCACTCATCCGAGTAGCTTCTTCAGAACTGTCTTCTCAAAAAAACTCTACAAGTCCAGTTGCCTTTTTTGAACCTTTGTTGGATATCTATTTTATGATATTTAATGTGGTAGTTTAAAAGATGCAAACAAAAAAATCAACCTCTGTCTTTATCTGTCTCTCTCCATCTAATTTGTCGTAAAAGAACGTAACAACGTTTTGCAGTTCAAAAATCAACTTGACATTGTTCTCCAGTTTATGAACCGATGTAAATGTGATTGGTTTGATGATGTGGATTAACTTTGAGTAACCAGACAGAAGTTTGCTTGCATTTCCAATTGATTGTGCAATTGTGGGGTGTATCAGGGATGGACAGGAGCAGGAGTACAAGAGTCTAGTGAACAACTCCCTATCATGGTGCAAAGCGAACCACCTTTAGCTCAATGCAGATAAAACCAAAGCGATAGTAGTGGGTTTCTGGATGTCCAGGTCCCACCTGCAGCCTGTAACCATCAACGGGGAGTGTGTAGAGGTGGTTCAGACCTATAAGTACCTGGGTCCACAGCTGGATTACAAACTGGTCTGGTAGGCCAACATAGACGCAGTATACAAAAAAGGTCAGAGCCGTCTCTGTTTCCTCAGGAGGCTACATCTGCCGGAAGCTGCTTGACATGTTCTACCAGACTGCCGTTGCCTTCTACGCTGTGGTGTGCTGGGGAGTCAACACAAAGAAGAAGGACACTTCATGGCTGGACAAACTGATACAGAAGGCGAGCTCTGTGGTAGGAGCAGAACTGGAGTAGACATTGGTGGCAGATGCAAGGACCTTGAACAAACTTCGGTCCATCATGAACAATGTCCACCACCCTCTACACAGCACCATAGTCAGGCAGAGATGAAGATCTATCTATCTGTTTATCTTGGTCTCTGTAAAAATGTGGCAGGGCATAAATCCGAGGATATCAAACTATTTATTGTACTCTTTGGGCAAAACTCCAACACTATGTGTGCGTATCATCTCCCTCTAATATCCTCCCTACAGTGAAGCATGGTAGTGGCAGCATCATACTGTGGAGGGTATTTCTTAACAGAGAGGCAGTCAAATGAAGAGATTCTCTGCCAAACCTGCTTCTGGGGGCAGTCATTCCCTCGTTCCTGTGCTTTAAAGTCACTGTCAGGGTGTCGTCTCCACCTCTCTGTTATCATCTTGGTCATTTTCTTCTCCAACACCACCAGCGTTTAGACCCAGGGCGGTCCTGTTCCTAGCCACCTGCATCATCTTGAGATTCAGTTCTACGAGCCCGTCAGTTCACTCCTGTTTGAGTGTTTTTACCTCATTTTTTTTAAAGATTTACTTTCATTGAGTGTCCGGGCTTAGTGCCACCCTTGGAGCAGAGAAGATGGAAACTACTAAAGTAATGATTTGGACATGGTGGGCTTTGGTCTTTTGTTGGATCAGGGTGACAGTGAAAGAACTCACTATTCACAGCTTAGTTTCAATTTGACGTCCTTTCACTTCAAACCAGACCGTTTCAGAAAAACAATATAATCATTCACAGATGTTGAGGTTGAGGTTAGTGAATCCAACAGAAAACAAAGTTATAAACAATAAACATAAAAATGAGATAACAGATCACATGCAAACTAGGATTCGCCTCAGAAGCACCTTCTTAAAACATACAACATGTTTCCTGGGTAGACTGTGCTTGACAGTTATACCTGTCGGACTGTAAAGTTCAATGCACTTCTGACTTCAACAAATAAACTGGCTTATCCTATCCAATACTACAAACTCATGAGAATCAGATCCAAGATTTGGCTCTTAGAATAAACTCACCTCTGGTCTTTTAATGACTGTTGACGATATCTTCCTGCAGCCTTTCAAAAACAGTGTCTGTTCCAAACGCCAGAAGTGTTGCCGTTGCTGCTTCACTTCCAGTAGTCCTGGTCAGACCGGGCAGGAAAAGTCCCAAGAAGGCAAGAAGTGAATCACAGCTTGTGACGAAATAAGAAATTGGGCGCAGTGAATCTTGAGGTGAAAAAAACAAAACAAAAACCAGCTGGCATACTGCATTCAGATTCAAGGAAATGGTTTTGGAAAAGAAGACACTGCAGAGTAAGAAAGCACCAGCTCAGTCTCTCACTATACAAACATTACTAACTACGTTTGTGTGCAGCAAATGATGGACATTATTACATGTGTTCAATGCATAATGTTTCTTGCTTGTACTGCCATTTAAAGTCCTCTTGACATTTCAGTGGGATTTAAGTTTGAGCTTTGACTAGACCGTTTCATAACTCTCAATCTTTGCTTCTTGGGCTGTTTCTCAGATTCTTCACTGTGCTCAGGGTGTTTTCCTGTTGACATTTTTGAACAGGTGGACATTATTTTCAAGCACTTTTTCATCTGATGCAGACTTAAAACCACTCCCTGAAAATCTGTCTTTGGTCTGCACCAAACATGTTAACTGTAACTTTGCTCCAGTGTTTTTTTCTGAACAAGCTTTTCCTGGCATGGCTCCCATGCAGGTACAATTTCTGATTTCTGGACCAGACACTTTTTTTTTTTTACTGATATTTGCTGAGAAACACCAACAGATCCTGTGACAAAATCATTGGCTTCTTCTGCATTTTACAATCACCTCCAAGGCTGAATGTTCTGAAGAAGTCTGGTACAGTCCTTTGAAATCTACACAAAATCTAGTGGATTTTCTTACAATGGAAGTTTGTCAGACTTGTATGTTATTTTTCTGCAGAGTTCATCGCAACATTACACCGATCAGGCATAACATTATGACCAGCTCTCATCAGAGAATGGACATGGGCCTTCTGAGGGTGTCCTGTGGTGTCTGGTAACAGAGTGTTGTTAGTGGGGGGCCTTTGGGTTCTATGGGTTGAGGGGAGGGGCCTCTGTGGATCATCCTACAGATACTTGATCAGTTTGGGATCTAGTGAATGTGAATTTGGAGGCCAGGTCAACGCCTTCTGCTGTTCTTCATATTTTTTCCATCCTGGCTGCATCCTGCTGGGGATGGCTACTGCCATCAAGGAGTGTCATTGCTATGGGGTAGGGCTGCCTGGTCTGGTCTAGGTGGGTGCTACATGTCTAAGTAACATCCACATGATGAATGCCAGGTCAAAAAGTTTCCCAGTAGAACACTGAATTGTCACAAGATGGTCAATGTTATTTACTTCTCCTGTCAGTCTCTAAGACTGGAAACCCCTGCTCTGGAATTAAATGTATTAAAAAAGCAGTGTGCCTACCTTTCCTATGTAACCCGTGTTTTCTACTTTTATCTAAATTCCAAAAAGGAGAACAAAATGTCAGTTATATGTGTTGTTTGTTTGGGTATATGAACCTTATCTATAGCTGTTGTTGCAAAAAGTATAAAATGTGAAAATATGTTGAATTTTCTGTGCTGTCATTTGGGAAAACTAGGTCAGCTACTTAGTAAAACCATTTCTTTAGCTTCACTTCCTTAAAAAAGGACCCAATACTCTTGTGTGGCAAACAACGAAGAAATAGTTTATTTGCTTTCCTTCAAAACAACAAGACTGAAAGAGGAAATCCAACTTCAGCTGAAGCCCAAAAGATTCTTCACATTTTAACAATTATCTTCCTGTGGCACAACTAATCATCCCCCTCAAGCCCTAATACCACCCAATCTCTCTCTCACACACAAATCTATAGTTCAGTGCATCTGCAAAAAACGAGGAAAACAACAAGGCTTACAAAAAAAAAGGATTTATTTTATTTACGCCCCGGTGACAGTTCATGTGAACATTGACGCTTTTAAAAGCCGTGGAGCTCATCGTTAAAACCTGCAAGCTTTCAGTGGTGCCATCTTGACATATCCGAGGGGGGGGACCATGCACTTCTCTACGTGGATGAATTATGAAAACAAATAACTCTGCTCTTAATCTTTGCAAACAACAGAAACGTTAAACCAACAGGCTGGTACAGAGAACTCAGAGTAACAGTGCTTTCTCTGACTGGAGGGACCTGAAATGGTTAGAAAGCATCCTTAACGCCTCGACAACCTGTCATCCAAAACAATTACCCAGATGGACAAACTGCTTTGGCACACATACAGTAGAAATGGAAACGCTTACAGGAAAACATACAGTAAATGGTCCTCTTGAAGACATGCACATACCTGGAACAAGCTTTTTTTTTTTTTAAATTTTATTTTTACAAACATACTCTTAAACCATGAGACACGGTTTCCGTAGGGAGGTCACTTCCACAGGCACTCATGTTTTTATAAAGCGGTTAATAAAAGCTTGAGGTCTTATGAATAATCTCGAATACTCCTTTAATTTTCAGTGTAATAAAATTATTCATACGTGTTTGATAGCGCTTGGAACTAAATTATCCCACCTAGAAGAACACTGGAAGCTTCTGATTATTGGGCGGTGAGTGAGTGTGTGTGTGTGTTATTGAAATAAACTGCAGCCGTAGCCGTGTTGGGACCGTGTGTGTGTTCGTGTGTGCCTGAAGATGTAAGAGGAAACTACAGTATGCGGCGTCTTCCATTCAACCAGTGCGCAGGATGATGTGGACTCCAGAGTCAGTAAACACGGGGCCGCTCATGTCCCCGACTTTGAGAGCAAAGGAGGCGTCTTCGAAAGGCTTCTGCATCTGACCTAAAACACAGGCACGGACGGTAAACGTTAAACTGATGAAAGGATCGTATGACCGCATTCAGCCTCCGTCTCCGTTAAGCTTCACCCACCCATACACAATGGCTGCAAAACATCAATGCCTACAAGTCGAATAAAATTAGAGCAACACACACTTTTCTTTCATTAAGTGCAGACTCTTGAAACCATAATGTGGCAACAGTTGCTTTATTTATTGTTTTGTACATCCCATACATGTCTATTATATATTTGTGTCAGCTGCTGTCGAATTGTATTATACATTCTGTTAGTACGATACTTATGGCATGATCACTGCCTCTGCACTTTCCTTGCATACTGTAAAACTTAAATAAAAAGATCCTGAGAAAAATAAATTAACCTTCCGTTTCTGCTTGGTTTCCATTGATTTGGGTGGAGACTGCAAACGCTGAGGTTGAATTTACCTCCCTAACTTTCTGGCTTTCCATTTCTAGGCATTACAGAGATTTATTACAAATAATAAATTATCATTCGGGTCAAGAAGACAACCTTTTTCAGAGTATTGTTATTTTTTGTATATTTCTTGTATATATATTTTTCAAAATTTTGTATTTGTGTTTTTTTTGGTAACTTTTTCCCTGTCGAAGTCATCACTGTTTTCTGTATATATATTTTTTTTTGCCAAATTCTGTGCTACTGTGACAAGGAAATTTCCCATACGTGGGATTAATAAACATGTCTTAGATCTTAAGGATGTGCTTTACATTTTTTATGCTTTTTTTGCACGATCCACTACCTCACCATGTATAGTTTTTAAGTTTTTTTTAGCAATTATTTATTTGTAAAGTTTTTTTTTCCACCACCACACTGTATATACAGAATGTCTTTATATTTCTCTATATATTTTTCGAAGTGTTGTTATTTTTTGTATATATTTTTCAAATTAGTACTTGTGTTTTTTTGGTAATTTTCCCTGTTGAAGTCGTTATTATTTTTGTATATATTTTTTGCCAAATTCCCGCACTACTGTGACAAGGTAATTTCCCATACATGGGATTAATAAACATGTCTTATGTCTTATGTCTAAAAATCCCCATGAATCATATTCTGGATGCACACAAGGGCATCACAGGGATTGAGATTGATTTTGCTAGGGGATTTATCTGTTTTACCCGCTGACAGGCTAAGGAAAATACGTTTTTTTTAGGTTATCCCTAATTGCCGGAAATAAAAGTATTGCTATATTGTGGAAAAGTGAAACCCCCCCCCTACTGTTTCAATGTGGCTTAAGGAAGTTGTAAATCATACATGGCCTCTGAAAAAATTATGTTCAATATGAAAAAGAAACCCCATCTTTCTGGCAAATGCTGGAGTGACCTTAAAATGTATCTGGATAACTTCTCACAGTTAACGAGTTGAGTACCACCAACGCTGTGCTTGCGCTGTTTTTCCTACTGCTCCTGAACGCATCTTTCCCTCCCTCCTTTAACCTGACCGAGAAAACCGGCACGGACAGTTCACGTAGCATGTGAAGCCATTTTTGTTGTTCGTCATTAAAAATTGACATTACCGCCACTTTTTAAAACCCAATCCATATAGTGGGAGTGAGTGGGGCACCGAGACGCTCTTGATTTATTTTTTTTTTTAGACCGTAGAGATTTAGAATTATTTAAAGAGAGCTGAAAACCCGAAGGAAAAGACTTGTAAAGACGTAACCATGTGAACTAACTTAACTTGATATGCGCTAGCTAGCAAAGTTAGATTGAAAGTCGACTGTTTACTATAAATTAGATTTATTCGCTGCTAATTTATTTAATTTTACATACATTTGTCTATAAAACACCACGTCTCAACAGCTTATGTTTAGTATTTATGTATACGAACTGCACAGACAGCTGCTAAATCCAATATCTGCGTTTTTACTGTAATTTAAAGATGGACTGATACAAAACGAATGCTCTTATGCTATATGCAGATATTTAATATACTGTATAAATTGTTTTTAATTGTTGGGACAGCATCATAATTACGGGCTTTTATTAAGGCAGTAGTTAGGCCCAAACTTTTATCAGCCAATAAATGCCTCCAAATTTCCCTGGGCTGCAAATAACCCTTGCTGTTCATCAATTAAGCATCCCTTTAAGAAATATAAGAAAAAATAAGCATGCATTCAAAAGAAAATCTTCAAGGGATTCCTCTAGTGTACTGGTTTTCACTTATACTAATTTGCACATGTTCATGTCTCACAGGAAAAGATGAAGACACACATATAGAAGCACATAAACTAAGCGTATAAATACACCGGCTCATATCTCTCCACACACACAATCATCTTTGCCCAGAATACACAGTGGGGTTTCACTAAGGGCTGCTACGACACAGGGAACAAACCTGCTACTAAAACCAGTGTCTTGAGCTGTGGTAAGAGCTGAGAATGAGATGGCTCGGTTGTAGAGGTGTGGCAGCTCGACTAATGCCGCTCTATATTTGATATTTCCGTTACTTGAGGCCACAAATGAGCTCGCTCACGGTAGCAAAGGTGTTAGATTTCAGGGACTACAACTAGAAAGTTAGGGGAAAAAGATATACATGAGTTTTATGAGTAAGTACGTTGCAGCAGTTGCAGCTTTTTCAATTAATGGCTGGTTTAAACCCAAGAAACAAGCTTCATTTGTGCAGAAAGACAGATTGGACTGAGCTACTAAAGCTGATGGACGTGACATTATGCCCCTGCATACCTCTGCCAAACAGTCCCAGGTCTCCACCGTTTTTAGCTGAGCTGCAGTCGCTGAACTGGGAAGCCAGGGACTCGAACTTCTCCTGTCCAGACCTGATCTGTTCTATGTACTCTGCACAGAGAAGAGAGAAGGCATTAAATACGCTGATCAAACACTTGGGTTTCTTACTTCCTCTGTGCTGCTGCCCGAAAACTTACTCTGAATGAGATCCAGGGCCTCGTCTTTAGTTCGTGTAATATTTTGTTCCCGCCAGGAAGACGGACGACGCGACTGATTGTGCTTCACCAGGAGGTGAGAGCAGCGTACCTGAGGGTTTGAAAGCAGACTGATCAGTGTCAGCGTGTCAAAAATACCAAATAGCTCAGAAATTGCTGCATTTTATGTATAAAACTATGTAAGTATGTAAATTATGTGCTGCTATAAAAGAAATCTCATAGTCTAAGTGACTAGTTATAACAAACTGAGGGGACCACTCACAGAAAATTGACAATATTTCAATAATTGATTCATTAATTGATTCATTATTTATTTTTCTGAAATTTGAATATAAAAAAAGGTGTCAGATGATAATAAAATGTAACTTCAGCGTGAGTAGAAAGTGGGTTGTACGCACCACTTTTTGGCAAACAGGCGACAAAACAATCATCATCTTAAAAAGGAACTACTATTTTTTACAACCTGGACCTTATTTCTGGCATAAAATACGATTGTTTACTCACCCATATAACTTTTGTGTAATTCGTATTCCTTCAGGAGATATTTAGATTTCTGTATATCTATATAGTGGAAGTGACTGGGGCACCGAAACGCGGCCTCCAAATAATACATTATCTGCTGCAAAACTCAGTCATTTCACCAATATTTTGTTGTCGTACGCTAGTGCTATTCCCCGTTGAGTCCGGAGTTACCCGTTATTAATTTGCTACTGCTAGTTTTTCGCAACATGGCTGAATATTTTTCCGATTCTGAGGTTGTGGACGAACCACAGCAGTAGCAAATTACAGGTAAACAAGCCGACCGTCACGGGTGTGCGCGGCGCTCAGAGATGACATCATCCAGGTTAAGAAGACATGGTAACTCTGGACTCAACAGGGAATAGCATTAGCGCATCATAACAAATTGGTGAAATGAACGAGTTTCGCCGCAGATAATGCGTTATTTAGAGGCTGCGTCTCGGTGCCCCAGTCACTCCCACTATATGGATATACGCAGATCTGTTCGAAGGACTACAAATTACACCAAAGTTATATGGGTGAGTAAACGATCGTATTTTATGCCAGAAATAAGATCCAGGTTGTAAAAAACAGTCGTTCCCCTTTAACTGAGAAAGGTGGAAAATGTTTTAAAAATGAAAGCAATGAGGTCAGCGGCAGCCTCGTTCTATTGACTTCCATTTGTTTGTGTCAGTTTAAGGTTAAGGCTCCAGCCACACTTGTAGTACGTGGAACAGCTTTATGAGGCTGACACGTCTCAGCTAGTGGGCTCCATCTGAGTCATCGCGGAAGCTCACAGCTCGCTAACCACACCGAAGTCGTCGTTGTGACCCCGATGAAGGACCCCCTGACCTCAAATGTGTTGACTTTCCATATACCACAAGCGTTACTGGTGTCTTAACCTTTACAGTTTGTTATGTTCCTGGCATCACGGGTCGTGTATGAGTAAAATGTGGTAAAGACCTTTAAAAATAACAGTTATTCAGGAGGAAGCTGTTTACCTGTCGAATGGATTTTGCACAACATCGCGAAGAGCTAGTTAAAAATAACGTTACTTGTATGCTTTACTGGAAAGTGGTGTTTCTATTGAATGTGAATGTAATCGGATGAAGTACTAAAAAAACTCCCAGGTCTCCTCACACATAACATCATAAATGTTTATCTGGCATTTAAAGCTTCAAACATAACTGGTATTTATTTTATTACTGTCACCAAGTAATAAAACCTAAAATCATTCATTACTACTCGATGACAGTGTCGCCAGAAGTTGACCATGAAGAAAAGTAAAAAATGTATGTCCATTAAAGACGTTTATGAATGATTGTATTGTTTTTTTTGTTATTTCTTAATATTTTATTCTGCAGCTCTTATAATAAACTTTCACAGCTATGACTGCTGCTGACCACCAGATGTCACTGTTCTTCAGTCCAACGCTCCGAGAGCCTCGACTCTTTCAGTGGCAGCTTTACGAGGATCCATCAATCATTTCAATCGTCGCTTAATCAATTTCAACTTGTTTTTAAGTTATCCGTTGAGGCGATTTGTAATATTCAGAGCAGAGCTGTGTAATAAAACTTTATGGGGTTTATTTAATTAAACACACTAAATCACTATACTATACCATAAATTGCTACACATTATTACACTCAACCTTGTCTGGCTCTCCACGGCCGTCTCCCACCGGACGCTCCCACTGGCTGGCGTTGGTGATGTGGTTGAAGTAGTAAACCTTGCCTGCAGGCGCAACGACACAGAGCCATTAAAGCCGCACTCATTGATTATCTGAACACAACATAACAGTCTAAAAACACAACAGAGACGTACAGCATCACAGATCTGTGCTGACAACAGCGCAATACAGCGGACAGTGTATCAGCCATAATACAAAATGAGTTGCTTCTGCAATCTCCTGCATCGACTCAACTGTTGGTGTCACACAAATCCCAGGCCTGGAAATACCGTTGATGATCGGTGGGCCCTTATCTGCTCACACATCCTACTGACATGCAGCCACGTTTGTTTTCCACTGAGGTCATCCTGGCATACACCTACTCGTGAGGTCTGATAACACGTTGGCTACAAAATGTTCCACTTTTAGAATTTGCATGTTCTCCCCGAGCTAGCGTGGGTTTTCTCCGGGTACTCCGACTTCCTCCGACAATCCAAGGGCATGCTTGTTAGGGTTAACTGGTGATTCGAACTGTAGGTGTGCATGTTAACGATTGTCTGTCTCTCTGTGTTAACCCTGCGATAGACTTGCAACATGTCCAGCGGTGTACCCCAGCTCTCGTCCAATGCCAGCATCCTGCGACCATCCACAGCATAAGCAGTAACAGATAATGAACGAATGAATGAATGTTCCGCTTTCTAACTGTGGCGTTTACTAGAGCCAGAGTAGACGTTTAAAAAAACCACAACAGCTCAAACCGACTAAATAAGTTCATTGCGTGTTTACCTCTATGGCCGAATCCTTTCATTCAACACATCACACACCAGGTCCGTTTTAAAACACTGATCAGTGTCGCTTCAGAACTAAGAAGCATCATTTGAGATAAGCTAAAGGAGACTGAGGAAGCACAGTGTGAGGGTACAAGAATATTGTTCAAGCCTTGTCGCTGGTAACTTTCTACCACTGCTCCATAGAGAGCATTTTTAACAAACTGCATCTCAGCGTGGTATTGCAGCTGCTCAAGATTCAAGATTTCCTTATTGTCAATTTCCCTATACGTTCACGAAAAATCGATAGGGATGCACCGAAAAATTTCGGCCCGAAAATTGCTGCGGTTGTTGCTTGCATCATCACAACATCCTGTTTTGGAGACACGTTTTCGTCCGAAAATGGCCCGAAAGTTCATTTTCGGTTTTCGGCCGAAACATTTCGGACCTTTATCGCCGAAACAACGCGTGCAAGCAACAACCGCAGCAGCTTTCGGCCTAAAATGGGACGAAAGTGCATTTTCGATTGGCGCATCCCTAAAAATAAAAAAAATAAAACGTTTCTCTCTCTCTCACGTAAGAATAAAAACATCTGACAAAATGTGAAGGAATATAGCAAGATGAAAACAGATACAAAATAAACATTGTGGAGATAGAAAAATATAGTAAATAAATATAAATCAGCATATGTAACAAAAACAAATTGGTTGTTTCAACTCAGACTAGACACTGTGAATCTCTTTGATGCAATATGTGAATATTTTTTGTACATAACATATTTGTTGGCCGCAATTCTATTCTATTGTTTTTTTTGTATCTTTTGCATCTTGCACCGTTGTTTCCTGCCGATGTAACACCCTAATTTCCCCACGAGGATGAATAAAGTCTTATCTTATCTTATCTTACAACAGTGCAATGTACGGTTGCAGCTTGGGTTTACCCAGTAAGGTGCAAAAGTGCAGTGAGGTGCTCAACAGCGGACGGGAAGGAGCCTCAGCGCGTTATGTCCACTGCACAAATAACAATCGTGACTCAACTCCCCGCGCTGGAGGAGGAGGAGGAGGAGGAGGATCTACACCACCAGGTGCCTCAGGAAAGCGACCAGCATCTGCAAGGACCCTACGCATCCGTGCCATCGCCTGCTTGAACTGCTGCTGCGTAATAAAACCCCTTCCGCACCCACACAACCAGACTGAACAACGGGTTTTTTTCCTCAGAGTTCTGGCTGCTCTAAATCAGCCCAAGAAAACTCTCTGCCTGGCACACAACCAAGTCCACGGTTGGCATCGTAAACATGCTGCTGCTGTGAATGACCTATAGGGACTGGATGACTTTTTGCACAATATTTCATAGCCCACGGTCATGTTTATATCACACAACATTCAAACCCACTCCATTTAGATTATATATTGTCTTTTAACCACAGTTTTCACTGTTTATACTGAACATCTTGCAGAGCTGCATCATTGCACTGTGCAACCTGTGTCCTGCAAACAAAAATAAATAATATTATAGTCTATTCTGTTCTATTTCCGGCCTCCTGACATAAATACGTCAAATAAAAGCCCTGCTGAGGCTCACCCAGTCTGCAGGTGAGGCACTGGGCGGGGGTGACGTCATGCGGGGCCCTGCAGCAGCAGCAGCACCCAGGTTGAATGGACCAGTAATGGCGCGATCATGAAGCAACACAACAAATAACAGCCACTTCTAAGAATCACACACCCACAGCACCGCGATACACACCACTAGTCTGAGGCTGTCTCTATCAGATCTGAAGCTCTGCCCGGTTTCAGCACTAAGCCACGATGCTCTGATGCTGCTAGCTACTGAGCTAAGTTTACTACATACTGCCATTCAAGCTCGCTGCCCAGCATTCGTGTCTCAACGTGGCTCACGTTTCATTACCTGAACTGCGGCTCATCCTCTTCTCCCATCCGGACGGCAGGTTTTCCTCGTCTGCCATTATTATTTATGTTTCCTGTGCAGCGTTTTCAAATTTAATTCCAATGTAGCTGCCGTATATCAGACTGAGCTGCAGCCAGGCGGATCGCGACAGTTCGCAAAGCGTTTACGGTACAAGTTGTTTTCGCACTCCGCCCCGCCTTCGGTGGAGTTCTCTAGCCCTGCTATAGGCCGGCGAGGGCTGCCAATCATCGTCGGGCCCATTTGATTGGTTGGAGCGCGCAGACGCAACTCAATCTCGTTTACGGCAAACGGCGACAGAGTGCGTTCCAGAAAATACTAGCGAGAGGGAAATATTTGTCATACTGCAGTAACATTTAAGGTACGAATGGCGGGCTTAATCACACAGTTTCTTTAAAAAGTAACACAATTAAGAAAATATTCGAGGCGTAATACAGATTTACGTGTGTAATGTTTTAACATGACGCTCATTTGCACAACAGCAGTTATGGTGTTGTGAGCTGTAGCTAACGTTAGCTAAACAAAACAACCTAGCTGTTTAAAATAGACTTTAAAAGCTCTTTCTTGACACACAGTGTATGTTACAACAACATTACACCCCTAAATATATATATATATTCATACGGACATGGCAGGTCTATGTGGAGGACTGGTTTTAATCGACTCAACAGGCGCACATGTTGAGCTAACTTTGTCTCATCTCCTTGTGTTTACAGGAACTGAAGATGATCGAGGTGGTTTGCAACGATCGTCTGGGCAAGAAAGTCCGGGTCAAGTGCAAGTATCCTTCACTGAACCTGTAGAGATGATGCTGAATGTTACGTCCCGCCTCACGTGTAGTCCACAACCAAGATTGAAACTGTGAAATAACAGTTATTTGCACATTAGTCTTTCTCAACAAGCTTCTGCACTGGATTAAAAGCTGCTTGGAACAATTCATTCATTCAACATGGATAGAAAACAATGATCAGGAGGGTTCAGTGTTCTCCAATCTTAATCTCCCATAATCCAAAGACATGCTTGCTAGGTTCATTGGTGATTTTAAACTTGTAGGTGTATATGTGAGTGTCTATGTGAGACCCTCTGCACAATACGCTTTAGATACTGGGTGATTGTTAAACTGATTTTGTTCTGTTAATTAGGTTGCTTTCTCGGGTTAAATGCAACTACTTTGCAGCTGACACAGTGCTGTTAACTAATCAAGAGTGCGTCCTCTACTCACGTTATCCATTTCAAAGTAAAAGTGCAATTTTTTTATTTATTCATTATCTATAACTGCTCATTTTAAAGAGCCGTGGCAGAGCTGGTGTCTGTTCCTGCTGCCGTTGGACCATGGGCTAATTTAGAATCACCAGTAAACCTAACAAGCATGTCTTTAGATTGTGGAAGGAAGCCAAAGCGCCTGAAGAAAACCTGCTTAGGCTGCACCACCGCTGTGTTCTTGTGATAAAGAAATCAATTTAAGAAGAACTGGAGGCTAAACCGTTCTCCGTAGAGCAGGTCTGTGTTGACTGATGAAGGCGTAGAGCGTGTGTGTGTGTGCGCGTACGTCCGAATGTTTTCCACTCTTCCGCACCGCTCCTTCCTTAACAACCGCGTTTCAGCTCAGAGGATACCATCGGAGATCTGAAGAAGCTCATCGCTGCCCAGACGGGAACGCGGCACGACAAGATTGTATTAAAGAAATGGTAAGTTGCCGTGTTTGGCCGAAACAAATGTCCGTGTTTGTGTCTGCAGCCTAAATGTTCTCCCTCTGACTCCACAGGTATACCATATTCAAGGACCACGTATCTCTGGGGGACTGTATCCTTTCTACCTGTGGCGCTCTGTCAGTTGCTCAGTGTGAATGTTTACATCTTCACTGAGGTCTAATGATATTTAATGCTTCAAAAATTCATACAGGGACAGTTCAACACAAAATCAAGTGTAGGTGTTCATCCTCTGGCCTGTAGTGCCGGTATTATTTATTCGTTTGGTTGTGAATTGCAAAAATTAACCGTCAAACTGTGTCACTGAGCAGAAAGAATCACACATCTACCCATGACAAGAGGCTCATTATTGTGATAGGACGCAAACATCCTTCTGTAATGTTAGCCATCAGGAGTAGACTCTGTTGGACATTGATGGGAGACCTTGAAACCTATTTTACTTTACCTCTGTAGTTTATTTAAACCAGAGTATACGGATGGTTGCTGCTGTGACCTGGAGCTGTTTGCAATAAGGGACTCTCGTCGTGCATAGATGACTGCTTTTGAACGCTCGGTGATATAGCTGACAGCTGTAGATAGGAAGACATGCTCCCATTAAGATCAGTGGATTATCTCGAGGATGAAAGTCACGATTTCTGCTAATTTTTAATTTCAACTATATATTTTTTTTGCCGCCATGATCATCACAAGCCACTTACGTATAAACATCTGGCTCCACTACATCTGTAAGAAGGCGGAAAGCTTTTCAACTGATGTCCAAAACTCGGCAACGTGTGTCAAAATGATCTAGATCACGGGTGTCAAACATACGGCCCACGGGCCAAAAAAGCGGCCCGCCAGAGGGTCTAATCTGGCCCGCGAGATGAATTTTGTGAAGTGCAAAAATTACACTGAAGACATTAAGTGTAATTTTTCCAATAAAAGAAACCGCTACATAACACAACACTGAGGCCTAGGACTACACAGAAGTTGCACTTCTCTTTTTTTAAGAAACGTCCAGTTGTTCTTTACATGTTTTGTAATAGTGCGGTTCATTAAATATAAACACTTTCATAATGTACTTCTTTGCACTTAAACAAAGGGAAACATTTGCCGTTATTTATAGGTTAATACTATTGTGTAACTGGTCCGGCCCCCTTGAGATCAAATTGAGGCTGTGTGTGGCCCCTGAAGTAAAATTAGTTTGACACCCCTGATCTAGACGGACTAAATGCGCTATAGGCCAGAGGAGTAATGTTTACATTTGATTTTATGTTAAACTATCACTTTAAGTACGAGAAACGAATGACTCGTGTACAAAATTGGATGTAGATACGCAATGATGCCGACTGCCAACAATAACTGATTCATTCTGCCTGTACAGTCTTTGTAAATATGTTGTAGCTGGCATAAGAATCAGCATTCATGCATCTTTCCATGATTCAGAAATAACATTACCAGCTGAAATTGCGGTTTAAGAACAGCCAGAGTGATTTAATTTTATTAAACATAAACACATAAATTATACTATGTATCTCACATGAATTGGCTTTTCCCGAAAAACTGAAGATTACATGAGAGTTATTGTCTACAATCTACCCTCTTCCAAAATATTACATACTATATCTATTTCTAAATTTACTTAATACGTATTATTATAGGATAACCAGAATGGTTTCGCTCCAATGGCAGGAATACGTGTTCCCTTAACTGCAACGTCTTCAGATGAAATCCACGATGGGATGAACCTGGAGCTGTACTACCAGTAGACGAGAGGAGAACCACGAGTCGATGATGTACAGACAAACCTCTTCGTTACCACAAACCCATACACGCACACACGCACACACGCACACACTTAGAGATGGAATCAGTCGCAGAAAACCGCCGCGATCGGAGAGGAAGTGTCAATCGAGTAGAAATCGCTCTGACTTTGCATAGATCTGAGTTAATGTTTGCCCACAAACTTTGATGTGAAAGACTTGATGTTGTTCTATGATTATTTTTCTTTTGATATTTTGGAAGTAAAGCTGATATTTACCTACCCACAAGACTGCGTGCTGGTTATTGCGTTCCCTACTTTGAGCTTTTTCACTTTTGTGTCTGTAATTAAACTGAGGCTTCCTTCAGTTAGGATAAATGATTATGCAAAATAGTTCATAAAGGATGCGGCATGTGAAGATCATCACACCATCAGCAGTGGCAAGGACTTTAGCTTTGGAGTACGCTACCAGTGTGCAAAGTTCAGTTCAGTTTTATTTATACAGCGTCAGTAGCAAGACAAATTGTGTCAAGACGCTGTACAAAATCCGGTCTGAAACCTACAGAGCAAACATGAAGGCTTCGTCTGCCGTGAAATAACTGTAATTTGCACATTAGTCTGTAGACAATGCCTTTGTCTACAGCAAAAAATAAAATACATATGGGCGAAGTGTGTGCACAGCTGTGTGGTAGGATGTGACGACTGCCCTCAAAGCCATATGCAAAGAGAACAAGGTTTATTTTTGTGCGGCGCTGCCCGTGGTTTTAATGTTCGGTCAAATACGAAACGCTTAAAATTATAATAATAATTAAATGTTTACCCGACTGCGCAGGTGTGTGCTCGGATACGTTGAGTGTAAAGTGTGCATTTTCCTCCAAGCTGCACAAACACCAGCCAGACATGGTCAGGTCAGCTGAACAAACTTTATTCACATCGCCAGACTCTCATTACAAGTACCCGCGTCTCTCACATACGAACACAGCCACACTCATGCATATGGGTTAATGCAATCGCTCTCACACAGTAGAGCCGACACGTGAAGCGCGTGGGGTCTACATGTCTCCTCTGGAGGCTCATCAGCAGTAGTCAGAGTAATCCTCCTCCACATAGTTGGCTGGAAAGAGACCCACCTGGAAACACAGGAGGGTTGCAGGTGAGACAAGAGGCTCTAAAACATACACACTAACCCTGTGCGGTGCGCGCGCTCACCCGGCCGTACACCTCTCCCTTCCACCAGCCGCTGTGGCCCTTCTTGGAGAGGATTTTGATGGTGTCTCCTTCCCGCAGCGACAGCTCCGTGCGGTCCCTGGCCGAGAAGTCGTACCTGGCCCTCGCCACGCCGAAACTCTTCATGCTGCCCCCTGTGAGACAGAGCCCGCATTCAAGCATGGAAGAGCTTAAAAGACGGGTTCGACATTTGGGGGAAAATCATCTTATTCCGTGTCATGCACAGGTTTTGATGAAAAACATTGAGAAACAAGGAAAAGACAAGCCTGCATCTGTCCATGGGTAAAAAAAAAATAACCAGTCCAGTTCTTGTACAAACCAAGTAAATAAGATATATAAGTGTAATGTGTCATTTTCCAGTTTTACAGGGACTGCTTGAGGCAAAAGATGAGAAAGATTGAAATATGTTGGTGGCAGACTGGGAGGCATTGTGTTGAAGGGTCTGATAGATCTCAGTCAGCAGACTATGTAATGTGTAAAGGATGGACGGTTCTTTGAGGGCCAAGGTACTAATTAGATTAGATTAGATTTAGATTAGATTCAACTTTATTGTCATTACACATGTACATGTACAGAGCAACGAAATGCAGTTTAGCATCTAACCAGAAGTGCAATAGGCAGTAAGTGCACGTGGCATAAATATTATGGTAAATAAGTATGGTACAGCATATGGACAATATTTACAGATTAGAACCTATGTACAGATACAATTATATGATGCCACTGTACTTTACATGAATACAGGACTTTGAAGCCGTCTCCAACAGGGCTGGTCCCCCCTCTTTTACTCATCCAGATTATTTTTTTTAATTTTAATTCATTTATTTTTGGTCGTTCTAGTATAACATGGCCTACCCAGCTTTGCGTAATTTAGTTTATTTAAGGTACCTACCACCGAGTTTAAGTTTGCGGCGTGGTCCTATATTGTGTTTATGTCTGTATAAGATTTTAATAAAGATATTTTTTTTAAAAATAACAACTAAAACATTATATTTTAAGCAATCATCAGGTTATTTTGCGTTTCAGTCATAAATATCATACATCATCCTACCACCAGGGGGCGAAAGTGAAATATCATCTGGTTAATTCTGCGCTTGTCACAAGCTTAAAACTTGGTTCAGGTGTCCATGTGATTGAATTAACTTCGTTTTATTGACTTTTTATATATTATATAGTGTTATATAGGTCTGTTATTTGGTTTATTAAGAACTGGTTTATCAATAAATACCTCCAGAACTAATGACATCCCATCAGCCTCTGCTGTAATTTGCATTTACTGGCATGTATTAGATGATGTGTCACATTCCAAACTAATATGGAGTGAATTTTATATTCATAAATATGATATGCTATAATATAATGTTAGCATTTAGCTCAAAGCTAAAGCCACTAACAAGGCTGAGGATTATGTTTGGACAGAGCCAGGCTAGCTGTTCCCCCCTGCTTCCAGCTATGCTAAGCTAAGCTAACCCTCTCCTTGCTTTAGTTCACTAAATGAACCCCCTCATTTAACTATTTCTTTAACCCGAGGCGTATATATAGAGGCGTAGCTCCTCCGTACCTGGCGTGGAGTTCAGCGTGTTGTTAGACGAGTTGCTCTGCTCTGGCTGTTTGAACGGTATACGCAGCGTGGTGTCCACATCCTTAAAGTACTCCTTCAACGAGCTCTGCTGGTAAAACTGAATCAGCTCCTGACACGGGACACACACGAGAGGACAAAGAGGACGTGAGAAAAGTGCGAGACACATGCTAGATGTGGTTAGAGATGAGGAGGTGAGGTCAGTGAGATACGGTTTCGGTTTCTTTGGTTTCTTTCCGCTGCCGTGACGTAATGTTTTGGCCGGGGTGAAGGTGTGGGACTTACAATTAAACCCTTGAATGCTTTCTTGTCATTGATGCGGTACAGGCCTTCAGCAGAGGTGATCTTAATGTGTCTGATGTCCATATTGAACCTGAGGAGCAGAGAGACAGTAAAATCTCTGTTTAACTGTGTTTAGAGTCAGAGGTCGAATGGAAAACTTCTCAAAAGAAGGGACTTTTACATGTGGATTACTTCTAGGTAAAATATGCTCTAATCCTTTGTTACTCAAGACATACACTTGATTGCCTACTTTTGAGGGGAAGTGATACTGGAGCTCATAGAAAGGCACCGATCAGCATTCAACAAAGAGTGACCTCAGTCATTTTCCAGACCAAGACATCAGTTTGTGTCGGTTAAAAATAGACTAAAATCTCCAAAAGATTGTGCAGAAAAGGAAACTTTTCTAATGTGGAAGTTATTTACACATCTGGGTTACAGGTCAGCAGTTTACTTTTAACTGAGTAAAGCTTTGCTTAAAAAAAATAAATAAAAAAATGTGCCAGAAAATGTGTGAAAATGTCTATCACAGTTTCTGAGTCTGCCTATAATCGATAAGAAAACATGAAGAAATGTAAATCTGTCACTGAAATACTGATGAAACTTTTCAGTTCGGTTCAACGAAGGAAAAAGTGAAACCTGAAACCAAACGGCTCTTTAACAGAAACACAGACGGAGTCTCACTTGATGCTGATGGCGAACTCTCCTCCGTCTTTCTGCCGTACGAGGAAGGTTCCATCGGACCGAGGCATTAACAGGTTTTTGGCGGCGGTGCGGTCCATGTTCCCGGCGAACCTTGAATCACAGCGAGGACCAGGACGTTAGTGTTTGCCTCAAGTTAGATTATTCAGCTTAAAAAATAAGAACCCATTATACATCATTTTCATCATCTCCAGTTTACTCTGAGGTGTCCCTGCTTTTAATGAGTGCCCTGTTTTCATCACTCTCTCTACAGTCTCACCTAAAGATGTTTTTAGAGGACAGTAATGAAACGATAATGTCAACTACAGAATTTTGTTAGTGTGTCTTATTTTAATAAAAATCCAGTAAGTATGGGCGTCCAATCACCATATTAAAATGAAAACGGTTTGACATTTACCTTTTAAAGTCGTACCCAGATGTACCAATATACGGTGTAATTCTGTTTTTGTGAGTAGCAGTCAAATCATAGTTGAATTTAAAATGCGCTTCTCGAACAGGAAAAAAATTCTCAAACGAAGAAATTAGCTCCTAGTCTGCTGCATTTACATCAACATGTCTCCGTGTTTGTGCTTTAACACGACTGTAGCCAAAGAATCTGAATAAAACAAATATAACACTACACAAATGTACTTTCAGTCCCTCTATTTATGAGCAGCACACATTAAATACGATTAAATAAATGGTTTATAACACACTGAAATCGAGTTCACCTTTATGCAATTTAAATATATGACAATGCATTTTAAATTATGACGTCTGTGTTTAGGTATACTCTTATCTGTTATAGTTGTGGACTAATAAACTACATTATAGTGTCTTGTAAATTATTTATTAAGTGTAAAACTATAGAGTGTGCATATTAAATTAAATTAAATTAAATTAAATTAAATTAATAGCATAAAAAACATTAAATGTGTGAAGATTTGTGCAATAATCAGGTTATTTTATGCTTTGGGGTATTAGTGTCATACTTGCCATCACCTCCAGGGGGGCGAGGTAAAAACTTTTCAGCACATAATGTCTTTAAGGACAATTCTGTGTTTTCATAAGGAGTTTTTTGAGTTTCTAACTAGTTATTACTCTGACGTGTCTCAGTGTCAAACATCATTGGTGTTGCTAATTATTTAACACATGGACAGCGACGGTGGCGTTAGAGAGAGAGAGGCAGAGACGCTGCATCCCATTAGTTTTACTGTCCCGAAGCTGCTTCACAAAATCAGCACGTTTCAGTGTCTGCTTCTGTTTTTTCGCGGTTGTTTTAATTCTCTTTGTCAGCATTGTGGTGTTTCCCTGTAAGCTTTGCAGAGCACTGCGATACAGGAAGAAATCAGACCATGGGTTGGGGCGGGGAGGGGTACTGTGGTTTGGTGAGCGAATGAATCAGCCCAGTTCCTAGTTGTTGGTACTCACCAGTTGAAGCCAGACAGGTCTGGGGTCGCCCTCTGGAAAGAGTTGAGAACACATTGAGGTTAAATATAAAACTGCCTCACTTCCCAGTACTGCTGATTTTTTGTTTCAGTTGCGGACTGCGACGAATGCGTCCGTCATCTGTTCTTTTTCCTGAGCTCAGATGTCTCTTGGGAAACTTAATCAACAATTTATTTTTCTTCAAGAAAAGCGAGGACATTTGCTCTTTGTTTGTACTCACAGAGACGTAGGGCTGGACCTTTTGACAGGGGAACCATCCCATTTGACCAACAGTCAGATTCCTTCCCTGGGTGACACACAAAACCACAAAAGGTCAGACGGCGTGGGACGAGCGCGCTAAACGAATATTCAGGTCAGCAACAAAATATCCGCTTCTTATAAACGGCGCCTAAAATGGATGAGCTGCATGCAGGTGAGGGCGATGTGAGGTAATTCACAAGTCTAAAATTTGTAACGCCAGGGCTTAGCGAGGAAGTCCCACAAAGCTTGAAATAACAGTGTCACATCAAAAAAGAAACGACCACGTGAGCAGTTTATTTTTTTTGTTGAGCTGTGTATTTGCCAGGCAGTGACAAGCCTGTTTTGCTTGTGTTGGCAAGTTTACTGCAAAGACTTCCACACGCAAGCGTTTTGCCTCACAACAAGAAGGCTCTGGGTTTGAATCCATCGGCCGACTGAGGCCTTTCTGGGTTGTTTGTGTCTGTGTGGGTTCTCTCCGGGTACTCCAGCTTCCTCCCACCGTCCAAAGACATGCTGGTTAGGTTCACTGGTGATTCTAAATTGGCCGTAGGTGTGAGTGTGAATGGTTGTCTGTCTCTCTGCGTTAGCCCTGTGATAGACTGGTGACTTGTCCAGGGTGTACCCCGCCTCTAGCCCAGCTGGGATAGCCCCCCCGCGACCCTTCACAGGACAAGCGGTTACAGAAGATGAATGAATGAATGAATTATTGCAGAGGGAAGGGAAATCTGACTGAGGCGTTCCCTAATTGTTTGCCGCTGGTGGCCATCAACCACTTTTTGGTAAAATGTAAATAAAAATCTCAGTGAAGTGAAAGTAGGGTGGTTACATAAGCAAATGTGCTCAAAGCAGGAAAACACGTGCAGGCAAACTGTTTACTGCACATCGGTTCCTTACTACTGCGGCTGCGGGCCTAGGCTTTGAATACTTTCGCGGAGCTCACGTGAAAACCTGGAACTTCTCGAGATAATTAATGAAAATGATGTGAATGCGCTGCACAGGTCTCAAAAAATATATTTAACTTATTTAATTGAAATCATCCGAGCAGTGTCTTTTCCCCCGACAAATGGGTCACAAGAGAAATTGCCGGTAGCCGCTGGTTTAATCCTAACACTGTGCTGTGTGAGCTTATTTTTCAATTTTATTCTTTTATACATATATGATCATAATCTGAATGAAAGTAAAGCTGTCAAAGGGTCACAGACACAAGCAGAACACAGGAAGCTGCTTGCAAAAAAACAAAAATTTGCTTTACTCTTGAGCTGCTAAAGCAAACGGAATAAAGAAGACGCAGCAACGTAGTGGAAAAACTGATTATGAGAAGAATTAAAACTAGAAGAAAGGTTAAAGTCAGTAAGAACCTAATAAAAACAAAAAAATGTCTGATGCGTGAACGAGATAAACGAGTTTTAAAATGAGACGTTAAAACACAAAGGGAGGAAGTAAAACAAACCAGGACGCATGAGGACAAAGTACGTCCGGGAAGGGTCTCAGTCATCCAGGTCATGGTATGTCAAAAAAAAAAAAAAAAATACGTTTAAGAAAGGCAGCAGGACTCGTATTATGGAGTTTTTTGAGAAGACGTTTCGAAACTCATCCGAGTAGCTTCTTCATTTCCAAAATAAAACAGGAAACAACTATAACTCACGACCGTGACACAAATATTTGAAGTGGCGTATATCCGAAGAGGGTTTAAAAAGGCAACTGGACTTGTAGAGTTTTCTCTACGAGTCCAGTTGCCTTTTTAAACCTTTTTCCGGATATACCATGACCTGGATGACTGAGAACCTTCACAGACGTAGTGGTGTAAAACAAACAGCAGACATTATACGGTCACAGAGTAGAAGAATATATATATATAAATGCTCAAATAAAGTTACTTCACTGCCTGAAAATAAGTAAAATGCTCACAATCAATCATAAAAAAATGTCTAATCTATTTTTCTCACGCAAATATTTTGACTTGTCGTGGTAAGAAATGTTTTAATTCACTGATGTGACAAGGAGACAGCGACACGAAACCGAGGCAGCTAAACAGAATTCAGCCCCGAGCTGAAATTTAGTCTCAAAATCAAATCTGTTCAAATGTAGCCTGCAGACAGACATGCAGACAGACAGACAGGAATGCAGGTCTGGTGTGGGGGAGGAAGTGGAAGGCAGAGAAGCAGCGATGCAGAGCAGAGAAATGACAAAAGCGACCGAAAAAGACTAAAGCATCTCACACCTACACATTAACCACAGGAAACGAGTCTTGAAAACTCCACGTAAAAACGTGTGACCCCCCCACCCCTCCACTCAGCTTTCTGAACACACAGTGCATATTCAGTTTTACCTCCCACCAGGGCAGGTCTACATCGGCACGGGTAAGCTCAATAATGTCTCCTTTGGTGAGCTGCAGCGGCTGGCCGAAGCCAACGGGGGGAGGCGGCAAGCCATAATACTCCTGACACACCTCCATTTTGGGGAATCCTGACAGGGAAAGACAGACAGACAGAGGACATGTGAGACGTAATGCAAGCTCTTCAGTCCTGGAGGTTACTTGGGGGCAATAAAAGGAAGGTTAAAATGTTTAATCTGCAGCATTTCAAAGTAAAAGTCTTACCGACGGCAGAATGCCCGGAGGATTTCTGTGTTTTAGTCTGAAAGAACAAAAACAAAAATGGAGCAAAGTTTTACTTAAAAGCTTTTGTCAATTTGACATGTTGTGTAGCCAAAACACTTCTACCTTAATAATATGAAACATACACCGATCAGGCATAACATTATGACCACCTTCCTAATATTGTGTAGGTCTCCTTGCGCCTCCAAAACAGTTGTGACTCTTCTGAGGGTGTCCTGTGGTGTCTGGCAACAGAACGTTGTTAGTGGGGGCCTTTGAGTCTTATGATGTTGAGGAGAGGGGCCTCTGTGGATCATCCCACAGATACTTGATCAGTTTGGGATCTAGTGAATTTGGAGGCCAGGTCAACACCTTGTGCTGTTCTTCATGTTTTTTTTTAGTGGTTCCTAAAGCGTTTTTGTCCCTGTGTCAGGCTGCATCCTGCTGGGGATGTCTGCTGCCATCAAGGAGTGTCATTGCTATGGGGTGGGGGTGCCTGGTCTGGTCTAGGTGGGTGCTTCGTGTCTAAGTAACATCCACATGAATGAATGCATTTACTTCTCCTGTCAGCGGTTTTAATGTTGTGGCTGATCGGTGTACGCACAGATGCAGACGAACGCATTCTTACCTTCTTCGTAACTGCAGAATGATCTGTAATGTCAAGAGATCAGTTTGTGTAAGAGGTCGTGGTAATGCTCAGGAGAATGAGTATTCAAAGATGTGCAGCTGTGTGTGTACAGACCTGAGTTTCGTCCGCAGGCGGGGACTCTGCCTAAACACTCTTTATGTGCCGCCATTTTACAGCGGGTGCAGCGATAACCCTGGAAAAATATCCCCCTGCAGACGACACACGGAGAGAGATAATCACCTCAGCTGACATGTTTGTTTTTAATAATCATTGTATCCAAGAGAAGAAGAAGAAGAAGAAGTGAGACATCGTTACCTTAACAACATTGAGCAGGCCTTGCAGGAGGTGGTTTCTTCAAAGCAGTGCATCTGGAAATCATGGTTATTTGCCGTGCAGTTCTCAGGACACATATTTGACCTGCAACCATAAAGCACAACCGTTTGCACCGCAGCAAGAGGAACCAATAGTGGAGTTTTGGTTAAAAGTTAAAAACCTTCTACTTGGTGTACCTGACGCAGGACAAAAAGCAACAGCACCAGCAAGAGTGAGTTGTCAGATTACGCATAAGATAATCAACTGGTAATGAGATGTCTGTTCATTTCCTACGTGGTTGAGCAATCAAAAACACAAAACCGTATGTGACAAGCGGCTAAAGTCAAACTTCTCCTTGCCCGTTTCTAAACTGATTCAGTTCCGCTTCTCTTCATACATTATAAATGAGTTACGGTTTCATTACAAAAGAAGCAGCTGATTATCTAAAACCTGCACCAAGTGATTTTCTGGCCACTTTCATGCCAAGTCAGGCGATATATACTGTACTGTCACTTTCTAAGCTGTGAAGAGCGTCCAGCGGATACAAAGCAGCATTAGCTTTCATTTGCTGTATTCACTGTACAAACACTCTATCGTGGTAATTAGTTCTGTTTGCTTTTAGGTAGTGAACAGGTACTGTACAGTGAGTATACACTGATCAGCCACAACATTATGACCACTGACAGGAGAAGTGAATAACATTGATCATCTTGTGACAATTCATTGTTCTGTTGGGAAACTTTTAGACCTGGCATTCATTTGTGTGGATGTTACTTAGACCAGACCAGGCACCCCCACCCCATATCAATGACACTCCTTGATGGCAGCAGCCATCCCCAGCAAGAATGCAGACTGATACAGGCACAAAAACACTTTAGGAACGACTCAAAAAACATGAACAACGGCACAAGGTGTTGACCTGGCCTCCAAATTTGCTAGATCCCAAACTGATCAAGTATCTGTGGGATGATCCACAGAGGCCCCTCCTCTCAACCCATAGGATCCAAAGGCCCCCCACTAACAACATCCCGTTGCCAGACACCACAGGACACCCTCAGAAGGACCATGTCCATTCTCTGATGAGTCACAACTGTTTTGGAGGCACAAGGGAGACCTACACAATATTAGGAAGGTGGTCATAATGTTCTGCCTGATCGATGTATGTTTGCATTTCCATGTGTGATAACTTACAGAGCCATCTCAAACTGTTCCAGCCATTTCTTCTTCAGCTCTCTGGTTTTGAAGAATAAATCGTACCCACACTTCCCGTAGTAGTCCAGCAAGAGGAACAAATAGGACCACTGCTCACACAAACACAAACACACATCGTCAGTTTTAAAAAACAAACAAAACAAAAAGGCCTTATGGGTGTGTTATCTCTTGTGTATGTTGTTAATGGAGAGCGAAGAAGACCTTTTTATTGTCCTTCTCTCCCGTGGGTTCGTCTCGTATCTGGTAGTTCTGCAGTTCAATGATCTCCTTCAGCTCAAACGTCTCTCCGCTCTTCTTCTTACAAATAAACACGGCTTTGTCGAAGAGGAATGCGTACCTGACGGACGACCAAACACACACACACACAGTCAAACGGCAGTGTGACATGTTAAAAAAAAAACAGACACACACACACAGACGTGAACGACACACACCTGTCCTGTTTGGACTTTTTCTCCGAGCTGCTGATCTTCAGCTCGCCGTCAATCTTGGGTCGACCGTAGAAAGCTAGAGACTGAGTCTGAAAGGAAGAGGAGTGAGAACCGAGATGACCGGAGAGCGACAGCCAAAGAGACGCTGATTATTGTCCGAGGACCTCACCATGTTTTCTATGGAGAGCTGAAAGGTGGTGATTTGTCTGATGATCTCGTTGTCCCGCTTCACCTCATTCACACACTGCGCCAAGTCCTGGAACAAACGATGAGTTAAATATCATGGACTGAAGTATAGCTGCTCAGTAAACACACGATCAGTAAACACTGACTCTCATTGCATCCAGGGCCGTCCTGAGGTTCTCCTTCTCTGTTGAGTCAGTGGTATGTTTCACCAGCTCCTGCACACACAAGCAAATCACTTCAAATTACATCTGCTGTAAAAAAACAACAACTTATAAATGACAACACAGTCACTAGGTGTAATCAAAGTGAACGCACAAACCTGCAGCAGGAGGTGATATTTGAGGACTCTCTGCATCGGGACCATGAGTAAGTCTCTGAGAGAAAACCGGCCGCTGTTTGCTCGCTTCGAACACTCCTGCAAGAGAAACAAGAGGGTAAACATCTGCAGAAAACCACGTGTTAAGGGGTGCTGTGTGGCTCACTTCCTGCCAGCTTTTGAAGGTGGTCCAAAGCTGTAGTGTAATAAAAAAATGAAAATCCCCCTGCGGCAGAGAAAGAATTTTCAAAACCACGTCTGTCAAACTGTAGACACATGGTGGGGCTCAGGTAAAAGATGCTAATGGGCACGTATCATAGGCTACACACTTCAGAGGCCCCCTATAAGACATTTACAGTATGTAATACATACATCGATCAGGCATAACACTATGACCACCTTCCTAATATTGTGTAGGTCTACCTTGTGCCTCCAAAACAGTTGTGACTCATCAGAGAATGGACATGGGCCTTCTGAGGGTGTCCTGTGGTGTCTGGCTACAACATGTTGTTAGTGGGGGGGCTTTGAGGGGAGGGGCCTCTGTGGATCATCCCACAGATACTTGATCAGTTTGGGATCTAGTTAATTTGGAGGCCAGGTCAACACCTTGTCCTGTTCTTGATGTTTTTTTTTAGTTATTCATAGCGTTTTTGTGTGTGCATCCAGGTCAAAACGTTTCCTAGCAGAACACTGAATCCATGTCTAAAGACACATCCTGTGGTCATGGAAAAGATGTTAGTCTGTTTGAGAAGGGTCAACTCATTGGCATGCATCAAGCAGAGAAAACATCTAAGGAGATTGAAGAAACAACTAAAACTGGGTTAAGAACTGTCCAACGCATTATTAAAAACTGGAAGGATAGTGGGGAACCATCGTCTTCAAGGAAGAAACGTGGTCAGAAAAAAATCCTGATTGATCGTGATCGGCTACAAAAAACAACAGTAGAACTCAGGGCTATGTTTGATAGTGAAAGTAAGAGCATTTCCACACGTACAATGTGAAGTGAACTGAAGGGATTGGGACTGAAAAGCTGTGTAGCCTTAAGAAAACCACTAATCAGTGAGGCTAACTGGAAAAAAAGGCTTCAATTTGCTAGGGAGCATAAAGACTGGACTCTGGAGCAATGGAAGAAGGTCATGTGGTCTGATGAGTCCAGATTCACCCTGTTCCAGAGTGATGGGGGCATCAGGGTAAGAAGACAGGCAGATGAAGTGATGCACCCATCATGCCTAGTGTCTACTGTACAAGCCTGTGGGGGCAGTGCTATGATCTGGGGTTGCTGCAGTTGCTCAGGTCTAGGTTCAGCAACATTATGTGTCCAAAGAATGAGGTCAGCTGACTACCTGAATATACTGAATGACCAGGTTATTCCATCAATGGATTTTTTTTCTTCCCTGACGTTCACGGGCATATTCCAAGAGGACAATGTCAGGATTCATGGGGCTCAGATTGTGAAAGAGTGGTTCAGGGAGCATGAGACATCATTTTCACACGTGGATTGGCCACCACAGAGTCTAGACCTTAACCCCATTGAGAATCTTTGGGATGTGCTGGAGAAGGCTTTGCTCAGTTGTCAGACTCTCCCATCATCAATACAAGATCTTGGTGAAAAATTAATGCAACACTGGATGGAAATAAATCTTGTGATATTGCAGAAGCTTATCAGCCAGTCAGTGTATAACATCCAAAATAGCAGATGAAATCATTCGTCACCTCCAGTTTCATCCTGATATCCTCCCTCGTGTTTGAAAGCTTGTCGAGGTGTTTCGTAGCTGTTTCCACCTGACTGCAGTAATGACCGTACAGTAACAGCCTGAAGAGAGACCGAACATAAAAACACATTACACGCATGCACTTGTCGTGTGTCTGCAGCGTGGATACAGTTGTGCATGCGCCGTGTACCTCTCCTTGTAGTTTAGAAACACCTGGTGGAGATCCTTTGCTCCATAATTGAGGATGGAGTTTCGAACCTCCTCCATCAAACTACGATGGGTGTGAGCCAGATCCTGCGAAACACACGAAGTAAACGTGTTAACAAGTGAAGGGAAGCCTGGAGAGGTGTGTAGATAATCTGCCCCTTTACCTCTATGTTAATGAAGATACTCTCCAAGTCTTGAGGCTGGAGGAACCTTTGAAGCGGTTTCATAAAGTGCTGCACGAAAAGATAACGAACGGCCGTTAAATGTGCGTTTATTTTTTGCATGCATGTCTCATGATTTGGCGACGTGTCCTTTGAGGACATGTGCGTACCTGTAATATAGATTCCAGTGTGTCGGTGTACTTCTCTTCAGTCTGTCTGATCTCCTGCAGGCAACACTCTCGCTTGTCTACTCCGGTCTTCGGCTGCTGCTGCACAAACACAATTTGAATTTAAACGTTTAATTTATATTATTGGGGACACAGTTTTCAGCGCTGACATCAGCTTGGATTTAGAAAGATAAATCAATGTCTACATTTTCATCAAGCTGGTTGTTAAATTTCTTTCTTTCCTTCTTTCTTTCAATTTTCTAGGGTTACAGTAAAACTCCCACTGATGCATAATAATTTGACACGATCAAAGCATTAATGTAGGGATTTAATCAATCCCAATCTATACTAAATATTTCAAAGATAACTTTTGCATTAAGGTCACGGTCGGGTTCATTTTTGAGTTTTCATTTACACCTGCTACCACTTGTCCCATAGCCAGGTTGTTCCTTTACCAACTATGGGCGATGTTTGCTTGCGGTGCCTTCTCTGGAAGGAGGAGTCGTCTGCTCTTCAAAGTTATCTGTCATCACAAAATACTGCGGCACCCTTGAGGTTAAGACGCTTACGAAGGGTTTCATAATAAATGCATGCGATTGTGAGATGATAAATAAGACAGTTCACAAAAGATTTGGTTTAAGAATTTCAGATGTAAAAGATTGCAAATGATTAAATCCATGTAAATCTACCTCAGGTGTCTAAAAACAAGGATGTCAAACTTGGTGCAAAAGTGGTTGCACATCTACAGCTACAAGCATGATGTAAATCCTGCACCCGGGGGCGTGTTTTCATTTGCTCCAATTAAGCGCTTCAGTTTCATGTCCCTTCCTCCCTTCCTTCCTTCTTCCCATGGTGCCTACTCAGGCTATTTGAGCTGACCAATCAGATCACAGTGGGCATTTTCCGGATGGGGTGCCCTCCCTAGTTCTGTTTTATCCCTCGTGCTACCTTTGGGGTCTCTGGGACCCCAAGTGAATGGACAGACAGATAGAGATCATGCAAGAGGGTAGCACGAGGGTTAAAGGAAATCAGAAGCCGGGATGCAAAGGTGAAATCCCTGCAAATGCAGCCCAGAGTCTCCTTTTTGTTCCGCGTGGACCACTCACCGCTTCAGGCTGTTCGTCCGTCCTCATCAAGTCTTCATAGATCTCGTCTCCCTCGTTCTCCTCGTCCTCCACGAAGTCGTATAAGTCGTCATCCTCATCCACCGTGTCACTGGAACGCATGTACAAAGTGGTTATCATCATGATCTTGGTCTTGTCATCGTCAGTATCCTGACAGGGATGCGCACCATCGGGGTTACACAGCACAGAGAGGTCAACTACAGGTGCTACTCAACAGCCCATGTGCCTAAAAGACTGTTTTTTTTTTTTTTTTGGGAAGTAATATGAATAATTAGACTTAATATTTATTATTTAATGACATTTAAAGACACTGACAGTTTCTCTCCTTCCTTATTCGCTCACGTTTGCCAAAAACACTGTGAGTCAAAAAGTCCAGTCTAGACTTTCAAACACATTAGATAACAGCAGCATTGGATGAAAATGAAACCACATGAAACCCAAAGTGATTTTATTCCTCGATCAAACAGCACCTATGTTTTCGTTTGAATACATAGCGGCCCCAGGTTGGAACGATGGGCAAAGTCCTGTTTCAAGTGTTCCCCTAAATGTCGGTGTTTGACCCATGAGGGTCAAAATGTTGCATTATGAAATCATTACTTTGAGGAAAAGGTGATTATTTGAAATGAAGCTACGTCATAGCTTCTCATTTTGTGTTCATTTTGCGTATATAAAAAATGAGTGCCATGTTTCTGCATTAAACAAACACTGGAAAAAGGGCCACTGCTCTTTAACAGTGTATAACAGCGTTGGAAAGGATGAATCACTACGATCCAGTTAGTTTTGAGATGCAAAACAGAAAGTAGTGGTTTGTGGCAATACGAAAAAAAAAACAAAAAAATCTCGTACTTCCTCAAGGTTATTATTTTGACATTAAGAGAGAAATGTGCTTACTCTATCTGGTCGGACAGGCCGCTGTAGATCTCGTCATCGGGAATGGATCCTTCCAAAGGAAAAGGTCTGGAGGAGAGAAAGAGTCAGTCACCAAGGTTAAGATTTATTGGTGCAATATTTTCAGTTTAATATCTAAAATACTCCTAAACCACTCATTATTACTCTGGGCATGTCAGATGATGTTAAAATATTAAACGACTTCCAGCGATATTTCCTCACCTATAGTCTTATCTTTACAAAGAAGTTAATTCTCAGGCACTGGAAGAAGAAAGAAGTACCCACCACAAAGATGTGGCTTAGCGATCTTACCAACACTCTCCACGTAGAAAGGTTCAGATATTCTCTTATGGATGAACTTACGTACTTTGAAAAAATGTGGTCACCTTTCGTTCTTTATCTCACACCTCCTAATGGAAATGAATTTCTCCCCTTTACTCCAACGCAGTAGTGAATAGATGGAAGGGTAAGGTCAGGCTATATATATATATATATATATATGTGGATTTAGATTGCGTATACAGATGTGTATGACGTGAATTTACAACTGTATAATAACGTGCTCTAATAAAAAAACATTTGACACACAGCGAGTAATGTTTTTTTTATTATTACTATTGATTCTGGGTTGAGACTGAAGTCCTCTTACTGCCGTGGCGATTAGCTAATATTTTATACCTGTGATGTAAAAGATTTGACTTTTTAATCGCCTTTGCAAAAGAATCTGATGATTAGATCATAAAGAATTTGTTTTGTGTTATAAAATAAAGAGATTAAATCCATTAAAATTTACTTTATGCTATACGTAACTTAACATTTAGTCATTAGACTTCTTGTCAGCAAGTGTGAGCTTTTACCTGGGTTTCCAAAAAAAGGAAACACAAGCCTCGGCTCCATACCACCACTTCTACTTTTAGAAAGCTCTATTGAATCCACGTGTTTCAATCACACTTCGAGTGTCTCTTCCGCTCCCTCGGTATTAAATTTCACTTTCAGAGAAGCGCGCGTTTCAGATTTCTACCAAACGATTAATTTCTTTTGATTAGGATGCAAGAAATTGTGAAACTCGTTGACAATTTTACACGGAGGTTTCACATCCAGACCTTTGCAGACTCGCGCGCCTGGGCGGTACTGCAATCTTATTTTCCCACAAATAATCGTGGATTAAATATTAAATTCGACACTAGTCCTTTGAGACCAAATGACGTCCTCGATCACGCAGGCTAACTTCATGTAGGGAAGGGGGTGGCTTGTGTGTGTGATTGCTATTAAACCGTCAAACCATTTCTTCCTCTGCAGTCAGTGCCCACTTTCACGCTAGTGTCACACAAATCAACAACCACATTCAAAATACCAGCAGTGGGCATCCATATTTAGTGATTATAATCAGCATTTAAACATTTATTGAATGGGTTACAGTAGCATGAATCTACTTACTGAAGCCCTTTTTGTATAGCAATGGATGAATGGGACAGGATGGATAACGTATCTATGACCTGTAACACAGAGAATTAGATCGTGCCGTTAATAAATCTTGCACAAAGAGAAGCAGAGAGAGAAGCACAGTGGTAGAGAAGCTGCAAGAGCTGTTTCACACTTTGAACATTTAGCGCTGAATAATTCTCCAGTGACCGGGTTTCGCTCTCGTCCTGCTTGCCAGCTTGAGTAAGAAGTGCAGTATCATGATGAGTGATAACCGATTTCATGAGAGATGCGATCAGGAACAAGCTCGCACAGCGCAAGTCCAAAGGAAACAGATTGTTCCTGAAGACAACGTGCGCCGGTGTTCTGCATATTCAAACTGGTTTTTAATGTTTAACAGGTGCCACCGTGTAACTACGACCTCAGCGTTGTCACACATGTTGAATACTTATGAATTTTATGGCCTGTCACCGTGGTTGTCCTGTTCTAAAACAACTCGTGGTCTAGCTGAAACTTTTCTATGAGTTGCCTCTCAGCCACTAAATTGTGGTTCACATAAAAAAAAGACGCTTAGTGGTGATATAAAATGCCCATGTGAGGCCAATTTCTCAGTACTGCTGCTAGCCGTGCCGAATGTTTTCAGTCTGATTTCTGCTTTCATCCGAGACAGAAAAAGGAGGGCAGATGTAACAAGAAGTGAAAGTCTGTAGGAGAAGTTCTTAGAACAAAAAAAAAAATATTTAAATGAACTCATTTACATGCTACTGTTATCTTATACACGAGAATTTCTTTCAGGGAAAAACACTTCTGGAAAGAAATTAAATCTTCTGTTTTTCACGCTGAGCTAAGCAAACCAGCAGCTGGCTGCAGCTTCACGTTTAACGGACACATATGAGAATGGTGTTGATTTTCTCATTTAAATCTCTTTCTGCCAGAACAGAATTATACTGCAGAACTTTCTTGTTGCTGTTTGAACTACTAAATAAAAAATATATACAAACTACTATACAAAGTAGTTAAAATGAACTCAACCTCATTAGTGCATCTGTATCAACAACTTAGTAAAGGTATATATAACTATATATTCATTCATTCGTTTTCTGTAACCGCTTGTCCTCTGGACGGACGCAGTCATTGGGCGAGAGTTGGCGTACACCCTAGATAGGTCGCCAATCTATGACAGAGACATTCACCCCTACGGCCAATTTAGAATCACCAATTAAAAGGGGAACTACTGTTTTTTACAACCTGGACCTTATTTCTGGCATAAAATACGATCGTTTACTCACCCATATAACTTTTGTGTCATTTTTTGTCATTCGGAAGATATTTACACCCACGTATATCCATATAGTGGGAGTGACTGGGGCACCGAAACGCAGCCTCTTAATAACGTATTATCTGCCGCTAAACTCGTTCATTTCACCAATATAGTGGAAGTGACTGGGGCACCGAAATGGAGACTCAACGGGGACTAGCACTAGTGTATCATAACAAAATATTGGTGAAATGAATGAGTTTTGTGGGAGTGACTGGGGCACCGAAACGCAGCCTCTAAATAACGCATTATCTGCCACAAAACTCATTCATTTCACCAATATTTTGTTATGATACACTAGTGCTAGTCCCTGTTGAGTCTCCATTTCGGTGCCCCAGTCGCTTCCACTATATGGATATACGCAGATCTAAATATCGTCCAAATGACAAAAAATGACACGAAAGTTATATGGGTGAGTAAACGATCGTATTTTACACCAGAAATAAGGTCCAGGTTGTAAAAAACTGTAGTTCCCCTTTAACATTTGGACCGATGGATTCGAACCCAGAACCTTCTTCTTGTTGTGAGGCATCAGTACTAACCACCACGCCACCGTGCCGCCCATACCAATATGTCGCTTCAATAAAATCTAGTGGCACGACTTGTACTCTTTTACTTTATGTGTTATTTCTATGTCAACTAAAGCAAGCGACCAGCATACCACTGCTGTAAACTGTACTGTACGCTCACAGCATTTCATTGTTCTGCACGACTGACTGGAAGCTTCAAAGTGAAAGGAGAAGCGACAGTAACAGTAAGGCACTGTAAATCTAATAAAAAAGAACAAGTACTGTAAAAACACCCCACAGCTAAGGCTCCACCTATCGCTCGCTGACTCATTTTGCTCTTGAAGACGCTGCTTCCACATCCTCTGCACATGAAAATCAAACAAATGCTGATTCTGACCCCCCCTCCATCAAACCAAGCCACCCACCCACCCCACGCCCCGAACAGACTTCACATTAAATTGCTGCACCGAGCAGAAAGTGAAAGAGAACTGCGAAATACCGAAATCGTGCATTCACTCAGCTGCAGCTGAAGTATAAGATCACCAAGCTACTTCCTGTTAGGGCTTTGTGGGTGTCTGCAAGTTGCAATAAGAAGTCGGGACTGTTCCTGCGTCTGCCGTAATGACTGTGGTGTGAGGGCACAGTGTGTTTTGCTAGTTGCAGGTCATAATGGTTCATGATAACGAAACTTTGAGGGCCGTGTTTATTATTCGTCATGCAATCATCGGGCAGAAATCAAATCAATCCCATATTCGTTCACGCAGCGTGACAACCACACCAAATATGCAGCCATGCAAAAATGAACAATCGTCAGCAACGAGAGAAACGTGTCCTGCAGCAAACCTGACCCTGAACTCCATGTCACAGAGTCAGTATGAGATTACGCGACAAAAGAACTGTGGCAAGTTCTCAAATGTCCTCAACAAGATACTTGACAGTTAAAAACCTGACGCTGTTTTAAATGCAAAAGTTGGCCACATGAAACGTTGACCTAACTGAAGTCAAAAATAAAAACTGACATGTCACGACACGTGACACAGTTACAGGCCGATATATAGATGTGGTGGAGGGCGATACCTTTCCAAAGTCTCGCACGTCAAAGAGGTCAAAGGCTTCAAACAGCTCGCTCTTTTTCAGATGAAACCTCTCTTGGCAAGAGGTCAGGAACGTCCTGATGTTCTTCAGGCACAGGAACTGAAAATAAAGAGAAACAGAAACATCACTGAGGACTCGGTCTAGTTTGTTATCTGTCCGATCGCACATTTGCCTCAAAGGCAATCTCCACGGCGGACAACACACTCTGTCCTTTGTTGAATGAATGAATGAACCCATCCCTCTATTGTCACTGCAGGTCAACATGTAATAAAATTCACCATGCTTGTGACTGGAAAAAATGACTGGAGTATTAATGAATGAACAGATGATTACAGCAATGCTGACAATCCAATAATCCGTCAGTCGCTGTCCTGTTGATGTGTTCCTTGTGAGATTTTGCTGTTAATCTCATATTTTTGAACGTCAATGAGACAAAACTGATCACAAGCTTTAAACTAAAACCTCTGACGCGTTAACTTTGTGTTTGTGTTCGTTGTGTGTGCTGCTTTACACCTGAATTTGACTTGTCGCGCACGGTCGCTAATGTGAAGGCTTTGAAAACCTCCCTATCTCTATTTAAATGATGTTGTGAATTTGCCAGATTTATCCAAATGGAGGGTCAAACCATGTCCCTCTACAGTTTAAACAAAAGGACTTAAAAGGACAATGAATGAGACAAAACAACAAGTTCAAAAAGTGTCATGAAAGTATTATCAAATATCTTAAATGTAGGCACAGCTGAGGGATAATAAGCAAGATTTTCTCGTGTGTATATTAGACTCCATGTGCACTAAAATAAATTTAAAAAAAACCCATAGCTGACACATTAGCATTGACAGTAAATGCTAATCGTCTTGCACAGACCACATGGACACCAGAGGCGTTGAACTGAAATACAGCAAGGTCTCGACACCGAGCGAAGCAGCTCGACGCGCGGAATTTTACAGCTAAAATATAACTGCAAGAGAAACCACACAGAGCATGTAGTGACTGACATGGTGGTCAGACATGAGCCGCTGAACATAGCTTCCTGAGCCAGCTGTTCTCTCTCTCTCTCTCTCTTTGTCTCTCTCTGTGTGTGTCTCTGTCTGTTCAGCAGAGGGAAATGCGGAACTCTAATTTGAAAAAGGGGAAATGTTAAGTTCTGCTGCACACATCACATCACACATAAAACTGTCCCGGCAGCAGCAGCAGCAGTTAACTCTCAGTGTAGAAATCCCTAACTTAAGAACGCAGGGAAGATCCTGCAGTTGTGTAATGTGAAATAACTGGTGAGTGTGTGACTGTGTGTACAAGTCAGAGTGGACTCTGTCTTCTGTTAATCACCGGATGTTTCTTAACCAGTCTCGACCTCATAGGATTTCCCAGAGTTTCACGTGCACACGTCAAAGCACATTAACTGTTGCACACACACACACACACACATGCGCGTTACAGGCATGGCGGTGAGTCCTATCAGATATGACACAAGGACTTCCCTTGATAGGTTTTAGGCCGAACACCTGACGGCCAGTCTCGCTCTTCGTCACAGTCTCTCTCTCTGTCGCCTGTCGGACGTCTTTATCTCGTTATTTCGTCCCGTTTAACTCCGCGGACACGGTCCTCGCCTTCTTGTTTTAGCTAGCGTGCCGTCCCTAAAAGCTTCGATGAACTTGATAAGATGTGGACAGAGGCCTTTGAGAGTTAGATGAGAAGATTAATGCCACTCTCACATTAGTGCAGTGAATGCGTGGGAGCTAGTTCTCACACTTAGCTTAGCATAAAGTGTGACTAGTTCTGCACAAAAACACCTACCAACACCTTGAATCTCACAAGTTAACAAGTCAGCATGGTGAGTGTGATATGTTTGATCTGTACGATCTGGCAGTAAGAAGTGTCTTTCTTAAGGTTCGCCGTTTCCCATTTCTTGCCTCTATGCTAAGCTAATCCGCTGTCAGCTGTGGTTTTATCTACAGCTCACAAACATGGGAGTGGTAGCGGTCTTCTCTGACTCTCAGCAACAAGTTAATTTACCAGATGCAAACAAGTCCTTCAAAACCGGGACGGGACATGATAGTAGCTGCTACCACCTATTGTTTCCCTGCTTCTCTCTTTACATACTGTACTCACGGATGAGGACAGATACAGATTACAGTATTTACCTATCAGACAACATCTGGGGTGCAGTGATGCATGCTGGTCGCTATGGAAATGGCCTATGGAAATGGAGCAGGAAAAGGTTTGTGCCTGTGGTGTGTCTTACCTGGGACATCTGTGGCCGCAGGTTGATCTCCCTCAGGTTGACAGCCTGAGGCAGCAGGTTGTTGAGCAACTGGCAGAGCAGCACGCCATCTCTGAGGGCCTGAGCCAGGTCGCACACCTGGAAAAACGGGGCACACACACCAAATTAGACCGGGCAACGGAGACGCGGCGGGCGTCCATGATGTGCAAGGTGTTTGGGTTACGGTTCAGTGACTCAGCTGATTCACCTGTGCCCCCTCCCATGTGACCCGGTGGTTCTCAGGAAGGACTCTGCAATCGATCAGCCAAATCGCACACTGCCGCCACAACTCCATCTTTGTTTTCTGACAGATAAATAAAGAGCTGGAGTACGTGCTCCCGTCACAGCTGGAGCTCTCCTTTTACAATCTGTGACACAGAAGAAATCTCTGAGTATTATTCAGTCAGTACAAGATCAGATTAGTAGCAGATAAATTAGCCTACGACGAACACTGAGCCGAAACTCTCACTCCCTCCTTTCAGTCAAATACTGAAGCAGCCTTCTTGAAAGAATCTAAGACAAAGCTACATCATAAATCATATCATTTTATTAAAAAAAAAAAACCTGCACATAAATCCAATCAGCTCTTACCTCCTCTAGATTCTCCCGGCAGGTCTATGTGTTCTCTCTCGATTTTCACCTCCCTGTCTTGCTTTCATTATCTCATATTCAGACTTCGGCGCTCTTGTTCTGCCTTTCTTCCGTAGTGGGTGTTCTGCAGAGTTGCACTGTGTCGAAGTCTTTTAACTTCATCCCGCAACTTCCTTTTTCCTCTGACGCACCCTCATGCATGCATACACACACACAGACACACACAGATGCATACACACAAAGCTGTTGCTGCTGCTGCTGCTGCTGCTACTGCTGCTATGAGTGGCACAAGCTGATAAAAAGAGTGTGACCTGTGTATGTGAAATGCTGCGCATATGTGTAGAAAACACCAGACAGAAGTTTGCATGATTGTGTGCGTCGCTGTGTAGCACTGACAACATTGTTTGTGGGAGGCGGTCTGCACATAATTAAGACGTGTGATGTGAGTAAAGTGAGAAATTTAGAGGCATCGAGTCTATGCGTCTGATGCACGCACAGATAAACGTGTTACAGTGTCTTAAAGGGAAAATCCATTTATTCATTCATTCATTTTCTGTAACCGCTTGTCCTGTGAAGGGTAGCGAGGGGGACGGAGCCTATCCCAGCTGTCACTGGACGAGAGGCGGGACAGGTCACCAGTCTATCTTAGGCTAACACAGAGAGACAGACAACCATTCACACTCACACCTACGGCCAATATAGAATCACAAGCATGTCTTTGGACGGTGAGAGGAAGCCAGAGTACCCGGAGAGAACAGGGACACGGGGAGAACATGCAGACTCCACACAAAAGGGGAAATATCGAATTAAAATATTCTACGGTTCAACAGCTCATATTTAATTTGTGATGTCTGTCCTGGAGCGGAACAGCACTGAGACATACTGTCACGGATAAAAAAAATAAAAATAATAACAAAACAGCCGCATAATGAATAATGTAACAGCTGCTCACACACCCTGACAGCACCCAGCAGTGATACGATGGTGTCGGTGGGTTGGCAGCAGAGAACCCCCCCGTCGATCACACTCACTCAGACGTAACCTCTCCAGGGGAGCTGCTTCGGCTCCCCCCTAATCTCTGAGAGTGCGTATTAATGGACGGGTTAAAAAGGAAGGATCAATGCGTAAAACATTATTTAAGGGCAGCCACAACATGTTTTTTTTTTTTTTTTCTTGTAAATTTACCCTGTTAAGAAAGAAATGATGAACCTTATTACAACATGAAATTAGTAGCATTATCTGAAACTAGCAACTTTACAGATTTAACACGCAAAATGTTCAAAATACTATGCACTGTCCTAAATTGGATATTTGTCCTTAGTTTGCTTGTTGATTTTCATTTCCATTTCGGGCTATTTTATAGAAGTCGTTTATTCAGTCCTTCTTAACCATCAGTTTGATTATTTTGGGACTTCAGAACGAAGTTTCATTTGTGGTGAACAAAGAATCCCAAAAAATAAAATTTCTCTCAAGGAACAACGTTTCAAGTACTCCGAAAACTTTATTTAATTAATTTAAGACGTATGTGTCTGCCGAGTTTTTTGAACTTGCATTTGGGTGACAGGAAGTGTTACACAATACATGTATAAAAAAAAACAAAAGGTCAATTATTAGATTACAGTTTTCTGGAAGCCAGTTCAGCTTCCTCCATCTACAAACTTGTTGCAGAAGCAAGCTGTGGAGTAACGTGTGGAGTCGCTCTGTTAGGATCTAATACGGCAATTAAATCATTTGGGCTTTATGCAGTGATGGACTGAAGAGTAACAGCGACATAGTCATAAATCTTGCTGTTCTCTTCTCTCTTTCTTCTGTCTGTACCCGGCTGGCCTTAGGCAGATGGGTCCCTCCATATGAGCTGGGTTCTGCTCAAGGTTTCTTCCTGTTAAAAGGGAGTTTTTCCTTGCCACAGTCGCCTTCAGGCTTGCTCTGGGGGTTTCAGGCCGGGTTTTGTAAAGTGTCTTGAGACGATTTGTATTGTTATTGACGCTATATAAATAAAATTGAATTGAATTGAATTGAAATGTCGTCTGAGCGCCGTTGAGTTGAATTTGTTCACAACAAAAAAAGCTCTGATTGGTTTTAGGACTATCCAACTGCACGCACAGGTGTTTTTTGCCATTTGTCTGCACATCCCATACTGAAATCCAAATCGTGAGTTACCCGACTCATATCCTGATAAGAGTAAAAGTCTGGCAACGTCTATCAAATATTCAGCAGCATCAGGCATCAGCTGCATCTTCCTTATTCTTTCCATATTTACATATTTTCTCTCTTCACGTATTAAACCGGTAGGACGGAGCGGTACACAACAAATATAAATCATGATGAGACGGCAGACACGTCGTAATCTCACAAGGTCGTTTTTTGTTTTTTTTTTGTGCACTGGATGTTCCAGGTATTTTTTATTGCACCACCACATTCTGTAATGTCTGCCTTTTTATATTTTCTTTGAGGGATGTATAAGGGTAATTGAACAGTTTTTTCACGGTCATAAAAATCCTCTGATGCAGATATTCCTCACAGAGTTAAAGTAGGTTATAAGCAATCAGTGACATAAAGGATGCGCTGTGAATATTTCGCCACATAGCTTATATAAAATGCATGCTCTAGGGCAGGGATGGGCAACTGGCGGCCCGCGGGCCGCACTCAACGTGGCCCTTAGACTAATTTTTGAAAATTATAAAACTGTATCCTCTGCGGCACTGAAGCAGTTGTAATTACACAGTTGGCCACTAGATGGCGCCTCCAATGCAGACGCCGCCTCGCACACGCTTCCACCGGGTCTTCTACACCAGTGAAGAAGAGATGTTGATCCGTGGCTCAGAACGGAGGAAAGAGAAAACTTGATCGAGAAAATTGTGTCTTTTAAGGTGAAAGAAGGTTGTCTGTTCACAGTATGTAAAGGCAAACCTATGTGCTAGTCTGCTTGGAGACGCTATTTGCCATGAAGGATTCCAATTTAAGTCGCCGCTTCAACATGTTGCACAAAGCTAAATACGAGAAGTATACTGAAGCTGCAAGGGCTGCTATCGTAGCGGACCTTAAATCAAAATTACGCAAACAAATGCGGCTTTTTACCAGTGCCCACTGCTGATAGTGGTGAGGCAGAGTGGGTATACAGGGGAAATGCTGAACTCTTTCTTAGTGTAAAAATGCACAAATTAATAAAAATTTTAAAAAATCACAGTAAGTGGTTATTTTTTGTTTGCTTCAATAAACACACACATATATAATTATAAATCTATATATATATATATATATATATATAAATATAATCTAATTATACACACACAAACATATTTAAAATGGCGGTTTTATCATATCTGGTTAAGTGCGCGGTCCTATGTGGCCCTCAGGTAGTGTCGATGAAAAATTGTGGCCCCCTCCATCATTTAAGTTGCCCATCCCTGCTCTAGGGAGAAAAAAAAAATGCACTTAAAGCTGCACATACATTTTCCACAAATGGGAACCTTTCCCTAAAACAAAAAACAAAATTTTCATCTGCCGTGGGCCCTTCAGATTATCCATATTGTGGATCACTTCTTCAAGGGACACTCTAAGGACGTCTCGCATTGCTCATCCGTTGAAGTTGGGAAATGTGAGGGAAGGCAAATTGAAAGGCTAAAATAACCTGACCGTAAGTCCACCCACTGCATCAAACAGTTCCAAAAAATCCTGCGTTACCGATGAGTCAAAATCTCAATGCCCCCACTTTGTGACAGTCATAACGAGACATTCTGTCATGAATATTCCCACAGAGCCACACGTAATGCAGCTTATCACGGGTTGACCTCAAAATGACTAAACTGACCTTTTAGTTGTGAAATCTGGCAGGTCCTCTGTGGCACTATTTATTTATTTGTTTCAACGCTAGGTGTCACTCTTGCACACGTCGGCGTTTTTCCTGTAGACACTGTACCTCAACACAGATTGCAGGGACTCACCACGGTGCATGCATACCTATCTCTAACATGCTGACAGCTGCCTAACATTTGAATACCCTCCCTCTGTATCATTTTTCTGAACTCTCTCTCTCTTTCTCTCTCTCTCTCTCCCTGATGACATGTCTCTACCTGCCCTCTCCGCCCGCCCCCCGAGAGCTCATGCTAATTCCTGCCCTGTGATTTGCCGTTTTGTGTGGGGTACTGTGAGCCCACTGCACACTCTGATTGGCTCTCTGAGTGACCCTGCAGGTTTGAGGGGGAGCGGGCTTCCACTATTACCTCAACAGAAGGTGAGAATGCAGACTTGATGACAGAGGTAGCTTATTGGAAAGAAGCTGGAAGGGGAGGAAGGAAGACAAAGTGGAAGCAAAAGGAAGAAGCAGAATGAAATAGAGGTGTTTAAAGGGGACAGAGAGAGAGAGGGGGAAGGAAAATCCCAGAGTGCCACGGTGGACCCTTTAAACAGGTAGGTGTTACATACTCTAGTTACCGCAAGGCAAACGAAACCAGACTAGTTCCTCTCTAAAGTCAGCTGTGTCAGACTGATCCTTCATTTGTCTTTTCTCATAAACTCTCATGCACAGAAACATGTACAAGCATGTGTGTGTTAGAATATGTGCTGGTATGTAATCACTATCTTTCCTCTCTTCTGCTGTTCAGACATGAATAATCGCTCTATCGCCTGGTGGCTGAGGCAGATCGGCCTGCCCCAGTACATCAAGACGCTAGAGCGCGAATACTACGGTCTGGAGGTATGGAAATGTTCAAAAATATGCATCAGTGTGTGTGTTCTCACAATCTTCTTTTTTCACGTACTCAAACTTGTCCTGATTTTGTTCCAGGGTTTGCTGAGTGTAACAGATGGAGAGCTGAAGGACGCAGGGATAGAGGATGCAGCACACAGGGAAACCATCCTCAAACAGCTCTCACGGCATCGCCAGACGCTGGACCCGCACTCTGGTGACACACACCAGCACACGTTGTAGCACACAAGGACTGCACTTTGAAAATCTTCTGATATTATGTTTATAAAGTGGGAATGTGCAGCATTGGATTTAAGGCAGGAGTACCGTGGACACACAAAAACAAATAGGCTCCAGAAATCTAGGGGGCCAGATTAGCTTTTGGCTATTGAGTGTCAATACATATAGTGAATATTGAGCACTGTGCAACATCATATTATAGGATAACAGCTTTAAAACGGGCTGTCTGGTCTCGAGGAGGATCAGAATACAAAAAAAATTCCATTCATGCTCATATGTTGCTCATTGTTAGCTATTAAGTCCACGGGTATTATTAAGTAACCCGACAAACCAGATGGTTTATGACAGAGAACCATCTGGCGACCGATATCAAAACATCACCATAATAAACCACCGGCCTATCAGTGTCTGCCATGGGCTTGAACACAACTACTTTAAAAGCCAGAAAGCCAGTCAGTTGTTGATCTGAATAAAAGCCAAGCCAGAACAAAAAATGTTTCATGTAACCACCTCAGCCTGAGCAGACTGGCTCAGTCAAAAGGAATTATCACGTATAGAAACCACACAAAACACGGTGGTAGTAAAACTAGTCCAAGCACGTGTTTGAAAAGATGAATGAAGCTGGAATCAATAAGGGTGGCGCGTGCTGAAAACGTGGGTCCAACTCGTTCATCTCCTTCTCCTGTTGAATTATTTCGGCGTTGGAGAAACGGTGTCTTTCACTGCTTTCACAGCAGGATGTACCACTTTGCATATGTCAACAAATATATTCAGATTAATGGTTTGGTGGACGAAAACACAGACAAATCTAGGTCTAGGTCTGGTGTGGTGGTGGTTAGCACTGATGCCTCACAGCAAGAAGGTTCTCCCCGGGTACTCCAGCTTCCTCCCACCGTCCAAGGACATGCTCACTAGGTTAATTGGTGATTCTAAATTGGCCGTAGGTGTGAGTGTGAATGGTTGTCTGTGATAGGTTGCCCTCTCACCCAATGACAGCTGGGACAGGCTCCAGCCTCCCCACGACCCTCCAGAGGACAAGCGGTTACAGAAAATGAATGAATGCTATTACTTAGCGTCCATGTAAACAGTTAAGAAGAATCTCTCACCAGAGTTATTCTGCAATAATATCTGGTTTGGCATCACTCCTAAACGGAACAAATTCCGTCCGGTGGTGACTTATCAAAACGCCGGCCTGGTCAACAGAGAACAGCTAGCAGACTAGCCTCTCTGCTAGCTAAAGTTTAGTCCGCTAGCTAAGGAAACACTAACAGAGCCAGTGTAGCTATGTAGTTAGCATGGCGGTAGACGGTTCTTGACATCTTTGTAAAGAAAAGCTGGGCATAAAAGAAAAACAGGAAGTCGACTGGTCTGAACAACCGTGGACCTGTGATCTCACAAATCTTCTGGTGAAATACTCAGCATTACACAAAGATTGAGCAGACAGGGAGGGGATTAATGATTTTAACCCTGACCAGACAACCAAGGCCATCGATCAGCACTAGGATGCAGAAAGTATTTAAGTTCAATGCCAAGCCATAACAATAATGGAATAATGTCCTTGTTGCAGTCCTGGTGCACACATTACACACATACTGGGTCACACGAATGCAAAGACTCACATTCAAAGTGTAAGCGAAGGCCACTCGCTTCTATTATTCTTTTTTTCTTTGCGGCAGCAAGCTCAGTTAGCATTGCTCGTTTGGTGTACGTGTTCATGCCCCACGCCTTTCATGTGCTCAAGCAAATCAAGCGTATCTCAGATATGCAACAAGTGTTAAAGATAAAGTTTAATCTTCAGCAGAATCGTAGTTTCATGTTGCCGAAAGCAGTATCCGTTGAGATCATTTATGCTCAGCACGACAAGCTGGTTTATCAAGTCAAATGTTTGTTTGTCTTTTTTGTTTCGTTTTTACTGGCCTGTTCCTGTTATATGTAACCCGAAAGCTGCTGAATGTAAAAATACAGAAAGAACTGTTAATCATTGTGTGGCACTGCACTGTTATGTGTCTCCATGCAGGTCAGCTAAAGGGGCAGTTTAAGTCAGGGACGTACAAATATTCTTTTTCTCTATGTATATTCCAAAAGGTCAAACTGTTCCTCTAAAATGTCCACTTGTCATCTCAGGTGTGCAGGTCGTGAAGCGCAGAGTGAGCCGAAAGTACTCCTTGGGGTCATCTATGGATGTGGTGAGGCAGCAAAGCTTGTGCAACATACAGCAGCGTCACGAAACAGCTGGCTTAGCAACACTGTTTGGGTCTCTACCGTTTCCTGCAGGAGAAGCCGAAGGATCTGTTTCGTCAGAGCGTTCTTCCCCGCCTCCAGCGCGCCGACAAGAAGCACCGCCTGTCGGCCTCCTGCTCGCAGCTCCGCCCCCTGAACGAGGACAACGTTACCAGTCAGGACAGCTGTCAGGACAAGCGCAGGTGAGCTGGCAGGCGGCGTGTGTTTGAGAAGGAGGGCCGCTTTCTCCAGGCAGTCCCCTCGTGTCTAGCTAATAATTAACTAGACACGAGGAGATAGACAAGCCTGTGTCAGAGTTTGAATGGTTGAAGCCAACGATCAGTCATCTGTACAGTAAAAAGGCTGAAAAGACGACATAAATGAAAATCCTTCATGGATATTAAATAACATGATTTCACGTCGTACTTTATCAACAAAGAAAAGAGCTTTTTTTTTAATGACTAACAGATTAAACAACACACCTTGGGACTTGGGACTTTGGGATATTTACATGTAGTCTACACTTCCTCAAAGTCAGAGGTCAAGGACTGAATGACTGAAGGCCAGCACTGGTTTCTAAGCTGTTAATCCTGAAGTCCAGGTCGTTGCAAAGCCGGACCCATTCCAGCATTTGAAGTAATCTAAATGATAAAAAGATATACTTTATTGTCTGTCCATGGTGTCAAAACACCCACCTACCTTTCCATAAAAGATAAAGCTGCAGTTACCCTGCATTAACCTTACTCTCGAAGAAATAGATTCCATAAGGGGAAGTGAAAGGTCACAGAGTTTTATCTGTAAAGATACGAGGGTAACGGTCAGATGATCACAGCCAAAAATGCATTAATGTATTTGCATCCTTTGTTTTGTTTTTTTGTGTTTTTCGGATGGCTGCAGAAGTTTCAGGCGTGGATATTTGACATTCTCAGCATGTAGAAACCGAATCCACTGGCATAACTGAACGTAACGAGGGCTAAGTGAGAAAAATGTGTTGTTTTTTTTTAACTTATTACAGACAGTAATTTAGGTTTTGATATATATCTGCATCTAAGACTTCTGTCCCTCACACCAAAATAATGAAGCAATGCAGTATGTCATCCCTTAAACTACGATAAACTAAAGCAGTACGCAGATGAACTATTTCCACTGGAACTCAACATATGAAATCTGTTGATTATTTATACCCAGTATGTCCTGCCAGATCCTCTGTTTAACTACATTCACTGTAAATGTAAACTACAAGACATTCACTTTTATTTATATAGCGTCAATAACAATACAAATCGCCTCGAGACGCTTTACAACATCTGGTCTGAAACCCGCCCTGAAACCCCCAGAGCAAGCCTGAAGGCGACTGTGGCAAGGAAAAACTCCCTTTTAACAGCAGGAAGAAACCTTGAGCTGAACCTTAAGCTCATATGGAGGGACCCATCTGCCTAAGGTCAGCCGGGTAGAGACAGAAAAGAGAGAAGAGAACAGCAGGAGGAGCGAAATAAACATACATCTGTCATAGATACATATATCTGACTAAAGCGTACATGTGGAATCTGATGATGCATATTATTTCTGCTTTCATTATTGACCAGTCTCCCACGTATTTTATCATTGTTTCAGTCTGTAAAAGGTGCAAATACCCATTACAGGTTCCTAAAGCCCAACTAGATGTCTTCATTTCTGTAAAAAAATAGCGAAATCTAATCTGTTGCCTATCCCAGCTGTCTTTGGGCGAGTGGCGGGGTACACCCTGGACAGGTATTTACTAAATAATCCCGATCAGATACATGTTTTATCTAATTTAACAGAATATCTTGTGTAAATTAAGGTTAGAGCTGGAGTAAGCACACCCTGAAAACAGCCAATGTCATTGTGTATGGTATATTACAATATTTAGCAGCTGCTTGCATTATAACTGCATGCTTCAATATTGATTTCTACAACTAATTAATTATAAATATAACATTTAGAGGTGTTTTAATATACTATGCACGCATGTTTTAAATCCAAAAGCACACATACACCATATTTACCTCGCTATCAACGTCGGTTCAACACATGCTTTGGTCATGTTTGGTCATAATTAATCTGCAGGTCTGCACTCTGAACAGCTGACCCTAATGTCAGGTAAAATCACCCTAATGTCATCTTTAAAGCAGCTTGATGAATCAAGGTTTGACTTCTTTCTAAGTAGAAGCCACTTGATTAATCCCACAGAGACACGGTCTTTAAAGTGTATAAATGGAGGCTGTCAAGTCGAGGCACATAGTCTGCGGTAAACCGAGCATGTGGTTCTCATTAAAGGAGATAGTCCCGGTCCTACGCCCTGATTGGCTGACGCACATGATAACTGATAAACACACCTGGCCGCACAACACACTCATATCAATACGCTGCTAAGAAATCACAGGCCTGGTGCCTGTGATTTCTTAGTGTGAAAGTGTCAGTGAATGTCAGTGAATATGGGCTTATTCGGCCTTTAAAGACTAATTAAAACATTAAAACGTATTAGCGTGACTGTCTGACTGACTGCGTGCTTAACACGCATTCTCTAACCTGAGGGCAAGGTGTGTTGGGCATTATCAACCTTCAGTTTAGTGTCATAAAAAGTTGGTCAGACTCCACATGCCTGGACTGAGTAAAAATTAGCTCCGCATGTGTACAGCTACCTACCAACCTACCTACTATCACATAATCCTGACTGCATCCAGGTGATGTGTGCTCAGCTCAGCTTGTGTCGGTATCCGAGGAATGCTGGTGCAGAGATAGCGGCGTTTCAGCACCGGTGCCTGGGGCGGGGAGCAGGGAGGAGGGCCCGGGAGAACTTGTGGGAACTCGTCCGAAACTGCGCAGGAGAGGAGAGGATCAGAGGAGGAGGAGGAGGAGGAGGGGGGTTTGGCTGGGAGGGACCGTCGCGGCAGACAAGGACGAAACATTACAACTTCCCAGATGTTGTTTGCTGGTGTTAGTTTGGACCACAAACCGTAAAAAAAAAAAAAAAAAAAAAAAACATGCTCGGGGACGACTGAGCAGGGACTCGGACCGACAGGTAGGACGGACCGCTTGCCGCTGCCAATGTGCTGTTTTTGGACAAAATAACGCGAGATGTTAGAAGCTAAAACGGCGTTTTACGGTTTATTTAACTTTTCATGTGTTGGGGTTTTACTGAACATTAAGTTCTTCACCAAATAATCTGTTAAAAACCTATTTGCTTCTAGTTTTTGCACCCGAATAGTCGACAGGGGTTACCTTTGGTTTGTTTGTACCTGTAGCGTTGCCAACTAACCAACCTGTTGCACAACTCTGAGGCAATGACAAGCTTTGAAACAAAAAAAAAAAAAAAACAAACTTCAAGATTCAGAACTTATGCTTTCATGATAACTGTAGCTATCACCTCTAAAGTGTCAGGTCCTTCGGGGTGGAAACGGGTTTTGCTGGTGAATAAAAAATAGTTTTAAAACAGAAATAAGTGGTGTCATGTTGCATTTCACAATAGTGGCCCTCCTGCACAGGTGTTTGTGGTGTCTGAGCCAACGCCCCTCAAACCGGATGTTGAACCATGTCACCTCAATACAAATCTTAAAACTGATTCTCTAGGAAGTCTGAGTAAATATGTGAGTCAGACGTAGTGTGTTTGTGCAATAATACAACAGATTATAATAAATGCCACATGTGTAACAGTTAATGTTGTAATGTGGGAGATTTTATCCATTTCAATCACTGCAGGCTATAAGGTATTAAAGGCACAACACAGTGTAATGTAAAACATGTGTTCACATAGTAAATACCAACACAGAACATGTTTAATCGATTATTTCAACTCTAAACCATTATTGTATGGAGTACCAAAGCTGTCATTCATAAATACAGTAAATGAATGAATGAATAACGTGATACTGGAGATTAATATTGTCATTAATTTATGTTTTAATTCGATTCTGTCTTTTTTATATATATATATAGCTTTGTACTTATTCATCTGTTTATTTGCTGTTTTATTCATTAATTCCTTCTGATTTTTTTTAAAAAAAAATTTTGCATTTATTTATTTTTATTTATTTATTTTCATTATTTCCTCCACAGAATAGTTTAGTTTGTTTAGTTTATTTCTTACAGGGACCATGCACAAAATGCATTAATCACTTAAAAGGGGAGAAGATTAATAATTTCCATCTACAGTAGTGGTGCAAGAGTTCAGATACACTATATTACCAAAAGTATTCGCTCACCCATTCAAATGATCAGAATCAGGTGTTCTAATCACTTGGCCTGGCCCCAGGTGTATAAATTCAAGCACTCAGGCATGCAGACTGTGAAACAAGACATTTGTGAAAGAATGGGCCGCTCTCAGGAGCTCAGTGAATTCCAGCGTGGAACTGTCATAGGATGCCACTTGTGCAACAAATCCAGTCGTGAAATTTCCTCGCTCCTAAATATTCCACAGTCAACTGTCAGCTCTATTATAACAAAATGGAAGCGTTTGGGAAAAACAGCAACTCAGCCACGAAGTGGTAGGCCACGTAAAGTGACGGAGAGGGGTCAGCGGATGCTGAAGCGCATAGTGCAAAGAGGTCGCCGACTTTCTGCACAGTCAATTGCTACAGAGCTACAAACTTCATGTGACCTTCAGATTAGCCCAAGTACAGTACGCAGAGAGCTTCATGGAATGGGTTTCCATGGCCGAGCAGCTGCAGCCAAGCCACACATCACCAAGTGCAATGCAAGGCGTCGGATGCAATGGTGTAAAGCACGCCGCCACTGGCCTCTAGAGCAGTGGAGACGCGTTCTCTGGAGTGATGAATCATGCTTTACCATCTGGCAATCTGATGGACGAGTCTGGGTTTGGAGGTTGCCAGGAGAACGGTACATTTCAGATTGCATTGTGCCAACTGTGAAATTTGGTGGAGGAGGAATTATGGTATGGGGTTGTTTTTCAGGAGCTGGGCTTGGCCCCTTAGTTCCAGTGAAAGGAACATTGAATGCTTCAGGATACCAAAACATTTTGGACAATTCCATGCTCCCAACCTTGTGGGAACAGTTTGGAGCGGGCCCTTTCCTCTTCCAACATGACTGTGCACCAGTGCACAAAGCAAGGTCCATAAAGACGTGGATGACAGAGTCTGGTGTGGATGAACTTGACTGGCCTGCACAGAGTCCTGACCTGAACCCGATAGAACACCTTTGGGATGAATTAGAGCGGAGACTGAGAGCCAGGCCTTCTCGACCAACATCAGTGTGTGACCTCACCAATGCGCTTTTGGAAGAATGGTCAAAAATTCCTATAAACACTCTCCTCAACCTTGTGGACAGTCTTCCCAGAAGAGTTGAAGCTGTAATAGCTGCAAAAGGTGGACCGACATCATATTGAATTCTATGAGTTAGGAATGGGATGGCACTTCAGTTCATAGAATGAGTAAAGGCAGGTGAGCGAATACTTTTGGTAATATAGTGTAAGTAACTGATTAAATTATTTACAGATGATTGACAAAATGAAGTGGCCACTATTTTGATTTATAGTTATTATAAAACTATATATTTCCATCTTTGGACTGTAAGAAACACATAACAAGCGATTTTAAGATGAAGTCTTGAGCCGACTAACTGGTAACCGTTTTCATTTTTCACAGTTCAATTGACATTTTATTGACCACAGATCAATTAAATAAATAAATAAATAAGAAAGTAGCTAACAGATTATTAAAACGGGAAACTAAAATCTTTTGGCTTAAAAGGTGCCAGAGAGATTTGAGATTTGCTTGATGCTGAGTTCAAGCCAGTAGCTTGATTTCCAGTAGCTTGGGAGAAATTAACTGTCTAATATTTATATATTTTAAGACTTTATTTTTAAAGCCAGCAAAATAAATACACAAAGGATTTGATGTGTGTCCTATGTTCCTGGATGAATGGAGATAATTGAGAACAATTGAGAATGTGAACAACATTAGGTGTCTGTGAAGGTTCTCAGTCATCCAGGTCACGGTATATCCAAAAAAAAGCGTTTTAAAAAAAGGACAACTGGACTTAGAGTAGAGTTTTTTGAGACGACGTTTCACCATGCATCCGAGTAACTTCTTCAGTTCTAAGGTACTGGTGGGAAGTTTGAGGTTTGAGGCTGAGGAAAGAGCACAGGGACAAAGCAGTCCCCCACCTCAACGACAGGTAAGTACCTAACTGTTAATGGAAATTAGCTGCACCAGTTTCTGGTTGTTTACACAACAAGGAAGTTTCAGTAGAAGTTTCCTATTTAAACCTCAAACTTCCTACCAGTCCCCTAGAACTGAAGAAGCTACTCGTATGAGTGGTGAAACATCTTCTCAAAAAAAACTCCAGTTGCGCTTTTTTAAAACAGTTTTTTGGATAACAGCATTTTTAGTTTAGTTTATAAGTATTTGTGTTTTTTCAGAGAGGGTTCCTAAAAATGTAAAAAGCGAAAATAATTTTTAAAAATCTTTGCATTTTGTGACAAACTTTGAATTGTGACCTGAGTATATCTAAACATTTCTAAAAAAGAAAAAGTGTGATAATAGATGGCTTAAATAATGACTAATTTGTTAAGAGAATACGTTTAAGGAGTTTATTTTGGCAGCACCACAAACTACATTCTTTTAATTACTCAGTTGAGCCTCTAGAGAGGATGTTGTGTGTGACGTGCGGGGGTCAGATAAGGGCAAACAAGGAACCCTCACATCACTGTCTGAGCGCATCCCTCCAGCAATCCCAAAACACATGATTTGCTCCGCATCGTTTCACACATGGTCACAAAGAGGCACAGATGTAGATTTTCTAGAATGTGCAGCAGCTCGTATGATCGCTGGGAGTTATTCTGTTCGGCCCCGTTGTAAGTTCATCTGTGAGCCTTGTGTTTACAGAGGCAGGAAGGTGGAACCTCGGGGAGGAAGGAAGGAAGAAAAGGCAGGCAGGCTATTAAAAGTCGCTCGGTTTTTCTGGCGTTAATGACAGACCCAGACCTTGGCCTTCCATCCTTGCGCTGTTTGTGTTCAAAGAAAAAAAAAAAAAAACCACAGCAACCTTCATGTGTGGCTCTCTCGGGGTTGAGTGTAGTAACTTCAAATCAACTCTTCGCTCTTGTTTTCCAGCAAGAGGAGGAGTGTCAGCGCATACCTCAGCCAGCTGAAGGTAAGAGGTTAAGCAAACGCCCTCTCTGACTCTCACTTGCTCTCTATGGCTGCCTCTTATAGCTGCATATATACATGCTAACTGTGAGCATAGAAATTCACGCAGAGTGTCTCTGCTGGGCTGCTGCTGTGTGTGTTTGTAGATGTTTGGTGGTCGGAAAGAGATGGACTCACTGAAGAAGGAGCTGGAGGAGGAGCTGAAGCTCAGCACCGACGACCTGAGGAGCCACGCGTGGTACCACGGACCCCTAAACCGAGAGGTGCACATTAGACCACGCTGTATTTACGCTTAAAAGATATGTTTCATGTACACACAGTAAAAGAACGTGCTATTGTCTGGGAGAATATATATGCAAATGTTAAGGTAACATAAAGTAGACTGCAAACTTTTTGTCTTTGCTAATCTGGTTCTGTACAGAGGGGTTAAAATCTACTTAGCAGCGCTTACAAAGCTCACCAAAAAACAACTTCCCTGTGTTTTGATCCCACTTTTAGTTTGCCAGACGCTCAGTGAAGACTTAAAGGGGAACTACTGTTTTTTACAACCTGGACCTTATTTCTGGCATAAAATACGATCGTTTACTCACCCATATAACTTTTGCGTCAGTCCTTCGGGAGATATTTAGATCAGCATATATCCATATAGTAGGAGTGACTGGGGCACCAAAACGCAGCCTCTAAATAACGCATTATCTGCTAGTTTTTTGCAACATGGCAGAATATTTTTCCGATTCTGAGGTTGGGAGCGAACCATAGCAGTAGCATATTACAGGTAAACAAGTCGACCGTCACGGGTGGGCGCGGCACTCAGAGAGGACTTCATCCAGGTCAGAAGACATCATCCGGGGTCTGTAGGTCAATCTACAGACCCCGGATGATGATAACAGGTAACTCCGGACTCAATGGGGAATAGCACTGACGTACGATAACAAAATATTGGCGAAATGAACGAGTTTCATGGCAGATAATGTGTTATTTAGAGGCTGCGTTTCGGTGCCCCAGTCACTCCCATTATATGGATATACGCAGATCTAAATACTTCCCAAACGAGTACAAATGACGCAAAAGTTATATGGGTGAGTAAACGATGGTATTTTTATGCCAGAAATAAGGTCCAGGTTGTAAAAAACTGTAGTTCCCCTTTAAGGAAGTCACTTCTCCTAACTAGGAAATAGTCTGGCCTCTATCATTTTGTTATTCTTACACTTAAGTTTGGATTAAACAAACAGACAAAGAACATTAAAGTGTAACACACTGAGACTGAGTGCCGGCTGGCAAATGTTATTACATTCAGACAAAACCGCTCTTGTTTTTCCCCCATATATACGCTGAGCTAGACTAAACCAGCTGGTGTTTGCCAGCATATTAGGCACATTATCATCTTATATCTAAAGCAGTCTAATTTAATAGTTTTGCAATAAATCAGTCCTCATGGAAGATTTTGTGGAAACTTATTACGAGAAGCCCGCAGACTGTGGTGTCATTAAAAACTGAGCTTTATGATAGAAGATCTATGACATTTATGAGTTTAGACGTTATTAGGTTCAGCTTTAACCTCTTGTGAACCTCCCAGCTGACAAGTTAACCTGCTGACTTGTCTTCAGGCTGCAGAGTCTCTGCTAGAGAGGGACGGAGACTTCCTGGTACGGGACTCAAGCTCTGCCCCGGGGGACTACGTTTTGAGCTCCTTTTGGAAGAACGGCCCCATGCACTTCAAGATCATACGAGTGGTCCTACGACCCAAAAAGGTTTGTGTTATTGTGACAATAATTCACTGGGCTACAATACCAAATGTCCTTGTTCTTATTATGTATGTACCCCCTTATCTGATCACCACAGGCCCTGGGAACTGGCTGTTGGCACTGTTATAAGTTAAACAATTACTAGAAGTTAAAAAAGTTTCACATTTAACTTGTGATGCAATACCTTTTTTGACATAGTCCTGAACAAGTCATGTATGTAAATCAGGAAGTCATCAATAAGGCAATGGAAGCCACAATGGCGCCAACGACTTAAACCGCATTAAAGTACCAAAACTGAATCAACAGCGCTCTGGATTCTGAACCAGGATTCATTTCAGCGCTGCTTTGTTAGATTTCATTTCATTGTACATAATAAACTTAGATAACATGTATTTCATTGGTTGTGGTACAGATTTAGGTCATCATTGTTTGATTGGCAGCGGTTACAGTAATAGATTTCATTGACAAACAGTGTCAGTACACTCAAAACCTCATTACTCTGCATGATTCACCATGTTTCAAACCACATATACTATCTATTTCCCCATAAAGCCTTGGAAGCTGGGCAGAAATATTTATTTAGTGATTAACTAAAAAAGTGATGATTGTTTGAATTATATTTAGAATGCAAATTAATGATGGAGAAGTCACTCTGTTTTACTAAAGAGCGTCACATCCAAACTGAGGCTTTCTAAGCTAGAATACCTTCCTATTTAGCCTCTTGGGAGAGGATTTTTGTTTGACCGATGCTTTAAAGGCTTCGCTTTATCCATTATGTGTTCCTCCATCTGTTACCACAGGGCTACTCCCGGGAGCTGTTCCAGTTCGAGGAGGATCGCTTCGACAACGTGCCCGCTCTCATCCGATTCTACGTGGGCGATCGGCGGCCCATCTCCCAGGCTTCAGGCGCCGTGATCTTTCACCCGATCACGCGGACCCTTCCCCTGCGTGTCATCACCGAGCGACAAGCCGAGCAAAAAGGCAGCAGCAGCAGCAGCAGTAGAGCTGCGAGGGGAGAAAAACAGGCCGAAAACGACAAAAGACGCTTCAGTTTGGCACACAGCGACTCACTGCAGGTCATAAATCCACTGCTGAGGTGGGAGCGAGCGTTATGTAGAGCACATGCACAACTAAACGTATGAAGTCAAATGGATGCAAATGAACATGCTGCTGAATGTTATGCATTATGTGTGGTAGGAGTGGAAGTCAGCCGGCTAACCTGGAGAACGTAGGACGGAGGCCTTCTCTTCAGTCTGCACAGTCTGACAGCAACCTACGAACTGGTAGCGTATCTTAAACATGCAGCCTGCGATCCACTAACCTCTAATGTACACTGGATGCAGATGTGTTGCGTCCCAGCACCGTCATGGCCTTTCTTTAGGACATTTTTATCATGCAGGGTCTCCTCCTGTTGGAGCAGCTTGCATCCCTAAAATCTGAAATTAACTCCTGAACCAAGCATGCACCAACATTACGCATAAAATCATTGTGAAATTATAATTTACTTTATGCAGGTGCAGCACACAAAAAAGAACCACCATGGTTTTGCTTTCTGCTAATATGAGCTGATGCAAGTAATACACATGCAAACTTAATAAAGGCAACACCAGCACGTAGGATTTGTTGCCGTATTAACTGTGAGTGAGCGGCTAACTTGTTTAAAACATATATTTTTAAGACAGAATTCACACATCAAAGTGTGTTTTCAGGCCGTGGGGATCTACTGTTCAGGGTGAAAAATAATGTGCAAAGCCTTTTGTGGCTCTAGAGGGAGCTGCACCACCTCTGATAAATTGTGTTCTGTAAGAAAGTAGTAAGTTTGCCATATTTACCACTATAGCCCACTACTCATTTCTGCTTTATCTTTATTAAGTCACTGCTAGATTAACATATCAGCATCTCTGACTCAACTGTTTCACTGTGGGTGACAGTGAGGACAGGTATTCTGCTGACTGAATGAGGAGTTTAGTTTAGTGTTGGCCAGTCTATAAGAGTCAGACCCCTACATTGGAGATCATAGGCTTGTTATGTCAGTGTATAAGTTGGATGATAGGTAGCAAAACACTGGATTTAAGGTAAATTGGAGAAAATGTCAGTCTTACCAAGATAATTTATGAAAAAAAAATCATATTTATTGTGTCAAATGTCCTGCTTAATATTTTTTCTTGTGTCAAAGCAGTTTGTTCACATGTGCATTAAAGGGGAACTAATGTTTTTTGCAACCTGGACCTTATTTTTAGCATAAAATTCGATCGTTTACTCACCCATATAACTTTTGTGTCATTTGCACTTGTTCAGGAGATAATTAGATCAGCGTATATCCATATAGCGGGAGTGATGGGGATTAGCACTAGCATACGATAACAAAATATTGTTGAAATGAACGAGTTTGACGGCAGATAATGCGTTATTTAGAGGCTGCGTCTCGGTGCCCCAGTCACTAACACTATATGGATATACGCAGATCTAATTATCTCCCGAATGAGTGCAAATCACACAAAAGTTATATGGATGAGTAAACGATCGTATTTTATGCCAGAAATAAGGTCCAGGTTGTAAAAAACAGTAGTTCCCCTTTAATGTTAGCGAAAAGATCGAATTCACCTCAGCCAATAAATCTTTGTCATAGTTGTTTAAACAATAAGTTTGTTTTTCACCTGTCACTGTCACGACTCCTCGTCAGGTGTCCCGCAGAGCTCTCCGTCAGAGGACACCGGCCCCGCCCCCATCTCCCCGGTGTTTCGCACGGGCAGCGAGCCCCTGCTGAGCCCACGACCAGGACAAACCCGGCCCTGCTATCCAGGTAACAGAGCAGATATGAGCACATGCACCTCTTCGCCTGAGATACGTAAGACTCAAGCTCAGATCTAACGCTGCACCCGCAGGTGGTGGCGTTACTTTGCGAGGTTCGGACGGGCAGCTGCATCCCAGAGCTCCTCCCAAACCTCTCCGAGTGTCCACCGTTTTCCCCAACGCCACGCCGCCTCCACCCACAGGCCGATACAAAGACCCCAGCTCTTTGTACGATGAGCTGGTCATACAGGTAAAACAAAAAAAAAATTCACCTTTTGTCTCTTTATGTCCCTTTGGCTGTGGAAGCGAGGAAGGCCTTAGAGGCTACCGTTAAATCTTCCCTGGAGACTTTATAATGTTGTTGTGTTCAGGTACCACAGTCCCAGCAGAAGGGTCACGTGGACCGACTGCGTGCAGAGGAGAAGTGGCAGAGCCGAGCACGACTCACAGAGACTTCCTTTGGATTTTTAGAGGCCCAGAAGAATGAGGAATCATCACAGCTGCCGTTTGACAAAGAGCTCCAGGGGAAGGCAGCGCAGGAAGAAGAGGATTGGCATTTTGAACGGCCACATGTCCGTGTGACTAATATTTACTTTACAGTTTGTCGGTTTGCTTCTGTTTTGAGTAGATGCAGAGTTCAGTGGCCAGAACAGCTTGTGCTGGTTGTACCAAACATGGATACACAAACACATCTCATTTTTATTTATTTTTTTGTGCTCAGATTCTTATCATACTCTTAAAAATGTTGGATTGGTGTAATCCATGACGGTGCCATCATGTCTGTACTAAATTAAACAAAGTTGCATGTTGCTGCAGGCAAAAGAGATTAAACTTCCAAATTCACTTTCAGTCGCTGCTTTGTCACCGAGCAGAGACGACAACAAACGTCTCGGAATAATTAAGAAAAAATAAATTTTTCCGGATCCCGCCTTCTCAAAAACGTTGTTATCTAACTAAATACTTTATGGTCTTGTACGGTTGAGCTACCATCTTTTTTAGACATTTCAAACCATAGACTGTATATAAATATGGACAATGCGTCTCTGAACTTCCTTGCATTGACCAAACTAACTCGACTTTGTAGCCGGAGTCTGCGCAGTACGGTCCGAGAGTAGAGCCACGTGAAGCCTCGATATCGATGACTCGACTGCACTTCCTCCAGACTCACTCGCATTTTCATTTAATTAATACTACGCTCTGCGCTACCTCCACCCGTTACAAGGAAATGTTGGATTAAACACTGTACTTGTTTTTTTGTTTTTGAACTGCCACGGGACTGCTTTACGGAGCGGTTGGCATGGTCGCCATTATGTCACGTCCTGTTTCTATAGCGTCAAATAACTAAACTAAAACAAAACTTAACCAAAAAATTAACACTTGAACATGCATCAACATTATATTAACTACTTAAAATGAAAGAAACCATCCTTGAAAAACAAATATTTGAGTGTATTTTAGTGTTTTAGTTTGACCTAAGTCTCATCCACTAACATGGAGGGGGTGGCGCTTATGACCTATACTGCAGCCAGACACCAGGGGGAGCTCTACTTGCTTTGGCTTCACTTTTGAGGAGCTGCTCCATCTTTATATACAGTCTGTTTTAAGAGATGATTGTAAGCTTAAGTTCGTCGCTTGCCGCATTTGTATTGCCTTTCAGCCGTAATGTAGCACCAACAAAAATGAATGCCGAGTTTACTCAATTTGAGCAAGAGTCGAGTTTTTAATATCAAACTCAAAGTTAAGTAAGGGCCTACAACAATTAATGTTTCCTCTACGATACCTCTATGCAAAGTGGAGGAAATGATGCGCAATAATTCTAAGATATGCACCGATTTTAAAGATCATGATTAAGAAAATCTGATCAGGAAGTAAATGTTAAACAATGAGCAATGTGAACTACACAGTAGATCATCACAAAAGTAAACTGTCCACTTTCCAAACCACTTTGTTGAGAGTCTAATTACTGACGTACTGCCTTTTCAGTAATATTGTTTGTGACAGTTTGTAACAGCAGTCTGCTTAATGTAATTATTATTATTGGGATGTTATATCCTCAGAGTATATTCAAGCAGAGTGGTGTACTAATGCGCATGTGTCTCCATCCCAGGTTGAGACGGTGTCATGTTTCCAGTTGGATCAGTTTGAGTCGCTGCTCTTGCCGGAGAACAACCGACCTCTGGAGCCCAGCGTCCTGCTGGTGCTCAAAGAGCTCTTCAACCGCACGGATGCAAACACCACCGCTCTGCACATGCTCAATGTAGACTGCCAGGTAGCCTCACGGCCCACTGTTAACCCTCTTTAAGAGGCTTCTGTTGCTGGTTTATGTTTAAGAGTATTTTTAATGTTAAAGTTGAGACATATTTTTAGCTGGGGTCACTATGAGCAGTGGTTTGTAGCCCAGTTCCCAGATGTTGTTGATTTTAAGCCTGACTTGACATGGATTTATCATCATTGTGGCACTGCAGGTGGCACGCATCGTTGGTGTGACTGACGAGCAGAGGAAGATTATGGGAGTCGACTCAGGGCTGGAACTTGTCACTTTGCCTCACGGACACCAGTTACGGCAGGATTTGTTAGAGAGGTACATGCAGCCGACACACTTTATATAAAAAGATGTATGAATAGATAGATTGATTCACCTGATTTACAAAACATTTCTTCCTTGCTGATGTTGCCCACGAAGATATGAAGGTTAGCATTCTGGTATTTAGTAGATGAGTGGATTCAAGCTGATTTTGTGAATACCAAAAAATAATTTTGGGTGGCTACTAGTTGGAAGTGAAAAGCTCATATTCAGTCGTTTAATCTTTCATTTCTTAGGCATCATCTAATCGCGCTGGGAGTCGCAGTGGACATCCTGGGCTGCACAGGCACCGTGAGCCAGAGAGCAACTGTATTACACAAAATAATCTTATTGGCCCAGGCGCTGAAAGACCACGCTCACAACCTCTACTCCTTCTCGGCCGTGATGAAGGCTCTGGAGATGCCTCAGGTGGTGTATTTGTGCTCTCTCTTTCTGTGTGTGTAAAATCATGCAAAGTGAAAACTGGCTTAGAATTGCTTACACATACCTCGTATTTGTGCACGTGTGCAGATAGAGCGACTGGAGATGACGTGGCGATCGCTGAGGAGGAACCACACGGAGAGCGCGGTGCTATATGAGAAGAAACTCAAACCCTTCATGAACTCGCTGAATGAGGGAAACGGTGAGTGGCGGTGGCGTTTGAGAGTGTTTATCTTGTAGCTGATACCGATGAAGTAATATCCATCTTGAAAATGCAGGGAAAAAAAGCGTTTAGATTAGACCAGTGTTTATCGTCCCTGGAATTTGTAAAACATTAATTTGTGGTAAACTAGAATGTGATATCCTTTTTGATGCATAAAATAGTCAAAATAGATAAGAGTGGGTCAGCTGCTCATAAGCCAGCATTAGAAAGGTAAAGTTTATTCAGTGTATCAGTTGAAATCGACAGTAAAGTACCATTAAATTGGAATTACCGTTTTTTTACAACCTGGACCTTATTTCTGGCATAAAATACGATCGTTAAGTCACCCATATAACTTTGGTGTCATTTGGAGTCGGTCGGACAATATTTAGATCCAGTGGAGCATTATCTGCCGTTATTAGAGGAACCAGGTTATTATTAGGAGCTCGTTGAAAGGAGGATGCGGAGGCAGAGAGAGGAACAGCTGGCCAAAGGACAACAAACCGCTGCATGTCCACAAATAGATAATAGGTAACTCTGGACTCAACGGGGAATAGCACTAGCGTATCATAACAAAATATTGGTGAAATGAATGTGTTTTGGGCATATAATGTGCTATTTAGAGGTTGTGTTTCGGTGCCCCATTCACTCCCAATATATGGATATACACAGATCTAAATATCTTCCGAACGACTCCAAATTACACCAAAGTTATATGGGTGAGTAAACGATCGTATTTTATGCCAGAAATAATGTGCAGGTTGTAAAAAAACAGTAGTTCCCCTTTAAATAATTATAATTATACAGTTCTGAATATTGGCAGAAAATAATGTTTCAGATAGAAATACGTGATTGAACTGATGTGACACAATCTCAAATCTGACTCGAAGCACAGTTCCCTGATCGTTATGTAGCTATTTACTGAGACATACACTAACTCGTCAGATTATTAGGTACACTAGTGAAAACAAACACATTCTAATAATAACCAGTCCTGCTCTAAATCTTACCTTCACAGCTTTTTTTATGTTGAAACAGCGTCAGACTGATGGTAATTCAGGCCTAACCCACTGACTGAATACACAACACATAGAGTTCTTTAGAACTACGAAACGCAGCCTCAAAAATGAAAACACAGTTGGAAGATTTTGTGCAGGACTGTTCATTTTCACTACTGTAATCTAATGAACTGGCAAATGAGTGAATATTCACTTATTTCTTTGGCATATTTATTATATATGTCCGTTTGAATGAAACCAAATACAGAGGTTTTAGGAATTTGGGGGACTACTCTTGTTCGAGCAACTGAAGCCTTGACGGATCTGAATAAGATCATCTTTCATTTTGTCCATGAGACAAAACAAAATGCCTAAACAAAAGTTATTGCACAGATTTTTTACAGATGTTACCATTTCTGTTGAAATGTCGGCGATAAATGTCCCAGCAGCAGCAGCAGTTCCAGACACATTTCTACAGCCGTACATCACATATGAATATGATCAGACTGTATTTATACTACACCCTGGTGGTGGTATATTTACTTACAAATGTGCCCTGTCGATGATAAAATACACAAATAATTAAGTTTAAATTTATATATTTTAATATATAAATCAATTCCCAGAACATTAAGAAATCGATGTTTAGGAGTTTAGGCTCAGCCATTACATAGAATTTGTGACATAACTTGAGGCATTTTCCTCCGGTGCCTCAAAAGGCTTTTTGCATGTTTTTACTCTCCAACTCCTCCAAACACACATTAACGTCCCAAAATGAGCCTGAAAGTCTAGATAGAAATACCTTGTCACTACATACCGGTTTAATCAAGTTCTTTTATCTGATGGATATGATGTCCCCCATGTTTGCCTGTAGATTCTGTAGTCCAGGGTCCCACAGCGATGCCACACCTGGTTCCTCTTCTGATGGTGATGGAGGGCGAGGACCCAGTGGAGGACAGCGAGCGAGGCTGTCAGCTGCTCTACGACGTCCTCCAGTCGGCTCGCAGCGCCGCGTTGCACGCCAAAGATTATCAGAAGCACGCGCACTCTCTGCTCACAGGTACGCACATTCATCTCCATGAAACGGTGAAAAGAGTATTCCCTTAGCAAGTTGCTTTCAGCTCTCCGGGAGCTCCGGCTTCCTCCCTCCATCCAAAAACATGCTCGTTAGGTTAACTGGTGATTCTAAATTGGTGTGTGAATGGTTGTCTGTCTCTCTGTGTTAGCCCTGCGATAGACTAGCGACCTGTCCAGGGTGTACCCCGCCTCACACTCAATGACAGCTGGGATAGACTCCAGCCCCCCTGCGACCCTTCACAGGACAAGCGGTTACAGAAGATTAATGAATGAATGAAGTGCTCTTTGAAGTTTGAGGAAAATTGAAGCATGTGAAGTACACACAGGCTGAGGCAGGAAGTAGAGAAGTTTAACCTATCCTACTCCAGAACGGTGTACACTGCGAACATGATGCACCTTATCTGATCAAATGTTGGTCCCTGTTTCAGGAGGAGGCTGGGAGGCGGTGCCCGAGCTGCTGGAGGCTTTCCGGACAGAGTTCGCCCTGCGGCTGTTCTGGGGTCAGGTGGGAGCGGCGGCGGACAGAAAGGAGCGCTACGAGAAGTTTGACAAGATCCTCTGCGTCCTCTCGGATAAACTGGAACCTGTGGAAATGACCCCACAGCAGCCCGACCCTTTAACCTGAGCCTCGGAGGAGGAGTGAAATCAGCACTTTCTTCACTGGAGGAAAATAACAGATGGAGGGAAAAGTGATTTTTCCTTGACTTGCTGAGACTTGAGAGACTCTACGTTGAGCTTGTGAAATATGAGAATTTTTACTGGAATGTGAAAAGGGGCAACTTTGGTTCATTTTCCCTTTTTCAGGCTGAAATCGTTAACCCATAGACGAGGATGTGTTTACTTTACAGATTGTACATTTAAGTGTTTTTTTATGAATCCAAACCACTCACTGTATGCTTGACAATACAAAGGACCAACATGGACATTATTGAGACTTTCAGTGCCTTCACTAGAAACTGATTTTCATCTCAGTGTTTCTAATAAAATGAATAAATTGTGTTTTTATGTTAAAAAACAACAGACAAATGGTTTTTCCTTTTTTTTCTTCTCACTTTATGATACATGTAAATACAGACATCTTCTTTAGAAAATGGATCATACAATAGTACCCTTTAAAGGGTGAGAAAACATTTACTAGTGCAGGACAGAGTGGTACAAGAAAGAGATGAGTAAACCTTGGCTCAGTGAGAGAAAGAGATTTTAAAACAGATTTTAAAAGTGCTTGATCACGCTTTGCAGTGATCCAGTGAGGAGTAGAAACTTTTTTTTGAATTTGGCTGAATAAGATTTTGTCTTCGAAAGCTTCCAAAAGGAACGGTAAGATTTAGACGCTCAGGAGGCTCAAAACACGAAACGGGCGCTGTGTAAAAACAGAATATGAGAAACTTAAGGAGGAACCAGCTGATTATCGGAAATGAAACCGCTCTGGCGCGGCGTCCAGTCACAGCTGTGCAAATTTGAAAATAGAAAGTGGAGACTGAGACGCGTGAATGTTCAGATTTAAGATCGTCTCTGAAGCCGCGCGAAGGCTGAAACCTCAAACGGTGGCGATTCCCAGTTCTAAAATAATGTGTAACAGGTTTTTCTTTGCATTGAACTTTGAATGTGTTTCTGGCCTCCATTGTGCTTTTCCTTTAATTTTGTCAAAGCCTAAAAGCTTAAGCAAGTTTCCTTTTATAACTTGACTATAGTATAAAAATTATATATATATCACATGGACTAAATGGACAGGTTTGCATTGTTTCAAGTCTCCCTTCACGGTACTCACATGGCATTAAGATCACTGAAACTTGTTTTACACGCTGCAATTTGTCCTTATCTTTACACGGAGTTCCCTTCTGAATGCACGTCGGAAAAACAAAGTCCTCGATTTGTTTAAAAAAAAAAAATAAAAAGGTAAAGTTTGGTATGAAGCTCCAGAGTTTATCTTTCTCTGCTGAGCTGTGGAGTGCTGTACCACAAAGGAGGATCAGCTTTAGCAGGAATACCGCGGCATCATGTTAGTTTCAGGATGGATTTTGTCCTTATCGCTCATGTTGGAAGCAAATTAGCATTAGGCTCGAAAGATAACCCCAAGAAAACCTGTTCCGCTCTTACGGGCACTTCTACTTTCAGACATATAAAATACAGACCTGTCCTCCCACCCATCTATCGTTAAAAATATACTGAGCACACTCTCCACGGAGTAGTGGTTTTCATCCAGTTAAAAGTCACAACACATCATCACAATAATAAAAGTAAAAGTCACAGTATCCTGTCAGACAAGGGGGGAGGGGGTTTGAGCAGAGAGTGTTGCAAAAAGGAAAAAGTTCAGCAGGTTATTAGAATTGGCAGTGGGGAAAAGTCAAGTGGGCGGATATAGGTATTGCCGTATAAACAATTAATGTTGAATACGTAAGAGGAGTCGAAGGGTTCAGGCGTACATTCAAAAAGGTTGTTTAGGTTTTAAAAGAGCCGAAATCTATAAAGTTCAGACGTTTAAAGGCGGCGTCACCTGCCACAGCGAGCACAGACGGCGAGAGTGTATGAGATCGCAATCAGCCTTGATGGCGAGCTTTATAATCGCTCACTTTCATCCCGCCACGCGCACATCAGTGGCCGAGATAAAAGATGCAGAGAACAGCTCCAATTATCCTGGATGACTTTGTATTCACCTCTGGCTCTCGACTTCTATGGCGAGCTCTGCGGCGGAAGTTAGGGAGATAATCTGACGTAGGACGAAGGTATATAGCCCTCCTCTCCATTGGCTCTGAGCACTCTCATCCATCCGTCTCCTTTATCCTCCTCCATCACACTCAACTGCTCTCCTTCTGTGATGGAAATGGTGCCCTCGCTGTTGCCTGCACACACACACACAAACACAAAGTGACAGATGCATAAAAGGGCTAAAAAGAGGTATATATTTATGAATGAGTTGAGTGTGAATCATAAAATGTACCTTCAAAGGTGTACAGAGCCGTGCACTGCCCGACAGGAGTTTCTAAGTCGTCAAATTCATCATCGAACTCCGTGTAGATGTTCTGAGACTGGTCAGCTGTGACACTGGAGACGCACATTTTTTTTAAAAATTAAAAAAAGTCACAACCTGTTTCTATAGCATCAAATAACTAAACTAAAATGAAACTTATCCAAAAAATGACACTTGAACGTGCATCAACATTATATCTACTATCTAAAATGACAGAAACCATCTTTGGAAAAAAATATTCAAATGTATTTTTAGTGTTTTAGTTTGGTCCAAGTTCCACTAACATGGAGAAGGTGGAGCTTATGACCTATACTGCAGCCAGACACCAGGGGGAGCGCTACTTGCTTTGGCTTCACTTTAGAGGAGCAGTCCCTCCATTCATACTGTCTATGATTTAAACCCTTCAGATGGCTTGTAGATTGATCAGTTTGGGGTCTAGTGAAGTTGAAAGCCAGGTCAACACCTTGTGCTGTTCTTTATGTTTTGTTACTTGTTCCTAAACGTTTTTGTGTGTGTCTGGGGTGTCTGGTCTGGTCTAGGTGGGTAGTACATGTCTAAGTATCCATCCACACAAATGCCAGGTCAATCTGCAAACGTATTTCACAAAATGTCAGACCATTCCTTGATTTACAGTCCTTACCCGTGTCGAATATTGTTGTTGATGGTGTTGGAAGAATCCTCTCCACCTATTGCTTCCAACAACCACGTCTGTTACGGACAAGCAAATAGATCAGTACGTTGCGGTCAAACACCTGAGTAATGTGCAGTATTAGCATGCGGTGTGATAACCTCGTATTTGGCGAGCTCCCCCCTCAGGCGGCCAAGGTTCTGGGTAGTTTCTGTGATCTGAGGCTCCAGACTGGAGGGGTCTCCCATCTGTGGATTCTGCTCATAGACGCCCTTCATCTTCTCCAGTGCCTCACTGAGGTCAAACAGAGAGGAGGCGACAGTGTTATTGTTTAGGAAATGCGAGCGCTGATTAAGGAAGTCTCCCTCTTGTGCAGCGCTGCTGATAAGGACGGGATGGATGGGCAAGTGTTTAGAAGCTAAGAGGACGTGTTGAATTACTGAGTGTGGCATTAGAGACGTCAGGCAACTGTCAAACAATGTTTTCCCTAAACTGTGGCACAAAGTTCCTCTGTGATTAAAGACAAAACATTTTCAAATAGTCTCAACTTTAATATAACAACATAGAAAAACAAATGTGTAGGAGATATAACTTGGCCACTACATGTTTTTTTGGCCAAGTTATATTCAAATTCAGTTCAATTTCATTTACACCAATCAGGTATAACATTATGACCACCTTCCTAATATTGTGTTGTGCCTCCAAAACAGTTGTGACTCATCAGAGAATGGACATGGGTCTTCTGAGGGTGTCCTGTGGTGTCTGGGAACAGGATGTTGTTAGTAGGGGGCCTTTGAGTCCTATGGGTTGAGGAGAGGGACCTCCTCTGTGGATCATCCCACAGATACTTGATACTTGATCAGTTTGGGGTCTAGAGAATGAATTTGGAGGCCAGGTCAACACCTTGTGCTGTTTTTCATGTTCGTTCCGAAACCTGTGTCAGGCTGCATCCTGCTGGGGATGGCTGCTGCCATCAAGGAGTGTCATCGCTATGGGGCTGGGGTGCCAGGTCTGGTATAGGTGGGGGTGACTGGTCTGGTCTAGGTGGGTGCTACATGTAGGGATGTCCCGATCAGGTTTTTTTGCCCCCGAGTCCGAGTCCGAGTCATTTGATTTTGAGTATCTGCCGATACCGAGTCCCGATCCGATACTTCTACAGTACATTAAAAAAAATGAAGAACAGCGAAGAAACAGATCCAGGATATCCCTGATTTTTTTATAAAAAATAATTTTAAAAAAAAATAATTTTTTTTTCATCAACTTTAAAATATCTCCACACCGCAGACATATTCGCGCCACTAGCTTGAAGTTGCTGCCGTGTTCTGCTTCCTTTACAGCACGCAGCAAAGTGACGTCATGCCGCATACGTTGTTTCTGTGTGGAGTTGAGACGGTCTGACTCTGTACCACCACATAACAGCAAATACTAAGCTGTTATTTTTCCCATTTGTTTTGAAATATTATAGATCTGATAAAAAAAAATAATGAGAATAAATATAAATATATATATATATATATTCGATCCCTGATCGGGATGTAACGTCCGATTCCGATCGAGTCTGAAACCACGTGATCGACCCCGATTTCCGATGTAGCTAGGGATGTCCCGATCCGGGACATCCCTAGCTACATGTCTAAGTAACATCCACACAAATGAATGCCGGGTCCAAAGTTTGCCAGCAGAACACTGAATTGTCACAAGTTGGTCAATGTTATTAACTTCTCCTGTCAGTGGCCATAATGTTGTGGCTGATCGGTGTATACAGTAATACAATTCATAGATCATAGATGTCTGTTGTGTTTTACTGGTGATGGTTTCACCTTTGGTCCTGGGCTTTTTGCAGCTCTTTGGTGATTTCATCGATCTTGCCCTGCAGCCTCTTCTTCCTCTGCTCCGGAGGAAGGTGAGAGAAATCCTCTGCTGCTGGTGGCTACACACACACACACACATATATAGAGAGAGAAGAGACAACAAATGCACATGCACACAGTAAGTCTCCAGAGCGTCATGTGTCATATCAATCCTCACCACCAGATGTCACTCCTCCCTGACTCTTATCTGTCTTTCCCACTGCTAATAAGACCTCCTCATGCACACAGTGACAGCTTGTTAGTCAAAGAAACACACAACAGAGTGACAACCTGTTAGTATGTGTCAAGGAAACACACATTGTTGAAGGTATGAAAGCAGAGATGAATGTTCAGAAAGATGATACCCGGGCCGTGATACTCTTGAATTAGCGGTCTCAATTTGGGCCCTACAGAGGTCCGGGTTGATGCATGTTTCTTGAACAACTCATAGATAGAACCAACAAACTATTTCTCCTGTGATGCCATACCAGTATGTGTTAAATTAAGTAAAAGAGGTAAAGTTTTTTGTAAAACAATCATTTTAAAGAATGAGGACCAAACCAAGTTAAAAATAACAATGAAAACCTACTAATTAAATCAATATTCAGCTTTGTTAGTATATATTGTATTGTATATATATATATAGAGGGAAAGATTTTTATATATACTCTTTATAGAGAGTTTTCGTATTTTCAGACACACCAGTGGGCTGAAAAAAAGGAGGAGGGGCATACAGTACTTTCTGAAACTAACGATAAAAAGTGTTTGCGGCTCATTTTATTAAAAACTCTGCAGCAGTCCTGGGTTAGACCGACTAAAAATATGTCTGACTTTGTCTTTAAGTTGATGTAGGTGCCAGAGTTTGTGTCTCTCTAGAGTCAAACCCCTGTAGCACCAAAATATCAGCGTTTTAAATGCTAACTATTTCTTGAGCAGAAACTATTTCCAACAGAACTGCTCACACAGCATGTTCTGGGGATTATTCAGAGGAGGGGACAACTATTTTTTCAGGTTTCTGGAAAGAGACGTTGCTGGTGAATATTTAAAAACGCTGTGAGAGCCACGTTTAAAAATCAGTTTGCTGATCCCAGCGGGTGAAAGTATAATATCATTCAAAGGTTTGGGGAAACCAACTTATTTAAGGGGTTTTGGTGGGAAAATGGCGCAGAGAAACCACTAATGAGGGAGAACAATAAAATGAGAGAGCTTCTCTGGCCAACAAATACAAGAACTGGGCATTAGACCAGTGGAAAACTGGTGATCCAAATTTGAAATTTTGGTTCCAACATGATCTGGATTTCACAATCACTTGACTTCAACCCAGATTGGATGATGTGGAATAAATTGGACCACAAAAGAGAGTGGGAAAAGGTCTCGGCAGACATAAATCCAACTGTGTTTCCATGTTTCTACATTATATAAAAGAGCATAAATGAAGAAAACACCTTGAATCAGTTAGTATATACCACCTATTGAATGGTGCAATTTGTTTTTTTGTAACACAAGGTCGTATATTGCGTACATGGAGCTATTTTCTGCATTGGTCAACTTCTAATGCCAAATAAAACACAATATGAAGTTGGTGTAGCTGTAAAGATTGTAGAGAATGAATGCATTTGGTTTGGTTCTCAACAGAAAGACTTAAACGTATATCAGTATGGCATCACATTGAGGAATGAAGCTATAACACAAGCCTGGATGTAAAACGTAGCATCCTGTGCTAGCAGAAAACTGAATTGGATTTATTTAAAGAGTAACTCCGCCTAGCTTGCACTGCCCTCTAGTGGCGAACTTATGTATCACCTTATTTCAGTGGAATCTGTGTAAAAGCGAGTCTGTTTGAATGTTTTGAACCAACAGAAAACAAGAGAGTCCAACATGGGAGAAATTAATCTATCTTGTTTGATAACATGGGCAGCAGAATTCTTTTTGAGTCTTTTTGAGTATATTAGCTTAGCATAGAGGTTTCTTGGTGATTTTATAATAGGAAATCTTGGGAAAATGTTGATATAACCAACATGCTCATGTTTTTATACAACGTTGCCGCTTGTCAGCTTCCTAAATTGTCAAAAAGTTGTGTTGCCGATGTTACCAATTGAATGCTAAGCCTTTTGCTTACATGACTTTAAATGTTGTTACCACAACGTCCACAGAAATTCTACTAATATTAAACTTTTGTGGATTAAAAAGCCATAATGGACACTCTGAAATTTCATATTAGAAAGTCCAAATTTGTTTGCAGATACACCTGTTGTGTTGACAGTTTTTCCCTGCAGTACCACGAGCGACCACTAGGAAATACTGTCAGTCTGATATCACCACAGAGATCCAGTGGTGGTTTTTACCTTCAGTACTTCATTGCAGCACTTTGTCCATTGTGGAGTTACTCTTTAAATAATATTTCCCACTTAAAATAATCCAGCACCTTGTAGGTCTACCCTCTATGTAACGATAATCAGTGTTACCCTGTGCTTTTCAGCCTGTAATATCTAGACAGAGAGAAACAGCGAGTCAGTCGGACAACAAACACTTCTGCAACAACATCCATGTTAACTGCTTTCACATTTAACATGGCAGTACAGCTTATGGCAGATGGGCGACATGCAAGAGACGTTTACGGGACAACGATGGGAACACGACACGAGCTCACGCAGCCACGATTGGCAGCGTCACTCACCAAGCGGGGTTTGTGTAATATCTTTAAGGTGGAAATCCTAGGTTTGACAGAGTGATTAAGCTCCCTCAGACAGAGAGAGAGGGGAGAGCGCTGCAGCTTGGAGAGGTGGAGAGAAAGGGGGAGGCTGTGGAAAGGGGACGGGGGAGAGAAAGATGGAGGAACAAACTAAAAATGGGATAAATAAATAAAAAAAAAAAGGTATGGGAGGTGGGGAGCAGAGGTAAAAGGAGGAAAGGAGTCAAAAAAGGTGTTGGTTTTTTTTTTGGCAAAAAACTGGATAAAGACTTAAAGAGAAAGCAAGAGGTGTTTTGGGACAAGTCTGTGCAGCAGAATGGAATTAGGATGGGCCCCTGAGGGCAACAGGGCGGAGACATGAGTGGAATGTGTGCAGAGTGTTTTTTTTTTCTTCTTCTTCTTCTTTTGTGTGCGTTTGTTTTAAAGCATTGTTGTGTGAGAGACAGTTCACTTTTCATTTTTCACAAATGCTACCAGGTAAAATATGAGAAGCAAACTGGCCCCTGCTTTTCATATAGGCTAACAACAGCTACACATAATCTGACAGCAGACTATTACTTCAAACGTATCTGAAGGGGCCATCAGGACGACCGCTCTCTCTCAAACGTGCAAAACTACAGTTAACTGTAACGTGACTCCCTCGGTGGAAGTGCAGCTACTGAGAAACGTAAAAGAAAAAGTCTGATGATAGTTTTCAGCAAACCTGACATGGTTAATTCCTATGCAGGAAGAGTCCCTAGGAATTAGTCATGCCAAATGTGTGCTAATCTGAGATGAAAAATAGTCCCTAAAAATTTGCAATTTACCCCTGTTCCAGTAAACGTTGCAAGAAACTCACTAGTGTTTTCACTGGAGGTGTTTTGAACATGAAACCACACACGTGTGACCTGTTTTTAAAGATTAACTCCAGTCTAAAGATTAACCCGGAAGGCTTGAGGGATGGACTGACGTCGCGCCATGTGTTGTGTTATTTGGCGACCCCCCCAGACACTGTGATTTGGACAAGAAGGATTTTCAGGTTGTCACATGCATGAGCTTCAGAGAGAAGCAGAGAGGGCAGAGGCGGTGAGTATATGCGCTGCACGTTCTTATGCAAACTGAAAGAATGTGCACGGCGTGCAGGTTCACCTTGTTCTTCTTGCTGAAAGGCCAGAGCTTGGCGCGCACTTTTGGCGGGTGCAGGCTGGACTCTGAGGTCGCCGATTTGATTCCCTGGGTGTAGTCTTCAAACTCCACATCTGCGGGTCGCTCGAAGCCGGACTTGTGCTGCTCGATGAGGAGTATCGAGTCCTGCGGGGAGACACGAACAGACAGGGGGGTTTTAGGAAGGTGTTTGGGGCCATTGTGAGGTTTCAGGGGTTCAGTACAGCTCACTAATACTGGGACTCTGAGAGGAATAACAATAGACAGGTACTATATCTTACAAAGTTGCAACAGAGCAGGAAATTTTACAATTAAAATCCTTATTTCAGCAAAAAATCAAACATACACTGATCAGGCATAACATTATGACCACCTTCCTAATATTGTGGAGGTCTCCCTTGTGCCTCCAAAACAGTTGTGACTCGTCTTGGACATGGACCTTCTGAGGGTGTCCTGTGGTGTCTGGCAACAGGATGTTGTTAGTAGGGGGCCCTTGAGGGGAGTGACCTCTGTAGATCATCACACAGATATTTGATAAGTTTGGGATCTAGTGAATTTGGAGGCCAGGTCAACACCTTGTGCTGTTCTTCATGTTTTTCTGAGTTGTTCCTAAAGCGTTTTTGTGCCTGTGTCAGGCTGCATCCTGCTGGGGATGTTTGCTGCCATCAAGGAGTGTCATTGCTATGGGGTGGGGGTGCCTGGTCTGGTCTAGGTGGGTGCTACATGTCTAAGTAACATCCACATGAATGAATGCCAGGTCAAAAAGTTTCCCAGCAGAACACTGAATTGTCACAAGACGGTCGATGTCACTTACTTCTCCTGTCAGTGGTTTCAATGTTGTGGCTGATCGGTGTATGTTGCCTCGACCAAAGGGGTCAAAATCAGAAGCTGTGACCAGTTGTGACCCCAGTAAAACTCATCCAGAAACCACAAAACTAAATTTAACTAATACTATCTAGAAACTGAATTGGGGGTGGACAGATCCCCCCAGTCAGCTGATTTCCCCCCATTAACTGCCTGCTGCGTGGCGTCTTGGCTATGATACTGAAACAGTAATGGCATCTCGCACTCGCCTGTTTCTCATTAATTTTTGCTCCGGCTGCAGAGATTCCTTCTAGACACTTGGAGATGATGGGCAGCACGTTCTTCTCGATGTCTGAAAACTGGCAGTAGCCCTCCGCCAGCCGCCGAATCCTCCGCTCGTCCATGTCCTGCAGTCTCTGTTCGACACACGCACACAGCAGCCCAATTTTTTATCACCGCCTCTTTCAACAGCGTAAATTCACATGCACGAGAAACGTGATGGACAAGGACAATACAAAGGCGTGTTTGGTTTGTTTTAGCAGGTAACGTGTACGAGCCCTGGCACTGAGAGTGTGTGTCTCACATTGAAGATCTGCGGTATCTCGCTGTAGTAGAAGTGGTTCTGCTCCTTGTTGTATTTCTGGAGCTGGGACGCGTAGTCGTTCCTGCAATCCTCCGCTGTGTGTGTGCGGGCATGGGCTTGCTGCTTGGCCTTGGAGTGGGTTGATGGATGGAAGGGCAGAAAAGAAAGGGAGGGGGAACATGAAAGGGGGATCAGAAAACGAAATGCGAAGGAGAAGGAATGCAGGAACAGATGCGGGGAGGAGAAAGGAGTACACGAGAAGGTGAGGGGAGACAGGTACTGAAAGTTCAAGGATTTATTCAAACTGAAAGATGTCTTAAAAACCAAAAGTGAAAAAAGAAAGTGTGCACGGCTATTGTCTGTCTGTGTGTGTGTTTACTTTGTCCACGTCGACTCTGGTGGCGTTGACATCGCTCTCTATTTTATCTGCATGTTGTGTGGCCTTTTCGGCCTCAGCCCACTCCTTGGCGTAGCGCTTCTTTGTCTGCAGGCACGAACACACACACACACAAATAACATTTAATACATTTGATAATGATATGAGCGCTAGTAGCAGTGGTTATTTCCTCTCTTATCAGCACCTGCACAATAATTACCAGACTTATGTCACAAGGTTAATTCACGTAGCCTCAGCGGTTTCGAGTCATGCAGATAGACTTGGTTTTATGCCGCTCATATCTCGACGATATATTGGTCTCAGACACTGCTGACATTTCTGCGCAAATGCCAAGAGTGTGCAAAGCTGCCATCAAAGCAAAAGGTAGCTACTCTGAAGAATTTAAAATATAAAACATATTCTGGTCGGTTGAACACATTTTTGAGTTCACTGCATAAATCCACACGTGTTCCTTCACAGTTTGGATGTCGTCAGCATTAGTCAACAATGCAGAAAATAAAACTACTAATAATAAAGAAAGCCACTGAATGAGTAGGTGTGTCCAAGCTCTTGGCTGGCATTGTGCATGTTAAGCTTTATTAATCTCCTATTTCGCCTCTGGCTGACAGGCTGTGGAAAGGCTGTTTTAGACGATCACGTTTTAGGAAACTGCTCCAAGGCTGAAAAGGACTAAAATGCACTGGCAGCAACTTGTTAATGCTTGACAGATTTATATACAACTATTTCATTATTAAAATGGTGACATTTATAAATACCAATCCGACCACTTTGAAAAACAACGAATAGAAGCATTAACACCGATCAGGCATAACATTATGACCACCTTCCTAATATTGTGTAGGTCTCCCTTATGCCTCCAAACAATTGTGACTCATCAGACAATGGATATGGGCCTTCTGAGGGTGTCCTGTGGTGTCTGGCAACAGGATGTTGTTAGTGGGGGGGCTTTAAGTCCTATGTATTGAGGGGAGGGACATCTGTGGATCATCCCACAGATACTTGATCAGTTTGGGATCTAGTGGATTTGGAGTCCAGGTCAACACCTTGTGCTGTTCTTCATGTTTTTTTGAGTTGTTCCCGAAGTGTTTTTGTGTCTGTGTCAGTCTGCATCCTGCTGCTGGGGATGGCTGCTGCCATCAAGGAGTGTCATTGCTATGGGGTGGGGGTGCCTGGTCTGGTCTAGGTGCGTGCTACATGTCTAAGTAACATCCACAAGAATGAAAGCCAGGTCCAAAAGATGTTCATAAGATGGTCAATGTCATTCACTTCACCAGTGGTCATAATGTTATGGCTGATCAGTGTATATAGCATTAGTAAATATTTCATTAGCATGGACAGATCCATTAATTACTTACTGCATTAACCCACAGTCTGTTTGTTGAACAAGTACATTTGTCCAAATATTCAAAGAAAAAAAATCGTATCAAGTGATGAATAACGTTTTCAGCTGTGAATTAATGATGAATAGATATTTTCTTATTCAAAAACATGTTTGAGAAAGCTGTTTAGCTGAACCTTGGCTCCGTTTCCTCTAAAATGAACACCAGTCAGTTCTTTTAAGGAACTACTGTCGTTGAGATATTGTAGAAAATAAAAGGTATAACCTTGAGTACATATCACAAGGTGTAATGTAAGTGACCCCCAATCCAATCTAGTAAACAACAACATGCGTACTCACACTCTCTAGCTGTTTGCTACTGCTCTCCAGGTTCTGCTGGGCCTTCTTGGCATCAGAGAGGTGCTGTAAAAGAAAGAGGAGGTTCCAGCAGATGTGCTTCAGTGAAAGATAACTCACTGACAGTCTGCAATCTGAAGGAAAAAAAAAAATAAAACCCACTCACTGTTTTCCGTTCTTGTTTGAGGTCCTGAAGGTACTTAGTGAGGTCGGCGCAGATGGCGGTCGACATGTTTTCAGCGATGAGCTCGCGCTGGCCGGCGTAGTCGTTTAGCTCGTTCAGGATCTCCTGTAATGACGCGTGGTTGCTGAATCTGCAGGAGAGGAGAGACTGATTGGAGGCTGGGAAGACCAACATTTAAAGGTTCTTGAGGAAAGGTTGTCAAGCGGTAGGTTAAAAACGTAAAAGCTTTGGATTTGTATACATGTTGAAGAGATGTGCAAGTGGCAAAATCACGTCTTAATCTGTTCAAAAGCACAAATGCTAACCCTCGTGCTACCCTTGGGGTCTCCGGGACCCCAAGCGAATGGACAGACAGAGAGAGATTATGCAAAAGGGTAGCATGAGGGTTTTCTGAGTTAACTAATCATTGGGTTATGGATTATAACCGAAACAACAGCAACCATTCACTGTACCAAAGCCAAAATGCTGCTACATTAGTTTATTATAGGCTTTTTTAAATTTGTTAATTTAGTTTTAAACAGTTATGTTGTATAGCTTTTTCTGTACCCGGCTGGCCTTAGGCAGATGGGTCTCTCCTTATGAGCTGGGTTCTGCTCAAGTTTTCTTCCTGTTAAAAGGGAGTTTTTCCTTGCCACCGTCGCCTTCAGGCTTGCTCTGGAGGTTTCAGGCCGGGTTTTGTAAAGCGTCTTGAGATGATTTGTATTGTTATTGACGCTATATAAATAAAATTGAATTGAATTGAATTATACAAGCTTACATACACCGATCAGGCATAACATTACGACGATATTGCTAATATTGTGTATTATTCTCCATTGTGCCTCCAAAACAGTTGTGACTCATCAGAGAATGGACATGGACCTTCTGAGGGTGTCCTGTGGTGTCTGGCAACACAATGTTGTTAGTGGGGGGCCTTTGGGTCCTATGGGTTGCGGGGAGGGGCCTCTGTGGATCATACTACAGATACTAGATCAGTTTGGGATCTAGTGAATTTGGAGGCCAGGTCAACACCTTGTACTGTTAGTTGTTCCTAAACCGTTTTTGTTTCTGGCTGCATCCTGCTGGGGATGGCTGCTGCGTGTCATTGCTATGGGGTGGGGGTGCCTGGTCTGGTCTAGGTGGGTGCTACATGTCTAAGTAACATCCACATGAATGAATGCCAGGTCCAAAAGTTTCCCAGCAGAACACTGGATTGTCAAAACAGGGTCAATGTTATTCATTTCTCCTGTCAGTGGTTTTAATGTTGTGGCCGATCGGTGTATTTCAAACTATCTCAGTTATTTCTCTTCCACAAATGACTTGAACTGTCTTGAAATTCTGCATACTGACTGAATATGTGAACCGGCAGACAAATAAATCAAGAAAATGTTTTACTGAGTTCTACATCGGGCTTTTAAATCCACCTGAGGATCACATCAAAACAAACAGTTAATTTACATTTTATTTGCAACGCTGCGCACCACTAGTAAATACCTCATAATACATTAATAATGTTGCCCCTAGCTTTCCGTGTCTTCTGTAAGCATCACTGACTGGTGAGGATGCTGACGATTGGAGATGGAAGATTTCGGTCTTTTAGCGTTACATCATCGGTCTTCATGTTAAAAGTTTCAAAATTTAGAGGACACAGGCAGCTGGAGTTTAAGTGGTAGTTTAAGCTTATGCTAGTAATTTAGCAGACAAAACCAACAGATATGCTTGCAATGAAAAGCCTTAATCCTGTGTGTCATGCAAGAACAGAAAGCCTCTCAGGTGAACATCAGCTAAAGGGACTGATGACTAAAGGGCAGGTATATGTTTACATGTGAAACAAAAGAGGTGACCGAGGAATAACACAGCAGAAATGGGAGAAACCAGACATCGCATTGTTTTTCTCACTTGCAGTCTTGCTCATCCTTGCTTCCTCGTTTTGTGTATTTCTTCGTTAGATTCCTGTAAAACAGAGCAGAGAAAGGCAGCGTGACAGTCACACACATACACCCGTGAGCCAGCACGTTTAAGATCCTCCCAGTTTGCGGGAACACAAACAAACATTCAGAATTTAAAAAAGACAAAAACATATAGTGCACACCTGAGCTGCTTGGCATAGTTTTGTTCTATCTCCGTCCGCTCCTTCACAAACTTTATGTAGCGCTCCACCAGGTCGAGGCCCGACTGCGTGTGCTTGTCGATGACATCATACTGGTCCTAAGAGAGGAAGGGCAACACGTGTTTACATAAGTGTACAGCACCGTGTCGTATCCACATGAACTCTGGAGGCAGCTCTTGGGAAAGACCTCAAGATCGACACATGGGACGCATGAGTTGTTTTTTTTTACTGCACCACTTACGACCTGAAACTAATTTATGCACTGCAAGGTCACAGTTGATGGTGGCTACGTCAGTGTAGGACATAGGTTTATTTTATTTATTTTTTTCATATTCCAAATTTAAGAAAATGCAAGTGCAACGCAAATTAGTTGCATAACTTCAGTCTGGTTTATCATGTGTTGTGACAATCAGATGGTCTTGTGTGAAAGTAACCTGAATGCTCTTTGGTGCCACGAAATGAGCAATTTAAAGACATCTGACTCCATAAGATCTGATTTTTTTTCCACATTCTCAACAGATGAGTGAGTGGCACAGACTAAGAGGTCATAGCAAAGAGCATGTAATCCTGGGAGGCTGATATCCGTAGCAGGGCTGCAGATGTTTTCAGCCACAACATTAAAACCACTGACAGAAGAAGTGAAAAACACTGACCATCTTTTGACAATTCAATGGTCTACTGGGAAACCTTTGGACCTGGTATTTGTGTGGATGTTACTTAGACATGTACCACCCACCCAGACCAGACTAGGTACCCCCACCCCATAGCAATGACACTCCTTCATGGCAGCAGTCATCCCCAGCAGGATGCAGCCTGACACAGGAACACACAAAAACCCTTTAGGAACAACTAACAGCACAAGGTGTTGACCTGGCCTCCACATCTACTAGATCCCAAACTTATCAAGTATCTGTGGGATGATCCACAGAGGCCCCTCCCCTCAACCCATAGGACCTAAAGGCCCCCACTAACAACATTGTGTTACCAGACACCACAGGACACCCTCAGAAGGCCCATGTCTATTCTCTGATGAATCACAACTGTTTTGGAGGCACACGATATTAGGAAGGTGGTCATAATGTTATGTCTGATCAGTGTAATCTGTTGATGTGTGTCTCTTTGTGTGACTTTTCAAAGAGCAGTAAGATCTGGAACAGTCTTCCACTCTCCATAAGGGAGTGTCCCACATTACAAACCTTCAAAACTCACCTTGAGCAGTGGTTGAAAGCAAACCAGTATTGTAACCATTGACTTTTATCTTCTTAATAATGTACGGTCTTGAGACGAGCTCTTATTGTGATCTGTTGTCCTGTCCTATGTCTTATCATGTATTTGTGTTACCTGCCTATAGGGAGTGTGAATGCAAATTATCATTGTTGCTATAATCCGGCATATTTACAGGTCTTGCTTTCTCCCAGCCAACAATCCAAACCCTCAAATGTTCAGGTAATTGTCATTAAACAATAAGCAAAGCAGAAAGCTTTCACATTCCTGGAGTCTGATTCATATTTAATGTGACGTTTTGATGAAAATCGTAATCAGACACAACAAAGAAAAACACAGATCCATTACTGGAACAATGCTCGATTAACTTTCCATTGATCAACTAATCACGTAAGCTTTAATTAAACCGTGCCACGTTTTAATGAGGCCGTTGACCCGCCCGTAATTGGAAACGGAAGCGCGGCGATCAATCCCCGCGCACAAAAAGTACACAAACACACAAGCACAAAGGCGTAGTGGAGAATGAAAGCAAACACCGGCAGTACTCTCCTTTCAACATTCCTCTTTCTTTTTATACACATTCAAAAGACGCACACACACACACGCAAACCTGTTGTACAGGTAACATTTGTCCTCTGCGTCCCCGCTGGCTTTTTATCTGCACTGTATGATGACACACAGCAATGGGCTCTCTGGAGACAAATGTGACGACGAAACCAAACAATGTGAACGCACGGACTCAGGAACGCAAACGAATTGGGTGTTTGGCCTCAGGGTGGATCCCTTGTTGTGTCTCTAGTGAAACACACAAAAAAGAAGCGACTCCACCTTTTGGTTGTCCGTGCATGTGATGTGTGTGTGTGTGTGTGTGTGTGTGTGTGTGTGTGTGTTGAGGCTCCAGGCTCTTCTGGAGCCAAAGACACAGATATTGAGTCCTCGGAGGAGGGGGGAAGCTAAATGGAGACCTTAGTGTAACACACTTAGCAGTGTCCTGATTACAGAGAGGAGGGAGGAGGTAGGCGAACGAGGAAAGAACAGGTTTAGAAAACGTAAGAAGGTGTGAAACAGATGGTTTACACCGGGAAGGAGAGCAGTCAGGCGGGTCAAGGTGAATGCTGACATTGGTGGAGAGATTAGCTTAAGAAGTTTAAGAGGAATCTTTTAGATAAACGCCCTGTCGCGTTACAGCGACACATCTGTATCCTTGCTTGCGTGAGAGAAGGAAACACTGATAGCGAGCTCAGGAATGAGATAATCATTAGCTCAGCTACAACCTCCGCCCTGTGACTGACGGTCCCAGGGGCCTCTCCAAAGCCTGGAACCAGTCGAACTAGTCCCACCCCCCTCACTGTGACGACAGCACACTGGAAAAGGCAGCAGTGTTTCCTGAACCCGGCCCGTCTCCATTACTACACGAGCTGCCAAACAACATGACTGTCTCCCCCAGCTACTTGTAAACCAGTTTCGTTTTAACTGTTAGCTCTTGCCTTAGTGGTAATTAACTAAAGATGGGTCACACCCTCCAAGACCCATTACTTGCTTGGTTGTTGTTTAGTTGTAGTTGATTTTCTTTGACAAAACCAAATTAAAAAAACTTACAACAATTACATCTTCTCAAATCAGAATCTTGGAATACGCAAAACAAAAATCTTTCACCACTTCCCTTAAATGTCAACTCTCAGTGTCTAGGTTCCAAACTACGTGCGCTACAAGTTGTACGGTCAACAAACAGCCACCAGCTCCCACCACCATAGTTTTAAATGTAAACACAACGCAAGAGGGCAATAAGACGGAAGGACGTAGCTATGAAGCAGCTGATCTGAGTCGACGTGAGCACTCTGATTTACACACCACTCAATCAGTCAATGAAGGGAAACTTCAACTGCAACGTCAATGTCAAAGTTAAATAATCCATTCTGGGTGCTACGCTAGTGATACTAGTTATCAAGACACGCTGAATGAATTGAGCTCATTTACAAATGATGACTCATGAGATAAGATGGAAAACAATGCGGTTTCAAAGATGACAAAAGAAGTGGAAGTGTTTGTGTTGAACCTGCATTCTTTCTTATGGACAACAGGCGTTGACTCCATTGACTCAGATTGTTCAGAAGTCTATGGGAAATTATGTCTTCAGTCACTGGTTTATTTCTTCTTGGGATACAGCATGATTCATTCAGTAAATTTTGGACACAGTTTAGAGTAAGCCATAAAGCAGGGTACGCTTTAGGACGTGGCTACTAAAGTAAGAGTATGTATAATGTCCTCAAGATTTCTCAGTCAAATCAAGAAGCAAACACAAAGCGCAACCACTGACAGGAGAAGTAAAAACCGCTGACCATCTTGTGACAGTTCAATGTTCTGCTGGGAAACCTTTGGACCTGTCATTCACGTGGATGTTACTTAAGACATGTAGCACCCACCTAGACCAGACCAGACACCCCCACCCCATAGCAATGACACTCCTTGATGGTAGCAGCCATCCCCAGCAGGATGCAGCCTGACACAGACACACACACAAAAACAGTTTAGGAACAACTTAGAACATCACAAGGTGTTGACCTGGCCTCCAAATTCACTAGATCCCAAACTGATCAAGTATCTGTGGGATAATCCACAGAGGCCCCTCCCCTCAAAGGCCCCCCACTAACAACATTCTGTTGCCAGACACCACAGGACACCCTCAGAAGGCCCATGTCCATTCTCTGATGAGTCACAACTGTTTTGGAGGCACAAGGGAGACTTACACAATATTAGGAAGGTGGTCATAATGTTATGCCTGATCGGTGTATATCTAAACACATTCATGTTGGTTTTGGTTTCGACAGTCTATTCATGACAACTGTGCAAACTCACTTGTTTAAACTGTATGAAGGCTTAAAGCAATACATGGAAAAAAGGGCGTGGCTGCTTTCAGAGAAAGGTACAGTAGGTGACAGTTGGGGGAGCCTCACAGGTTTGCCAGCTGTCTACCTCATCTCGACTCATGCTCCACCTCCTCGGACACTTTTGAATTATTTTACGACGCGTTGGGCACATACAGTACAAGATGGCGACGGCCGGAGTCATCGCGCTGAGCTTCAATAACTCACTCCTCTCAATCTCCTGCCTCTTGCCCTAGATATATGCAAGTCTGTTACGAACATACCGCTCGGCGCAGCAAACCACAACCGTGAGGCAACACCTTGGCTGCAACTACTTCTTTTAAACAGTCTCTATGTGTAGAAATGTTTCTTCTTGCATCCTGCACCGATCCTGGACTCCTGGACTCAACTGTGCGCTACTATAAAGATGGCTTAAATATGAAATTATCTTCATAGAGTTCAAAACCTAGGACGCTTACTTAATGGAAGTTTATGCAGCACTACATTAAAATGGCCAACAAACAAATCCTAACACAGAGATTATTGTCAGTTAATATCTCTACCCCAGGTTTGTCTAAACCACTGAAAGTAGAACGATTGTTAACTTGCACAGACATGACCTGTTAAGACAAAAGGAAACTGAGAATTCTTTGTTGTTGTTGTTTTTTTTACATAATAAAGGTTTTAAAACATGCAACAAAATATACTTTAAATCACTAAATAAATCTGGAACTCGGACGATGACACGTATGCAAAAGAAAATGAAACCAAAGTCGCATCTACTTTTCACAAAGGACTGGCAGACGCTGCTTGACAACCTAAACTGAAATCTTTTGAAGTTTTGTTTCCCTTCGTGATGCTTCAGTGAACTCCTGATTATGGCGGTGATTGCTTCCGACCAGACGGAGAGAAACGTTTTGCATATTACAAGCTGAATTATTCTTAAACTTTAATGTGACAATGTGATTTGGCGAATTACAAGTTTGAAATTAGCACCACTTAGCTCACAATCTTTGTAAAGGCCTACAGAAATGTTGACAACGTTTTTGTGCAAACATGTTTTTAAGGAGGGAGCAATTTATGTTAAACTGTGGTCAAATCCTGGACTGGGACTGGGTGTGTTTTGATTTGTTTTTGTTTTTTTCTTCACAGCGCCGGGGTTATGTCATATTCAAATAACAGCTGGTCGTGGTTTAACCGCCCCGGCTGTTGGGCCAGTCGTCACAAAGTTACAAACATTTGCCAAACATTGCCTAAACCAACAAAACTTTATCTTAAGTGCTAGTGGAGATTATAACGTTTACATAGATACAGAATAAATTCAGAGGGAACGATTCTGAAGCCACGCACGATAAATGAATCTGATGGAACGGTGCAGCTGTTTTGCATCCAGCTTCGGAGCTGAGCGAGTTTGAAATTGGATGATACGTCCAACTCTAGAGCGACTTTGTGGCTTATTTCATTATATTCTTTAGACAGATGTTTGATTTCTATGATAACATGAAATCTGAGCTCGGCTCTGGAGCTGGCTAGCGAGCAGAGAGGAGACCTTGCTTCAGGTGGGCAATTCAGATAAAAGCGCTACAGCTAAATATTAGTTTGACTTCAGTTATTTCCAGATTGTTTTCAGTTTATCAGTCGTTTGTCAGAATACAGCAAACAAAGTCCTCCAGGATTTGTCCAGAGATTAAAATAAACATGTCAAGTTCTCAAAGATATTGAATTTACTAATGTCTGAACAGGAGCTAATGTCACTAGAACAACCGCCTGATCATGCAAAGAGTTGCAACTGTTTTACAAGATGCAAAGATCTGAAAACTGTCTGCTTTTCTTCATCTGATGAGTTAATAAACTTAATATATGGACCAACTTTAAGATGTTCCGTTAGTGTTTGGGAATGTGTAATGGGTCATGTTCTTTCATTTTACGAAAACATACTTGGTTGCAGCCCGATTAACCAATAAATAACTACAGGACTTTCTCAAGAGTCGTTTGGTTTTCCCACAGTTAGACATCATAAAGCCAGCCTGGAAGCCAGACCGACTCCGCACCGCCACAAAAGTTGGTCTGGAAGCCCACCGTTGGGAACCAATTACGCTCTGGCCAAGATCTGCTGGATAAATCGAATCGTTCTACGCAGCGATGGACAGAAGAGCAACAGCGTCGTAGTCGTACACATCTCAACTGTTGAGTTGAATTAGTTTCAAACAAAATAGCTCTGACTGATTGAAGGGACTATCCAGTTGCATTCAGAGGTATTTTCCCCCTCTTTACCAGTTGAAACACGCCCCATAATGAAATCTCAGTGCTACCAGACTCATATTCTGATAAGAACTGAGTCTGACTGTGCCAGGCTATCACAAGAGGCATCAAACGCACCAAAAAGCCATGAATAAACATGAACTTCAGCTTGCCGTCAACAAACCAGAGCTTGAAGCCAAACCAACACAATCACGCCCTAACGGCAGGATCTGTTGACAGGCATTTCTTTACACGTCGTCCAACACAACAACAATTCGCATACTGAAGTCAATCAGCAGAAAAATGCTGAAATCGATTTAGAAAGATGACGGACGAGCTCTGGTTCCAGCTCCCTGAATGGGAGGATTTCCTGTCTTTCTCTGTCTCAACAAACAGAGCACCTCTGAGTTTTAAACTGCCGCTCGGACAAAACTAGAAGGCATCGCTTTGGGATTTACAGCAGCCTGGATGCGTGATATCGTCGAGGGGTTAGCCCAAACGGCCCCTTTAACGCCTTACGTCTTACTCCACACTGGTGGCTGGTGTGTGGAGTAAGCGATGAGGTAGTTTGACCTGATGACTGTAACTGTGATTCACAGCTGGGACACTGAGCAGATACAGTGACAAGGTACTTTCACAACCGCCACCACCAGCCAGGCAGCCAGCCAGCCAGAAACCATAACACTTCCTCGTAAGTGTTGTCCCAAAGCAGAGCTTGGGTTTTCACGCATGAAGGAAAGAAGGAACAAACAGGAGTGAATAAGATATTAAAAAGAAAAAAGGGGGAGGGGGTGGTTGTGGTGGACAAGCCCACACCTTTAGCCCACAGTGGGCAGATAAGAGCACACAGCCGTTTCAGAAAGAGTAATAAACCTCTCTTTTCCCCCCCTCTCAGCTTATGATAAGGTATGCAAGAGTTGCGAAATCCTCTGGCTGCAGGCTTCACACACACACACACAGACTCCTGCTGCTGTCTTACTTAACCCAGGCCTACCGCTAAAACACACAAAAAAAAAAAAACAGTACACACAGTGTGTCGACGAAAACAATAGCAGGACACCGCGCTCCAAATGGATGTAGAAGGAATGCGTCTGCAAACACAGGGTCCTCCAGTGTCAGCTGTCAACTCACCCAAAGATCTGTTCCCCAGTCCATGGTTTCTGCAAAAGTTCAGGCGAAAGGAGCGAGGAATCCTCTCAAGGCAAAGAGAAGGAGAGAGAGAGAGGGAGAGGGAAGGAAGGCAGGCGGCGACAAGGTGAAGAGAGCAAACTGTGTACTCATATGGGAGAGAGGACAAAAAACAAAAAAACACAAAAGTCCTCCTCGGACAAAGATTCCACAAAACTCGAAAGCGGAGATGGCGGAGGAAATGTTTGAAGGAAGTCTACGCCTTCTCCTTGGCACGACGGTCCTGTTTCTCCCTGGGAGAGAGAGAGAGAGAGAGAGAGAGAGAGAGAAAACACACACGTCCCTGGGAGAGTGAGTGAGAGAGTGAGAGAGAGAGAGAGAGAGAGAGAGAGAGGGAGAGAGAGAGAGAAAACACACACGTCCCTGGGAGAGTGAGTGAGTGAGAGAGAGAGAGGGATGTTTCTGTTTGTTTTATCTTAAAGAAGCAGCTTGAGGTTATTTTCACTTTAAAAGTTCCCAAAAACACACAAGACCGGATCCTTTGAATAAGCTGTATCAACATTATTGAGCTGTAAAAAACGCCACGATAACACCTGAGATTAAACATTGACTTTATGTCAGTTTCATAATAATCAGGCTGCTGAATTTGATAATAATACCTCCTCCGTGACTGTTACTCCTACACTTTATTATTGTGCAACTCGATTAGTACTGATTTTATGCTTTAATGTACACCGATAATCCGCAGGAGAAGTGAAGAACGTTGACCATCTTGTGACAGTTCAATGTTCTGCTGGGAAACGTTTGGACCTGGCATTCATTCATGCGGATGTTACTTAGACATGTAGCACCCACCTAGACCAGACCAGGCACCCCCACCCCATAGCAATGACACTCCTTGATGGCAGCAGCCATCCCCAACAACAGGATGCAGCCTGACACAGGTAGACACACAAAAACAGTTTAGGAACAGCACAAGGTGTTGACCTGACCTGACCTGACCTTGAGACCAGGTGTGTAGAGAGACAGAAGTAAAATGATCCTTTATATCTCTTATAAATATCACGGTTTATTGTGTCGCGTAAATGTTTTATCTGGATGTATGAACTAATCACTTTGCTTCCCATTCTCGCTTCTCCTCACCCCTTCTCTTCTCTTCTCTTTTTTTTTTTTTTGTCTCGTGACCCGACCTCAAATGGACGGTTTCCCCCACAGGAGGTTTAAAGACCATGTTTGACTTTATTAAATGAATGTGTTACATTTAAAGCAATAAGACTTCATGATACTAAAAAAAAAGAATCATGTGAACCAACTATGAGTCAGATTAAACCACCTTACTGCTGTACCAGTCAACATTATCAGCTGTTATATCCATTCGAAGCAGCTATTCTAGCGGCAGTTTAATTGATTTAACTTGATGGGTCAACAACAGTCTTCAACCAAACTTTAATGAAACAGTATGGGTAGGCCACGGGTTAGCCAACAACCTAAAAATAAACGTCCACAGTCTTCTGAACTTCAGACAGCAGAAGGAAAATACTGCACACTCAGAAAGTAACTTTCATTCTTTAAGGCCAGTTTTATGTCTAAAAGATGAAGTGATACCGTCCTTTCTCCACGGCTAGCACAGAGAGGATCCCACTGAGCATGTGCAGAGCTATTGTCATCGCTGTATATTTTTGCTTTGAGGAACTGAGTGTGTTACAGTTGCCCTGGTTGCCCTATACGCTGGTTGCTTTTCAGATCAAGATTTACTTATAAACGTGTGATTTTTAAGTAGCATTTCAACGGGGCCTTTGTCATATTGGATAAAAATCTAGAAGCTGTTCTACAGAGGTGACGGTTCAAAATTGTTCCAATTCTTTTCACATTTTCATAAAACAAAACAAAAACAAACAAAGAATAGTATTCAGCCTCCTCTGTTAGTGATATAAATAGGGGCAGACCAAACATACAGTATGTCTTCTTGTTACTCCAGCACACTTCTCTTTGGAATTTGAAGATGACACCAACATACCCGTTAAGATCACACCTGTTCACATATAACTGATTATATATATAGCACCTACTCATTGACTGAAAGATGTGGGTTATCTCGGTTTCAAAAGTTATTCCAGATGCACTTCAGACCGACCACAGGTCTAAAGAGCTTCTGCAGCACAAGAGTGACACCATGTGTCTGGACAGCACTTAGTCTTCATTCAGTCATTCATTCATCTTCTGTAACCGCTTGTCCTGTGAAGGGTCGCGGGTCGGGCTGGAGCCTATCCCGGCTGTCATTGGGCGAGAGGCGGGATACACCCTGGACAGGTCGCCAGCACTTAGTCTTGTGTGTCATATTGATAGTTTCCAAATGTTAAATTCATTGTTCAACCACTCACTTGAGGGGAGGAGTACAAAAAGAAAAGTAACTGAAGGACAGGGGGGCAGTCAGTTTTCTGACTTTTCTGACCTTCTGAGTAATCTGCAATAATATAATAATGTGCAGTCCGTTTTTTGTCTTTAAGAATGTGCAACAACAAACTATGTACAATCACAATATTTATTAATCTTTTTTGGGTGTTAGGTATTAGGGGTTTATTCATTCGTTGTCTATCCAATTCGTTTACATGTATGTCCGACAGTGCTGTATTTGATGGAGATGTCAATTTCCCTGCGGGAACTTCCCAAAGGGATCAATAAAGTTGTCTGTCTATCTAATCTATCTATCTATCATCCGACGTTTGTGATACCTTGACATTTCCTCTAGCTCTACCCGTAAGTTGATGTCAAACCACTATCTGACAGATGACTTATTTGGTTTAGACACTGTAAAACATTTTAAGTCAGTAAAACTGGTGAACGAACCAGGAAGAAAACCTCTGTTTCAACTCAAACCTGAGTACTTGATGCTATGACTTAATACAACTTATGAGGTTACACTATCCACAGAGGAAAACTCATTTTATCGTGTCAAAATTAAACTAAATTCAAATCAATTGTCATTTGAAGTTGAGAGCACCAATGTTTTTGCTTCCCCTTAGATTTCTCATCTTGACGACTGATGGCAAGTTTTAAAGTTTATACAAACTAAGTTCAGACAGATTCAACTCATATTTTAGCAGAAATTTAACATTTATTTTATTTAGGCTGTGTGTGTAGAGAGGCGAAAAATAAAATTTGATCCACCAAAAATAGCCACTCTGAAAAGCATTCCTGCCAGAGGAAACGGCTTCTAACATCCACACATTACGCTTATGGCACCAATATTTTTGCTGACGTTGTAATACCGTGGTTTAATCCTCCTTTGTAGAGCCTTGTTTCAAAGTTGTCACTAGTTTACAGTAATAGTTCAATCTAAACTCACAAGAAGTCAAGACAATGGATTACTTTGACTTACTAAACTTATTAAAATGAGTTCAGTATCAAAAACTTCATGGCTATTGGAGTTAAAGAAGAAAGACGTTCACAACTTAACTTCACATAACTTAATGTTGCTGTAATGTTTTACAGTGCATGGACACTTGCGCGTTCATCTATTGCAGTATCCTCCGGTGAGAATTTTAAATTTTTAAATTGTCCAGTACTTTTCTTTGTGGCCACATTCTTGCAAAACTAATGACAAACGCATCTGATTCAGATGCACTAATTAGCAAATGCTAACCTTTCATTAATTCATCTTGTGTAACCGCTTGTCCTGTGAAGGGTTGTGTGTGTGTGTGTGCGTGTGTGTGTGTGTGTGTGTGGGGCTAGCACAGATAGACAGACAACAATTCGCACTTACATGCACACCTACGGCCAGTGAACCTAACTAAAATGGTAAAAACCATAGCACTGTCACTATGAGCATTAAAGCACCCTGATATATAACTGTATGAATTACTGTGTGAATTAAGTTCCAGTGTGCAGACAGCAAACGGTGCATTGGGCATGTTAGCATGCAGCTAAAAGCTCTGCTATGCCTGAGCTCAGTCTCACAGAGACACAACCCAGCTGTAGACGCTTAGAAAACAATTAACAGCTGACAATTAATCAAGTTCATTTCAATAAAAGCCAGTACCAACAAAACGCATGAACTGCGGTTACTGTGAGCATGAACACTTAGCGACTGATCTGATCTTCATGGCAACAGTCTTGAGGGAGTAGTTCCAGCCCTTCCACGCGTTCCAAATGACGTGGACATTTTCAAGCCCGATGGCCCCGTGAGGCGCGTACATCCCGGTGGGGTTGGTCATGTGGCAGTTGTTGTACCAGAATCCGCCCAGATAATACTGAGCGCAGTTCTTCCCCCACAGATCCTGGTTTTTGTCGTAGTTGGTGAACTTCATGGAGTTGTGATTCGTCAAACTGTCCCCTGTCAGAAGAGAAGAGCCTCTTTAAACTTCACAGGCCAGATGCTGTTCTTTAAATAATCTCTAGATAAACAATGTTTTGCCAAATAAAAGGGCACGGTGTTGTATTCAGGTTTGAAACAGTATGACAAGAGTTCATCGGCTTAAAATCATTTAAAGACCTATTTTACTGTTCCCCTAGCCCTAACTGTACCAAGTACCAAAGAGTTATAAATGAGCAGTCTTCACTTGAAAACTTCTGTATTGATTTAAGACGATACTGCCTCCTGCCCTGACATTCATCTTCTTTAACGAAGGCTCACACACTGACACTAACCTGCAGCTCCGCCGGTGAAGCTCCCCAGGTGAAGCTGATAGCCGGCGCTCTCTGAGTCAATTGAGAAGGAAGAGTACTGAGCGGAGGCCTTTCCTCCTTCAAAGTCCTCCATGTCGACTCGCAGCTCGTTCTTCTTCCTCATAGCTAGCATGAAGATGTTTTCCAGACCTGAAAAGACGCACGGAGCTCTGTCTCGTTTCACATCCTGAACCACGGCCCGTCTGAAAATCATGAGCTGCACGATTTAATTTCACCTCAGCAAATTTGGGTGAACATCATGATTGAGCTTACCCAACCAATATTCTCCAGCCACACTCCCAAACCCTGTCTTATAGGTTTTCCAGGGCCTGAAGAAGTTTTCCGACCCATCGATCCTCCTATGGAACACCTGAGAGTGAGAAGGAGAGGCAAAGAGACAAACAGGTTTAAACTTTACTTGAATCTAACGAGACATTGGTTTACTTTAAAACTCTGCTTTATCTCTAATATTGCCAGACATTTTTTACACCCATCAAACATGACTTCTGAGGGTGTCCTGTGGTGTCTGGCAACATAATGTTGTTAGTGGGGGGTCTTTGAGGGGAGGGGCTTCTGTGGATCATCCCACAGATACTTGATCAGTTTGGGATCTAGTGAATTTGGAGGCCAGGTCAACACCTTGTGCTTTTCTTCATGTTTTTTTTGTGTGTGTCAGGCTGCATCCTGCTGGGGATGTTTGCTGTAAACCATCAAGCAGTGTCATTGCTATGGGGTGGGGGTGCCTGGTCTGGTCTAGGTGGGTGCTACATGTCTAAGTAACATCCACATGAATGAATGCCAGGTCCAAAAGTTTCCTGGCAGAACATTGTATTGTCACAAGATGCTCAATGTTATTTACTTCTCCTGACAGTGGTTTTAATGTTGTAAATGTATGCAAAACATGAAGCTGCATGATGATTAGCTTAGCTTAGCTTAAAGACTAAAGCCTTGCTTTGTTTAAAGGTTAAACCAATGAAACAAAACATGCTAATCAGTTAGCTTTAGCAGTTAGATTTAGATTTCTATGCATTATAAAATACAGACGGATCACTGATGATTCAACAAAGTTATTCTTATGGATATCTTGTAAAGCTTCTTGAGACAATTTGTATTGTTATTGATGCTATATAAATAAAATTGAATTGGATTGAATTAACAGCATCTACAACTATTTAATTTATTATCATAAAGAGGATGAAAAGTGTTGTACTGACTGTCCATCTGCCTCCGTCAGTGTCCATGTCACAGTAGACATGCAAGGGCACAGTGGGGCCTCCTGGGTAGATGACGTACACCCCACTGGCGCTTGTGTTGTCATGGTGATAGATGTCATCACAGTCGATGGGCAGGTAGAACTGGGAATCGGAGTGGACTGAGGCGACCAGAGCCAGCACAGTCACGATAAACGTCTCCTGCGTGAGAAGAATAGGGATTATAGCATCAATCACTCTTTCTTTGTTCTGAGTGAAGCAGCGTTTGTTAAACTGAGACTCATCAAACAGAAACAAATTGTTTTTTTTATACACCAAGTGATACCTGATGATTGAGTATTGCTTTAACCATCTAACTAACTTTCACTGCTTTTATTTCACATGACCATGTGAAGTCTTCAAAAAAAATAACGTAATTTTATCTTAAAATAAGGAGAAATACAAAGGAGACGTGACTCTTTCTATCATCTGCTTTACACGACAGTTACAACATTTGGGTTTTCCATGCAGGACAAGCCTTAACACGTCCTGCTGACTGTCAGTCTTAAGGTTCATTTAGAGTACAGCGGGACATAGACTCCGTAACCTACGTACGTAGCTACACCGGTGCGTGTCATTTATACTTGTGCCCTTGTCAGTCTGGCTCGCTCTGTAACAACACCACCCAAACACTAGTTGACGTCAGTTATGGCGCTAGGGTCTGCGCAGGATTTGGGCTGTCTTCATAGCTACGCTGTCAACTTGACACCGAAACATAAACTGCCTATTACAGCAACTTCTGCTATTACAGCAACAGATTACTATGAATCTGTCTATTCTGTGTGTGTGTTTGTTTAAAGTGAATTCAAAGGTTTGAAGTCTGGAGACAGACCCTGGGAACAAAGAGTGGCGGTTAATATTCAACTAACTATATCTAACAGCTATTTCTGTCACTGACTTAAAGTCAACAACAGAAACAGATTATTGATGACATGTTTTAATTATCATTCATTCATTCATCTTCTGTAACCGCTTGTTCCTGTGAAGGGTCGGGGAGTGGGGGGGCTGGAGAATATCCCAGCTGTCTTCGGGCGAGAGGCAGGGTACAGCCTGGACAGGTCTCCAGTCTATCGCAGGGCGCTTTATTTATCAGTTCATGATTAATTGAAGATTTGTTCTACTATTAAGATGCTTTTGTTGCCGTCTTTTTGACTCCTGACATGATGTATTCTTAGTCAAAGACAAACTCAGAACAGATTGATTCACAGGGCTATAGCAACATTGTGAAGGTGAAGCTGGCCTCCCTGGAAGAATTGTTGAAGATACTTTCCAAAACTGTCTTCATAGCTTCATGACAGCACGTACAGTTTGGCAATAATCCAAGCACATGATGGAGACATTTATGATGTTTTTACACAGTTTTTACATGCCTCTTTTTCATTTTTTTTTTTTAAATTTCATCTAAGCTTCTATAAACGTATTCAATGCCAGCAGACGTAGCATGACCCAGTTTCCATCTGGGCGATTAATAAAGTATTTCTAAATCCGATCAAATGAATTAGATCGTGGCCGTTCTACTTTTTCAAAATTAAAATTTGAAAATTAAAATTTAAATATAAAACTTTGTATTTACAGCATGAAGGAAAACAGTTCATCATTATGAAATATTAAACAAATAAATAAACAGAACAATTGAGTTCTACCTGCATCATCCTTCTCCTTATCACAGAGGTTTCGCTGCTCAGGTCAGTCTGTTTGAAATATTGTTCCCAGTGGGGACCAGGGAACTTTGAAAGAGTCAACAGAGGGTGTGTCTGTGTGAACATGTGACATGGACACTTCGTTTACAGAGAACAACAGTCTAATAAAGTTCCTCAGTATATTATTACTACTGTAATATTGTTGTTGTTGTCGTCTTTAGAGAAGCGAAAGTCATATTGTTTCTTCATTCATTCTAGGGATGTGGCCCCTTAACAGACGTATTTGACACAAATTACACAGGACACTTTTAAAGCTGGTTCTGATGTACACTTTTAACAGTTTGGGGGCAAAAAAACCCAAAACAATAATAATAAAAACACCTGAACAAAAGCACCAGAAGAAGAAAAACAAACACAGGACACTTTAAACTCTTCACAGCGATTAGGCAGACTACTTCATACTTCCTCTCCATAATATTTTATTTTCTACTCAGTAAAAAAAGTAAAAAAATATAATAACATAGAGAAATAACAACACAAATCTATACACAACATTTACAAGAATTATAAGATCAGTGAATATTAAAAAATAAATTGCAATGAAATGTAATGAATTAACACTCAATAACCAAACAACCAACTGCAAATGTGCAAAAAAACAAAAGTCCAGAGTGTCATCTGTCACACACTGATGAGGAGTCGTACTTCTCATCAGTGTGTGACACATCAGTGTTTACTACCAATACACATGTTCTCTGTGAGCTAGATGGAGACATATGCATCGTGGTAGAGTAAGATCATCTGTTCAGCGTCTGACTGACTTAATGTCACTTCTGTCTGTTGATCAAACAAGTCTTCGTTCTGACTTTGTATGTTACCATGTAACCGTGACTCTCCTAGAATGACGACCTTCACTGTGGCATCTGAACTACATTTACTGTTCTGTTAAAGACAGTGACTCAAACCAAACGTACACAGTGAGAGAGTGGTAGTGGTCACTGAACTTGCTATTTTGGTTGTGTATATCATTTAGTAATGACTCACTCTCGGTTGGCAATGAGTCAGTGCCCTACTTGTAGAAGTTAAATTGTTCCGGGTCTTGTTCATGAGACAAGACGGATGCTACGTCATTTAATGTGTCAGACTGAGACTGCGCATAGCTCTCGATCTGGTCGTTCAGCATCCATCTATACTCATCAGCTTTTACGCACTGAGCAAAAAGATAAGATCCCAGATCACAGTGGATGAATTCAGTTTGTCTGATGTAGCTCAGACCTCTGTAGATGCATCCCACAGATACTTGATCAGTTTGGGATCTACACCTTGTGCTGTTCTTCATGTTATTTTTAGTTGTTCCTAAACTGTTTTTGTGTGTGTGTCTGTGCCAGGCTGCATCCTGCTGGGGATGGCTGCTGCCATCAAGGAGTCATTACTATGGGCTGGGGGTGCCTGGTCTGGTCTAGGTGGGTGCTACATGTCTAAGTAACAACCACACCAATGAATGCCAGGTCCAAAAGTTTCCCAGCAGAACATTGAATTGTCATAAGAAGGTCAATGTTATTCACTTCTATTGTCAGTGCCTGATCAGTGTATATTTAAATCAATCTTCTACTCCCCAGTTCTCATTGCATCAAATAGTTCAATAAGGAAATATCAAGTGGGTACAGCATGAACATTTATTGAGAAAACGTGAACATGTACGGTAATTGTTTCCGAACGTGACAGGGTTGTAGAGCTGAATCCCAAACAGTGAAGGTATGGGTACAGGGCCCCTGGACTTTAACTGCTGATCGACTCCTCTGTTCAGCCTCTCTTTATTGTGATCTACAGTCTGGTGTGTCTGGTGAGTTTCTCAAATATCCATCATGGTTGCTTTCCTTCTCCAAACTGTCTACCGTCAGGCTCTTAAAAGTTATTGAAATATATTCTCTGAGGCATTTTTCTCCTCAAATCTCTTCGTTTGTAAGACTCTTGCTCAATTCCCTTACACGTTCTCCCGACGTGGAGGCTGAGCTTCATTAAATGTCTCTATAGCAGCCAAGAGTCCACATCAGTGCAGAATTACTTTTTGGCATTTAATTTAGTTTGAGAGCTTCTAGTACAGGAAAAGAAGGGCTGGCTCTGCCTCAGCCTCTAACTCTTTGCTATAGTTCCTGTTTTTGTTGCAGAAAGACAAAAAAATTCAGAGTTTGTTGGTGTATTTAGACTTGGACTTAGACGGACTTTATTGATCCACAAAGGAAATGTGGTCACAGTAGCTTAGAAATCACTCTTGAAAACAAAAAAAAAGAAAGATCAAATTAAATAAAAATAAAATAAGATAAAAATAAAATAAAATATAAGAAAAAATCTAGTAAAATAAAATAAAATGGTATAAGCAATTAATTTACAAAATTAATATATGAACAAATGAAATCAACAAAAGGAAATATATAAAAAAAACCTAGGCACTCATCCAATGAGAAAGTTAAAATGCCTTTATTTTATGGGCAAGTCATACTTAAAAGACCACTTCGACGCGTTTCGGCTCAAACAGCCTTCGTCAGGTTTGAGCCGAAACGCGTCGAAGTGGTCTTTTAAGTATGACTTGCCCATAAAATAAAGGCATTTTAACTTTCTCATTGGATGAGTGCCTAGGTTTTTTCTATTTTTTTACATTTGATTAAGCCCTCAGCCTAAGAGCACCATCTTAACAACAAAAAAAGATATATGGTTCCAGGCAGCACTCCAACTCAACCTTTTTATTTTAAAAGGAAATACTGTATATATTGGATACATAGGAAGGATTAATAAGGTGCAATAATGTGCATTAAGATTAATAACATGGAGTTACCTGTTGCAGAAAGGTGAGTTGTTGTACAGCTGGATAGAGTTTGGTATGAAAGTAAGAGAATGAGCTCCGCTGTCCCTCCATTGTCTGGTGTAGTGGATGAGATGGATTGTCCATGATGGAGAGCAGTTTGTCTGGTGTCCTCCTGTCCCTCACTGAGGCAAATGTCTCCAACTCACTGCCGATCACATATCTAGCCTTTTGGACCAATTTGTCACACCTACTGATCTAGATTTTTGCTGGTACTGCTCCCCCAGCAAACCACAGCAAAGTATAAGGTGCTTGCAACAACAGACTGGTAGGATGTCTCCAGCAATTTGCTGCATGCATTAAAAGAGGAAGTGGTCTACTCAGGCCCTTCTTGTACACATTTATACCTCACCCCTTGATGATGACCCCGTGTCATGGTAATTGCGACTTCCTCATCACTAGCAAGAAAGTTCTCTAACAGGCCATCGTAACCACATGAGTGTCTGAGCTGTGAAGAAGGAAACAGTAAAGAGAGCAGTCGGTCCCAAGTGTAGACATTACATTTTTGGATCATCCAGAGAAATGAATGACCAAGCTGGAACTGAAGAGACCTCTTCCTTCAATTGGTCCTCACTTACAAACCAGACTGAAGCTGACGATTCGACTCGTTGTGATCAGATCGACTCCTCTGTTCAACCTCTCTTCATCGTGATCTACAGTCTGGTGTGTCTGGTGAGTTTCTCAAATATCCATCATGGTTGCTTTCCTTCTCCCAGCTGTATACCATCAGGCTCTTAAAAGTTATTGAAATATATTCTCTGAGGCATTTTTCTCCTCAAATCTCTTCGTTTGTAAGACTTTTGTTCAATTCCCTTACACGTTCTCCCTACGTGGAGGCTGAGCTTCATTAAATGTCTATATAGCGGCCAAGACTCCGCATCAGTGCAGAATTACTTTTTGGCATGTAATTCAGTTTGTGAGCTTCTAGTACAGGAAAAGAAGGGCTGGCTCTGCCTCAGCCTCTAACTCTTTGCTGTAGTTCCTGTTTTGTTGCAGAAAGACAAAAACCTTCAGAGTTTGTTGGTATATTTAGACGTAAACAAACTTTATTGATTCACAAAGGAAATTGTTTGGTCACAGTAGCTTAGAAATCACTCTTGAGAACAAAAAAAAGAAAGATCAAATTAAATAAAAATAAAATAAGATAAAAAAAAATAAAATATAAGAAAAAATCTACTAAAATAAAATAAAATGGTATAAGCAATTAATTTACAAAATTAATATATGAACAAATGAAATCAACAAAAAGAAATATATATTGGATAAATAGGAAGGATTAATAAGTTGCAATAATGTGCATTAAGATTAATAACATGGAGTTGCACAGCTGGATAGAGTTTGGTATGAAAGTAAGAGAATGAGCTCCGCTGTCCCTCTATTGGGATGATGGAGAGCAGTTTATCTGGTGTCCTCCTGTCCCTCACTGAGACAAATGTCTCCAACTCACTACTGATCACATATTCAGCCTTTTCGACCAATCTGTTGATCCTACTGATCTACATTTTTGCTGGTACTGCTCCCCCAGCAAACCACAGCAAAGTATAAGGCGCTTGCAACAGCAGACTGGTAGGAAGTCTCCAGCAGTTTGCTGCATGCATTAAAATAGCTGAGCTTCCTCAGGAAGTGGTCTACTCAGGCCCTTCTTGTACACATTTATACCTCACCCCTTGACGATGGTCCCGTGTCATTTGGAGTCATTCAGACGATATTTAGATCTGCATATATCCATATAGTGGGAGTGACTAGGGCACCGCAACGCAGCCGGGGTCTGTAGATTGACCTACTAACCTCTGACCTGGATGATGCCATCTCTGAGATCTCTGATCTCAGAAACTGAATAAAAATATCACATAACCACCATTAAAGCTCAGTTCAGGCTTTCCATGACTGCAAGGTTCCATTAATCGCCCAAGTCTACAATGGTGTGCATGGACACTAACTGGTGTCTGACTGCAGCTGCATCTTATTGCATGGCTCATAGGCACACTGTTACAGGCTCACACTTTGCTGTGCAGCCTTTGTGGTTTGTGTGTGTTTGTGGTGAAGTCATGCCCATCAAAAGTAAAAACAACCCAACATCAGGCCGTGACAGGCAAGTAGAGCTCCCCCTGATGTCTGGCTGCAGTATAGGTCATAAGCTCCACCTCCTCCATGTTAGTGGATGGGATGTGGGCCAAACTAAAACTTGTGTCATCCATATTTTATACAGTCTATGGTCTTCACATATGGACGTGGAAATCCTGTCCAACCTACAATGCAACACTGGCTGTGGAATGATGAGTTCTCCATTTAAATATAAAAAAATTTTCCAACCTAATTTTCTAATTGGGCCTGAAAGTAGTTTTTGGAAATTGATTCACAGATATTAAACTGTAGAAAATGATTATCTTGTGATTATCTGACTGTAAATGCTATAAGTCTCCATCCTCATCCTATCTTCAGGTGGGATTCTTCCTCAACACCTACATCATGAAGGTTTACTTCTGCCAAGCTCAGCAGCATGAGTCCAGCAGCATTATGGTTTACCTGAAGAACTTGGTTGCAGCTGACTTTCTACTCTGCCTCTGTCTACCTCTACGTATCATCAAACATGTTGGCAACTCCACCACTATCCGCCAAGTCTACTGCAACTTTGGCGCTTCTGCCTTCTACCTCAACATGTATGTCAGCATCCTGTTCATGGGCTACATCGCTGCAAACAGGTAGGCCAGGTTTAGGCAGCAATGTAGCATCATGGATTTATTTAAGAGGTTTTCAGTTGTATGCAACCTTGATTTATCAGTTCCATGGATCTAATGTATGCAATAAAACCCACATGAGTGAACCCCAAGCATATCTTGTGCTTGAAGATCCATCTGACACAAAATAAATACATGCAAACTGTTATTTATTGATGAGGTTTGTCTCACCTCTTTTCAGGTATCTGAAGATTGTTCATCCTTTGGAAACTCACATTCTGCAGACAGTGAGGGGTGCCCACATCCTGTCCGTGGTAACCTGGGTTTGCTTCTCATCTCTGATGATCGTCTACATCATCCTGTCATTCATCTGGGAGAAGTCTTTGACCTCTGTCCCCGACACAGTTAATTGTAAAGACTTGCACAGCAGCCAGCTCATCTTACTGTACACAATCACGCACAGCTGTTGCGTCGCCATCTTCCTGTTTGTCCTTGTATCCCTGCTCTTCTTCTACTACAAAACCTCACGCAAAGTGTTGCTAGCGCAGCATAGGCAGCCGGCATCCTCCTGCTCCAAGAAGCTTGCAAAGTCACGGAGAAACATGTTAGTGCTGGTCAGTGTCTTTTGCTTTTGCTTTCTCCCCTACCACCTAGTGCGCGTTCTCCACACTTTCCAGTGGAGTAATTGTTCATGGAGCAAAGCTGTCCACTACCTGAAGGAGGTGAGCATCATAATGTCAGTTCTCAATATCTGCCTGGACCCGATCATCTACTTCATCTACTGCAAGGCGTTCAGGACTCGGTTTAACCACAGAATGGTTTGTACAAAGTCAGAATAATCTCGATTTTCCTTTGAATAAATGTTTGTCATGTTATCCGTCGGCGGCACAGTGGCGAGGTGGTTAGCACTGGTCACCGGTTCGAATCCATGGGCCGGCTGGCCTTTCTGTGTGGAGTTTGCATGTTCTCCCTGTGTCTGCGTGGGTTCTCTCCGGGTACTCCGGCTTCCTCCCAACATCCAAAGACATGCTCATTAAGTTCATTGGTGATTCTAAATTGGCCGTAGGTGTGAGTGTGAGCGTGAATGGGTGTCTGTGTCTCTATGTTGGCCCTGCGATGGACTGGCGACCTGTCCAGGGTGTACCCCTGCCTCTCGCCTGATGACAGCTGGGATAGGCTCCAGCAGACCCCCGTGACCCTTAACAGGACTAAGTGGGTATAGAAGATTGTTACATCCCCATGTGTGTCCAAGGGAAAATCAGGGACAAACACAATACAACCAAATGCTCAAGTCTGGTGTAAAAAGAATTTAACAATATTTATTGAAATACAAAAAGATGACTAAACAAAAATCTCCTCCAAACAAAACAGTGGGGAAGAGTTGGACCACGTGGTTGTGTCAAATAAATGAAAGCAATAAAACAAAACTAGGCCTGGCTAACACACTGCCATATAGAAAACAACAAACAAAAAGGGCCTAACTATCTTTTCTACTAAAAAACGTTATCAGAACTACATGGGTGGCACCAACCAATAATCCTAGTGTATATAACAGAGGAATCCTACGTGGTGGGGTGTAAAGGGTACCCCAATCTTACCTCTGGACCGCACCTTCCACCACAACTGAAATAAATCAAACAAAAAGGGTCCACACGTCTCAATACCACGGTAGGACAGAAAACAAAAGACCAATCGAGCCGGGCAACAAGCAAAGGACAGATTTTGAACCATGAGGTTCTCAAACAAGCTGCAAGCAGTACACACAACTGGCATGCAGCAGCAAATCAGGTGCAAGTGAAGTCGAGGGCGAGGAGCCTGTAGCTGGATCCTTATGAAGTAGGTCCTGTGGTGGCAATTGGAAAAACCAACCAATCAGCAGGCTCTGAAAGACATCCCAGGTGGAAACACTTGCAGTATCACCAGTAATCACCTGAACACACAGGGGAGGGGGAGAGAGAGAGAGAGAGCGAGGGAAAAACCAAGAAAAATACGCTGCCCCCGTCTGGCACGTAACACCCCCACCCTTACAAGTCCAAACAATATGTTTGGAACCATCTCTCAATACTATACAGCACGTGACAAGGCATCAGCAAGGACATTTTCAGATCCCTTTTTGTGACAGATTTCCAGATGGTAATCTTGAACAATGAGACACCAGCGCATTAGACGTTGGTTATGGTTACAAATTCTAGAGAGGAATACAAGGGGATTATGGTCAGTGAAAACCTTAATAGGTTTTACACTGGATCCCAAGTAGACCTCGAAATGTTGCAGGGCGAGCAACAGTGCAAGTGCTTCCTTCTCAATAGTAGAGTATTTCAGTTGATGCTCATTGAACTTGCGGGAAAAGTAACTCTCGGGATGATCAATGCCTTGATTGTCCTCTTGCAGAAGGACAGCTCCAGCCCCAACTCCACTGGCATCAACTTCCAGCTTGAAAGGAAGTGAAAAATCTGGGGCAGACAGAACAGGAGTGCTACACAGAAGACCTTTAAGGTTTTGAAAAGATGCTTGGCACTCACTAGACCAAACGAAGGGCATAGCAGGACTAGTCAAAGCGGTCAGTGGTGTTGCTACCGAGGAAAAGTTTTTGCAGAACCGGCGATAGTATCCAGCCATCCCCAGGAAACGACGCAGCTCTCTCCGGGTAGTTGGTACAGGAAATGCCGAAATCACTGAGATCTTAGCATCTGCAGGACGCACCTGTCCTCGACCAACCTGCTGACCAAGATAAAGCACAGTACCTTTTCCAAACTCGCACTTGGCTAGATTGAGAGTCAGGGATGCAGCTGCAAGACGTTTAAAAACTTCTCTCAGTGTTGACATGTGACGAGACCAGTCATCAGAGTATATCACTATGTCATCCAGATATGCTCTGCAGTTCGGCACACCCCCCAGTACCTTATTTACAAGCCTCTGAAAAGTTGCAGGAGCATTACACATCCCGAAAGGCATGACTGTGTACTGCAGAAAACTGTCAGGGGTCACAAAAGCAGAAATCTCCGAAGCATGTGGCGTTAATGGAACTTGCCAATATCCTTTTAGCATATCAAGCTTGGAAATGTATGTTGCAGGACCAATTTCATCAATGCAGTCGTCAATTAGAGGCAACGGATGAGCATCAGGGACAGTTACAGAATTGACCTTGCGGAATTCTGTACAAAATCTTGGACTTCCGTCAGACTTTGCATCTAGGAGGCAAGGTGAACTCCATGGACTCGAGCTTGGCACCGCAAACCTGTTGTGCACCAGATACTCAACTTCCTTTTTCATGAGTTGTCTTTTAATAGGATTCACCCGATAAGCATGCTGCTTAATAGGTGTAGTCCTAGTCAGGACGATATCATGGGTCATGACAGTAGTCTGCGATGGGATGTCACCAAATAGACTGGGGAAATCAAAGATCATTCTCTTAATGTCTTTGTATTGGTCGTTAGGTAGATATGATCAGTATTGGGGCAACTTTCTACAATACCTCAGTATTACTCAGTCTTGCCCCCTGTGGTGCAGCATTACGCATCACCAACCCATCATCCACAGGAGAGACAACTTTTGCAACAGAAGCCATGGGTGACACAGCACTTACATCATGTGATACAGACAACCCATGTTCCTTTTCTCGGGACCAACACGGTTTCAACATGTTGACGTGACATACCTAGTCTGTCACCTTCGATCAGGAGTTTGGATCACATAGTTCGTTTCACTAAGTTTCTTCTCTACAACATAAGGACCCGAAAACTTGGTGGACAGAGTAGAACCAGGTATCGGCAGAAGAATCAAAACTTTGTCACCTGGCTGAAACACATGAGAAACTGCTCTCTTGTCATAGTGTTTCTTCATCTTTACCTGAGCAGAGGTCAGGGCATCCCTAGCTAAAGAGCAGGCCAGCTGCAGGCGGTTTTTGAGCTTGGCTACGTACTCTGGAATGCTTTTGACCATTTTCTCTGGTGTGACAAGCTGTTCTTTGAGAAGCTTTAAAGGCCCTCTAACCTCATGTCCAAATACCAACTCTGCTGGACTGAATCCTAGTGACTCCTGCACAACTTCACGTGCAGCAAACAGAACCAAGGGGACACTGTCGTCCCAATCCCTCTGGGAGTCATGACAGTGTTTGCGCAACATGGATTTCATAGTTTGATGAAATCGTTCGAGTGCCCCTTGGCTTTCAGGATGGTAAGGGCTAGATGTCACTGGGGTGATTCCTAAGGTTTTAAGTGCTTGGCAAAATACCTTCGACTTAAAGTTAGTGCCTTGATCAGTTTGTACCACTTTTGGTAAACCAAATGTTGAAAAAAAGTTCACCAAAGCCTTGGTGATAACAGGAGCTGTAATTTTTCGTAGAGGGATGGCTTCTGGGAACCTAGTGGAAGCACACATAATTGTCAGAAGAAACTGGTTTCCACTTTTTGCTTTGGGCAAAGGCCCCACACAGTCCAGAATTACCCTTTCAAATGGTTCACCCATCACAGGGATAGGATGCAGGGGAGCAGGAGGAATCAGCTGGTTGGGCTTGCCAGTAACCTGACATACATGGCATGTTTGACAATAATTAACAACATCCGATTTCAGTCCTGGCCAAAAGAAATGCTTGAGAACTCTATTATAAGTTTTGGTGATACCCATGTGTCCTGACCACGGGTGGTCATGTGCCAAGGACAGCACCTGCAAATGATATGCTGTTGGTACAACGACTTGATACGTCACCTTCCACTCATCCCCCGAGATGTCACTAGCCCAGCAACGCATTAAAAGACCATCATCGAGGATGTACGCCATTTTCTTCTTTCTGGCCTCCTTCTGATCAAGGACAGAAGAGAGACATTTGGAAAGGGTTACATCACCTTGCTGCGCTGCAATAAATTCCTTCCTAGTAGCTGGTAGGTTCTCAGCCTTGACATTAGAGAGAGTCGACATTTTCCCAGGAGACAGTACCTCAGGCCGACTTGGAGACCTAAGCACTGTATCTGCAGACTCCTCTGTAACCAGAAAAGTGTCAGACAAGTCAATATCATTGCCCGCTGATTGAGCTCTTGTAACCACACATGCCGGAAAAACATCAGGATGGAAGGTCTCTGACTTGGTATTGGAAGTGGGTCTGTCTAGTACCTCAGGTACAGGTATTACTTTACCTCCAGCTATGTCATTACTTAGAATGAAGTCAATACCTTTAATTGGTAGGGCAGGGAGGACAGCTACTTTAAAGAACCCACTGACAAGCAGAGACTGTACATAAACATTGTGCAAAGGGGCAGATACAAATCTCATTCCAACCCCCTGAACGACAGCACTTGACCGACATGATGAGCTGGATGACAGTGGCAAAATACCTTCCCTAATTATGGACTGAGATCCTCCGGTATCTCTCAGTATCTTTACTGGCTGCTGATGTTCTCGACTTCCTGTAAGTGAAACAAAGCCATCTGAAATAAACGGTTTGAAACAAGGATCAGGGCCATTGCCTTCCTCCTGTGACACTTCAGTGATAGTTGGCGTCATAACCTTAATTAAAACCGACTCCCTTTGGATGTTGAGAAGTAGATGACTGTTTATGTTTCAGGGAAAGATACTCGGCAATAATGTGACCTTTCTTATGGCAGTAGTAACATTCCCGATTTTCACGGGAAGGAGACTGGTCCTTTGGCCTTCTCAACAGAGTGACCTACTTCAGGTCCTAAGGGACGTGCTGCTGGAACTCTAACTGGACGAGAAGATACAAATACATTCTTGTGAGTCAACACAAACTCATCGGCCAAGACAGCTGCTTTAGACAGGGATGTTACCTTTTGTTCATTTAGGAACACTACCATCTTCTCAGGTAATGCACTCTTAAAATCTTCCAACAATATCAACTGACGAAGTGATTCAAAACTACCCTTAACTTCACAAGCAGAACACCACTTATCAAAAAGAACACTCTTTTCCCGTGCAAACTCAACAAATGTCTGAACACCCGCTTTTGTGTGGCCTCTAAACTTCTGTCTGTAGGCCTCTGGCACAAGCTCATAGGCACGCAAAACGGACTCCTTGAGTATGTCATACTGCAAGCTATCTTGTAGAGAAAGAGAGGATACAACCTCCTGTGCTTTTCCTACGAGCTTACAGTGTAGCAAGATGGACCACATATCCTTAGGCCAGCCTAGCGCAGTAGCAATTCTTTCAAAAGCACTGAAATATGTGTCTACCTCAGACTCTCGGAATGCTGGTACCAAAGCGATATTCTTACCGACATCAAAACTTTGTGTACCAAGGGACGTCTGTGAAGGTGTGGAGTCCTCATGGGCATATGATAATTTTGTTGAAGATTTTTTTATGGCTTCCAATTCAAGGCGCCGCAATGAGATCTCTTTCTCAGCTTCGATTTCCAACCTGCGAATTTGTAAACGAAGCTCATACTCTGCCTTGTGAGTCCTTTCCCTTTCCTGGGCCTCTAGCTGAAGACGAGCAAGCCGAACCTTTAGCCTAGCATCCTTACTTGAGCCCTGGACTTCGGGGGAGAAGGGCTCAAAACGAGGTAAAGTTGCAGGTAGGGCCTCACGTTCAGTCCCCTTTGCTTGAGGTGTAGCTGGCGTGGCCTCATCACCTTTAACAGCAGAAGCCTCTAACTCAACAAATGGATCCAATGGACCAGCTGCCCTAGGCAGGACAGGGCTTCCAGGCACTATCAGGATTCCTAGCTCTACCAATCCTTCCAAAACTCTGTTTTTCACCTCTTGTTTTCTAACATGTTTTTGGACAGGAATTTTATAGTGTGCAGCAATACATACCAAGTCGTCTTTACGACAAGCCTCAATCTTGTCAGGACCAGGATTTTCAATAAAATCTTGCAAATTGAAACTCATTCTGACACAGACTCAACAGTGGTTGGTTTGTAGATGTAGGGAAAAAGATCCCGGACGAGCCCCCATTTGTGTTACGTCCCTATGTGTGTCCAGGGGAAAATCAGGGACAAACACAATACAACCAAATGCTCAAGTCTGGTGTAAAAAGAATTTAACAATATTTATTGAAATACAAAAAGATGACTAAACAAAAATCTCCTCCAAACAAAACAGTGGGGAAGATTTGGACCACGTGGTTGTGCCAAATAAATGAAAGCAATAAAACAAAACTAGGCCTGGCTAACACACTGCCATATAGAAAACAACAAACAAAAAGGGCCTAACTATCTTTTCTACTAAAAAACGTTTTCAGAACTACATGGGTGGCACCAACCAATAATCCTAGTGTATATAACAGAGGAATCCTACGTGGTGGGGTGTAAAGGGTACCCCAATCTTACCTCTGGACCGCACCTTCCACCACAACTGAAATAAATCAAACAAAAAGGGTCCACACGTCTCAATACCACGGTAGGACAGAAAACAAAAGACCAATCGAGCCGGGCAACAAGCAAAGGACAGATTTTGAACCATGAGGTTCTCAAACAGGCTGCAAGCAGTACACACAACTGGCATGCAGCAGCAAATCAGGTGCAAGTGAAGTCGAAGGCGAGGAGCCTGTAGCTGGATCCTTATGAAGTAGGTCCTGTGGTGGCAATTGGAAAAACCAACCAATCAGCAGGCTCTGAAAGACATCTCAGGTGGAAACACTTGCAGTATCACCAGTAATCACCTGAACACACAGGGGAGGGGGAGAGAGAGAGAGAGAGCGAGGGAAAAACCAAGAAAAATACGCTGCCCCCATCTGGCACGTAACAAAGATGAATGAATGAATGGCTGTTATCTGTCAGTGAATTAATTACTGAGCCTAATCCATAATCTCTATGAACAGTTATTATGGAGCAGTCCGAAAAAAAATGTGTTTTGTTGGTGAGCACTTACTGTGATCATTCATCAAAAATGTATCTACTAAACAACTGTCATCTCTTTATTTATTTATTTATTTTTTTCAATTTTTTTTTTGACAGCAGACCAGTTTGAGACGTGAGGAGGGAGTAATGGAAGGACATGAAACAGCCACAGTGAGCTGTTAGATGAAGAGCTGCAGGCAACCAGCTGCACAACTCCAACTTCTTGGAGAGAGAACTCCTTTCACTGCGTGCACTGTTCTTCACAGACCCATGCTGTGTGCAGAATAAAATTAGATGATGGTCTGTCATAGAATTACTGGAAAAGAAAACTCCTGTCTGACCTCTTTATTAAAACTGAAATATTGTCATCACAATTCTGATGTGTTAACCCTGTGACAGACAGCTGGGATAGGCTCCAGCCACCCTCTACTACGCCCCCGGAGGAAAAGCGGTTACAGCTGATGAATGAATGAATCATTCTTTGACTGCTGTATTAAAATACCATTTGAACTTAATTTCAAAAGCCTACAAAATGATGTGATGACGTGTATTGCAGCGATAAGTGTCACACATGTTAATTCTGAGCTTCATTAATACAGCTTGTAATATAATAAGTGTTTAAACTGTGATAAAAATAAATCAATGTACATGCAGGATGTTGAATGACCTCAAGCTGAAAGCATCATATTAAAATTCAACGGTAATTGCGACTTCCTCATCACTAGCAAGAAAGTTCTCTAACAGGCCATCGTAACCACATGAGTGTCTGAGCCGTGAAGAAGGAAACAGTAAAGAGAGCAGTCGGTCCCAAGTTTAGACATTACATTTTTGGATCATCCAGAGAAATTAATGACCAAGCTGGAACTGAAGAGACCTCTTCCTTCAATCGGTCCTCAGTTACAAACCAGACTGAAGCTGACGATTCGACTCGTTGTGATCAGATCGAATCGTCAGCTTCAGTCTCTCTTCATTGTCATCTACAGTCTGGTGTGTCTGGTGAGTTTCTCAAATATCATGGTTGCTTTCCTGCTCCCAACTGTCTACCATCAGGCTCTTAAAAGTTATTGAAATATATTTTCTGAGGCATTCTTCTCCTCAAATCTCTTCGTTTGTAAGACTTTTGCTCAATTCCCTTACACATTCTCCCTACGTGGAGGCTGAGCTTCATTAAATGTCTCTATAGCAGCCAAGACTCCGCATCAGTGCAGAATTACTTTTTGGCATTTAATTCAGTTTGAGAGCTTCTAGTACAGGAAAAGAAGGGCTGATTCTGCCTCGGCCTCTAACCCTTTGCTGTAGTTCCTGTTTTTGTTGCAGAAAGACAAAAACTTTCAGAGTTTGTTGGTATATTTAGACTTAAACAAACTTTATTGATTCACAAAGGAAATTGTTTGGTCACAGTAGAAATCACTGTTTCTAGAAATTACTCTTGAGAACAAAAAAAAAGAAAGATCAAATTAAATAAAAATAAAATAAGACAAAAAAATACAATATAAGAAAAAATCTACTAAAATAAAATAAAATGGTATAAGCAATTCATTTACAAAATTAATAAATGAACAAATGAAATCAACAAAAAGAAATATATATTGGATACATAGGAAGGATTAATAAGGTGCAATAATGTGTCTTAAGATTAATAACATGGAGTTACCTGTTGCGGAAAGGTGAGTTGTTGTACAGCTGGATAGAGTTTGGTTTGAAAATAAGAGAATGAGCTCCACTGTCCCTCTATAGTCTGGTGTAGTGGATGAGATGGATTGTCCATGATGGAGAGCAGTTTGTCTGGTGTCCTCCTGTCCCTCACTGAGACAAATGTCTCCAACTCACTGCCGATCACATATCTAGCCTTTTGGACCAATCTGTTGATCCTGCTGATCTACATTTTTGCTGGTACTGCTCCCCAAGCAAACCACAGCAAAGTATAAGGCGCTTGCAACAACAGACTGGTAGGAAGTCTCCAGCAATTTGCTGCATGCATTAAAATAGCTGAGCTTCCTCAGGAAGTGGTCTACTCAGGCCCTTCTTGTACACATTTATACCTCACCTCAATTGAGTTCTACCTGCATCATCCTTCTCCTTATCACAGAGGTTTCGCTGCTCGGGTCAGTCTGTTTGAAATATTGTTCCCAGTGGGGACCAGGGAACTTTGAACGAGTCAACAGAGGGTGTGTCTGTGGGAACATGTGACATGGACACTTTGTTTACAGAGGACAACAGTCTAATAAAGTTCCTCAGTATATTATTACTACTGTAATATTGTTGTTGTTGTCGTCTTTAGAGAAGCGAAAGTCATATTGTTTCTTCATTCATTCTAGGGATGTGGCCCCTTAACAGACGTATTTGACACAAATTACACAGGACACTTTTAAAGCTGGTTCTGATGTACACTTTCAACAGTTTGGGGGCAAAAAAATAAAATAAAAATAAATAATAATAATTAAAACAACTGAATAAAAGCACCAGAAGAAGAAAAACAAACACAGGACACTTTAAACTCTTCACAGTGATCGGTGTTTAGAATGACGAGGGAATTTGGACTCCTGACCTCTGTATCTGAAGTGGTCCATTCATTATTATTCATGTAGTTACTCATTAAAGAATATTATCATCTCTCATCGAGTTTTTAAACACTCAGAGTTACAATCAGCAGAAACGGGTTATTCTCGACAAGCGCAAAATAGGGGAAGTCTGTGAAGGTTCTCAGTCATCCAGGTCATGGCATATCGAACAAAGGTTCAAAAAAGGCAACTGGACTTGTAGAGTTGCCTTTTTTGAACCTTTGTTGGATACAAAATAGGGGAAATTCCTAATTTAGCTGGCAGCAAACCCTGTCCCGTGTGGAAAACAGGATGACAAAACTTAAGCGATTAGGCAGACACACAAACATGTAGCAATCCAGGAATACTTCCCTACGTTCCAGGTGTGATTAATTCCAATTTCCTATACTATGACAAGAGCAACTCCAGTTTTTCTCAGGGCCTTCATTTATTCATTCATCTCCTGTGCCCGCTTATTCCTGTTAAGGGTCGCGGGGGTCTGCTGGAGCATATACCAGCAGTCATCGGGCGAGAGGCGGGGGTACACCCTGGACAGGTCTCCAGTCTATTGCAGGGCTAACACAGAGAGACTGACAACCATTCACACTCACATGCACATGCAAATTTTGAGGAACTTTACTTGAGTGTTTTCATTAATACTACTTCATACTTCCTCTCCATAATATTTTATTTTCTACTCAGTAAAAAAGGAAAAAAAATATATAATAAAATAGAGAAATAACAAAAATCTGTACACAACATTTACAAGAATTATAAGATAAGTGAATATTAAAATAAGTGAATATTAAAAATTAAATTGCAATGAAATGTAATGAATTTACAATCAAAAACCAAACAATCAAGTGCAAATGTGAAAAAAAACCCCCAAAAGTCCAGAGTGTCATCTGTCACACACTGATGAGGAGTCGTACTTCTCATCAGTGTGTGACACATCAGTGTTTACAACCTATACACATGTTCTCTGCAAGCGAGATGGAGACTAATGCATCGTGGTAGAGTAAAATCATCTGTTCAGCGTCTGACTGACTTAATGTCACTTCTGTCTGTTGATCAAGCATGTCTTCGTTCTGACTTTGTATGTTACCATGTAACCGTGACTCTCCTAGAATGACGACCTTCACTGTGGCATGACATCTGAACTACATTTACTGTTCTGTTAAAGACAGTGACTCAAACCAAACGTGCACAGTGAGAGAGTGGTAGTGGTCACTGAACTTGCTATTTTGGTTGTGTATATCATTTAGTAATGACTCACTCTCGGTTGGCAATGACTCAGTGCCGTACTTGTAGAAGTTAAATTGTTCCGGGTCTTGGTCATGAGACAAGACGGATGCTACGTCATTTAATGTGTCAGACTGAGACTGCGCATAGCTCTCGATCTGGTCGTTCAGCATCCATCTATACTCATCAGCTTTTACGCACTGAGCAAAAAGATAAGATCCCAGATCACAGTGGATGAATTCAGTTTGTCTGATGTAGCTCAGACCTCTGTAGTTGGTCTAGGTGGGTGATACATGTCTAAGTAACAACCACACCAATGAATGCCAGGTCCAAAAGTTTCCCAGCAGAACATTGAATTGTCATAAGAAGGTCAATGTTATTCACTTCTATTGTCAGTGCCTGATCAGTGTATATTTAAATCAATCTTCTACTCCCCAGTTCTCATGGCATCAAATAGTTCAATAAGGAAATATCAAGTGGGTGCAGCATGAACATTTATTGAGGAAACGTGAACATGTACGGTAATTGCTTCCGAACGTGACAGGGTTGTAGAGCTGAATCCCAAACAGTGAAGGTATGGGTACAGGGCCCCTGGACTTTAACTGCTGCTTGACACTTCCTGTCCATTGCTTACTATTAATGAGACGCAGGTGGCGGACTGAATAAATGTGTCAGTGTGGGAAAATGGAAGACAAGGGGACAGATCTTAGTTGTTTAACCTTCGCCTGAGATAGAATGAGATAGTGATAGACTGTATGCAAGATGTTGAAGTTGAAACCAGAGTGTGAAAATGCCATTCAGTGGTAATTGTGGCTTCCTCATCACAAGCAAGAAAGATCTCTAATAGGCCATCATAACCAAATGAGTGTCTGAGCCGTGTAGACGGAAGCATTAAATACAGCAGTCGGTCTCAAGTGTAGACATTACATTTTTGGATCATCCAGAGAAATGAATGACCAGGCTGGAACTGAAGAGACCTCTTCCTTCAATCGGTCCTCACTTACAAACCAGACCAAAGCTGACAATTCGACTCGTTGTGATCAGATCGACTCCTCTGTTCAACCTCTCTTCAATGTCATCTACAGTCTGGTGTGTCTGGTGAGTTTCTCAAATATCCATTATAGTTGCTTTCCTTCTCCCAACTGTCTACCATCAGGCTCTTAAAAGTTATTGAAATATATTCTCGGAGGCATTTTTCTCCTCAAATCTCTTCGTTTGTAAGACTTTTGCTCAATTCCCTTCCCCGTTCTCCCTGCGTGGAGGCTGAGCTTCATTAAATGTCTCTATAGCAGCCAAGACTCCGCATCAGTGCAGAATTACTTTTTGGCATTTAATTCAGTTTGAGAGCTTCCAGCACAGGAAAAGAAGGGCTGGTTCTGCCTCGGCCTCTAACTCTTTGCTGTAGTTCCTGTTTTTGTTGCAGAAAGACAAAAACATTCAGAGTTTGTTGGTGTATTTAGACTTAAACAAACTTTATTGATCCACAAAGGAAATTGTTTGGTCACAGTAGCTTAGAAATCACTCTTGAGAAGAAAAAAAAGAAAGATCAAATTAAATAAAAATAAAATGAGATAAAAATAAAATAAAATATAAGAACAAATCTACTAAAATAAAATAAAATGGTATAAGCAATTCATTTACAAGCTTGATATATGAACAAATGAAATCAACAAAAGGAAATATATATTGGATACATAGGAAGGATTAATAAGGTGCAATAATGTGCATTAAGATTAATAACATGGAGTTATCTGTTGCAGAAAGGTCAGTTGTTGTACAGCTGGATAGAGTTCGGTATGAAAGTAAGAGAATGAGCTCCGCTGTCCCTCTATTGTCTGGTGTAGTGGATGAGATGGATTGTCCATGATGGAGAGCAGTTTGTCTGGTGTCCTCCTGTCCCTCACTGAGACAAATGTCTCCAACTCACTGCCGATTACATATTCAGCCTTTTGGACCAATCTGTTGATCCTACTGATCTACCTTTTTGCTGGTACCGCTCCCCCAGCAAACCACAGCAATGTATAAGGTGCTTGCAACAACAGACTGGTAGGTCTCCAGCAATTTGCTGCATGCATTAAAAGAGGAAGTGGTCTACTCAGCCTTGTACACATTTATACCTCACCCATTACTTAAAGGGAAGCTACAGATCGTTTACTCACCCATGTAACTTTGGTGTCGTTTGGAATCATTTGGACGACATTTAGATCTGCGTATATCCACATTGGGGGAATGACTAGGGCACAGCAACACAGCCGGGGTCTGTAGATTGACCTACTAACCTCTGACCTGGATGATTTCATCTCTGAACTCTCTGATCTCAGAAACTGAATAAAAATATTATATAACCTTGCAACATTAAAGCTCATTTCAGGCTTTCCATGACTGCAAGGTTCCATTAATCGCCCAAGTCCACAATGGTGTGCGTGAACTCTAACTGGCATCTGACTCCGGCTGCATGTTATTGCATGGCTCATAGGCACACTGTTACAGGCTCACACTTTGCAGTGCAGCCTTTGTGGTTTGTGTGTGTTTGTGGTGAAGTCATGCCCATCAAAAGTAAAAACAACCCAACATCAGGCCACGACAAGCAAGTAGAGCTCCCCCTGGTGTCTGGCTGCAGTATAGGTCATGAGCTCCACCTCCTCCATGTTAGTGGATGGGACGTGGGCCAAACTAAAACTTGTGTCATCCATATTTTATACAGTCTATGGTCTTCAAACATGGACGTGGGAATCCTTGTCCAACCTACAATGCGACACTAGCTGTGAAATCATGAGTTCTCCATTTAAATATAACATCTTTTTCCAACCTAATTTTCTAATCGGGCCAGAAAGTACTTTTTGGAAATTGATTCACAGATATTAAACTGTAGAAAATGATTATCTTGTGATTATCTGACTGTAAATGCTATGAGTCTCCATCCTCATCCTATCTTCAGGTGGGATTCTTCCTCAACGCCTACATCATGAAGTTTTACTTCTGCCAAGCTCAGCAGCATGAGTCCAGCAGCATTATGGTTTACCTGAAGAACTTGGTTGCAGCTGACTTTCTACTCTGCCTCTGTCTACCTCTACGTATCACCAAAGATGTTAGCAACTCTACCACTATCCGCCAACTCTACTGCAACTTTGGCGCTTCCGCCTTCTACCTTAACATGTATGTCAGCATCCTGTTCATGGGCTACATCGCTGCAAACAGGTAGGCCAGGTTTAGGCAGCAATGTAGCATCATGGATTTATTTAAGAGGTATTCAGTTGTATGCAACCTTGATTTATCAGTTCCATGGATCTAATGTATAAAACCCACATGAGTGAACCCCAGGCATATCTTGTGCTTGAAGTTTCATTAGACACAAAATAAATACATGCAAACTGTTATTTATTGATGAGGTTTGTCTCGCCTCTTTCCAGGTATCTGAAGATTGTTCATCCTTTGGGAACTCACATTCTGCAGACAGTAAGGAGTGCCCACATCCTGTCTGTGGCAACCTGGGTTTGCTTCTCATCTCTGATGATCGTCTACACCATCCTGTCATTCATCTGGGAGAAGTCTTTGACCTCTGTCCCCGACGCGGTTAATTGTGAAGAATTGCACAGCAGCCAACTCACCTTACTGTACACAATTGTGCACAGCTGCTGCGTCGCTATCTTCCTGTTTGTCCTTGTATCCCTGCTCTTCTTCTACTACAAAACCTCACGCAAAGTGTTGCTAGCGCAGCAGAGGCAGCCGGCGTCCTCCTGCTCCAAGAAGCTTGCAAAGTCACGGAGAAACATATTAGTGCTGGTCAGCGTCTTCTGGTTTTGCTTTCTCCCCTACCACCTAGTGCGCGTTCTCCACACTTTCCAGTGGAGTAATTGTTCATGGAGCAAAGCTGTCCACTACCTGAAGGAGGTGAGCATCATAATGTCAGTTCTCAACATCTGCCTGGACCCGATCATCTACTTCATCTACTGCAAGGCGTTCAGGACTCAGTTTAACCACAGAATGGTTTGTACAAAGTCAGAATAATCTCAATTTTCCTTTGAATAAATGTTTGTCATGTTATCTGTCGGCGGCACAGTGGCGAGGTGGTTAGCACTTGGGCACCGGTTCGAACCCATGGGCCGGCTGGCCTTTCTGTGTGGAGTTTGCATGTTCTCCCTGTGTCTGCATGGGTTCTCTCCGGGTACTCCGGCTTCCTCCCACCATCCAAAGACATGCTCATTAGGTTAATTGGTGATTCTAAATCGACCGTAGGTGTGAGTGTGAGCGTGAATGGTTGTCTGTGTCTCTATGTTGGCCCTGCGATGGCCTGGCGACCTGTCCAGGGTGTACCCCTGCCTCTCGCCTGATGACAGCTGGGATAGGCTCCAGCAGACCCCCGCGACCCTTAACAGGAATAAGCTGTTGCAGAAGATGAATGAATGAAAGAATGTTATCTGTCAGTGAATTAATCAGAGGTGGCAAGTAACGAAGTAGAAGTACTTTCTTACTGTACTTAAGTAAAATTTTCTGATATCTGCACTTTACTTGAGTATTTCTTTTTCTAACGACTTTTTACTTTTACTCCCTACATTTGTACACAAATATCTGTACTTTCTACTCTTTACATTGGAAAAACAGGCTCATTACTTTTTTAACCTCCACGGATGACAAGACGTAAAAGACGTGACATAATCGGACATGATTAGAGCATCGGACTGGAGAAGGAAAGTCGACGATGCGCCTCCTGTGTTCTTCTTCTACTGTTTGGAACAGGCAGCCTGTTGGTTAGTTTGAGCTCTGCTGCCACCTAGTGACTGGAGGCTTGTTTGTCAGCCAACCATCAATAAAGACAGTAATACTGAAAGTCCACCTGGCCCCACTATTTGAGAAATACTGGTCTAATGTGAAAAAAAAAACAAAAAAAAAAAACAAGTTCATGTATGGTGTGGTTTCTGTTGCTATCATTAGCTTTTTGAGGATTTTTTGGAAGCTCGTTTACAACGTTAGCAATGCTATGGAAACACACTGTTTTGAGAGTTTATAGTGAACACTAGCTAGCTGTTCAAAAACAACAACCCAGTAACCCTCAGTTTATTATTAAAAATGTTCCAGATGCTCATACAGGACATCTAGTCAATTAAGTCTAGATTATTCTGCTGGAACTTTTTCATTTTGCAAAATTATCAACGGATGAATTGTTTCATGGCAAAATAAGTTTTACTTTTTACGTAAGTACATTTAAGAGCCTGTACTTTCTTACTTTTACTTGAGTAAAGGAGTTGAATCAGTACTTTTACTTTTACCGGAGTATTTTTTTTACACAAGTATCCGTACTTTTGCTTAAGTACAGAATGTGAATACTTTTGCCACCTCTGAAATTAATTACTGAGCCTAATCTATAATCTCTATGAACAGTTATTATGAAGCAGTCCCAAAAAATCTGTGTTTTGTTGGTGAGCACTTACCGTGATCATTCATCAAAAATGTATCTGTTAAACAACTGTCATCTCTTTATTTATTTATTTATTTATTTATTCATTTTGTTTTTGACAGCGGACCAGTTTGAGACGTGTGGAGGGAGTAATGGAAGAAGACGAAACAGCCACAGTGAGCTGTTAGATGAAGAGCTGCAGGCAACCAGCTGCACAACTCCAACTTCTTGGAGAGAGAACTCCTTTCACTGCGTGCACTGTTCTTCACAGACCCATGCTGTGTGCAGAATAAAATTAGATGAAGGTCTGTCATAGAATTACTATTTATTAAAACTAAAATTATACTACTCTTTATTAAAACTAAAATAGTGTCATCAATCTGTCCAATTCATAATCATCTGATAATTCTGATGTGTTAACCATGTGACAGACAGCTGGGATAGGCTCCAGCCACCCTCTACGACCCCCTAGAGGAGAAGCTAATGAATGAATGAATCGTTCTTTGATTGCCGTATCAAAATGGCATTTGAACTTCATTTCAAAAGCCTACAAAATGATGTGATGAAGTGTAGTGCAGCAATAAGTGTCACACATGTTAATTCTGAGCTTCATTAATACAGCTTGTAATATAATAAGTGTTTAAACTGTGATAAAAATAAATAAATGTACATGCAGGATGTTGAATGACCTTTACCTGAAAGCAGCATATTAAAATTCAGTGGTTATTGTGACTTCCTCATCACTAGCAAGAAAGTTCTCAGGCCATTGTAACCACATGAGTGTCTGAGCTGTGTACAAGGAAGCATTACATACAGCAGTTGATCTCAAGTGTAGACATTACATTTTTGGATCATCCAGAGAAATGAATGACCAAGCTGGAACTGAAGAGACCTCTTCCTTCAATTGGTCCTCACTTACAAACCAGACCAAGGCTGATGATTCGACTCGTTGTGATCAGATCGACTCCTCTGTTCAACCTCTCTTCATTGTGATCTACAGTCTGGTGTGTCTGGTGAGTTTCTCAAATATCCATCATGGTTGCTTTCCTGCTCCCAACAGTTTACTGTCAGGCTCTTAAAAGTAATTGAAATATATTCTCTGAGGCATTTTTCTTCTCAAATCTCTTCATTTGTAAGACTTTTGCTCAATTCCTTTACATCATCTCCCTACGTGGAGGCTGAGCATCACTAGCAGCCACGGTGAAGTTGGAAGGGGTTAAAAATCCATCTGACAAGAGTCTGCATCAGTGCAGAATTAATTTTTGGCATTTAATTCAGTTTGAGAGCTTCTAGTACAGGAAAAGAAGGGCTGGTTCTGCCTCGGCCTCAAACTCTTTGCTGTAGTTCCTGTTTTTGTTACAGAAAGACAAGAACTTTCAGAGTATGTTGGTATATTTAGACTTAAACAAACTTTATTGATCCAGAAGGGAAATTGCTTGGTCACAGTAGCTTAGTTGCACATAAAAATCACTATTGAGAACCCAAAAAAAAGAAAGATAAAATTAAACAAAAATAAAATAAAATGGTATAAGCAATTCATTTACAAAATGAGTATATGAACAAATGAAATAGACAAAAGGAAATATATATTGGATACATAGGAAAGATTAATAAGGTGCAATAATGTGCATTAAGATTAATAACATGGAGTTACCTGTTGCAGAAAGGTGAGTTGTTGTACAGCTGGATAGAGTTTGGTATGAAAGTAAGAGAATGAGCTCCGCTGTCCCTCTATAGTCTGGTGTAGTGGATGAGATGGATTGTCCGTGATGGACGGCAGTTTGTCTGGTGTCCTCCTGTCCCTCACTGAGACAAATGTCTCCAACTCACTACTGATCACATATTCAGCCTTTTGGACCAATCTGTTGATCTTACTGATCTACCTTTTTGCTGGTACTGTTCACCCAGCAAATCACAGCAAAGTATAAGGCGCTTGCAACAACAGACTGGTAGGAAGTCTCCAGCAATTTGCTGCATGCATTAAAAGAGGAAGTGGTCTACTCAGCCTCTTCTTGTACACATTTGTACCTCACCCCTTGACGATGACCCAGTGTCATTTGGAGTCATTCAGACGATATTTAGATCTGCGTATATCCATATAGTGGGAGTGACTAGGGCACCGCAATGCAGCCGGGGTCTGTAGATTGACCTACCTCTGACCTGGATGATGTCATCTCTGAACTCTCTGATCTCAGAAACTGAATAAAAATATCATACAACCTTGCACAATTAAAGCTCATTTCAGGCTTTCCATGACTGCAAGGTTCCATTAATTGCCCAAATCCACAATGGTGTGCGTGGACTCTAACGGGCGTCTGACTCCGGCTGCATGTTATTGCATGGCTCATAGGCACACTGTTACAGGCTCACACTTTGCAGTGCAGCCTTTGTGGTTTGTGTGTGTTTGTGGTGAAGTCATGCCCATCAAAAACAACCCAACATCAGGCCATGACAGGCAAGTAGAGCTCCCCCTGGTGTCTGGCTGCAGTATAGGTCATGAGCTCCACCTCCTCCATGTTAGTGGATGGGATGTGGGCCAAACTAAAACTTGTGTCATCCATATTTTATACAGTCTATGGTCTTCACACATGGACGTGGAAATCCTGTCCAACCTACAATGCAACACTGTCTGTGGAATCATGAGTTCTCCATTTAAATATAAAAAAAATTTCCAACCTAATTTTCTAATTGGGCCTGAAAGTAGTTTTTGGAAATTGATTCACAGATATTAAACTGTAGAAAATGATTATCTTGTGATTATCTGACTGTAAATGCTATAAGTCTCCATCCTCATCCTATCTTCAGGTGGGATTCTTCCTCAACGCCTACATCATGAAGTTTTACTTCTGCCAAGCTCAGCAGCATGAGTCCAGCAGCATTATGGTTTACCTGAAGAACTTGGCTGTAGCTGACTTTCTACTCTGCCTCTGTCTACCTCTACGTATCATCAAACATGTTGGCAACTCTACCACTATCCGCCAAGTCTACTGCAAGTTTGGCGCTTCTGCTTTGTACCTCAACATGTATGTCAGCATCCTGTTCATGGGCTACATCGCTGCAAACAGGTAGGCCAGGTTTAGGCAACAATGTAGCATCATGGATTTATTTAAGAAATCTTCAGTTGTATGCAACCTTGATTTATCTGTTCCATAGATCTAATGTATGCAATAAAACCCACATGAGTGAACCCCAGGCATATCTTGTGCTTGAAGTTCCATCCGACACAAAATAAATACATGCAAACTGTTATTTATTGACTATCTGTTGAGGTTTGTCTCACCTCTTTCCAGGTATCTGAAGATTGTTCATCCTTTGGGAACTCACATTCTGCAGACAGTGAGGGGTGCCCACATCCTGTCTGTGGTAACCTGGGTTTGCTTCTCATTTCTGATGATTGTCTACACCATCCTGTCATTCATCAAGGAGAAGTCTTTGACCTCTGTCCCCAAAACAGCTCGTTGTGAAGGCTTCCACGGCGGCCAGCTCACCTTACTGCACACAATCATGCACAGCTGTTGGGTCGCCATCTTCCTGTTTGTCCTTGTATCCCTGCTCTTCTTCTACTACAAAAGCTCTCACAAAGTGTTGCTGGCACAGCAGAGGCAGCCGGCGTCCTCCAGCTCCAAGAAGCTTGCAAAGTCACGGAGGAACATGTTAGTGCTGGTCAGCGTCTTCTGCTTTTGCTTTCTCCCCTACCACCTAGTGCGCGTTCTCCACACTTTCCAGTGGAGTTATTGTTCATGGAGAAAAGCTGTTCGCTACCTGAAGGAGGTGAGCATCGTAATGTCAGTTCTCAATATCTGCCTGGACCCGATCATCTACTTCATCTACTGCAAGGCGTTCAGGACTCGGTTTAACCACAGAATGGTTTGTACAAAGTCAGAATAATTTCGATTTTCCGTTGAATAAATGTTTGTCATGTTATCTGTCGGCGGCACAGTGGCGAGGTGGTTAGCACTGGGCACCGGTTCGAATCCATGGGCCGGCTGGCCTTTCTGTGTGGAGTTTGCATGTTCTCCCTGTGTCTGCATGGGTTCTCTCCGGGTACTCCGGCTTCCTCCCACCATCCAAAGACAAGCTCGTTAGGTTAATTGGTGATTCTAAATCGGCCATATGTGTGAGTGTGAGCATGAATGGTTGTCTGTGTCTCTATGTTGGCCCTGCGATGGACTGGCAACCTGTCCAGGGTGTACCCCTGCCTCTCGCCTGATGACAGCTGGGATAGGCTCCAGCAGACCCCCGCGACCCTTAACAGGAATAAGCGGGTATAGAAGATGAATGAATGAATGAATGTTATCTGTCAGTGAATTAATCAGAGGTGGCAAGTAACGAAGTAGAAATACTTTCTTACTGTACTTAAGTAAAATTTTCTGATATCTGTACTTTACTAGAGTATTTCTTTTTCTGACGACTTTTTACTTTTACTCCCTACATTTGTACACAAATATCTGTATTTTCTACTCCTTACATTGGAAAAACAGGCTCGTTAATTTTTTAACCTCCACGGATGACAAGACGTAAAAGACGTGACATGATCGCACCATTGACTGTATATACTAGATCGCACATGACTAGTGCATCGGACTGGAGAAGGAAAGTCGACGATGCGCTTCCTGTGTTCTTCTTCTACTGTTTTGAACAGGCAGCCTGTTGATTAGTTTGAGCTCTGCTGCCACCTAGTGACTGGAGGCTTGTTTATCGGCCAAGCATCAATAAAGACAGTAATACTGAAAGTCCACCTGACCCCACTATTTGAGAACTACTGGTCTAATGTGAAAAAAATGAAAAAATAAAAAATTCATGTATGGTGTGGTTTCTGTCGCTATCATTTGCTTTTTGAGGATTTTTTGGAAGCTAGTTTACAATGTTAGCAATGCTATGGAAACACACCGTTTTGATAGTTTATAGTGAACACTAGCTAGCTGTTCAAAAACAACAACCCAGTAACCTTCAGTTTATTATTAAAAATGATCCAGATGCTCATACAGGACATCTGGTCAATTAAGTCTAGATTATTCTGCTGGAACTTTTTCATTTTGCAAAATTATCAACGGATGAATTGTTTCATGGCAAAATAAGTTTTACTTTTTACGTAAGTACATTTAAGAGCCTCTACTTTCTGACTTTTACTTGAGTAAAGGAGTTGAATCAGTACTTTTACTTTTACCAGAGTATTTTTTTACACAAGTATCCGTACTTTTACTTAAGTACAGAATGTGAATACTTTTGCCACCTCTGGAATTAATTACTGAGCCTAATCTATAATCTCTATGAACAGTTATTATGAAGCAGTCCCAAAAAATCTGTGTTTTGTTGGTGAGCACTTACCGTGATCATTCATCAAAAATGTATGTACTAATCAAATGTCATCTCTTTATTTATTTATTTATTTATTTCATTTTTTTTTTTTTGACAGCGGACCAGTTTGAGACGTGAGGAGGGAGTAATGGAACAAGACGAAACAGCCACAGTGAACTGTTAGATGAAGAGCTGCAGGCAACCAGCTGCACAACTCCAACTTCTTGGAGAGAGAACTCCTTTCACTGCGTGCACTGTTCTTCACAGACCCATGCTGTGTGCAGAATAAAATTAGATGATGGTCTGTCATAGAATTGCTGGAAAAGACAACTCCTGTCTGACCTCTTTATTAAAACTAAAATATTGTCATCACAATTCTGATATGTTAACCATGTGACAGACAGCTGGGATAGGCTCCAGCCACCCTCTACGTCGCCCCCGGAGGAAAAGCAGTTACAGCTGATGAATGAATGAATCATTCTTTGACTGCTGTATTAAAATGCCATTTGAACTTAATTTCAAAAGCCTACAAAATGATGTGATGAAGTGTAGTGCAGCAATAAGTATCACACATGTTAATTCTGAGCTTCATTAATACAGTTTGTAATGTAATAAGTGTTTAAACTGTGATAAAAATAAATAAATGTACATGCAGGATGTTGAATGACCTCAAGCTGAAAGCAGCATATTAAAATTCAGCGGTAAGTGCGACTTCCTCATCACTAGCAAGAAACTTCTCTAACAGGCCATCGTAACCACATGAGTGTCTGAGCCGTGTAGAAGGAAGCATTAAATACAGCAGTCGGTCCCAAGTGTAGACATTACATTTTTGGATCATCCAGAGAAATGAATGACCAAGCTGGAACTGAAGGGACCTCTTCCTTCAATTGGTCCTCACTTACAAACCAGACCGAAGCTGACGATTCGACTCGTTGTGATCAGATCGACTCCTCTGTTCAACCTCTCTTCATTGTGATCTACAGTCTGGTGTGTCTGGTGAGTTTCTCAAATATCCATCATGGTTGCTTTCCTTCTCCCAACTGTCTACCGTCAGGCTCTTAAAAGTTATTGAAATATATTCTCGGAGGCATTTTTCTCTTCAAATCTCTTCATTTGTAAGACTTTTGCTCAATTCCCTTACACGTTCTCCCCATGTGGAGGCTGAGCTTCCTTAAATGTCTCTATAGCAGCCAAGACTCCGCATCAGTGCAGAATTACTTTTTGGCATTTAATTCAGTTTGAGAGCTTCTAGTACAGGAAAAGAAGGGCTGGCTCTGCCTCAGCCTCTAACCCTTTGCTGTAGTTCCTGTTTTTGTTACAGAAAGACAAAAACCTTCAGAGTTTGTTGGTATATTTAGACTTAAACAAACTTTATTGATCCACAAAGGAAATTGTTTGGTCACAGTAGCTTAGAAATCACTCTTGAGAACAAAAAAAAAGAAAGATCAAATTAAATAAAAATAAAATAAGATCAAAATAAAATAAAATATAAGAAAAAATCTAGTAAAATATAATAAAATGGTATAAGCAATTAATTTACAAAATTAATATATGAACAAATGAAATAGACAAAAGGAAATATATATTGGATACATAGGAAGGATTAATAAGTTGCAATAATGTGCCTTAACATTAATAACATGGAGTTACCTGTTGCAGAAAGGTGAGTTGTTGTACAGCTGGATGGAGTTTGGTATGAAAGTAAGAGAATGAGCTCCGCTGTCCCTCTATTGTCTGGTGTAGTGGATGAGATGGATTGTGCATGATGGAGAGCAGTTTGTCTGGTGTCCTCCTGTCCCTCACTGAGACAAATGTCTCCAACTCACTGCCGATCACATATCTAGCCTTTTGGACTAATCTGTTGACCCTACTGATCTACATTTTTGCTGGTACTGCTCCCCCAGCAAACCACAGCAAAGTATAAGGCGCTTGCAACAACAGACTGGTAGGAAGTCTCCAGCAGTTTGCTGCATGCATTAAAATACCTGAGCTTCCTCAGGAAGTGGTCTACTCAGCCCCTTCTTGTACACATTTATACCTCACCCCTTGACGATGACCCCGTGTCATTTGGAGTCATTCAGACGATATTTAGATCTGCATATATGCATATAGTGGGAGTGACTAGGGCACCACAACTTTGCTGTTCAGCCTTTGTGGTTTGTGTGTGTTTGTGGTGAGGTCATGCCCATCAAAAGCAAAAACAACCCATCATCAGACCGAAGGACAGAATGGAACATGTGTGTGTGGTCTGCATTCAGAGTCTGCAGCACAGACTGTATATAAAGATGGACACCACGACAAGCATGTAGAGCTCCCCCTGGTGTCTGGCTGCAGTATAGGTCATAAACTCCACCTCCTCCATGTTAGTGGATAGGACATGGGCCAAACTAAAACTTGTGTCATTCATATTTTATACAGTCTATGGTCTTCACACATGGACGTGGAAATCCTTGTCCAAGGTGACATTACGATGCTCACCTCCTTCAGGTAGTAGACAGCTTTGCTCCATGAACAATTACTCCACTGGAAAGTGTGGAGAACGCGCACTAGGTGGTAGGGGAGAAAGCAAAAGCAGAAGACACTGACCAGCACTAACATGTTCCTCTGTGACTTTGCAAGCTCCTTGGAGCAGGAGGACGCCGGCTGCCTCTGCTGTGCCAGCAACACTTTGCGTGAGGTTTTGTAGTAGAAGAAGAGCAGGGATACAAGGACAAACAGGAAGATGGCGTCCCAACAGCTGTGCATGATTGTGTACAGTAAGTCTTCACAATTAGCCATTATACCAATGTCTAATCTTCGCTGTGGGTTGGTAGAATCAGGCGGGGTGTACAAACGAAACAAAATGAAACACAGTGGCACAGAGGAAGACGCAGACCATATATACAAGAGGGTAATGTGGATCAAGTGGAAACAATCAGGAATCGGGGAAGACAATCAGACCGGTGACACAAGAGGAAGGGCAAGTGACCTGAAACGAGAGGAGAGTTAGTTTTCAAAATAAAACAGGAAGTCACGAGACACATAAAGAAAACAAATTCACCGTGGTGTGAATAAATGTGTGGCACTTGTGGGTTGCTTGGCTTTCACTCTTCTGTCCAGTTCATCCCAAACCAGCTCGATGGGGTTTAAGTCTGGAGACTGTGCTGGTCACTCCATGTTTTCAAGCTTACCATCTTGTTCTTTTTTCCTGAGGTAATTCTGGCATAGCTTGGACTTGTGTTTTGGGTCATTATAATAATAATAATAATGCATTTTATTTATAGGCACCTTTCTTGGCACTCAAGGACACCGTACATACATTCATAAAAGAAACAGCAATTCATAAAACGAAACAGCAATTCATAAAAGAAACAGCAGAGAATAAAATATGGGGGGGGGGGGAGGCAGAGTAATTGTCATCAAGTGGAGTAGGCAGTTTTAAACAGATATGTTTTGAGTTGAGATTTGAAATGGGGAAATGAATCAATATTTCTGAGTTGGGGTGGTAGTGAATTCCAGAGACGGGGAGCAGAGCGGCTGAATGCTCTGCTCCCCATGGTGGTAAGACGGGCAGTAGGGACAGACAGATGTACGGAGGAAGATGATCGTAGAGAGCGGGAGGGAGTGGGAACATGGAGGAGATCAGACAAATATGGGGGGGTGAGGTTGTGAATGGCCTTGAAAGTAAGCAGGAGGACTTTAAATTGGATGCGAGATTGAACTGGGAGCCAATGAAGTTCTTGAAGGACAGGAGTGATGTGGTGAATGGAGGGGGTTCGAGTTATGATGCGGGCAGCTGAATTCTGGACTAGTTGAAGTTTATGGAGAGATTTGTGTGGAAGGCCAAAGAGGAGAGAGTTGCAATAATCCAGACGGGAAGTGACAAGACTGTGAACCAGGATGGCGGCAGTGTGGGGGGTGAGGGAGGGGCGGAGGCGATTAATGTTACGTAGGTGGAAGTAAGCAGACCGAGTAATGTTATTGATTCAGTTTTGTTACTGTTAAGTTTAAGGAAGTTATGGGTGAACCAGGTTTTTATTTCGGAGATGCAATCAGTAAGGGAGGTGGGTGGGAGAGCGGACGAAGGTTTGCTGGAAAGGTAGAGCTGGGTGTCATCTGCATAACAGTGGAAGTGAATATTAAATTTGCGGAAGATATTGCCGAGGGGGAGGAGGTAGATGATGAGGAGTAGGGGCCCCAGGACAGAGCCCTGGGGCACACCTGAAGTGACGGAGGAGGGGCTGGATTTAAGGGACTTAAGTTGAATGAACTGAGTGCGGCCAGAAAGGTAAGATGTGAACCAGTCTAAAGAAGTGTAGGTGATGCCAATGGAAGACAGCCTGTTGAGGAGGGTGGTATGACAGATGGTATCAAAGGCTGCACTCAGGTCAAGGAGGATGAGGATGGTGAGGAGTCCAGAATCAGCTGCCATAAGGAGGTCGTTGGTAATTTTGATAAGTGCAGTTTCAGTGCTGTGGAGTGGGCGGAAACCAGACTGGAACTGTTCATACAGGTTATTATGGGATAAGTGAGAATGGAGTTGGGAGGCAACTGTTTTTTCGAGGATTTTGGAGATGAAGGGTAGATTAGATATAGGACGGAAATTGTTGACGTTAGTGGGGTCTGCACCAGGTTTTTTCAAAATTGGGGTAATGGCAGCAATCTTGAAGGATGTAGGGACAGTTCCAGTGGTGAGAGAGGAGTGGATGATGGCGGAGATGAGAGGGGCAAGGGAGGGGAGGCAGGTTTTAACAAGTTGTGTGGGGAGGGGGTCAAGTTGACAGGTGGATGGCTTGGATTTCCGAATAAGTTCTGTGATTTCTGAAAGAGTGGGGAGCTGGAAGGAGGAGAATGAGTGTGTGAATGGGTGGGAGTCGGCTGGAACACTAGAGTGAGGAATTGTGCCAAGGTGCTGATGAATATTCTGAATTTTTTCGATGAAGAATGACATTATGGAGTTACAGAAGGAGGTAGTGTACAAGTGAGGGGGGAGAGAGTCTTGAGGTTGGGTGATATTGTTAAGTAGGGAGAACAGTGACTTAGAGTTGCCTTTGTTGGCAGAGATTATACTGGAGTAATAGTGGGTTTTGGTGCGGGTAATTGAATCCTTATAACATAAGATGTGGTTATTGTACATTTCTTTGTGAATAGTGAGACCTGTTTTTCTGAAGAGACGTTCAAGTTGGCGACCTCTGGCTTTCATGAGACATAGGTCGGATGTGAATCAAGGGGCGGAAACAGAAAAAGAAAAAGATCTGGTTTTTAATGGAGCGAGGGAATTAAGGATATTATGGAGACCGGTGTTGTAATGGGAGACCAGAGCATCAGGAGTGGATAGATTGTGGATGTCAGGGAGGCAGGAGGAATGAATACTTAAGGTGAGAGTGGCAGGGTCGATATTCTTTATATTCCGAAAAGTAATAAGGCGTGTTTTTTTGGAGATGGAGAGGGTGAGTTTCACTGTAAACGAGAGGAGAAAGTGATCAGTTATGGGGAGTTCATCGGCTGTAAGGTCCAGAGGGTTGACACCAGAACAGCAGATTAAATCCAGGATGTGTCCTTTGGAGTGTGTGGGAAAAGTGGTATGTTGCTGACATCCAAAACTATCTAAACAGGAAATAAAGTCTTTGGTGAGAGGCAAATTGATATTGTCCATGTGGATGTTAAAATCTCCCAGAAGTATTATGTTTGGTGAGAGAGAGGACAAATGGGTGAGAAAAGCAGCAAAGTCATTTAAAAATTCACTGTTCGGTTTAGGGGGGCGATAAACAGTAGCAATAATGGTAGGAGTGGGACCAGACAGCTCGCAGACAGCAGATTCAAACGAGCTGGAGACGGGCACAGATACCGGCAAGACTTTCCACTTCTCGCGGTAAATTATCGCGAGACCTCCTCCCCAGCCAGAGCCACGAGGTTGACAGGTGTAAACAAACCCACTAGGAGTGGATTCATTCAGCTGAGAGAAGTCATTGAGCTGTTGCCATGTCTCGGTTAAACAGAGAAAGTCAAGCTTACGGTCATCAATGAGGTCCTGGATGAGATGTCCCTTGCTTGTCAGTGAGCGGATGTTGAGCAGAGCGAAGTTGAGTGAGGTGTTGTCACAGCTGATGGTGGTGCGAGCCGACCGAGCTAGGCGGGCTAGCACGCTATGGTCAACAGCCCGGCTGGTGGAGCGTGGAGGGCGACGAGAGCTGGACCAGATGGACTTTATAGCTGTTGAACTGTTGTGGAGGAAATGCCGGCGGGATCCTCGGTGGATATATCTCCGGCGAGGCTGGAAGGCGATGTCTGGGTGAAGGTGGAGAGCTTCTGGCGCAGGTCCAGGCAGGTGGCAGCGCAGCCGTAGCAGGTCGGTGGCCGAGTACTGAAGCATACCCGTCACTAGCTGGTGAACAGGCAGTAGAAACAGCCAGGCGCAGACAAACAGGGTGTATATCCTACCGGCCCGCATTGTGGATGAGGACTTAGGCAGCATCGACGGCTAGAAACGCCAGGTGAGGCTCAGACCGGGGAACAGGTGAGCTAGCAGTGAAGGCTCACACAAACGGTAGTGCCGACAGATCGCTTCAGTATTCCAAATGAAGGCAATTTCACTCGCCGGTTAGGTCATAAAACCAGAAAATGATTCAGAAGAGTCTGGAAAGTTAAAAAGTTAAAAGGTTACCGGCGAGCAGCGGCAGCAAGTTGTGCCAGCGTTCACTCGCGCAGTGATCTCGCGATCAACTGCCACCTATCTTGCTGTAGGATGAACCTCTGACCAACTACGCGCATACCAGAGGGTATTGCATGGCGCTGCAGAATGCTGTGGTAGCCGTTTTGGTTCAGGATGCCTCTCACTCTGTACAAGTCACCAACAATCCTCTCGCCTTCTCAACGACGTACAAAGATCCTGCATAATGAACCGAAGATTTGAAATTTTGATTCATCAGTCCATAATACCTTCTTCCAGTCTTCAGTAGTCCAATGGTGGTGTTTCATGGCCCAGGCAAGCGAGCCTCTATGTCTTATTCTGACATCTTAGCAATGGCTTTCTTGCTGCAACTCGTCCTGTCAAACCTGCAGCTCGAAGTCTTCTCTTCACAGTTGAAACTGAGACTTGCTTACTACGACCACTATTAAGCTGTGCTTGTTGTCCTGTGAGCTGCCTCTCACGCAAGATGTTAACTCTCAGAAGCTTGTCCTCTGATTCAGTTGTGGCTTTGGGTCTGCCAGACCTCTTCCTGTCAGAGTTCCCCCAGTTTCTGAGTGCCTTTTGATGGTGAAGAAAACTGTACTCACTGACACCTTGACTTTCTTTGCAATTTCCCTGTAGGAAAGACCTACATTTTTAAGTGTTAAGATGGTCTGTCTCTCTTCCATTGTTAATTGCCTTTTTCTCACCATTTTTGTAGCAACACACTGCTTTCTGCAGTACAATACTGTTCACCCGATGCTCATGAGGGTCTGGTACCACAGTGTGTTCCAACACTGCTATTATGCAGACAGAGGGGGGTGTAAGTAACCAAGAAAAGTTGGAACACCTCTAGGAATTAGTAACACCAGCTTTCAAGGCTGATTCAACCTTCATTGCTGCAGAACAGCTTTAAATTGTTAACCCACTTCGTGTTCCCTGAAAGAGGCCTTTTTGTATAATTCTGAAATGTACATTATTTTTCAGTTTTGGGTAACCAAACCTTTTGTTTTTAACCTCTGGCTGTTCAGTACTTACCTTTGTACCATTTCAAGCTATTCATTGGACTTGCACGACTTTCATTCATTCATTCATCTTCTGAAACCGCTTATTCCTGTTAAGGGTCGCGGGGGTCTGCTGGAGCCTATTCCAGCTGTCATCGGGCGATAGGCGGGGGTACACCCTGGACAGGTCGCCAGTCTATCACAGGGGACTTGCACGACTTGGATTGCAATAAATAACTGGAAAAATTAGGGTGTGTATTTTGGTATTTTGGTAGTATCCACTTTCCACCTCTGTGACATTTGACAGCTGGTTTACTACCTGTGCACATGTTCTCTGTGAGCTAGATGGAGACGTATGCAACGTGGTAGAGTAAGAGCATCTGTTCAGCTTCTGACTGTTGATCAAACACGTCTTCGGTCAGACTTTGCATGTAACCACATGACATCTGAATTACATTTACCGTCCTATTAAAGACAGTGACTCAAACCAAACATACGTACTGAGAGAGTGGTAGTGGTCACTGAGCTCGCTATTTTTGTTGTGTGTACCATTTAACTCTAGTAATGACTCACTCTAAGTTAGGGATGAGTCATTGCCTTACTTGTAGTGGTTAAATTATAGCGTTTTTTTTGTGTGTGTCTGCGTCAGGCTGCATCCTGCTGGGGATGGTCTGGTCTAGGTGGGTGCTACATGTCTAAGTAACATCCACAAGAATGCCAGGTCCAAAAGTGTCCCAGCAGAACATTGAATTAATTTTATGCCTGATCAGAGCATATTCAAGTCAATTTTCTACCCCCCAGTTCTCATGGCATCAAATAGTTCAATAAGGAGATATCAAGTGGGTGCAGCATGAATATTTATTGAGGAAATGTGAACATAATAATTGTTTCCGAAAGTGATGGGGCTGAATCCCAAACAGTGAAGGTAGATGGGTACTCCAACACATTTTGAAACAACAGGTACAGGGCCCCTGGACTTAAACTGCTGTTTTATACTCCCTGTCCATTGCTTACTATTAATGAGACGCAGGTGGCGGACTGAATGAATGTATCAGCGTGGAAAAAATGGAAGACAAGGGGACATATTTTAGTTGTTTAACCTTTGCCTGAGTTTCATGTGATAGATTTAGTCTGTATGTGTCTCCATTCAGTGGTAATTGTGGCTTCCTCATCACTAGCAAGAAAATTCTCTAATAGTCCATCGTAACCACATGTGTGTCATCGTCACAGCCGTGTAGAAGGAAACATTAAATAGAGCAGTCCGTCCCAAGTGTAGACATTATATTTTTGGATCATCCAGAGAAATGGATGACCAAGTTGGAACTGAAGAGACCTCTTCTTTCAATGGGACCTTCAGTTCGACTCATTGTGATCAGATCGACTCCTCTGTTCAACCTCTCTTCATCGTGATCTACAGTCTGGTGTGTCTGGTGAGTTTCTCAAACATCCATCATGGTTGCTTTCCTTCTCCCAACTGTCTACCGTCAGGCTCTTAAAAGTTATTGAAATGTATTCTCTGAGGCATTTTTCTCCTCAAAGCTCTTCATTTGTAAGACTTTTGCTCAATTCCCTTACACGTTCTCCCCATGTGGGGACTGAGCTTCATTAAATGTCTCTCTATAGCAGCCAGGGTGAAGTTGGAATAGGTTACAAGTCCATATGCCAAGAGTCTGCATCAGTGCTGGATTACTTTTTGGCATTTAATTTAGTTTGAGAGTTTCTAGTACAGGAAAAGAAGGGCTTGCTCTGCCTCGGTCTCTTTGCTGTAGTTCCTGTTTTTGTCACAGAAAGACAAAAACCTTTCACTTTCAGACTTGGTTGGTGTATTTAGACTTAAACGAACTTTACTGATCCACAAGGGAAACTGCTTGGTCACAGTAGCTTAGTTGCACATAAACATCACTCTTGAGAACCAAAAAAAAGAAAGATAAAACTAGATGATCGCAAGCGATCATAAAGGGGTCCGTGCCGTGGCAAAGTCGTCCCCAAGCGGGACGCAGAGGCATAAGAGGGTCGGACATGGCCTGAAAGGAGGCAAAATGTCTGCGGAGGAATTATTTGGCTTACAAGTAAATGAGAGTCAGGCAGGTCAGAAGCAGCGAAATTTGGCGGGCTTGTATGCAGTTTTCCACAGATACCATTGGCTCAGTCTGAGTAGGACATAGGACTTAAATATTTAGTCACCAGTAGTGCCCCTTATAGACCCTGTGGACTACTTTCATACCCTACTCAGTAGGGTATGAAATAGCCTGTAGTCTGGTGTAGAGGATGAGATGGATTGTCCATCATGGAGAGCAGCTTGTCCGGTGTCCTACTGTCCCTCACTGAGACAAACATCTCCAACTCGCTGCCGATTACATATCTAGCCTTTCAGACCAATCTGTCAATCTTACTGGTGTCCTTTTTGCTGGTACTGCTCCCCTAGCAAACCACAACAGACTGGTAGGAAATGTCTAGCAATTTGCTGAATGCATTAAAAGACCTGAGCTTCCTCAGGAAGTGGTCTACTCAGGCCCTTCTTGTACACATTTATACCTTACCCATTACCAAAACTGGAACTTAGATTTTTTACATCCTGGACCTTATTTGTGGTATAAAATCCGATCTGATACGTTTGTGTCCAATTTTCGGAGAGGTTTTGTTTTAGTTATTTGTGGGTATTTGTGGGAAGTGTGGGTGGGTCATGGATAACGTGACTCCACTTTTGGAACGTATACTGCGCAGATTCTGTCTGTAAACTTGCAAGATGGTGCAGCTCATATCTCTGGAGTACTAGGGATCAATGGGAGGAAATGGAGATGTGTCGTCCATATTTTATACATGCATTAATACACAGGATTAGATGTTACAATCCCTTGTGCCAAAATCCCAGGCAAAACACATTTAGAGGCCCTGTCCAACTGAGAAACCCCAACAAACCTACGGTCATGTGATATGACGATTAACTTACAATCTACATGAACTAAGTAAATGCTGCTGGCTTGTAGGCCTACAGAGCAGCAGAGGATAAATTCAAACCTTGTGAAATATAAGCTAGCTAAATGCTGCTGGCTTGTATGGTCCACTCAGCAAAGAAATATCGCTACCAAACAACATGAAGACATCAGATACCTGGCCAAGGCCCACTACACCTCGAGAAGGCTTAACAGTGACTTCCAGCGTCCTAGAGTCACCCCCCTCCACGCTGCCACTGCAAAACCCCGTTTTCCTCACAATTCAGTGACTTTCAATCATTAGCCTAGTCCTTTTATGAACCACGAACCAAACAACAGGTTCGAACAGGTTCGCCCTGTTGATGCAGACTGAACCATGAACCAACCGACCACATCTATCATGATTTGCAAACACACTAAAGTCACGCAGCCATCCTTACCTTTAGCTAGCTCCCCAGGTAGCATGTTTTCTACATACCCACAGCCACTCGCCCTCTCTCTCTGCTGCCCGGGACATGTTGCATACCGCAGTCCTCGGACTTTTTCCACGTATGTCCAGCTCACTCAGAAGCGCAATCGCAGATTTTGCCACAAATCCACGGCAGCCCACTTCTACCGGGCGGACATGAGCCCTCCAGCCTCTGCTCTGTGTCTGCTGCTAACTCTGCATATTTAGCTCTCTTACGCTCGTTCACCTCCTCAGAATATGGCTAAGCATGCATACACAAGTGCACAGTGAGCAGGCAGCATCCTCGCCTACCCACTGGTTTAGGTTCTGGGGAGTTGCCAGCGCAAAGTAGCCCCTAAATCTAATCCTGCTGGCCTCCTTGCTCCAAAGCTCTCTCCACTTCAACTTCCTTTTCTCCACACTTTCCCAGTTCACCCATTGACCCTGGTTAGCCTGCGACACTGCCTTAGTGCATCTTACTGCTTCCTCTTGTTTCTGTACCTCTTCCACTACCATCTGTCTCCTTTCTACTGTTGATGCCTTGCTCCACAGAGGTTTCCCTGCACACAGCCCGCGTCCTTGCTGTACATTGCCTATGATATCCCTATGATATCCCTATGCCTAAGAGCTGCCTGTGCTTGCTGTACTGTCTCTTTTGGGTTCCACTTCCTCCCTGTCTTAACAGTGGGCACTGCACTCCTAACCACTGGATCCTTCGACTGGGTGAGAATCATTTCCAGTTTAACTTTAGCACACTTAAACTCCTCTGTTAGGCTGGTAACTCCAAAATGCCTTTCCCATACAAGGCTGCGCCGCTTAAGCAGCGTGGGACACCGAGCCACTTTCTGATAGATGAATTAATCATCCTTTCCAACTTTTCTACCTTTGAGTCTATGGTCTTCACACATGGATGTGGAAATCCTTGTCCAACCTATAATGTGACTGTGGAATCATGAATTCTCGTCTCGTCTCGTCTTCTCCCGCTTATCCGGGTCCGGGTCGCGGGGGCAGCAGCTTCAGCAGGGAAACCCAGACAGCCCTCTCCCCAGCCACTTCAGCCAGCTCCTCCGGAGGAACCCCCAGGCGTTCCCAGGCCAGACGAGAGATATAATCCCTCCATCGTGTCCTAGGTCGGCCCCGAGGTCTCCTTCCGGTGGGACATGCCCGAAACACCTCTCCAGGGAGGCGTCCGGGAGGCATCCTTACCAGATGCCCTAGCCATCTCAACTGGCTCCTCTCGACGTGGAGGAGCAGCGGCTCTACTCTGAGCCCCTCCCGTATGTCCGAGCTCCTTACCCTATCTCTAAGGCTGAGCCCGGCCACCCTGCGAAGGAAACTCATTTCGGCCGCTTGTATTCGCGATCTTATTCTTTCGGTCATTACCCAAAGTTCATGACCATAGGTGAGGATTGGGACGTAGATCGACCGGTAAATTGAGAGCTTCGCCTTTCGGCTTAGCTCTCTCTTCACCACGACAGACCGGTTAAGCATCCGCATCACTGCAGTTGCCGCCCCGATCCGCCTGTCAATCTCCCGCTCCCTCCTACCCTCACTCGTGAACAAGACCCCGAGATACTTGAACTCCTCCACTTGAGGCAGGACCTCCTCCCCGACCCGGAGTAGGCAGTCCACCCTTTTCCGACTGAGGACCATGGCCTCAGACTTGGAGGTGCTGATCTTCATCCCAGCCGCTTCACACTCGGCTGCGAACTGCCCCAGCAAGAGCTGAAGGTCGCTGTTCGATGAAGCTAAGAGGACCACGTCATCTGCAAACAGCAGAGACGAGATTCTCCGCCCACCGAACCCGATACCCTCCCCCACCCGGCTACGCCTAGAAATTCTGTCCATAAAAACTATGAACAGAACCGGTGACAAAGGGCAGCCCTGGCGGAGTCCAACCCTCACTGGGAACAGGTCCGACTTACTACCGGCTACACGGACCAAACTCACACTCCTTTGGTACAGGGACTGAATGGCCCTTAGTAAGGAGCCATCCACCCCATACTCCCGGAGCACCCCCCACAGGATGCTCCTGGGGACACGGTCGTAAGCCTTCTCCAGATCCACAAAACACATGTGGACTGGTTGGGCAAACTCCCATCTCCCCTCCAGCACCCTAGTGAGGGTGAAGAGCTGGTCCATGGTTCCACGTCCGGGACGAAAACCGCATTGTTCCTCCTCGATCTGAGGTTCAACAATCGACCGGACCCTCTTTTCCAGCACCCTGGCGTAGACTTTGCCGGGGAGGCTGAGGAGTGTGATCCCCCTATAGTTGGAACACATCCTCTGGTCCCCCTTTTTAAAAATGGGGACCACCACCCCGGCCTGCCACTCCAGGGGTACTGCCCCCGATGTCCACGCAATGTTGCAGAGACGTGTCAGCCAAGACAGCCCTACAACATCCAGAGCCTTGAGGTACCCAGGGCGGATCTCATCCTCTCCCGGAGCTCCACCGCCGCGGAGTTGTTTCACTACCTCGGCGACTTCTGCCCCAGAAATTGGACCACCCAACCCCAGGCCCTCCGGCTCTGTTTCCTCTATGGAATACGTGTTGGTGGGATTGAGGAGCTCCTCAAAGTATTCCTTCCACCGCCGGACAATATCCCCAGTTGATGTCAGCAGCTCACCACCCACACTGAAAACAGTGTGGGCGTGTTGCCGCCTACCACCCCTGAGGCGCCGGACGGTTTGCCAGAACCTCTTTGGAGCCGATCGATAGTCTTCTTCCATAGCCTCACCGAACTCCTCCCATGCCCGAGTTTTTGCCTCAGCGACTGCCCTTGCCGCGGATCGCCTGGCCATCCGGTACCGGTCTGCTGCTTCAGGAGACCCACAGACCAACCATGCCCTGTAGGCCTCCTTCTTCAGCCTGACGGCTCCCTTCACCTCCGGTGTCCACCAGCAGGTTCGGGGGTTACCGCCGCGACCAGCACCAGCGACCCTGCGACCGCAACTTGAAACAGCCGCCTCAACAATGGCGGAGCGGAACATGGCCCATTCGGACTCAATGTCCCCCACCACCCCCGGGACGCGGTTGAAGCTCTGCCGGAGGTGGGAGTTGAAGACCATCCTGACAGGTTCCTCCACCAGGCGTTCCCAGCAGACCCTCACTACTCGTTTGGGCCTACCAGGTCTGCGAGGCGTCTTCCCCTGCCATCTGATCCAACTCACCACCAGGTGGTGATCAGTTGACAGCTCTGCTCCTCTCTTTACCCGAGTGTCCAGAACATACGGTCGCAGGTCAGATGATACGACTATAAAGTCAATCATCGACCTACGACCTAGGCCGTCATGGTGCCAAGAGCACCGATGAACAACCTTATGTTCGAACATGGTGTTAGTTATGGACAAACTGCGACTCGCGCAGAAGTCCAATAACTGAACACCGCTCGGGTTCAGATCAGGCAGGCCGTTCCTCCCAATCACGCCCCTCCAGGTCACGCTGTCGTTGCCCACATGAGCGTTGAAGTCTCCCAGCAGGACAATGGAGTCCCCAGTCGGGGCACCATCCAGTGTCCGTCCCAGGGCCTCCAAAAAGGGTGGGTACTCTGAACTGCTGTTCGGCGCATATGCGCAGACAACAGTCAGGACCCGTTCCCCCACCCGAAGGCGTAGGGAAGCAACCCTTTCGTCCATCTGGGAGAACCCCAACGTACAGGCAGATAGTCCAGGGGCAAGCAAAATGCCCACCCCGGCCTTCCGCCTCTCACCCGGAGCAACTCCAGCAAAGAAGAGAGTCCAACCCCTCTCAAGGACTTGGGTTCCAGATCCGACGCTATGTGTCGAGGTGAGGCCTACTATATCTAGTCGATAGCGCTCCACCTCTTCCACAAGCTCCGGCTCCTTCCCCGCCAGAGAGGTGACATTCCATGTCCCAAAAGCCAGCTTCCGTAACCGAGGATCAGACCGCCAAGGCCCCCGCCTTGGTCTGCTGCCCAATCCACAAAGCACCGGACCCTTCATGATCCTCCTGCGGGTGGTGGGCCTACAGGGAGGCGAGTCCATGTCACCAGTTCGGGCTGGGCCCGGCCGGACCCCATGGATAAAGGCCCGGCCACCAGGCGCTCGCCCACGAGCCCCAACCCCAGGCCTGGCTCCAGGGTGGGGCCCCGGTAGCCCTCCGGGCCGGGTACACTTTCTCTTGCTCTTATTCTTCATCAAGGGTCTTCTGAACCGTTCTTAGTCTGGTCCTTCGCCTAAGACCAATCTGCCTTGGGAGACCCTACCAGGGGCAAATTGCCCCGGACAGCATAGCTCCTAGGGTCATTAGGACACTCAAACTCCTCCACCACGATAAGGTGACGGTTCAAGGATCATGAATTCTCCATTCAAAATATAACATCTTTTTCAAACCTACTTTTCTAATCTTTTTAGAAATTGATTCACAGATATTAAACTGTAAAAAATTATTATCTTGTGATTATCTGACTGTCAATGCTATAAGTCTCCATCCCCATCCTATCTTCAGGTGGGATTCTTCCTCAATTCCTACATCATGAAGTTTTACTTCTGCCAAGCTCAGCAGCATGAGTCCAGCAGCATTATGGTTTACCTGAAGAACTTGGTTGCAGCTGACTTTCTACTCTGCCTCTGTCTACCTCTACGTATCATCAAAGATGTTACCAACTCTACCACTATCCGCCAAGTCTACTGCAACTTTGGTGCTTCCGCCTTCTACCTCAACATGTATGTCAGCATCCTGTTCATGGGCTACATCGCTGCAAACAGGTAGGCCAGGTTTAGGCAGCAATGTAGCATCATGGATTTATTTAAGAGGTTTTCAGTTGTATGCAACCTTGATTTATCAGTTCCATGGATTTAATGTAGGCAATAAAACCCACATGAGTGAACTCCAAGCATATCTTGAAGTTCCATCCGACACAAAATAAATACATGCAAACTGTTATTTATTGACCATCTGTTGAGGTTTGTCTCACCTCTTTCCAGGTATCTGAAGATTGTTCATGCTTTGGGAACTCACATTCTGCAGACAGTAAGGGGTGCCCACATCCTGTCTGTGGCAACCTGGGTTTGCTTCTCATTTATGATGATCGTCTACATCATCCTGTCATTCATCTGGGAGAAGTCTTTGACCTCTGTCCCCAAAATGGCTAATTGTGAAGACTTGCATGATAGCCAACTCACCTTACTGTACACAGTCATGCACAGCTGTTGGGTCGCCATCTTCCTGTTTGTCCTTGTATCCCTGCTCTTCTTCTACTACAAAAGCTCTCACAAAGTGTTGCTGGTGCAGCAGAGGCAGCCGGCGTCCTCCTGCTCCAAGAAGCTTGCAAAGTCACGGAGGAACATGTTAGTGCTGGTCAGTGTCTTCTGCTTTTGCTTTCTTCCCTACCACCTAGTGCGCGTTCTCCACACTTTCCAGTGGAGTAATTGTTCATGGAGCAAAGCTGTCTACTACCTGATGGAGGTGAGCATCGTAATGTCAGTTCTCAATATCTGCCTGGACCCGATCATCTACTTCATCTACTGCAAGAAGTTCAGGACTCAGTTTAACCACAGAATGGTTTGTACAAAGTCAGAATAATTTCAATTTTCCTTTGAATAAATGTTTGTCATGTTATCTGTCACTGAATTAATTAGCACCATGATGGCTGAGCCTATGGTTCACGGATAAAAGGATTGCAATATCTATATATTTTCATTATTATGAGAAGTGGAGACATTCATTGAAAAAGTGCTGTATTAAAGGGGAACTACCGTTTTTTATAACGTAAACCTTAATACCGGCATAAAATACGATCGTTTACCATATAACTTGTGTTGTGGAGGTGTTATTTGGAGTCGTTCGTCAGATATGCAGATCCGCGTATATCCATACAGTAGGAGTGACTGGGGCACCGCAACGCAGCCTCTAAATAACACATTATCTGCCGCGAAACTCGTTCATTTCATCATTATTTTGTTGTGATATGCTATTGCTATTCCTCGGTGACTGGTCCGCTGTCCTCGTTTCCGATTCTGAGGTTGTAGACGACGACTTTGTTTATGATGGACGTTCTTACCGTTTTTAGCCAGAGTATACGGATGAGGAGCTCATTAAAAGGAGGATGTGGAGGCGGAGAGAGGAACAGCTGGTCAAAGTACAACAAACCGCTGAACGTCTGCGAATAGATAACAGGTAACTCCGGACTCAACGGGGAATAGCACTGGCGTACCATAACAAATTATTGGTGAAATTAACGAGTTTCGTGGCAGATAATGTGTTATTTAGAGGCTGCGTTTCGGTGCCCCAGTCACTCCCACTATATGGATATACGCTGAACTAAATATTCTCCGATCGACTCCAAATAACACCAAAGTTATATGGGTGAGTAAACGATCGTTTTTTAAGCCAGAAATAAGGTCCAAAAAAAAAAACCCAGTAGTTCCCCTTTAAGATAATGCTGATTTCTATGAATAGTTATTATGAAGCAGCCCCCCAAAACATGTATCTACTAAACAACTCTCTTTATTTTACATATTTTTATATATAAATTTATTTTATATCTCTGTTTTTTTTTTTTTCTCTTTTTTGGCAGCGGACCAGTTTGAGATATCTCAGGAGGGAGTAATGGAACAAGACGTCATCATAATTCGGATAATTCTGATGTGTTAACCATGTGACAGACAGCTGGGATTGGCTCCAGCCGCCCTCTACGACGCCCCAGGAGGAGAAGTGGTTACAGCTGATGAATGAATGAATCATTCTTTGACTGCTGTATTAAAATGCCATTTGAACTTACCTTCAAAAGCCTACAAAATGATGTGATGACTTGTAATGCAGCAATAAGTGTCACACATGTTAATTCTGAGTTTAATAAATACAGCTTGTAATGTAATAAGTGTTTAAACTGTGATGAAAGTAAATAAATGTACATGCAGGATGTTGAATGTCCTCAAGCTGAAAGCAGCATATGGAAAATTCAGTGGTAATTGTGACTTCCTCATCACTAGCAAGACAGATCTCTAACAAGCCATCGTAACCACATGAGTGTCTGAGTCGTGAAGAAGGAAACAGTAAAGAGAGCAGTCGGTCCCAAGTGTAGACATTACATTTTTGGATCATCCAGAGAAATGAATGACCAAGCTGGAACTGAAGCGACCTCTTCCTTCAATCGGTCCTCAGTTACAAACCAGACTGAAGCTGACGATTCGACTCGTTGTGATCAGATCGACTCGTCTGTTCAACCTCTCTTCATTGTGATCTACAGTCTGGTGTGTCTGGTGAGTTTCTGAAATATCCATCATGGTTGCTTTCCTGCTCCCAACTGTCTACCATCAGGCTCTTAAAAGTTATTGAAATATATTCTCTGAGGCATTTTTCTCCTCGAATCTCTTCGTTTGTAAGACTTTTGCTCAATTCCCTTACACGTTCTCCCTACGTGGAGGCTGAGCTTCATTAAATGTCTCTATAGCAGCCAAGACTCCGCATCAGTGTAGAATTAATTTTTGGCATTTAATTCAGTTTGAGAGCTTCTAGTACAGAAAAAGAAGGGCTGGCTCTGCCTCAGCCTCTAACCCTTTGCTGTAGTTCCTGTTTTTGTTGCAGAAAGACAAAAACCTTCAGAGTTTGTTGGTATATTTAGACTTAAACAAACTTTATTGATTCACAAAGGAAATTGTTTGGTCACAGTAGCTTAGAAATCACTCTTGAGAACAAAAAAAAAGAAAGATCAAATTAAATAAAAATAAAATAAGATAAAAAAAAATAAAATATAAGAAAAAATCTACTAAAATAAAATAAAATGGTATAAGCAATTAATTTACAAAATTAATATATGAACAAATGAAATCAACAAAAAGAAATATATATTGGATACATAGGAAGGATTAATAAGGTGCAATAATGTGCCTTAAGATTAATAACATGGAGTTACCTGTTGCAGAAAGGTCAGTTGTTGCACAGCTGGATAGAGTTTGGTATGAAAGTAAGAGAATGAGCTCCGCTGTCCCTCTATAGTCTGGTGTAGTGGATGAGATGGATTGCCCGTGATGGAGAGCAGTTTATCTGATATCCTCCTGTCCCTCACTGAGACAAATGTCTCCATCACATATCTAGCCTTTTGGACCAATCTGTTGATCCTGCTGATCTACATTTTTGCTGGTACTGCTCCCCAAGCAAACCACAGCAAAGTATAAGGCGCTTGCAACAACAGACTGGTAGGAAGTCTTCCAGCAATTTGCTGCATGCATTAAAATACCTGAGCTTCCTCAGAAAGAGGTCTACTCAGGCCCTTCTTGTACACATTTATACCTCACCTCAATTGAGTTCTACCTGCATCATCCTTCTCCTTATCACAGAGGTTTCGCTGCTCGGGTCAGTCTGTTTGAAATATTGTTCCCAGTGGGGACCAGGGCACTTTGAACGAGTCAACAGAGGGTGTGTCTGTGGGAACATGTGACATGGACACTTTGTTTACAGAGGACAACAGTCTAATAAAGTTCCTCAGTATATTATTACTACTGTAATATTGTTGTTGTTGTCGTCTTTAGAGAAGCGAAAGTCATATTGTTTCTTCATTCATTCTAGGGATGTGGCCCCTTAACAGACGTATTTGACACAAATTACACAGGACACTTTTAAAGCTGGTTCTGATGTACACTTTCAACAGTTTGGGGGCAAAAAAATAAAATAAAAATAAATAATAATAATTAAAACAACTGAATAAAAGCACCAGAAGAAGAAAAACAAACACAGGACACTTTAAACTCTTCACAGTGATCGGTGTTTAGAATGACGAGGGAATTTGGACTCCTGACCTCTGTATCTGAAGTGGTCCATTCATTATTATTCATGTAGTTACTCATTAAAAAATATTATCATCTCTCATCGAGTTTTTAAACACCCACAGTTACAATCAGCAGAAACGGGTTATTCTCGACAAGCGCAAAATAGGGGAAGTCTGTGAAGGTTCTCAGTCATCCAGGTCATGGCATATCGAACAAAGGTTCAAAAAAGGCAACTGGACTTGTAGAGTTGCCTTTTTTGAACCTTTGTTGGATACAAAATAGGGGAAATTCCTAATTTAGCTGGCAGCAAACCCTGTCCCGTGTGGAAAACAGGATGACAAAACTTAAGCGATTAGGCAGACACACAAACATGTAGCAATCCAGGAATACTTCCCTACGTTCCAGGTGTGATTAATTCCAATTTCCTATACTATGACAAGAGCAACTCCAGTTTTTCTCAGGGCCTTCATTCATTCATTCATCTCCTGTGCCCGCTTATTCCTGTTAAGGGTCGCGGGGGTCTGCTGGAGCATATACCAGCAGTCATCGGGCGAGAGGCGGGGGTACACCCTGGACAGGTCTCCAGTCTATTGCAGGGCTAACACAGAGAGACAGACAACCATTCACACTCACATGCACATGCAAATTTTGAGGAACTTTACTTGAGTGTTTTCATTAATACTACTTCATACTTCCTCTCCATAATATTTTATTTTCTACTCAGTAAAAAAGGTAAAAAAAAATATAATAAAATAGAGAAATAACAACAAAAATCTGTACACAACATTTACAAGAATTATAAGATAAGTGAATATTAAAATAAGTGAATATTAAAAATTAAATTGCAATGAAATGTAATGAATTTACAATCAATAACCAAACAATCAAGTGCAAATGTGCAAAAAAACCCCAAAAGTCCAGAGTGTCATCTGTCACACACTGATGAGGAGTCGTACTTCTCATCAGTGTGTGACACATCAGTGTTTACTACCTATACACATGTTCTCTGTGAGCATCGTGGTAGAGTAAGATCATCTGTTCAGCGTCTAACTGACTTAATGTCACTTCTGTCTGTTGATCAAGCACGTCTTCGTTCGGACTTTGTATGTTACCATGTAACCGTGACTCTCCTAGAATGACGACCTTCACCGTGGCATGACATCTGAACTACATTTACTGTTCTGTTAAAGACAGTGACTCAAACCAAACGTGCACAGTGAGAGAGTGGTAGTGGTCACTGAACTTGCTATTTTGGTTGCGTATATCATTTAGTAATGACTCACTCTCGGTTGGCAATGAGTCAGTGCCCTACTTATAGAAGTTAAATTGTTCCGGGTCTTGGTCATGAGACAAGACGGATGCTACGTCATTTAATGTGTCAGACTTAGAGTACTCATAGCTCTCGAGCTGGTCGTTCAGCACCCGTCTATACTCATCAGCTTTTACGCACTGAGCAAAAAGATAAGATCCCAGATCACAGTGGATGAATTCAGTTTGTCTGATGTAGCTCAGACCTCTGTAGATGCATCCCACGGATACTTGATCAGTTTGGGATCTACACCTTGTGCTGTTCTTCATGTTATTTTAAGTTGTTCCTACACTGTTTTTGTGTGTGTGTCTGTGCCAGGCTGCATCCTGCTGGGGATGGTTGCTGCCATCAAGGAGTCTTTACTATGGGGTGGGGGTACCTGGTCTGGTCTAGGTGGGTGATACATGTCTAAGTAACAACCATACCAATGAATGCCAGGTCCAAAAGTTTCCCAGCAGAACAGTGAATTGTCATAAGAAGGTCAATGTTATTCACTTCTATTGTCAGTGCCTGATCAGTGTATATTTAAATCAATCTTCTACTCCCCAGTTCTCATGGCATCAAATAGTTCAATAAGGAAATATCAAGTGGGTGCAGCATGAACATTTATTGAGGAAACGTGAACATGTACGGTAATTGCTTCCGAACGTGACAGGGTTGTAGAGCTGAATCCCAAACAGTGAAGGTATGGGTACAGGGCCCCTGGACTTTAACTGCTGCTTTAAACTTCCTGTCCATTGCTTACTATTAATGAGACGCAGGTGGCGGACTGAATAAATGTGTCAGTGTGGGAAAATGGAAGACAAGGGGACAGATTTTAGTTGTTTAACCTTCGCCTGAGATAGAATGAGATAGTGATAGACTGTATGCAAGATGTTGAAGTTGAAACCAGAGTGTGAAAATGCCATTCAGTGGTAATTGTGGCTTCCTCATCACTAGCAAGAAAGATCTCTAATAGGCCATCATAACCAAATGAGTGTCTGAGCCGTGTAGACGGAAGCATTAAATACAGCAGTCGGTCTCAAGTGTAGACATTACATTTTTGGATCATCCAGAGAAATGAATGACCAGGCTGGAACTGAAGAGACCTCTTCCTTCAATCGGTCCTCACTTACAAACCAGACCAAAGCTGACAATTCGACTCGTGATCAGATCGACTCCTCTGTTCAACCTCTCTTCAATGTCATCTACAGTCTGGTGTGTCTGGTGAGTTTCTCAAATATCCATTATGGTTGCTTTCCTTCTCCCAACTGTCTAGCGTCAGGCTCTTAAAAGTTATTGAAATATATTCTCGGAAGCATTTTTCTCCTCAAATCTCTTCGTTTGTAAGACTTTTGCTCAATTCCCTTCCCCGTTCTCCCTGCGTGGAGGCTGAGCTTCATTAAATGTCTATATAGCAGCCAAGACTCCGCATCAGTGCAGAATTACTTTTTGGCATTTAATTCAGTTTGAGAGCTTCCAGCACAGGAAAAGAAGGGCTGGCTCTGCCTCGGCCTCTAACTCTTTGCTGTAGTTCCTGTTTTTGTTGCAGAAAGACAAAAACATTCAGAGTTTGTTGGTGTATTTAGACTTAAACAAACTTTATTGATCCACAAAGGAAATTGTTTGGTCACAGTAGCTTAGTTGTAAAGAAAGACCAAATTAAATAAAAATAAAATGAGATAAAAATAAAATAAAATATAAGAACAAATCTACTAAAATAAAATAAAATGGTATAAGCAATTCATTTACAAAATGAGTATATGAACAAATGAAATAGACAAAAGGAAATATATATTGGATACATAGGAAGGATTAATAAGGTGCAATAATGTGCATTAAGATTAATAACATGGAGTTACCTGTTGCAGAAAGGTGAGTTGTTGTACAGCTGGATAGAGTTTGGTATGAAAGTAAGAGAATGAGCTCCGCTGTCCCTCTATAGTCTGGTGTAGTGGATGAGATGGATTGTCCGTGATGGACGGCAGTTTGTCTGGTGTCCTCCTGTCCCTCACTGAGACAAATGTCTCCAACTCACTGCCGATTACATATTCAGCCTTTTGGACCAATTTGTCGATCCTACTGATCTACCTTTTTGCTGGTACCGCTCCCCCAGCAAACCACAGCAATGTATAAGGTGCTTGCAACAACAGACTGGTAGGTCTCCAGCAATTTGCTGCATGCATTAAAAGAGGAAGTGGTCTACTCAGCCTTGTACACATTTATACCTCACCCATTACTTAAAGGGAAGCTACAGATCGTTTACTCACCCATGTAACTTTGGTGTCGTTTGGAATCATTTGGACGACATTTAGATCTGCGTATATCCACATTCGGGGAATGACTAGGGCACAGCAACACAGCCGGGGTCTGTAGATTGACCTACGAACCTCTGACCTGGATGATGTCATCTCTGAACTCTCTGATCTCAGAAACTGAATAAAAATATTATATAACCTTGCAACATTAAAGCTCATTTCAGGCTTTCCATGACTGCAAGGTTCCATTAATCGCCCAAGTCCACAATGGTGTGCGTGGACTCTAACTGGCATCTGACTCCGGCTGCATGTTATTGCATGGCTCATAGGCACACTGTTACAGGCTCACACTTTGCAGTGCAGCCTTTGTGGTTTGTGTATGTTTGTGGTGAAGTCATGCCAATCAAAAGTAAAAACAACCCAACATCAGGCCACGACAAGCAAGTAGAGCTCCCCCTGGTGTCTGGCTGCAGTTTAGGTCATGAGCTCCACCTCCTCCATGTTAGTGGATGGGACGTGGGCCAAACTAAAACTTGTGTCATCCATATTTTATACAGTCTATGGTCTTCAAACATGGACGTGGAAATCCTTGTCCAACCTACAATGCAACACTGGCTGTGAAATCATGAGTTCTCCATTTAAATATAACATCTTTTTCCAACCTAATTTTCTAATCGGGCCAGAAAGTACTTTTTGGAAATTGATTCACAGATATTAAACTGTAGAAAATGATTATCTTGTGATTATCTGACTGTAAATGCTATGAGTCTCCATCCTCATCCTATCTTCAGGTGGGATTCTTCCTCAACGCCTACATCATGAAGTTTTACTTCTGCCAAGCTCAGCAGCATGGGTCCAGCAGCATTATGGTTTACCTGAAGAACTTGGTTGCAGCTGACTTTCTACTCTGCCTCTGTCTACCTCTACGTATCACCAAAGATGTTAGCAACTCGACCACTATCCGCCAAGTCTTCTGCAACTTTGGCGCTTCCGCCTTCTACCTTAACATGTATGTCAGCATCCTGTTCATGGGCTACATCGCTGCAAACAGGTAGGCCAGGTTTAGGCAGCAATGTAGCATCATGGATTTATTTAAGAGGTATTCAGGTGTATGCAACCTTGATTTATCAGTTCCATGGATCTAATGTATAAAACCCACATGAGTGAACCCCAGGCATATCTTGTGCTTGAAGTTTCATTAGACACAAAATAAATACATGCAAACTGTTATTTATTGACTATCTGTTGAGGTTTGTCTCGCCTCTTTCCAGGTATCTGAAGATTGTTCATCCTTTGGGAACTCACATTCTGCAGACAGTAAGGAGTGCCCACATCCTGTCTGTGGCAACCTGGGTTTGCTTCTCATCTCTGATGATCGTCTACACCATCCTGTCATTCATCTGGGAGAAGTCTTTGACCTCTGTCCCCGACGCGGTTAATTGTGAAGACTTGCACAGCAGCCAACTCACCTTACTGTACACAATTGTGCACAGCTGCTGCGTCGCTATCTTCCTGTTTGTCCTTGTATCCCTGCTCTTCTTCTACTACAAAACCTCACGCAAAGTGTTGCTAGCGCAGCAGAGGCAGCCGGCGTCCTCCTGCTCCAAGAAGCTTGCAAAGTCACGGAGAAACATATTAGTGCTGGTCAGCGTCTTCTGCTTTTGCTTTCTCCCCTACCACCTAGTGCGCGTTCTCCACACTTTCCAGTGGAGTAATTGTTCATGGAGCAAAGCTGTCCACTACCTGAAGGAGGTGAGCATCATAATGTCAGTTCTCAACATCTGCCTGGACCCGATCATCTACTTCATCTACTGCAAGGCGTTCAGGACTCAGTTTAACCACAGAATGGTTTGTACAAAGTCAGAATAATCTCAATTTTCCTTTGAATAAATGTTTGTCATGTTATCTGTCGGCGGCACAGTGGCGAGGTGGTTAGCACTTGGGCACCGGTTCGAACCCATGGGCCGGCTGGCCTTTCTGTGTGGAGTTTGCATGTTCTCCCTGTGTCTGCATGGGTTCTCTCCGCGTACTCCGGCTTCCTCCCACCATCCAAAGACATGCTCATTAGGTTAATTGGTGATTCTAAATCGACCGTAGGTGTGAGTGTGAGCGTGAATGGGTGTCTGTGTCTCTATGTTGGCCCTGCGATGGACTGGCGACCTGTCCAGGGTGTACCCCTGCCTCTCGCCTGATGACAGCTGGGATAGGCTCCAGCAGACCCCCGCGACCCTTAACAGGAATAAGCGGGTATAGAAGATGAATGAATGAATGAATGTTATCTGTCAGTGAATTAATCAGAGGTGGCAAGTAACGAAGTAGAAATAGTACTTTGTTACTGTACTTAAGTAAAATTTTCTGATATCTGCACTTTACTTGAGTATTTATTTTTCTGACGACTTTTTACTTTTACTCCCTACATTTGTACACAAATATCTGTACTTTCTACTCTTTACATTGGAAAAACAGGCTCATTACTTTTTTAACCTCCAGGGATGACAAGACGTAAAAGACATGACATAATCGGACATGATTAGAGCATCGGACTGGAGATGGAAAGTCGACGATGCGCTTCCTGTGTTCTTCTTCTACTGTTTGGAACAGGCAGCCTGTTGGTTAGTTTGAGCTCTGCTGCCACCTAGTGACTGGAGGCTTCTTTATCGGCCAAGCATCAATAAAGACAGTAATACTGAAAGTCCACCTGGCCCCACTATTTGAGAAATACTGGTCTAATGTGAAAAAAAACAAAAAAAAAACCAACTTCATGTATGGTGTGGTTTCTGTTGCTATCATTAGCTTTTTGAGGATTTTTTGGAAGCTCGTTTACAACGTTAGCAATGCTATGGAAACACACCGTTTTGATAGTTTATAGTGAACACTAGCTAGCTGTTCAAAAACAACAACCCAGTAACCCTCAGTTTATTATTAAAAATGTTCCAGATGCTCATACAGGACATCTAGTCAATTAAGTCTAGATTATTCTGCTGGAACTTTTTCATTTTGCAAAATTATCAACGGATGAATTGTTTCATGGCAAAATAAGTTTTACTTTTTACGTAAGTACATTTAAGAGCCTGTACTTTCTTACTTTTACTTGAGTAAAGGAGTTGAATCAGTACTTTTACTTTTACCAGAGTATTTCTTTTACACAAGTATCCGTATTTTTGCTTAAGTACAGAATGTGAATACTTTTGCCACCTCTGAAATTAATTACTGCGCCTAATCTATAATCTCTATGAACAGTTATTATGAAGCAGTCTCAAAAAATCTGTGTTTTGTTGGTGAGCACTTACCGTGATCATTCATCAAAAATGTATCTGCTAAACAACTGTCATCTCTTTATTTATTTATTTATTTATTTATTTATTCATTTTGTTTTTGACAGCGGACCAGTTTGAGACGTGTGGAGGGAGTAATGGAACAAGACGAAACAGCCACAGTGAACTGTTAGATGAAGAGCTGCAGGCAACCAGCTGCACAACTCCAACTTCTTGGAGAGAGAACTCCTTTCACTGCGTGCACTGCTTTTCACAGACCCATGCTGTGTGCAGAATAAAATTAGATGAAGGTCTGTCATAGAATTACTATTTATTAAAACTAAAATTATACTACTCTTTATTAAGACTAAAATAGTGTCATCAATATGTCCAATTCATAATCATCTGATAATTCTGATGTGTTAACCATGTGACAGACAGCTGGGATAGGCTCCAGCCACCCTCTACGACCCCCTAGAGGAGAAGCTAATGAATGAATGAATCATTCTTTGATTGCCGTATCAAAATGGCATTTGAACTTCATTTCAAAAGCCTACAAAATGATGTGATGAAGTGTAGTGCAGCAATAAGTGTCACACATGTTAATTCTGAGCTTCATTAATACAGCTTGTAATATAATAAGTGTTTAAACTGTGATAAAAATAAATAAATGTACATGCAGGATGTTGAATGACCTTAACCTGAAAGCAGCATATTAAAATTCAGTGGTAATTGTGACTTCCTCATCACTAGCAAGAAAGTTCTCAGGCCATTGTAACCACATGAGTGTCTGAGCCGTGTACAAGGAAGCATTACATACAGCAGTCGATCTCAAGTGTAGACATTACATTTTTGGATCATCCAGAGAAATGAATGACCAAGCTGGAACTGAAGAGACCTCTTCCTTCAATCGGTCCTCAGTTACAAACCAGACCAAGGCTGATGATTCGACTCGTTGTGATCAGATCGACTCCTCTGTTCAACCTCTCTTCATTGTGATCTACAGTCTGGTGTGTCTGGTGAGTTTCTCAAATATCCATCATGGTTGCTTTCCTGCTCCCAACAGTTTACTGTAAGGCTCTTAAAAGTAATTGAAATATATTCTCTGAGGCATTTTTCTTCTCAAATCTCTTCATTTGTAAGAGTTTTGCTCAATTCCCTTACATGATCTCCCTACGTGGAGGCTGAGCATCACTCGCAGCCACGGTGAAGTTGGAAGGGGTTAAAAATCCGTCTGACAAGAGTCTGCATCAGTGCAGAATTAATTTTTGGCATTTAATTCAGTTTGAGAGCTTCTAGTACAGGAAAAGAAGGGCTGGTTCTGCCTCGGCCTCAAACTCTTTGCTGTAGTTCCTGTTTTTGTTGCAGAAAGACAAAAACTTTCAGAGTGTGTTGGTATATTTAGACTTAAACAAACTTTATTGATCCAGAAGGGAAATTGCTTGGTCACAGTAGCTTAGTTGCACATAAAAATCACTATTGAGAACCAAAAAAAAAGAAAGATAAAATTAAACAAAAATAAAATAAGATAAAAATAAAATTAAATACAAGAATAAATCTACTAAAATAAAATAAAATGGTATAAGCAATTCATTTACAAAATGAGTATATGAACAAATGAAATAGACAAAAGGAAATATATATTGGATACATAGGAAGGATTAATAAGGTGCAATAATGTGCATTAAGATTAATAACATGGAGTTACCTGTTGCAGAAAGGTGAGTTGTTGTACAGCTGGATAGAGTTTGGTATGAAAGTAAGAGAATGAGCTCCGCTGTCCCTCTATAGTCTGGTGTAGTGGATGAGATGGATTGTCCGTGATGGACGGCAGTTTGTCTGGTGTCCTCCTGTCCCTCACTGAGACAAATGTCTCCAACTCACTACTGATCACATATTCAGCCTTTTGGACCAATCTGTTGATCTTACTGATCTACCTTTTTGCTGGTACTGTTCACCCAGCAAATCACAGCAAAGTATAAGGCGCTTGCAACAACAGACTGGTAGGAAGTCTCCAGCAATTTGCTGCATGCATTAAAAGAGGAAGTGGTCTACTCAGCCTCTTCTTGTACACATTTGTACCTCACCCCTTGACGATGACCCAGTGTCATTTGGAGTCATTCAGACGATATTTAGATCTGCGTATATCCATATAGTGGGAGTGACTAGGGCACCGCAATGCAGCCGGGGTCTGTAGATTGACCTACTAACCTCTGACCTGGATGATGTCATCTCTGAACTCTCTGATCTCAGAAACTGAATAAAAATATCATACAACCTTGCACAATTAAAGCTCATTTCAGGCTTTCCATGACTGCAAGGTTCCATTAATTGCCCAAATCCACAATGGTGTGCGTGGACTCTAACGGGCGTCTGACTCCGGCTGCATGTTATTGCATGGCTCATAGGCACACTGTTACAGGCTCACACTTTGCAGTGCAGCCTTTGTGGTTTGTGTGTGTTTGTGGTGAAGTCATGCCCATCAAAAACAACCCAACATCAGGCCATGACAGGCAAGTAGAGCTCCCCCTGGTGTCTGGCTGCAGTATAGGTCATGAGCTCCACCTCCTCCATGTTAGTGGATGGGATGTGGGCCAAACTAAAACTTGTGTCATCCATATTTTATACAGTCTATGGTCTTCACACATGGACGTGGAAATCCTGTCCAACCTACAATGCAACACTGTCTGTGGAATCATGAGTTCTCCATTTAAATATAAAAAAAATTTCCAACCTAATTTTCTAATTGGGCCTGAAAGTAGTTTTTGGAAATTGATTCACAGATATTAAACTGTAGAAAATGATTATCTTGTGATTATCTGACTGTAAATGCTATAAGTCTCCATCCTCATCCTATCTTCAGGTGGGATTCTTCCTCAACGCCTACATCATGAAGTTTTACTTCTGCCAAGCTCAGCAGCATGAGTCCAGCAGCATTATGGTTTACCTGAAGAACTTGGCTGTAGCTGACTTTCTACTCTGCCTCTGTCTACCTCTACGTATCATCAAACATGTTGGCAACTCTACCACTATCCGCCAAGTCTACTGCAAGTTTGGCGCTTCTGCTTTGTACCTCAACATGTATGTCAGCATCCTGTTCATGGGCTACATCGCTGTAAACAGGTAGGCCAGGTTTAGGCAACAATGTAGCATCATGGATTTATTTAAGAAATCTTCAGTTGTATGCAACCTTGATTTATCTGTTCCATAGATCTAATGTATGCAATAAAACCCACATGAGTGAACCCCAGGCATATCTTGTGCTTGAAGTTCCATCCGACACAAAATAAATACATGCAAACTGTTATTTATTGACTATCTGTTGAGGTTTGTCTCACCTCTTTCCAGGTATCTGAAGATTGTTCATCCTTTGGGAACTCACATTCTGCAGACAGTGAGGGGTGCCCACATCCTGTCTGTGGCAACCTGGGTTTGCTTCTCATTTCTGATGATTGCCTACACCATCCTGTCATTCATCAAGGAGAAGTCTTTGACCTCTGTCCCCAAAACAGCTCGTTGTGAAGGCTTCCACGGCGGCCAGCTCACCTTACTGCACACAATCATGCACAGCTGTTGGGTCGCCATCTTCCTGTTTGTCCTTGTATCCCTGCTCTTCTTCTACCACAAAAGCTCTCACAAAGTGTTGCTGGCACAGCAGAGGCAGCCGGCATCCTCCAGCTCCAAGAAGCTTGCAAAGTCACGGAGGAACATGTTAGTGCTGGTCAGTGTCTTTTGCTTTTGCTTTCTCCCCTACCACCTAGTGCGCGTTCTCCACACTTTCCAGTGGAGTAATTGTTCATGGAGAAAAGCTGTTCGCTACCTGAAGGAGGTGAGCATCGTAATGTCAGTTCTCAATATCTGCCTGGACCCGATCATCTACTTCATCTACTGCAAGGCGTTCAGGACTCGGTTTAACCACAGAATGGTTTGTACAAAGTCAGAATAATTTCGATTTTCCGTTGAATAAATGTTTGTCATGTTATCTGTCGGCGGCACAGTGGCGAGGTGGTTAGCACTGGGCACCGGTTCGAATCCATGGGCCGGCTGGCCTTTCTGTGTGGAATTTGCATGTTCTCCCTGTGTCTGCATGGGTTCTGTCTGGGTACTCCGGCTTCCTCCCACCATCCAAAGACAAGCTCGTTAGGTTAATTGGTGATTCTAAATCGGCCGTAGGTGTGCGTGTGAGCGTGAATGGGTGTCTGTGTCTCTATGTTGGCCCTGCGATGGACTGGCAACCTGTCCAGGGTGTACCCCTGCCTCTCGCCTGATGACAGCTGGGATAGGCTCCAGCAGACCCCCGCGACCCTTAACAGGAATAAGCGGGTATAGAGAGCCGAAGTCCCGCCCCTCTACTTCCGGGTTATGGGACCTATCTTTCGAAAAAATATGAACGGCAGTCTATGGCGAGATCATAATTATTTTCTGGTCCCGATTGAATTGTGGCATGAATTTCACATATGATGTGTGTGGATTTAAAAGATAATTTTTCACGTCAAGAGATAAATTATTTGACGTAAATAAGCTGAACAATATTAGGTTTTGTATGAGATCGCTTAGTGAACTACATCTCTCGTCTCGAACAATGTACGTCACTACAGAACTATGGCTGTCTCCTTGTTGAGCTTTACCGTCTTCTTCCAGGACGAAGGCAGAAGCATGAAACGAGGTGAAAATCATTATAAATCGGGTCATGTCGAGAGCTGTAGTTACACGAAGGGAGTTTTGGTCGGTTCTGTACGCGCCAGCATGCGGGACTTGTAGTTCGTTTAATTACGTATTTTCCATAGCGTTTTACTGAACTATCTTGCGACAAACTGTGACATTCTTGACATGTAAAATCATTTTTTATTCTGAAAAACAACATATGTATAATCCAAGGCACAAGTCGATCGGGACCAGAAAATAATTTATCTTTCGCCATAGACTGCCGTTCATATTTTTTCGAACGATAGGTCCCATAACCCGGAAGTAGAGGGGGCGGGACTTCGCCTCTCTATAGAAGATGAATGAATGAATGAATGTTATCTGTCAGTGAATTAATCAGAGGTAGCAAGTTTCACGAAGTAGAAATACTTTCTTACTGTACTTAAGTAAAATTTTCTGATATCTGTACTTTACTTGAGTATTTCTTTTTCTGACGACTTTTTACTTTTACTCCCTACATTTGTACACAAATACCTGTATTTTCTACTCTTTACATTGGAAAAACAGGCTCGTTACTTTTTTAACCTCCACGGATGACAAGACGTAAAAGACGTGACATGATCGCACCATTGACTGTATATACTAGATCGCACATGACTAGTGCATCGGACTGGAGAAGGAAAGTCGACGATGCGCTTCCTGTGTTCTTCTTCTACTGTTTTGAACAGGCAGCCTGTTGATTAGTTTGAGCTCTGCTGCCACCTAGTGACTGGAGGCTTCTTTATCGGCCAAGCATCAATAAAGACAGTAATACTGAAAGTCCACCTGACCCCACTATTTGAGAACTACTGGTCTAATGTGAAAAAAATGAAAAAATAAAAAATTCATGTATGGTGTGGTTTCTGTTGCTATCATTAGCTTTTTGAGGATTTTTTGGAAGCTCGTTTACAACGTTAGCAATGCTATGGAAACACACCGTTTTGATAGTTTATAGTGAACACTAGCGAGCTGTTCAAAAACAACAACCCAGTAACCTTCAGTTTATTATTAAAAATGTTCCAGATGCTCATACAGGACATCTGGTCAATTAAGTCTAGATTATTCTGCTGGAACTTTTTCATTTTGCAAAATTATCAACGGATGAATTGTTTCATGGCAAAATAAGTTTTACTTTTTACGTAAGTACATTGAAGAGCCTGTACTTTCTGACTTTTACTTGAGTAAAGGAGTTGAATCAGTACTTTTACTTTTACCAGAGTATTTTTTTACACAAGTATCCGTACTTTTACTTAAGTACAGAATGTGAATACTTTTGCCACCTCTGGAATTAATTACTGAGCCTAATCTATAATCTCTATGAACAGTTATTATGAAGCAGTCCCAAAAAATCTGTGTTTTGTTGGTGAGCACTTACCGTGATCATTCATCACAAATGTATGTACTGATCAAATGTCATCTCTTTATTTATTTATTTATTTATTTCATTTTTTTTTTTTTTTGACAGCGGACCAGTTTGAGACGTGAGGAGGGAGTAATGGAACAAGACGAAACAGCCACAGTGAACTGTTAGATGAAGAGCTGCAGGCAACCAGCTGCACAACTCCAACTTCTTGGAGAGAGAACTCCTTTCACTGCGTGCACTGTTCTTCACAGACCCATGCTGTGTGCAGAATAAAATTAGATGATGGTCTGTCATAGAATTGCTGGAAAAGACAACTCCTGTCTGACCTCTTTATTAAAACTAAAATATTGTCATCACAATTCTGATATGTTAACCATGTGACAGACAGCTGGGATAGGCTCCAGCCACCCTCTACGTCGCCCCCTTTATTAAAATGCCATTTGAACTTAATTTCAAAAGCCTACAAAATGATGTGATGAAGTGTAGTGCAGCAATAAGTATCACACATGTTAATTCTGAGCTTCATTAATACAGTTTGTAATATAATTGTTTAAACTGTGATAAAAATAAATAAATGTAGCATATTAAAATTCAGTGATAAGTGCGACTTCCTCATCACTAGCAAGAAAGTTCTCTAACAGGCCATCGTAACCACATGAGTGTCTGAGCCGCGTAGACGGAAGCATTAAAGAGAGCAGTCGGTCCCAATTGTAGACATTACATTTTTGGATCATCCAGAGAAATGAATGACCAAGCTGGAACTGAAGGGACCTCTTCCTTCAATTGGTCCTCAGTTACAAACCAGACCGAAGCTGACGATTCGACTCGTTGTGATCAGATCGACTCCTCTGTTCAACCTCTCTTCATTGTGATCTACAGTCTGGTGTGTCTGGTGAGTTTCTCAAATATCCATCATGGTTGCTTTCCTTCTCCCAACTGTCTACCGTCAGGCTCTTAAAAGTTATTGAAATATATTCTCGGAGGCATTTTTCTCTTCAAATCTCTTCATTTGTAAGACTTTTGCTCAATTCCCTTACACGTTCTCCCCATGTGGAGGCTGAGCTTCCTTAAATGTCTCTATAGCAGCCAAGACTCCGCATCAGTGCAGAATTACTTTTTGGCATTTAATTCAGTTTGAGAGCTTCTAGTATAGGAAAAGAAGGGCTTGCTCTGCCTCGGCCTCTAACTCTTTGCTGTAGTTCTTGTTTTTGTTGCAGAAAGACAAAAACCTTCAGAGTTTGTTGGTATATTTAGACATAAACAAACTTTATTGATCCACAAAGGAAATTGTTTGGTCACAGTAGCTTAGAAATCACTCTTGAGAACAAAAAAAAAGAAAGATCAAATTAAATAAAAATAAAATATAAGAAAAAATCTAGTAAAATATAATAAAATGGTATAAGCAATTAATTTACAAAATTAATATATGAACAAATGAAATAGACAAAAGGAAATATATATTGGATACATAGGAAGGATTAATAAGGTGCAATAATGTGCCTTAACATTAATAACATGGAGTTACCTGTTGCAGAAAGGTGAGTTGTTGTACAGCTGGATGGAGTTTGGTATGAAAGTAAGAGAATGAGCTCCGCTGTCCCTCTATTGTCTGGTGTAGTGGATGAGATGGATTGTGCATGATGGAGAGCAGTTTGTCTGGTGTCCTCCTGTCCCTCACTGAGACAAATGTCTCCAACTCACTGCCGATCACATATCTGGCCTTTTGGACTAATCTGTTGACCCTACTGATCTACATTTTTGCTGGTACTGCTCCCCCAGCAAACCACAGCAAAGTATAAGGCGCTTGCAACAATAGACTGGTAGGAAGTCTCCAGCAGTTTGTTGCATGCATTAAAATACCTGAGCTTCCTCAGGAAGTGGTCTACTCAGCCCCTTCTTGTACACATTTATACCTCACCCCTTGACGATGATCCCGTGTCATTTGTAGTCATTCAGACGATATTTAGATCTGCATATATCCATATAGTGGGAGTGACTAGGGCACCACAACTTTGCTGTGCAGCCTTTTTGGTTTGTGTGTTTGTGGTGAGGTCATGCCCATCAAAAGCAAAAACAACCCATCATCAGACCGAAGGACAGAATGGAACATGTGTGTGTGGTGTCTGCATTCAGAGTCTGCAGCATAGACTGTATATAAAGATGGACGCCACGACAAGCATGAAGAGCTCCCCCTGGTGTCTGGCTGCAGTATAGGTCATAAGCTCCACCTCCTCCATGTTAGTGGATAGGACGTGGGCCAAACTAAAACTTGTGTCATCCATATTTTATACAGTCTATGGTCTTCACACATGGACGTGGAAATCCTTGTCCAAGGTGACATTGCGATGCTCACCTCCTTCAGGTAGTAGACAGCTTTGCTCCATGAACAATTACTCCACTGGAAAGTGTGGAGAACGTGCACTAGGTGGTAGGGGAGAAAGCAAAAGCAGAAGACACTGACCAGCACTAACATGTTCCTCTGTGACTTTGCAAGCTTCTTGGAGCAGGAGGACGCCGGCTGCCTCTGCTGTGCCAGCAACACTTTGCGTGAGGTTTTGTAGTAGAAGAAGAGCAGGGATACAAGGACAAACAGGAAGATGGCGACCCAACAGCTGTGCATGATTTTGTACAGTAAGGCGAGCTGGCTGCCGTGCAAGTCTTCACAATTAGCCATTATACCAATGTCTAATCTTCGCTGTGGGTTGGTAGAATCAGGCGGGGTGTACAAACGAGACAAAACGAAACACAGTGGCACAGAGGAAGACGCAGACCATATATACAGGAGGGTAATGTGGATCAGGTGGAAACAATCAGGAATCGGGGAAGACAATCAGACCGGTGACACAAGAGGAAGGGCAAGTGACCTGAAACGAGAGGAGAGTTAGTTTTCAAAATAAAACAGGAAGTCACGAGACACATAAAGAAAACAAATTCACCGTGGTGTGAATAAATGTGTGGCACTTGTGGGTTGCTTGGCTTTCACTCTTCTGTCCAGTTCATCCCAAACCAGCTCGATGGGGTTTAAGTCTGGAGACTGTGCTGGTCACTCCATGTTTTCAAGCTTACCATCTTGTTCTTTTTTCCTGAGGTAATTCTGGCATCGCTTGGACTTGTGTTTTGGGTCATTATCTTGCTGTAGGATGAACCTCTGACCAACTACGCGCATACCAGAGGGTATTGCATGGCGCTGCAGAATGCTGTGGTAGCCGTTTTGGTTCAGGATGCCTCTCACTCTGTACAAGTCACCGACAATCCTCTCGCCTACTCAACGACGTACAAAGATCCTGCATGATGAACCGAAGATTTGAAATTTTGATTCATCAGTCCATAATACCTTCTTCCAGTCTTCAGTAGTCCAATGGTGGTGTTTCATGGCCCAGGCAAGCGAGCTTCTTTGTCTTATTCTGACATCTTAGCAATGGCTTTCTTGCTGCAACTCGTCCTGTCAAACCTGCAGCTCGAAGTCTGAGACTTGCTTACTACGACCACTATTAAGCTGTGCTTGTTGTCCTGTGAGCTGCCTCTCACGCAAGATGTTAACTCTCAGAAGCTTGTCCTCTGATTCAGTTGTGGCTTTGGGTCTGCCAGACCTCTTCCTGTCAGAGTTCCCCCCAGTTTCTGAGTGCCTTTTGATGGTGAAGAAAACTGTACTCACTGACACCTTGACTTTCTTTGCAATTTCCCTGTAGGAAAGACCTACATTTTTAAGTGTTAAGATGGTCTGTCTCTCTTCCATTGTTAATTGCCTTTTTCTCACCATTTTTGTAGCAACACACTGCTTTCTGCAGTACAATACTGTTCACCCGATGCTCATGAGGGTCTGGTACCACAGTGTGTTCCAACACTGCTATTATGCAGACAGAGGGGGGTGTAAGTAACCAAGAAAAGTTGGAACACCTATAGGAATTAGTAGCACCAGCTTTCAAGGCTGATTCAACCTTCATTGCTGCAGAACAGCTTTAAATTGTTAACCCACTTCGTGTTCCCTGAAAGAGGCCTTTTTGTATAATTCTGAAATGTACATTATTTTTCAGTTTTGGGTAACCAAACCTTTTGTTTTTAACCTCTGGCTGTTCAGTACTTACCTTTGTACCATTTCAAGCTATTCATTGGACTTGCACGACTTTCATTCATTCATTCATCTTTTGTACCCGCTTATTCCTGTTAAGGGTCGCCGGGGTCTGCTGGAGCCTATTTCAGCTGTCATCGGGCGATAGGCGGGGGTACACCCTGGACAGGTCGCCAGTCTATCACAGGGGACTTGCACGACTTGGATTGCAATAAATAACTGGAAAAATTAGGGTGTGTATTTTGGTAGTATCCACTTTCCACCTCTGTGACATTTGACAGCTGGTTTACTACCTGTGCACATGTTCTCTGTGAGCTAGATGGAGACGTATGCAACGTGGTAGAGTAAGAGCATCTGTTCAGCTTCTGACTGTTGATCAAACACGTCTTCGGTCAGACTTTGCATGTAACCACATGACATCTGAATTACATTTACCGTCCTATTAAAGACAGTGACTCAAACCAAACGTACGTACTGAGAGAGTGGTAGGGGTCACTGAGCTCGCTATTTTTGTTGTGTGTACCATTTAACTCTAGTAATGACTCACTCTAGGTTAGGGATGAGTCATTGCCTTACTTGTAGTGGTTAAATTATAGCTTTTTTTTTTGTGTGTGTCTGCGTCAGGCTGCATCCTGCTGGGGATGGTCTGGTCTAGGTGGGTGCTACATGTCTAAGTAACATCCACAAGAATGCCAGGTCCAAAAGTGTCCCAGCAGAACATTGAATTGTCACAAGATGGTCAATGGTATTGACTTCTCCTGTCAGTGGTTTTAATTTTATGCCTGATCAGAGCATATTCAAGTCAATTTTCTACCCCCCAGTTCTCATGGCATCAAATAGTTCAATAAGGAGATATCAAGTGGGTGCAGCATGAATATTTATTGAGGAAACGTGAACATAATTGTTCCGAAAGTGATGGGGCTGAATCCCAAACAGTGAAGGTAGATGGGTACTCCAACACATTTTGAAACAACAGGTACAGGGCCCCTGGACTTTAACTGCTGTTTTATACTCCCTGTCCATTGCTTACTATTAATGAGATGCAGGTGGCGGACTGAATGAATGTATCAGCGTGGGAAAATGGAAGACAAGGGGACATATTTTAGTTGTTTAACCTTTGCCTGAGTTTCATGTGATAGATTTAGTCTGTATGTGTCTCCATTCAGTGGTAATTGTGGCTTCCTCATCACTACCAAGAAAATTCTCTAATAGCCCATCGTAACCACATGTGTGTCATGGGTGTCACAGCCGTGTAGAAGGAAGCATTAAATAGAGCAGTCCGTCCCAAGTGTAGACATTATATTTTTGGATCATCCAGAGAAATGGATGACCAAGTTGGAACTGAAGAGACCTCTTCTTTCAATGGGACCTTCAGTTCGACTCATTGTGATCAGATCGACTCCTCTGTTCAACCTCTCTTCATCGTGATCTACAGTCTGGTGTGTCTGGTGAGTTTCTCAAACATCCATCATGGTTGCTTTCCTTCTCCCAACTGTCTACCGTCAGGCTCTTAAAAGTTATTGAAATGTATTCTCTGAGGCATTTTTCTCCTCAAAGCTCTTCATTTGTAAGACTTTTGCTCAATTCCCTTACACATTCTCCCCATGTGGGGGCTGAGCTTCATTAAATGTCTCTCTATAGCAGCCAGGGTGAAGTTGGAATAGGTTACAAGTCCATATGCCAAGAGTCTGCATCAGTGCTGGATTACATTTTGGCATTTAATTCAGTTTGAGAGCTTCTAGTACAGGAAAAGAAGGGCTTGCTCTGCCTCGGTCTCTTTGCTGTAGTTCCTGTTTTTGTCACAGAAAGACAAAAACCTTTCACTTTCAGACTTTGTTGGTGTATTTAGACTTAAACGAACTTTACTGATCCACAAGGGAAACTGCTTGGTCACAGTAGCTTAGTTGCACATAAACATCACTCTTGAGAACCAAAAAAAGAAAGATAAAACTAGATTATCGCAAGCGATCATAAAGGGGTCCGTGCCGTGGCAAAGTCGTCCCCAAGCGGGACGCAGAGGCATAAGAGGGTCGGACATGGCCTGAAAGGAGGCAAAATGTCTGCAGAGGAATTCTTTGGCTTACAAGTAAATGAGAGTCAGGCAGGTCAGAAGCAGCGAAATTTGGCCCTACTCAGTAGGGTATGAAATAGTCTGTAGTCTGGTGTAGTGGATGAGATGGATTGTCCATCATGGAGAGCAGTTTGTCCGGTGTCCTCTTGTCCCTCACTGAGACAAACATCTCCAACTCACTGCCGATTACATATCTAGCCTTTCAGACCAATATGTCGATCTTACTGGTGTCCTTTTTGCTGGTACTGCTCCCCTGGCAAACCACAACAGACTGGTAGGAAATGTCTAGCAATTTGCTGAATGCATTAAAAGACCTGAGCTTCCTCAGGAAGTGGTCTACTCAGGCCCTTCTTGTACACATTTATACCTTACCCATTACCAAAACTGGAACTTATATTTTTTACATCCTGGACCTTATTTGTGGTATAAAATCCGATCTGATACGTTTGTGTCCAATTTTCGGAGAGGTTTTGTTTTAGTTATTTGTGGGTATTTGTGGGAAGTGTGGGTGGGTCATGGATAACGTGACTCCACTTTTGGAACGTATACTGCGCAGATTCTGTCTGTAAACTTGCAAGATGGTGCGGCTCATATCTCTGGAGTACTAGGGATCAATGGGAGGAAATGGAGATGTGTCGTCCATATTTTATACATGCATTAATACACAGGATTAGATGGTACAATCCCTTGTGCCAAAATCCCAGGCAAAACACATTTAGAGGCCCTGTCCAACTGAGAAACCCCAACAAACCTACGGTCATGTGATATGACGATTAACTTACAATCTACATGAACTAAGTAAATGCTGCTGGCTTGTAGGACCACAGAGCAGCAGAGGATAAATTCAAACCTTGTGAAATATAAGCTAGCTAAATGCTGCTGCCTTGTATGGTCCACTCAGCAAAGAAATATCGCTACCAAACAACATGAAGACATCAGATACCTGGCCTAGTCAACAGCAGTATGCAGCATGTCAGTGGGGTTTTCAAGTGGGCACCTCCTTTCACCGATGTTTCCTTAAGTTAGGCCCACTACACCTCGAGAAGGCTTAACAGTGACTTCCAGCGTCCTGGAGTCACCCCCCTCCACGCTGCCACTGCAAAACCCCGTTTTCCTCACCATTCAGTGACTATCAACTAATATTTCAATCATTAGCCTAGTCCTTTTATGAACCACGAACCAAACAACAGGTTCGAACAGGTTCGCCCTGTTGATGCAGACTGAACCATGAACCAACCGACCACATCTATCATGATTTGCAAACACACTAAAGTCACGCAGCCATCCTTACCTTTAGCTAGCTCCCCAGGTAGCATGTTTTCTACATACCCACAGCCACTCGCCCTCTCTCTCTGCTGCCCGGGACATGTTGCATACCGCAGTCCTCGGGCTTTTTGCACGTATGTCCAGCTCACTCAGAAGAGCAATCGCCGATTTTGCCACAAATCCACGGCAGCCCACTTCTACCGGGCGGACATGAGCCCTCCAGCCTCTGCTCCATGTCTGCTGCTAACTCTGCATATTTAGCTCTCTTACGCTTGTTCACCTCCTCAGAATATGGCTAAGCATGCACACACAAGTGCACAGTGAGCAGGCAGCATCCTCACCTACCCACTGGTTTAGGTTCTGGGGAGTTGCCAGCGCAAAGTAGCCCCTAAATCTAATCCTGCTGGCCTCCTTGCTCCAAAGCTCTCTCCACTTCAACTTCCTTTTCTCCACACTCTCCCAGTTCACCCATTGACCCTGGTTAGCCTGCGACACTGCCTTAGTGCATCTTACTGCTTCCTCTTGTTTCTGTACCTCTTCCACTACCATCTGTCTCCTTTCTACTGTTGATGCCTTGCTCCGCAGAGGTTTCCCTGCACACAGCCCGCGTCCTTGCTGTACATTGCCTATGATATCCCTATGATATCCCTATGATATCCCTATGCCTAAGAGCTGCCTGTGCTTGCTGTACTGTCTCTTTTGGGTTCCACTTCCTCCCTGTCTTAACAGTGGGCACTGCACTCCTAACCACTGGATCCTTCGACTGGGTGAGAATCATTTCCAGTTTAACTTTAGCACACTTAAACTCCTCTGTTAGGCTGGTAACTCCAAAATGCCTTTCCCATACAAGGCTGCGCCGCTTAAGCAGCGTGGGACACCGAGCCACTTTCTGATAGATGAATTAATCATCCTTTCCAACTTTTCTACCTTTGAGTCTATGGTCTTCACACATGGATGTGGAAATCCTTGTCCAACCTATAATGTGACTGTGGAATCATGAATTCTCCATTCAAAATATAACATCTTTTTCAAACCTACTTTTCTAATCTTTTTAGAAATTGATTCACAGATATTAAACTGTAAAAAATGATTATCTTGTGATTATCTGACTGTAAATGCTATAAGTCTCCATCCCCATCCTATCTTCAGGTGGGATTCTTCCTCAACGCCTTCATCATGAAGTTTTACTTCTGCCAAGCTCAGCAGCATGAGTCCAGCAGCATTATGGTTTACCTGAAGAACTTGGTTGCAGCTGACTTTCTACTCTGCCTCTGTCTACCTCTACGTATCATCAAACATGCTGGCAACTCTACCACTATCCGCCAAGTGTACTGTAACTTTGGCGCTTCCGCCTTCTACCTCAACATGTATGTCAGCATCCTGTTCATGGGCTACATCGCTGCAAACAGGTAGGCCAGGTTTAGGCAGCAATGTAGCATCATGGATTTATTTAAGAGGTTTTCAGTTGTATGCAACCTTGATTTATCTGTTCCATGGATTTAATGTATGCAATAAAACCCACATGAGTGAACCCCAAGCATTTCTTGTGCTTGAAGTTCCATCAGACACAAAATAAATACATGCAAACTGTTATTTATTGACTATCTGTTGAGGTTTGTCTCACCTTTTTCCAGGTATCTGAAGATTGTTCATCCTTTGGGAACTCACATTCTGTAGACAGTAAGGGGTGCCCACATCCTGTCTGTGGCAACCTGGGTTTGCTTCTCATCTCTGATGATCGTCTACATCATCCTGTCATTCATCTGGGAGAAGTCTTTGACCTCTGTCCCCAGCACGGTTAATTGTGAAGGCTTGCACGGCGGCCAGCTCACCTTACTGTACACAATCATGCACAGCTGTTGCGTCGCCATCTTCCTGTTTGTCCTTGTATCCCTGCTCTTCTTCTACTACAAAACCTCACGCAAAGTGTTGCTGGCACAGCAGAGGCAGCCGGCGTCCTCCTGCTCCAAAAAGCTTGCAAAGTCACAGAGGAACATGTTAGTGCTGGTCAGTGTCTTCTGCTTTTGCTTTCTCCCCTACCACCTAGTGCGCGTTCTCCACACTTTCCAGTGGAGTAATTGTTCATGGAGCAAAGCTGTCTACTACCTGAAGGAGGTGAGCATCGTAATGTCAGTTCTCAATATCTGCCTGGACCCGATCATCTACTTCATCTACTGCAAGGCGTTCAGGACTCGGTTTAACCACAGAATGGTTTGTACAAAGTCAGAATAATCTTGATTTTCCTTTGAATAAATGTTTGTCATGTTATCTGTCGGCGGCATAGTGGCGAGGTGGTTAGCACTGGTCACCGGTTCGAATCCATGGGCCGGCTGGCCTTTCTGTGTGGAGTTTGCATGTTCTCCCTGTGTCTGCGTGGGTTCTCTCCGGGTACTCCGGCTTCCTCCCACCATCCAGAGACATGCTCATTAGGTTAATTGGTGATTCACCTCGGCTGTAGGTGTGAGTGTGAGCGTGAATGGTTGTCTGTGTCTCTATGTTGGCCCTGCGATGGACTGGCGACCTGTCCAGGGTGTACCCCTGCCTCTCGCCTGATGACAGCTGGGATAGGCTCCAGCAGACCCCCGTGACCCTTAACAGGACTAAGCGGGTATATAAGATGAATGAATGAATGAATGTTATCTGTCAGTGAATTAATCAGAGGTGGCAAGTAACGAAGTAGAAATACTTTCTTACTGTACTTAAGTAAAATTTTCTGATATCTGTACTTTACTAGAGTATTTCTTTTTCTGATGACTTTTTACTTTTACTCCCTACATTTGTACACAAATATCTGTACTTTATATCCTTTACATTGGAAAAACAGGCTCGTTACTTTTTTAACCTCCACAGATGACAAGACGTAAAAGACGTGAAATAATCGGACATGACTAGAGCATCGGACTAGAGAAGGAAAGTCGACGATGCGCTTCCTGTATTATTCTTCTACTGTTTTGAACAGGCAGCCTGTTGGTTAGTTTGAGCTCTGCTGCCACCTAGTGACTGGAGGCTTGTTTATCGGCCAAGCATCAATAAAGACAGTAATACCAGAGCCCGTCTACGGAGAGCCTTGCCACTCTCTATTAAGTCCAATTGTAACGAATTTTGGTTGCAGTTCCACCAGATTTCCACTGGGGGCGATCGCCATGAGTGCAACATGAATGGGACTCTATGGAGCTAAACGGCTAAATGTGTCTCTTTCACCCGATTGTCGTTGAGAAATCTCAGATTTGATTGTAGGTTTTGCAAGTTCAACATGGGTTATAGGTCAAAAGTTGAATGAACGAGAACTTATGTCCTTTCGTTTTCTTACAGGTTGAGTTGTTGTTGCCCATAACACGCTAGCATTGTGCTAATGAACGCTGATTGGTCAGTGAAGGACTGATTACGACCAGATCCCGCTTGACGGCATCGCGGCATCCGAAGCGGGACCAGAATGTTAAGGCGGACTTTTTCGCCCAAGTTTTTTTTTTTTTTCGGCCCGGTCTTTTAAAACAACGAAACAGAAACTCTTCTAGCACGATTATTTACCCGTGTCAGCTGTGTTGTCCATGCCTCGAGAGAAAAGAAAGTGCAGAGCGCGAAAGCACCAAAGCAGTGACTGAAGGATTGCCGTAAAGCAGTATCTGGTCGTACGACGTGTATGACGTCATTGACATTTTAAAATACTTTTTAAAGCAAATAAGTGACTCTAAAAAATCTAACACCCAGCAGTGTGTAATTTCTTTGCATCTCCTTTCAAATACAATATTCAAATTACTGCACAAAAAATTATATCCTGAGAAAAGTGGATTTTGAGGGGTATTGCTCCATAGACCGCCATTCATTCTGCACTCGTCCTGAGAGCGCCCTCATATGGAACCAGAGTGGAACTGCAACCAGTTCAGAAGCCCGGAAGTTCAGTGAGAGTGGAACTTCTCCCCATATTGGACGTTCTCTGGTAATACTGAAAGTCCACCTGACCCCACCATTTGAGAACTACTGGTCTAATGTGAAAAAAAAAAAAAAAAAAAATCATGTATGGTGTGGTTTCTGTTGCTATCATTAGCTTTTTGAGGATTTTTTGGAAGCTAGTTTACAACGTTAGCAATGCTATGGAAACACACCGTTTTGATAGTTTATAGCTAACACTAGCTAGCGGTTTAAAAACAACAACCCAGTAACCTTCAGTTTATTGTTAAAAATGATCCAGATGCTCATGCAGGACATCTGGTCAATGAAGTCTAGATTATTCTGATAGAACTTTTTCATTTTGCAAAATTATCAACGGATGAATTGTTTCATCGCAAAATAATTTTTACTTTTTACGTAAGTACATTTAAGAGCCTGTACTTTCTTACTTTTACTTGAGTAAAGGAGTTGAATCAGTACTTTTACTTTTACCAGAGTATTTTTTACACAAGTATCTGTACTTTTACTTAAGTACAGAATGTGAATACTTTTGCCACCTCTGGAATTAATTACTGAGCCTAATCTATAATCTCTATGAACAGTTATTATGAAGCAGTCCCAAAAAATCTGTGTTTTGTTGGTGAGCACTTACCGTGATCATTCATCAAAAATGTATCTACTAAACAACTGTCATCTCTTTATTTATTTATTTATTTCATTTTTTTTTTGACAGCGGACCAGTTTGAGGCGTGAGGAGGGAGTAATGGAACAAGACGAAACAGCCACAGTGAGCTGTTAGATGAAGAGCTGCAGGCAACCAGCTGCACAACTCCAACTTCTTGGAGAGAGAACTCCTTTCACTGCGTGCACTGTTCTTCACAGACCCATGCTGTGTGCAGAATAAAATTAGATGATGGTCTGTCATAGAATTGCTGGAAAAGACAACTCCTGTCTGACCTCTTTATTAAAACTGAAATATTGTCATCACAATTCTGATATGTTAACCATGTGACAGACAGCTGGGATAGGCTCCAGCCCCCCTCTACGTCGCCCCGTGTATTAAAATGCCATTTGGACTTAATTTCAAAAGCCTACAAAATGATGTGATGAAGTGTAGTGCAGCAATAAGTGTCACACATGTTAATTCTGAGCTTCATTAATACAGTTTGTAATATAATAAGTGTTTAAACTGTGATAAAAATAAATAAATGGACATGCAGGATGCTGAATGACCTCAAGCTGAAAGCAGCATATTAAAATTCAGTGGTAATTGTGACTTCCTCATCACTAGCAAGAAAGTTCTCTAACAGGTCATCGTAACCACATGAGTGTCTTAGCCGTGTAGACGGAAGCATTAAAGAGAGCAGTTCCTTCCCAAGTATAGACATTACATTTTTGAATCATCCAGAGAAATGAATGACCAAGCTGGAACTGAAGAGACCTCTTCCTTCAATCGGTCCTCAGTTACAGACCAGACCGAAGCTGACGATTCGTCTCGTTGTGATCAGATCGACTCCTCTGTTCAACCTCTCTTCATTGTGATCTACAGTCTGGTGTGTCTGGTGAGTTTCTCAAATATCCATCATGGTTGCTTTCCTTCTCACAACTGTCTACCGTAAGGCTTTCAAAAGTAATTGAAATGTATTCTCTGAGGCATTTTTCTCCTCAGATCTCTTAATTTGTAAGACTTTTGCTCAATTCCCTTACATGATCTCCCTACGTGGAGGCTGAGCATCACTAGCAGCTACGGTGAAGTTGGAAGGGGTTACAAATCCGTCCGACAAGAGTCCGCATCAGTGCAGAATTCATTTTTGGCATTTAATTTAGTTTGAGAGCTTCTAATACAGGAAAAGAAGGCGTTGGTTCTGCCTCAGCCTCTAACTCTTTGCTGTAGTTCCTGTTTTTGTTGCAGAAAGACAAAAACTTTCAGAGTATGTTGGTATATTTAGACTTAAACAAACTTTATTGATCCAGAAGGGAAATTGCTTGGTCACAGTAGCTTAGTTGCACATAAAAATCACTCTTGAGAACCAAAAAAAAAGAAAGATAAAATTAAACAAAAGTAAAATAAGATAAAAATAAAATTAAATATAAGAAAAAATCTAGTAAAATAAAATAAAATGGTATAAGCAATTCATTTACAAAATGAGTATATGAATAAATGAAATAGACAAAAGGAAATATATACTGGATACATAGGAAGGATTAATAAGGTGCAATAATGTGCATTAAGATTAATAACATGGAGTTACCTGTTGAAGAAAGGTGAGTTGTTGCACAGCTGGGTAGAGTTTGGTATGAAAGTAAGAGAATGAGCTCCGCTGTTCCTCTATTGTCTGGTGTAGTGGATGAGATGGATTGTCCATGATGGAGAGCAGTTTGTCTGGTGTCCTCCTGTCCCTCAGTGAGACAAATGTCTCCAACTCACTACTGATCACATATTCAGCCTTTTGGACCAATCTGTTGATCCTACTGATCTACCTTTTTGCTGGTACTGTTCACCCAGCAAACCACAGCAAAGTATAAGGTGCTTGCAACAACAGACTGGTAGGAAGTCTCCAGCAGTTTGCTGCATGCATTAAAATACCTGAGCTTCCGCAGGAAGTGGTCTACTCAGGCCCTTCTTGTACACATTTATACCTCACCCCTTGACGACGACCCCGTGTCATTTGGAGTCATTCAGACGATATTTAGATCTGCATATATCCATATAGTGGGAGTGACTAGGGCACCGCAACGCAGCCGGGGTCTGTAGATTGACCTACTAACCTCTGACCTGGATGATGTCATCTCTGAGCTCTCTGATCTCAGAAACTGAATAAAAATATCACATAACCACCATTAAAGCTCATTTCAGGCTTTCCATGGCTGCAAGGTTCCATTAATCGCCCAAGTCCACAATAGTGTACATGGACACTAACTGGCGTCTGACTGCAGCTGCATCTTATTGCATGGCTCATAGGCACACTGTTACAGGCTCACACTTTGCTGTGCGGCCTTTGTGGTTTGTGTGTGTTTGTGGTGAGACAATGCCCATCAAAAGTAAAAACAACCCAACAATAGGCCATGACAAGCAAGTAGAGCTCCCCCTGGTGTCTGGCTGCAGTATAGGTCATAAGCTCCACCTCCTCCATGTTAGTGGATGGGACGTGGGCCAAACTAAAACTTGTGTCATCCATATTTTATACAGTCTATGGTCTTCACACATGGACGTGGAAATCCTTGTCCAACCTACAACGCGACACTGGCTGTGGAATCATGAGTTCTCCATTTAAATATAACATCTTTTTTTCAACCTAACTTTCTAATTGCGCCAGAAAGTACTTTTTGGAAATTGATTCACAGATATTAAACTGTAGAAAATGATTATCTCGTGATTATCTGACTGTAAATGCTATAAGTCTCCATCCCGTGTCTCCCTGGTGAGTGCCAACGCCTCTCTGGCTTACAACAACTTTTTTGTGCGCTTTGAGTCGGGAAACGGACTGCCTGCTGCTCTCCCAGCCGGAGGGGAGGACACACTTACTGTGACGGAGCGCGACGTGAGGAGGGTGTTTAAAAGTGTGAACACCAGGAACGCGGCTGGACCAGACGGGACGAGTGGGTGTGTCCTCAAAACCTGCGCTGATCAACTGGCACCTCTGTTCAGAGTGATATTCAACCTCTCACTCAGACAGTGTGTGATCCCAACCTGCTTCAAGAAGTCCACAATAGTCCCTGTCCCAAAGAAACCACACCCCAGCAGCTCCAATGACTTCAGGCCCATAGCCCTCACATCTGTGGTGATGAAATGTTTTGAGAGACTGATCAAGACATTCATCACCTCCACACTGCCCGCCACCCTGGATCCACTCCAGTTTGCATACCGGCCGGACAGATCTACAGATGACGCCATAAACCTCCTCCTCCACAAGACCCTCTCCCACGTGGACACTGGTAAGGGGAACTATGTGAGAGTGCTGTTTGTTGACTACAGCTCAGCATTCAATACCATAGTCCCCTCCAGACTGGCTGCTAAGCTGCATGACCTGGGACTGGACTCCTCCTTGTGCAGGTGGATCTACAGCTTCCTGACCGGCAGACCACAGGTGGTCAGAGTGAGTCACCACACTTCAGCCCCCCTGACTCTCAACACTGGATCCCCCCAGGGCTGTGTGCTCAGCCCTCTGCTGTACTCGCTGTACACACACGACTGCGAGGCCACTTCAGACTCCAACATCATAATCAAGTTTGCTGACGACACCGCTGTTGTAGGACTAATCTCCCACAACGACGAGACAGCCTACAGGAGGGAGGTGTCCCACCTGGAGGACTGGTGCCGGGAGAACCACCTCCTGCTGAACGTCAGCAAATCAAAGGAACTGACTGTGGACTTCAGCAGGAAACAGCAGAGGGACTTCCATCCACTCATTATCTGTGGCTCTGAGGTGGAAAGAGTGGACACCTTACAATACCTGGGAGTGACCATCTCACATGACCTGTCATGGACTCACCATCTGAACATCATCGCGAAGAAGGCCAGACAGCGTCTCTACCTCCTCAGACGCCTCGGAGACTTTAAGCTCCCTCTCAAGGTGCTCAGGAACTTTTACACCTGCACCATCGACAGCATCTTGTGTGGGAGCATCACCACCTGGATGGGAAATTGTACCAGGTAGGACTTCCTGGCCCTCAAGAGGGTGGTCCGTTCAGCGGAGCGGACCATCAGAACCCCCCTCCCCAACCTGAAGGACATTTACACCAAACGTTGCAGGTTAAGGGCCAAGAAGATCCTGAAACAGCACAGTCACCCCGGACACTCTCTCTTCTCTCTACTGCCATCAGGCCGGCGTTTCCGATGCCTGAGGACAAAGACTGAGAGGCTGAAGAAGAGTTTTTATCCTCATGCCATCCGCCTGCTCAACTCTGAGCCTTAACTGGACTTAAATATCACTGCACTTTATTCATGTAGCTGCTAAATACTGTAAATTTATGTACATATACAACTACCCCCCTCTAAGTTTAGCAGTCTATATTTTTATTCAGTCTATATTTGTATTTCTATGTATAACTGTGCATGTGACGAATAAAACCTATCTATCTATCTATCCTCATCCTATCTTCAGGTGGGATTCTTCCTCAATTCCTACATCATGAAGTTTTACTTCTGCCAAGCTCAGCAGCATGAGTCCAGCAGCATTATGGTTTACCTGAAGAACTTGGTTGCAGCTGACTTTCTACTCTGCCTCTGTCTACCGCTACGTATCATCAAACATGTTGGCAACTTTACCACTATCCGCCAAGTCTACTGCAACTTTGGCGCTTCCGCCTTCTACCTCAACATGTATGTCAGCATCCTGTTCATGGGCTACATCGCTGCAAACAGGTAGGCCAGGTTTAGGCAGCAATGTAGCATCATGGATTTATTTAAGAGGTTTTCAGTTGTATGCAACCTTGATTTATCAGTTCCATGGATTTAATCTTGCAATAAAACCCACATGAGTGAACCCTAAGCATATCTTGTGCTTGAAGTTCCATCAGGCACAAAATAAATACATGCAAACTGTTATTTATTGACTTTCTGCTGAGGTTTGTCTCGCCTCTTTTCAGATATCTGAAGATTGTTCATCCTTTGGGAACTCACATCCTACAGACAGTGAGGGGTGCCCACATCCTGTCTGTGGTAACCTGGGTTTGGTTCTCATTTCTGATGATCGTCTGCATCATCCTGTCATTCATCTGGGAGAAGTCTTTGACCTCTGTCCCCAAAATGGTTAATTGTGAAGACTTGCACAGCAGCCAGCTCACCTTACTGTACACAATCACGCACAGCTGTTGCGTCGCCATCTTCCTGTTTGTCCTTGTATCCCTGCTCTTCTTCTACTACAAAACCTCACGCAAAGTGTTGCTGGCACAGCAGAGGCAGCCGGCGTCCTCCTGCTCCAAGAAGCTGGCAAAGTCACAAAGGAACATGTTAGTGCTGGTCAGTGTCTTCTGCTTTTGCTTTCTCCCCTACCACCTAGTGCGTGTTCTCCACACTTTCCAGTGGAGTAATTGTTCATGGAGCAAAGCTGTCCACTACCTGAAGGAGGTGACCATTATAATGTCAGTTCTCAATATCTGCCTGGACCCGATCATCTACTTCATCTACTGCAAGACGTTCAGGACTCGGTTTAACCACAGAATGGTTTGTACAAAGTCAGAATAATCTTGATTTTCCTTTGAATAAATGTTTGTCATGTTATCTGTCCCTGAATTAATTACTCAGCCTAATCTATAATCCCTATGAAGTTATTATGAAGCAGTCCCAAAAAATCAGTGTTTTGTTGGCAAGCACTTATTCATCAAAAATGTATCTACTAAACAACTATTTTGTTTTCCTTTTTTTTATGACAGCGGACCAGTTTGAGACGTGAGGAGGGAGTAATGGAACAAGACGAAACAGCCACAGTGAGCTGTTAGATGAAGAGCTGCAGGCAACCAGCTGCACAACTCCAACTTCTCAGAGACAGAACTCCTTTCACGGTGTACACTGCTCTTCACAGACCCATGCTGTGTGCAGAACAAAATTAGATGATGGTCTGTCATAGAATTACTGGAAAAAGACAACTCCTGTCTGACCTCTTTATTAAAACTAAAATATTGTCACCATAATTCTGATAATTCTGATGTGTTAACCCTGTGACAGACAGCTGGGATAGGCTCCAGCCGCCCTCTACGACGCCCCCGGAGGAGAAGTGGTTACAGCTGATGAATGAATGAATCATTCTTTGACTGCTGTATTAAAATGCCATTTGAACTTAATTTCAAAAGCCTACAAAACGATGTGATGAAATGTAGTGCAGCAATTAGTGTCACACATGTTAATTCTGAGCTTAATAAATACAGCTTGTAATGTAATAAGTGTTTAAACTGTGATAAAAGTAAATAAATGTACATGCAGGATGTTGAATGACCTCAAGCTGAAAGCAGCATATGGAAAATTCAGTGGTAATTGTGACTTCCTCATCACTAGCAAGAAAGATTTCTAACAGGCCATCGTAACCACATGAGTGTCTGAGCCGTGAAGAAGGAAGCATTAAATAGAGCAGTCCGTCCCAAGTGTAGACATTACATTTTTGGATCATCCAGAGAAATGAATGACCAAGCTGGAACTGAAGAAACCTCTTCCTTCAATGGGTCCTCACTTACAAACCAGACCGAGGGTGATGATTCGACTCGTTGTGATCAGATCGACTCCTCTGTTCAACCTCTCTTCATTGTGATCTACTGTCTGGTGTGTCTGGTGAGTTTCTCAAATATCCATCATGGTCGCTTTCCTTCTCCCAACTGTTTACTGTCAGGCTCTTAAAAGTAAATGAAATATATTCTCTAAGGCATTTTTCTCCTCAAATCTCTTAATTTGTAAGACTTTTGCTCAATTCCCTTACATGCTCTCCCTGCGTGGAGGCTGAGTATTATTAGCAGCCACGGTGAAACTGGAAGGGGTTACAAATCCATCTGACAAGAGTCTGCATCAGTGCAGAATTACTTTTTGGCATTTAATTCAGTTTGAGAGCTTCTAGTACAGGAAAAGAAGGGCTGGCTCTGCCTCAGCCTCTAACTCTTTGCTGTAGTTCCTGTTTTTCATCAGACCAAAGAGTAGAATGGAACATGTGTGTGTGCTGTCTACATTCAGAGTCTGCAGCATAGACTGTATATAAAGATGGACGCCATGACAGGCAAGTAGAGCTCCCCCTGTTGTCTGGCTGCAGTATAGGTCATAAGCTCTACCTCCTTCATGTTAGTGGATGGGACGTGGGCGAAACTAAAACTTGTGTCATCCATATTTTATACAGTCTATGGTCTTCACACATGGATGTGGAAATCCTTGTCCAACCTACAATGCGACACTGGTGGTGGAATCATGAGTTCTCCATTTAAATATAACACGTTTTTCCAACCTAATTTTCTAATCAGGCCAGAAAGTACTTTTTGGAAATTGATTCACAGATATTAAACTGTAGAAAATGATTATCTTGTGATTATCTGACTATAAATATTATAAGTCTCCATCCTCATCCTATCTTCAGGTGGGATTCTTCCTCAACGCCTTCATCATGAAGTTTTACTTCTGCCAAGCTCAGCAGCATGAGTCCAGGAGCATAATGGTTTACCTGAAGAACTTGGTTGCAGCTGACTTTCTACTCTGCCTCTGTCTACCTCTACGTATCACCAAAAATGTTGCAGACTCTACCACTATCCGCCAAGTCTATTGCAACTTTGGCGCATCCGCCTTCTACCTCAACATGTATGTCAGCATCCTGTTCATGGGCTACATCGCTGGAAACAGGTAGGCCAGGTTTAGGCAGCAATGTAGCATCATGGATTTATTTAAGAGGTATTCAGTTGTATGCAACCTTGATTTATCAGTTCAATAGATCTAATGTATGCAATAAAACCCACATGAGTGAACCCCAAGCATATCCTGTGCTTGAAGTTCCATCCGACACAAAATAAATACATGCAAACTGTTATTTATTGACTTTCTGTTGAGGTTTGTCTCACCTCTTTCCAGGTATCTGAAGATTGTTCATCCTTTGGGAACTCACATTCTGCAGACAGTAAGGAGTGCCCACATCCTGTCTGTGGTAACCTGGGTTTGCTTCTCATCTCTGATGATCGTCTCCATCATCCTGTCATTCATCAAGGAGAAGTCTTTGACCTCTGTCCCCAACACGGCTAATTGTGAAGACTTGCACGGCGGCCAACTCACCTTACTGTACACAATCACGCACAGCTGTTGCGTCACCATCTTCCTGTTTGTCCTTGTATCCCTGCTCTTCTTCTACTACAAAACCTCTCGCAAAGTGTTGCTGGTGCAGCAGAGGCAGCCGGCGTCCTCCTGCTCCAAGAAGCTTGCAAAGTCACGGAGGAATATGTTAGTGCTGGTCAGTGTCTTCTGCTTTTGCTTTCTCCCCTACCATGTACTGCGTGTTCTCCACACTTTCCAGTGGAGTAATTGTTCATGGAGCAAAGCTGTCTACTACCTGAAGGAGGTGAGCATCATAATGTCAGTTCTCAATATCTGCCTGGACCCGATCATCTACTTCATCTACTGCAAGATGTTCAGGACTCGGTTTAACCACAGAATGGTTTGTACAAAGTCAGAATAATCTCAGTTTTCCTTTGAATAAATGTTTGTCATGTTATTTGTCACTGAATTAATTACTGACCCTAATCTATAATCACTATGAATAGTTATTATGAAGCAGTCCCAAAAAATCTGTGTTTTGTCGGCGAGCACTTTCCGTGATCATTCATCAAAAATGTATCTACTAAACAACTGTCATCTCTTTATTTTGTTTTCCTTTTTTTTTTTGACAGCGGACCAGTTTGAGACATCTCAGAAGGGAGTAATGGAACAAGACGAAACAGCCACAGTGAGCTGTTAGATGAAGAGCTGCAGGCAACCAGCTGCACAACTCCAACTTCTCAGAGAGAGAACTCCTTTCACTGCGTGCACTGCTTTTCACAGAGCCATGCTGTGTCCAGAATAAAATTAGATGATGGTCTGTCATAGAATTACTGGAAAAGACAACTCCTATCTGACCTCTTTATTAAATCTGAAATATTGTCATTAATCTGTCCAATTCATAATCATCTGATAATTCTGATGTGTTAACCATGTGACAGACAGCTGGGATAGGCTCCAGCCACCCTCTACCACCCCCTAGAGGAGAAGCTAATGAATGAATGAATCATTCTTTGATTGCTCTATCAAAATGGCATTTGAACTGAACTTCAAAAGCAAAATGATGTGATGACGTGTACTGCAGCCATAAGTATCACACATGTTAATTCTGAGCTTAATAAATACAGCTTGTAATGTAATATGTGTTTAAACTGTGATAAAAGTAAATAAATGTACATGCAGGATGTTGAATGACCTTAAGCTGAAAGCAGCATATGGAAAATTCAGTGGTAATTGTGACTTCCTCATCACTAGCAAGAAAGTTCTTTAACAGGCCATCATAACCACATGAGTGTCTGAGCCGTGTAGAAGGAAACAGTAAAGAGAGCAGTCCGTCCCAAGTGTAGACATTACATTTTTGGATCATCCAGAGAAATGAATGACAGAGTTGGAACTGAAGAGACCTCTTCCTTCAATCGGTCCTCACTTACAAACCAGACCAAACCAGACTGGACATCTTGTGATCAGATCGACTCCTCTGTTCAACCTCTCTTGATCTACAGCAGGGGTGTCAAACTGATCCGTGAAAGGGCCGCTGTGGCTGCAGGTTTTCATTCCAACCATGCAGCACCCATGCAGTGGGTGTGGCTGGCAAGTTTTTGTTCCAATCAAGCAAGAGGACACCTGAAGTGACTGTGTGAAGGCAGTTCAGTTGATTGATTGAGCCAAGTCAGGTGTGCTGCTGCATGGTTGGAATGAAAACCTGCAGCCACAGCGGCCCTTTCACGGATCAGTTTGACACATGTGATCTACAGTCTGGTGTGTCTGGTGAGTTTCTCAAATATCCATCATGGTTGCTTTCCTTCTCCCAACTGTCTATTGTCAGGCTCTTAAAAGTAATTGAAATGTATTCTCTGAGGCATTTTTCTCCTCCAAGCTTTTCATTTGTAAGACTTTTGCTCAATTCCCTTGCACGTTCTCCCTGTGTGTGGGCTGAGATTCATTAGATGTCTCTATAGCAGCCAGGGTGAAGTTGGAAGGGGTTACAAATCCATCCGACAAGAGTCCGCATCAGTGCAGAATTACTTTTTGGCATTTAATTCAGTTTCTACAGATAGATAGATAGATAGATAGATAGATAGATAGATTAAAAAAAAAAAACAGAGGGACATTTGTCACACACAGGTGAAGCCCAGGAAGGAGACGGTGTCAGCATGAAAAACACTTTTTTTCAACCTTCACATACAGTCCATTATCCAATAGTCTTTTCAGTACCTGAGTCACGTGATTGATATGTGAATCGACGTCAGGAGAGTAGATGAGAATATCGTCACGGTGAGGGGCGGATAAGCCCCGCCTTAAGAGAGGTTTTAATGTACTCCCTCATAGCAGCTTTCTCAGGCCCGGAAACTCAATACAGACGTACTTTGGGTATTGTGGAACCAGGGATCAGATCTATGGCGCTGTCATATGGCCAATGTGGAGGGAGTGATGTTGCCTTGGTTTTTATTAAAAACCTCTCGGAGGTGGTGGTAGCAGGAGGGAACAGCACTCAGGCCCGGAATTCAGATTCTGTGGCAGGTGCAGCAGAAACATAGTGAATCTTTGTTAAATCTTTCCCCTGAGGTGGGGTAGTTAAACAGTTAACCATACAGTGTTTTCCCCACCCCAGGATATCTCCTGTCAGCCAGTCAATATGGGGGTTGTGTTGGAGCAGCCATGGATGTCCCAGAATGAGTGTATGTGCAGGTGATTTGAATAAATAAAAGCTTATTTGTTCTTGATGCTCGTGAATGTGAAGATTGAGGAGTTCAGTGGTGTGTGTGATGATGAATAGTTCGCTGCCGTCCAGAGCGCTGGCCGTGATAGGCTTAACCAGCTGTTTGGTTGTGAGTCCCAATTTTTTAGCTAACTCCCAGTCCATCATGCTCTCATCTGCACCAGAGTCTATGAGTGCGTTGAGTTTGGTAGTGACGGTGTTGTGTGTTACCTTGACTGATGTGAGAATTCGTGGAGCGGAGCTTGATGCCGTGAATTGGCTCACCACCGTGGATCTCTTGGCTGGGCAGGAAGCGATGAGATGACCCGACTCTCTGCAGTAGAAGCACCGACCCTCCTGCTGTCGATGCCATCGTTCCTCTTGTGTCAGTCGGGCCCTACCCACCTGCATGGGCTCACCCTCCGTGGAGCCTCCATCAGTGCGCTCGATCGCCAAACGGCGGGGAACCGACCAGTCTGGTGAAGGTTTCATCACAGTTATACTGTCGCTGTGTAGATTGAGTTTGCGGATTCTGTTGTCGGTGCGGGTGGCGAGAGCGATGAGGGAGTCTACATCAGGAGGCAGATTTAAAGGTATTAAAAACTGTTGGATCGGTGTAGCCAGCCCCTTGGAGGAAGACATCGTAAAGAGCCATGGAATTCCACCCGCTCTCCGTGGCCAAGGTGCGGAAGCGGATGGCGTAGTCACAAACTGATTCGTGTCTCAGCCCGTTTGGCTCCCTAGCCTTTTCTCGGTTGGTAGAAACTGGGTGGAATACTCGCTGAAGTGCGTCTGTGAATTCTGGAAGGGATCTGCATAGTGGCGAGTTACGAGACCATTCAGCCGTGGCCCATGCTCAAGCTCTACCTGATAGATGGGAAATTATAAATGCGATTTTAGATCTGTCTGTGGGGAAGGCGTGAGGTGAATGTTCAAAATGAATTGAACAGTCTGTCAAAAAAGGTTTACATAGTCCCAACTCTCCTGCGTAATGCTCAGGAGAGGCTAATTTAATGCAAGTACCAACTAAAGGCACAGCCTGGGCAGGAACAGCAGCTGCTGCCGGGGGTTCAGGCGCTGTTGGTAGAACGGTCTCTTTGCCAAGATGGTTAAGCAGATCCTGTACTCGTGATGAGAGAAGACATAATTGAGTAGCCATGGCTGTCTAAAATTCCTCCTGACGAGAAATACGGGCTTCTTGTGCTCGAAGAGCTGCCGTCATGGGATCTGCCTCTGCTGGTAGTGATGGCCCTCTGACACCCGAGGTTCCGACACATGTGCGGTAGCTCATGAAGCAATTGTATCGAACCACTGTGCCGAGGCATGGTTCAGTCACGTGACTAGTGACGTTCGAAGCACTTGAGTGACGTTCGAAGCAGTTCAATTGCTTCGAACGTCACTCAAGTGCTTCAGTGGCAAACGAATCACCTGAGGAGTTCGGTTTGTCATGTGAATCACTTGGTGGGATCGAATGTGTTCAGGGATATCCCGGATATCCTAACCCTAATTAGTGATGCTCATTTGTATGTTTCTTTGCAGAGTAGGTTGGTTCGTTGCTGTATTTGGAGTTAGTTGCATATTTTGTGGAGACAGATCATAAGATTCAGAGAGAAATAGATAAATTACTTGCATAGTTAGATAACACTAGATTGATAGATAGACATAGTTACATAGATAGTCCTAAATAGCGTTATATAGAGATAAGATAGAGAGAGAGAGAGAGAGATACAGATTAGATATCAGAAGTGCGTATGTAGTTTTGGTTAGGACAAATCACGTGTTTTGTGACGTATGAACCATTTCACTGCTTCATTCAGAAACCCTGTCGCTGGTTTGGTTGTCTTGGCTCTTCGGGAGAGATGAGATGAGTCTTCGAAGCAAATAATGACTGAGTCAAGAGAGATTTGGTTTGACACTGTTGCATTCAGTACAAATATTCTCTTACACTACTAAACCATGATACCAAGAGCAAAAGAAAATAGTTGATGTAAGCGCTGAAACATAAATATTAGTGCAAATAAGCGAACGTTCATAGAGGGTAGTAGTGACGTAATCAAAATGGTCCAACAACAACAGAGCAGCACTGATGGGGCTAGTGGTACACTGTGAAATCACCGGTCTTACTTTAGTGAAGTAAGGGTTTGATTCCCATTGGTTCTTTTTTATTTATTTTATCGGTATATAATTTTCTTATAACCAACTTTAAACCACATGTAATGTAGTCGAATAGGAATGTGCATGGCAAATCATATCCCATACAAGCATGAACCAGTAAGACACATCTCCATTGCACTACATTTTATTGTCCACTAGATGTCCTAATAGAGCACTGTGTCACTGAAGCTTCGAGTAATGAACCTTTTTTTGAATCACGTGTCGAGGCTTCAACAAAGCCTCGATTGCCCATCAGTATCTGCTGGGTTCATGCTGCCCAGTGTGTACTGACAAGCCTGGACACAATTGAGGACTCAGTCACAGAAGACAGTTCAAAAAAAGGCAGGCTTTATTAATTACAAAAAAAACTTTCTCAAATTAATGCTCTGGAAAACAAAAATATTCAACAAAAAATCGCTCCTTAGGAGACAAAAATTAGGTAAAGAATCTTGATAAATAATCTTAGCTGTGGCTTGGTAGAATCAGGCTAGGGTGTACGAACGAAATGAGACGAAACACACTGGCACAAGACAGAGGAAGACGCAGACCATATATACAGGAGGGTAATGTGGAACAGATGGAAACAATCAGGAATCAGGGAAGACAATCAGACCGGTGACACAAGAGGAAGGGTAAGTGACCTGAAACGAGAGGAGAGTTAGTTTTCAAAATAACAGGAATGGCACGAGACACATCTGTTGCAGAAGTTCCCATAAATGTGCTGATCACTCCATGTTTTCAAGCTCACCATCTTGTTCTTTTTTCCTGAGGTAGTTCTGGCATAGCTTGGACTTGTGTTTTGGGTCATTAACTTGCTGTAGGATGAACCTCTGACCAACTAGGCGCATACGAGAGGGTATTGCATAGCGCTGCAGAATGCTGTGGTAGCCGTTTTGATTCAGGATGCCTCTCACTCTGTACAAGTCACTGACAATCCTCTCGCCTACTCAACGACATACAAAGATCCTGCATGATGAACTGAAGATTTGAAATTTTGATTCATCAGTCCATAATACCTTCTTCCAGTCTTCAGTAGTCCAATGGCGGTGTTTCATGGCCCAGGCAAGCGAGCCTCTTTGTCTTATTCTGACATCTTAGCAATGGCTTTCTTGCTGCAACTCGTCCTGTCAAACCTGCAGCTCGAAGTCTTCTCTTCACAGTTGAAACTGAGACTTGCTTACTACGACCACTATTAAGCTGTGCTTGTTGTCCTGTGAGCTGCCTCTCACGCAAGCTGTTAACTCTCAGAAGCTTGTCCTCTGATTCAGTTGTGGCTTTGGGTCTGCCAGACCTCTTCCTGTCAGAGTTCCCCCCAGTTTCTGAGTGCCTTTTGATGGTGAAGAAAACTGTACTCACTGACACCTTGACTTTCTTTGCAATTTCCCTGTAGGAAAGACCTACATTTTTAAGTGTTAAGATGGTCTGTCTCTCTTCCATTGTTAATTGCCTTTTTCTCACCATTTTTGTAGCAACACACTGCTTTCTGCAGTACAATACTGTTCACCCGATGCTCATGAGGGTCTGGTACCACAGTGTGTTCCAACACTGCTATTATGCAGACAGAGGGGGTTGTAAGTAACCACGAAAAGTTGGAACACCTATAGGAATTAGTAGCACCAGCTTTCAAGGCTGATTCAACCTTCATTGCTGCAGAATAGCTTTAAATTGTTAACCCACTTCGTGTACCCTGAAAGAGGCCTTTTTGTATAATTCTGAAATGTGCATTATTTTTCAGTTTTGGGTAACCAAACCTTTTTTTTTTTTAACCTGTGGCTGTTCAGTACTTACCTTTGTACCATTTCAAGCTATTCATTGGACTTGCACGACTTTCATTCATTCATTCATCTTCTGTACCCGCTTATTCCTGTTAAGGGTCGCGGGATCTGCTGGAGCCTATCCCAACTGTCATCGGGCGATAGGCGGGGGTACACCCTGGACAGGTCACCAGTCTATCACAGGGGACTTGCACGACTTGGATTGCAATAAATAACTGGAAAAATTAGGGTGTGTATTTTGGTAGTATCCACTTTCCACCTCTGTGACATTTGACAGCTGGTTTACTACCTGTGCACATGTTCTCTGTGAGCTAGATGGAGACGTATGCATCGTGGTAGAGTAAGAGCATCTGTTCAGCTTCTGACTGTTGATCAAACACGTCTTCGGTCAGACTTTGCATGTATCCACATGACATCTGAATTACATTTACCGTCCTATTAAAGACAGTGCCTCAAACCAAACGTACGTACTGAGAGAGTGGTAGTGGTCACTGAGCTCGCTATTTTTGTTGTGTGTACCATTTAACTCTAGTAATGACTCACTCTAGGTTAGGGATGAGTCATTGCCCTACTTGTAGTGGTTAAATTATAGCGGGGGTTTTTTGTGTGTGTCTGCGTCAAGCTGCATCTTGCTGGGGATGGTCTGGTCTAGGTGGGTGCTACATGTCTAAGTAACATCCACAAGAATGCCAGGTCTAAAAGTGTCCCAGCAGAACATTGAATTGTCACAAGATGGTCAATGGTATTGACTTCTCCTGTCAGTGGTTTTAATTTTATGCCTGATCAGAGCATATTCAAGTCAATATTCTACCCCCCAGTTCTCATGGCATCAAATAGTTCAATGAGACGCAGGTGGCGGACTGAATGAATGTATCAACGTGGGAAAATGGAAGACAAGGGGACAGATTTTAGTTGTTAACCTTTGCCTGAGTTTCATGTCATAGATTTAGTCTGTATGCAGGATGACCTGAAGTTGAAAGCAGTGTGTGAAAATGCCATTCAGTGGTAATTGTGGCTTCCTCATCACTAGCAAGAAAGATCTCTAAAAGGCCATCATAACCAAATGAGTGTCACAGCCGTGTAGAAGGAAGCATTAAATACAGCAGTCCGTACCAAGTGTAGACATTATATTTTTGGATCATCCAGAGAAATGGATCACCAAGTTGGAATTGAAGAGATCTCTTCCTTCAATGGGTCCTTCAGTTTGACTCGTTGTGATCAGATCGACTCCTCTGTTCAACCTCTCTTCATCGTGACCTACAGTCTGGTGTGTCTGGTGAGTTTCTCAAATATCCATCATGGTTGCTTTCCTTCTTTTTCCTGTCTACCGTCAGGCTCTTAAAAGTTATTGAAATGTATTCTCTGAGGCATTTTTCTCCTCAAAGCTCTTCATTTGTAAGACTTTTGCTCAATTCCCTTACACGTTCTCCCCATGTGGGGGCTGAGCTTCATTAAATGTCTCTCTATAGCAGCCAGGGTGAAGTTGGAATGGGTTACAAATCCATATGCCAAGAGTCTGCATCAGTGCTGGATTACTTTTTGGCATTTAATTCAGTTTGAGAGGTTCTAGTACAGGAAAAGAAGGGCTTGCTCTGCCTCGGTCTCTTTGCTGTAGTTCCTGTTTTTGTCACAGAAAGACAAAAACCTTTCACTTTCAGACTTTGTTGGTGTATTTAGACTTAAACGAACTTTACTGATCCACAAGGGAAACTGCTTGGTCACAGTAGCTTAGCTGCACATAAAAATCGCTCTTGAGAACCAAAAAAAGAAAGATAAAACTAGATGATTGCAAGCGATCATAAAGGGGTCCATACCGTGGCAAAGTCGCCCCCAAGCGGGACGCAGAGGCATAAGCGGGTCGGACACGGCCTGAAAGGAGGCAAAGTGTCTGCAGAGGAATTCTTTTGCTTACAAGTAAATGAGAGTCAGGCAGGTCAGAAGCAACGGAATTTGGCGGGCTTGTATGCAGTTTTCCACAGATGCCATTGGCTCAGTCTGAGTAGGACATAGGACTCAAATATTTAGTCACCAGTAGTGCCCCTTATAGACCCTATGGACTACTTTCATACCCTACTCAGTAGGGTATGAAATAGTCTATAGTCTGTTGTAGTGGATGAGATGGATTGTCCATCATGGAGAGCAGTTTGTCCAATGTCCTCCTGTCCCTCACTGAGCCAAACGTCTTCAACTCACTGCTGATTACATATCCAGCCTTTCAGACCAATCTGTCGATCCTACTGGTGTCCTTTTTGCTGGTACTGCTCCCCTAGCAAACCACAACAGACTGGTAGGAAATCTCCAGCAATTTGCTGCATGCATTAAAAGACCTGAGCTTCCTCAGGAAGTGGTCTACTCAGGCCCTTCTTGTACACATTTATACCTTACCCATTACCAAAACTGGAACTTATATTTTTTGCATCCTGGACCTTATTTGTGGTATAAAATCCGATCTGATACTTTTGTGTCCAATTTTCGGAGAGGTCTTGTTTTAGTTATTTGTGGGTATTTGTGGGAAGTGTGGGTGGGTCATGGATAATGAGACTCCACTTTTGGACCATATACTGCGCAAATTCTGTCTGTAAACTTGCAAGATGGTGCGGCTCATATCTCTGGAGTACTAGGGATCAATGGGAGGAAATGGAGATGTGTCGTCCATATTTTATACATACATTAATACACAGGATTAGATGTTACAATCCCTTGTGCCAAAATCCCAGGCAAAACACATTTAGAGGCCCTGTCCAACTGAGAAACCCTAACAAACCTACGGTCATGTGATATGACGATTAACTTACAATCTACATGATCTACGTAAATGCTGCTGGCTTGTAGGCCCACAGAGCAGCAGAGGATAAATTCAAACTTTGTGAAATATAAGCTAGCTAAATGCTGCTGGCTTGTATGGTCCACTCAGCAAAGAAATATCGCTACCAAACAACATGAAGACATCAGATACCTGGCCTAGTCAACAGCAGTATGCAGCATGTCAGTGGGGTTTTCAAGTGGGCACCTCCTTTCACCGATGTTTCCTTAAGTTAGGCCCACTACACCTCGAGAAGGCTTAACAGTGACTTCCAGCGTCCTGGAGTCACCCCCCTCCACGCTGCCACTGCAAAACCCCGTTTTCCTCACCATTCAATGACTATCAACAACTAATATTTCAATCATTAGCCTAGTCCTTTTATGAACCACGAACCAAACAAACAAATCTACCGTGGGTTCGCCCCGTTGATGCGGACTGAACCACAAACCAACCGACCACATCTATCATGATTTGCAAACACACTAAAGTCACGCAGCCATCATTACCTTTAGCTAGCTCCCCAGCTAGCATGCTTCCTACATACCCACAGCCACTCGCTCGCTCTCTCTGCTGCCCGGGACATGTTGCATACCGCAGTCCTCTGGCTTTTTCCACGTATGCCCAGCTCGCTCAGAAGAACAATCGCCAATTTTGCCACAAATCCACGACAGCCCACTTGACAGCGGACATGAGCCCTCCAGCCATTCTGCTGCGTCTGCTGCTAGCTCTGCATACTTAGCTCTCTTACGCTCGTTCGCCTCCTCAACTCTATCTTCCCACGGGACAGTCAGTTCTATGAAATAGACTACTTTCTCTGGCTCAGACCACAACAGCAGATCTGGCTGTAGTCAGGTGCTAGCTATCTCGGCTGGAACAACTAGCTGTTCATTTAAATCCGCCCTGATCTCCCAGGCTCCTCCTACTCTTAGCTGTCCCGTGTTATGCCTGATGCCTGCTAGTCTAGCCTTTTCTCCCTCCTGTACAAACCTCCTGCGTCTATTCTCTCTGTTAACGGCCATGGAATTTACATTCACCCGTTTTTCCTCAATTGCAGCTTCTGAACATTTCAGTACTTAATTGTGACGCCAGGTGTAACCTCCTTTGGAAAGACTAACCTTACAACCTGTCAGAATATGGCTAAGCGTGCATACACAAGTGCACAGTGGGCAGGCAGCATCCTCACCTACCCACTGGTTTAGGTTCTGGGGAGTTGGCAGCACATCATAAGTAGCCCCTATCATAAATCTAATCCTGCTGGCCTCCATGCTCCAAAGCTCTCTCCACTTCAACTTCCTTTTCTCCACACTCTCCCAGTTCACCCATTGACCCTGCTTAGCCTGCGACACTGCCTTAGTGCATCTAAATGCTTCCTCTTGTTTCTGTACCTCTTACACTACCATCTGTCTCCTTTCTACTGCTGATACCTTGCTCCACAGAGGTTTCCCTGCACACAACCCTGCACAGAGCCCGCGCCCTTGCTGTACGTTGCCTATGATATCCCTATGCCTATGATATCCCTATGATATCCCTATGCCTAAGAGCTGCCTGTGCTTGCTGTACTGCCTCTTTTGGGTTCCACTTTCTCCCTGTCTTAACAGTGGGCGCTGCACTCCTGACCACTGGATCCTTCGACTGGGTGAGAGTCATTTCCAGTTTAACTTTAGCACACTTAAACTCCTCTGTTAGGCTGGTAACTCCAAAATGCCTTTCCCATACAAGGCTGCGCCGCTTAAGCAGCGTGGGACACCCAGCCATTTTTGAACTTTTCTACCTTTGAGTCCATGGTCTTCACACATGGATGTGAAAATCCTTGTCCAACCTATAATGCAACACTGGCTGTAGAATCATGAATTTTTCATTCAAAATATAACATCCTTTTCCAACCTACTTTTCTAATCTTTTTGGAAACTGATTCACAGATGTTAAACTGCAGAAAATGATTATCTCGTGATTATCTGACTGTAAATGCTATAAGTCTCCATCCATATATATATGTGTATATGTATATGGGTGTGTATATGTATGTATATATAGATACATAGATATATATATATCTTATATTTTTACATTTCATATTTGTGCATTTTGTGTTTAAGTTGCTGCACCATAGGCCTTTGAGGAAAGTAATTTCAATCCTGTTATGTGTTGCACATGTCAGAATTGACAATAAAGCTGACTTTGACTTTGACTTGATCCCCATCCTATTTTCAGGTTGGATTCTTCCTCAATGCCTACATCATGAAGTTTTACTTCTGCCAAGCTCAGCAGCATGAGTCCAGCAGCATTATGGTTTACATGAAGAACTTGGTTGCAGCTGACTTTCTACTCTGCCTCTGTCTACCTCTACGTATCACCAAACATGTTGCCGACTCTACCACTATCCGCCAAGTCTACTGCAACTTTGGCGCATCCGCCTTCTACCTCAACATGTATGTCAGCATCCTGTTCATGGGCTACATCGCTGCAAACAGGTAGGCCAGGTTTAGGCAGCAATGTAGCATCATGGATTTATGTAAGAGGTTTTCAGTTGTATGCAACCTTGATTTATCAGTTCCATGGATCAATTGCATCCAATGTATGCAATAAAACCCACATGAGTGAACCCAATGCATATCTTGTGCTTGAAGTTTCATTAGACACAAAATAAATACATGCAAACTGTTATTTATTGACTATCTGTTGAGGTTTGTCTCACCTTTTTCCAGGTATCTGAAGATTGTTCATGCTTTGGGAACTCACATTCTGCAGACAGTGAGGGGTGCCCACATCCTGTCTGTGGTAACCTGGGTTTGCTTCTCATCTCTGATGATCATCTACATCATCCTGTCATTCATCTGGGAGAAGTCTTTGACCTCTGTCCCCGACACGGTTAATTGTGAAGACTTGCACAGCAGCCAGCTCGCCTTAATGTACACAATCATGCACAGCACTTGGGTTGCTATCTTCCTGTTTGTCCTTGTATCCCTGCTCTTCTTCTACTACAAAACTTCTTGCAAAGTGTTGCTGGCACAGCAGAGGCAGCCAGCGTCCTCCTGCTCCAAGAAGCTTGCAAAGTCACGGAGGAACATGTTAGTGCTGGTCAGTGTCTTTTGCTTTTGCTTTCTCCCCTACCATGTACTGCGCGTTCTCCACACTTTCCAGTGGAGTAATTGTTCATGGAGCAAAGCTGTCCACTACCTGAAGGAGGTGAGCATCATAATGTCAGTTCTCAATATCTGCCTGGACCCGATCATCTACTTCATCTACTGCAAGGCGTTCAGGACTCAGTTTAACCACAGAATGGTTTGTACAAAGTCAGAATAATCTCAGTTTTCCTTTGAATAAATGTTTGTTATGTTATCTGTCACTGAATTCATTAGCACCATGATGGCTGAGCCTATGCTTCACAGATAAAAGTATTGCAATATCTATATATTTTCATTATTATGAAAAGTGGAGACATTCGTTGAAAAAGTGCTGTATTAAAGGGGACCTACTGTTTTTTACAACCTGATCCTTATTTCTGGCATAAAATATGATCGTTTACTCACCCATACAACTTCGGTGTTATTTGGACTCGTTCTTTCAGATATTTACATCCGCGTATATCCATATAGTGGGAGTGACTGGGGCACCGCAGCGCAGCCTCTAAATAACACATTATCTGCCGCGAAACTTGTCCATTTCGCCAATATTTTGTTATGATATGCTAGTGCTATTCATCGTTGAGTCCAGAGTTACCTGTTATCCTCATCCGGGCTCTGTAGATTGACCTACTAACCTCTGACCTGGATAATGTTATCTCTGAGCTCTACCCGCACCCCGCGCAGCTTCTTTACCTGTAATTTGCTACTGCTAGTTTTTTCCAACATGGTTGAATATTTTTCAGATTCTGAGGTTGTGGACGACGACTTTGTTTATGATGGACGTTCTTACCGTTTTTAGCCAGAGTATACGGATGAGGAGCTTGTTGAAAGGAGGATGCGGAGGTGGAGAGAGGAACAGCTGGCCAAAGAAAAACAAACTGCTGCACATCCGCAAATAGATAACAGGTAACTTCGGACTCAACGGGGAATAGCACTAGTGTACCATAACAAAATATTGGTGAAATGAACAAGTTTGAACGAGTTTCGTGGCAGTTATTTAGAGGCTGCATTTCGGTGCCCCAGTCACTCCCACTGTATGGATATACGCTGATCTAAATATCCTCCGTTCGACTCCAAATAACACCAAAGTTATATGGGTGAGTAAACGATCATATTTTATGCCAGAAATAAGGTTCAGGTTGTAAAAAAAACAGTAGTTCCCCTTTAAGATAATAATGATCTCTATTAATAGTTATTATGAAGCAGCCCCCCAAAACATGTATCTACTAAACAACTCTCTTTATTTTATATATTTTTATACATAAATTTATATCTCTGTTTTTTGTTTTTGTTTTTTCTCTTTTTTGGCAGCGGACCAGTTTGAGATATCTCAGGAGGGAGTAATGGAACAAGACGTCATCATGATAATTCTGATGTGTTAACCCTGTGACCTACAGCTGGGATAGGCTCCAGCCGCCCTCTACGACGCCCCCGGAGGAGAAGTGGTTACAGCTGATGAATGAATGAATCATTCTTTGACTGCTGTATTAAAATGTCATTTGAACTTACCTTCAAAAGCCTACAAAATGATGTGATGAATTGTAGTGCAGCAATAAGTGTCACACATGTTAATTCTGAGCTTCATTAATACAGCTTGTAATGTAATAAGTGTTTATACTGTGATGAAAGTAAATAAATGTACATGCAGGGTGTTAAATGACCTAAAGCTGAAAGCAGCATATGGAAAATTCAGTGGTAATTGTGACTTCCTCATCACTAGCAAGAAAGATCTCTAACAAGCCATTGTAACCACATGAGTGTCTGAGCCGTGAAGAAGGAAGCATTAAATACAGCAGTCCATCTCAATTGTAGACATTACATTTTTGGATCATCCAGAGAAATGAATGACCAAGTTGGAACTGAAGAGACCTCTTCCTTCAATCGGTCCTCACTTACAAACCAGACCGAAACTGACAATTCGACTCGTTGTGATCAGATCGACTCCTCTGTTCAACCTCTCTTCATTGTCATCTACAGTCTGGTGTGTCTGGTGAGTTTCTCAAATATCCATCATGGTTGCTTTCCTTCTCCCAACTGTCTACCTTCAGGCTCTTAAAAGTTATTGAAATGTATTCTCTGAGGCATTTTTCTCCTCAAATCTCTTCATTTGTAAGACTTTTGCTCAATTCCCTTACACGCTCTCCCTACGTGGAGGCTGAGCATCACTAGCAGCCAGGGTGAAGTTGGAAGGGGTTACAAATCCATCCGACAAGAGTTTGCATCAGTGCAGAATTACTTTTTGGCATTTAATTCAGTTTGAGAGCTTCTAATACAGGAAAAGAAGGGCTGGCTCTGCCTCAGCCTCTAACTCTTTGCTGTGGTTCCTGTTTTTGTCACAGAAAGACAAAAACCTTCAGAGTATGTTGGTATATTTAGACTTAAACCAACTTTTTTGAACCACAAAGGAAATTGCTTGGTCACAGTAGCTTAGTTGCACATAAAAATCACTCTTGAGAACCAAAAAAAAAAGAAAGATAAAATGAAATAAAAGTAAAATAAGATAAAAACTAAATATAAGAAAAAAATCTAGTAAAATAAAATAAAATGGTATAAGCAATTAATTTACAAAATGACTATATGAACAAATGAAATAGACAAAAGGAAATATATATTGGATACAAGGAAGGATTAAAGGAATACTCCGGAATTTTGGACATAGGGCCTCATTTACAACTGAGCCGGTGTGATATAGGTCGGTGGAGACCGTTTTCAGCACATTTGATCCATTCCTTATATTTGCACAAATCACTGTTGCTAAACTGGTGTTGAGCTAGCGTGCGTCAACGGTAACATCCAGCCTGTCACTAAAAACAGCTATAACTGCTCCGCAGAACACCCGAGACAAATGTATTATAACGTCGGACTATCGATGTACATGTCAGTGTTGGTAGAATCATTTTAGAAATTAAACCAACCTTGCATGGCATTGGAATAGCTTACACTTTGTTCCCTGTTGTTGCTTAGGCTACGGCAGCGGCGGACTGATATTATCTCCGGGCTAAAATTCCGCTGCTGCTGAGAAACTAGTCCCTCAAAATGTTTTATCATTGAAAATGCAAGGTTGGTTTAATTTCTAAAATGATTCTACCAACACTGACATGTACATCGATAGTCCGACGTTATAATACATTTGTCTCGGGTGTTCTGCGGAGCAGTTATAGCTGTTTTTAGTGACAGGCTGGATGTTACCGTTGACGCACGCTAGCTCAACACCAGTTTAGCAACAGTGATTTGTGCAAATATAAGGAATGGATCAAATGTGCTGAAAACGGTCTCCACCGACCTATATCACACCGGCTCAGTTGTAAATGAGGCCCTATGTCCAAAATTCCGGAGTATTCCTTTAATAAGGTGCAATAAGGTGCATTAAGATTAATAACATGGAGTTACCTGTTGCAGAACGGTGAGTTGTTGTACAGCTGGATAGAGTTTGGTATGAAAGTAAGAGAATGAGCTCCACTGTCCCTCTATTGTCTGGTGTAGTGGATGAGATGGATTGTCCATGATGGAGAGTTTGTCTGGTGTCCTCCTGTCCCTCACTGAGACAAATGTCTCCAACTCACTGCCGATTACATATTCAGCCTTTGGACCAATTTGTCGATCCGACTGATCTACCTTTTTGCTGGTACTGCTCCCCCAGCAAACCACAGCAAAGTATAAGGCGCTTGCAACAACAGACTGGTAGGTCTCCAGCAATTTGCTGCATGCATTAAAAGAGGAAGTGGTCTACTCAGGCCCTTCTTGTACACATTTATACCTCACCCATTACTTAAAGGGAGACTACCGATCGTTTACTCACCCATGTAACTTTGGTGTCATTTGGAGTCATTCAGACAATATTTAGATCTGCGTAAATCCATATAGTGGGAGTGACTGGGGCACAGCAACGCAGCCGGGGTCTGTAGATTGACCTACTAACCTCTGACCTGGATGATGTCATATCTGAGCTCTCTGATCTCAGAAACTGAATAAAAATATCATACAACCTTGCACCATTAAAGCTCAGTTCAGGCTTTTCATGGCTGCAAGGTTCCATTAATCGCCCAAGTCCGCAATGGTGTGCGTGGACTCTAACTGGCGTCTGACTCCAGCTGCATGTTATTGCACGACTCATAGGCACACTGTTACAGGCTCACACTTTGCTGTGCAGCCTTTGTGGTTTGTGTGTGTTTGCGGTGAAGTCATGCCCATCAAAAGTAAAAACAACCCAACATCAGGCCACGACAAGCAAGTAGAGCTCCCCCTGGTGTCTGGCTGCAGTATAGGTCATGAGCTCCACCTCCTCCATGTTAGTGGATGGGACGTGAGCCAAACTAAAACTTGTGTCATCCATATTTTATACAGTCTATGGTCTTCACACATGGACGTGGAAATCCTTGTCCAACCTACAATGCGACACTGGCTGTGGAATTATGAGTTCACCATTTAAATATAACGTCTTTTTTGGGCCAGAAAGTAGTTTTTGGATATTGATTCACAGATATTAAACTGTAGAAAATGATTATCTTGTGATTATCTGACTGTAAATGCTATAAGTCTCCATCCCCATCCTATCTTCAGGTGGGATTCTTCCTCAACGCCTTCATCATGAAGTTTTACTTCTGCCAAGCTCAGCAGCATGAGTCCAGCAGCATTATGGTTTACCTGAAGAACTTGGTTGCAGCTGACTTTCTACTCTGCCTCTGTCTACCTCTACGTATCATCAAACATGTTGGCAACTCTACCACTATCCGCCAAGTCTACTGCAACTTTGGCGCTTCTGCCTTGTACCTCAACATGTATGTCAGCATCCTGTTCATGGGCTACATTGCTGCAAACAGGTAGGCCAGGTTTAGGCAGATTTTCAGTTGTATGCTGTTGTGGAAGTTTTTCCTCTGCTGCTGGTGAAGAATGAAATAGAGACTTCTGCCGGTCGACAAGGTTTTATTTTCTTTGCAAAGAAAAGGTCAATCAACAAGTGAGCGGTCAAAGGTGAAGAAAGACCCCGAATGTGGGGAAACCTAAACATTTATACCTGAGAAACACCCCTTTCGCATCCCTTTATCTGCTGCAGGGGTCTGCCCCTCCAGGAAGTGTTGTCACACCCTTTTGTCTATTGCAGGTATCAGCACCGACACCCCGTTGGTGTGTTTTACACCTGAGGTATCCTGCAGGATCTTGCATTTAGGTGCAAGGCCGAGTCCAGACATTACAATCCACAAAGACAAAAGGGCTCAGTATCTCACGTTAGGAAGGGGGCATCTCTAGAGGCTGAGACAAAGAAATTGAATTTACCATTACAATGCAACCTTGATTTATCAGTTCCATAGATCTAATGTATGCAATAAAACCCACATGAGTGAACCCCAAGCATATCTTGTGCTTGAAATTCCATCCAACACAAAATAAATACATGCAAACTGTTATTTATTGACTATCTGTTGAGGTTTGTCTCACCTTTTTCCAGGTATCTGAAGATTGTTCATGCTTTGGGAACTCACATCCTACAGACAGTAAAGGGTGCCCACATCCTGTCTGTGGTAACCTGGGTTTGCTTCTCATCTCTGATGATCGTCTACATCATCCTGTCATTCATCTGGGAGAAGTTTTCAACCTCTGTCCCCAACACGGTTAATTGTGAAGGCTTGCACAGCGGCCAGCTCACCTTACTGTACACAATCATGCACAGCTGTTGCGTCGCCATCTTCCTGTTTGTCCTTGTATCCCTGCTCTTCTTCTACTACAAAACCTCACGCAAAGTGTTGCTGGCGCAGCAGAGGCAGCCGGCGTCCTCCTGCTCCAAGAAGCTTGCAAAGTCACGGAGGAACATGTTAGTGCTGGTCAGTGTCTTCTGCTTTTGCTTTCTCCCCTACCACCTAGTCCGCGTTCTCCACACTTTCCTGTGGAGTAATTGTTCATGGAGCAAAGCTGTCTACTACCTGAAGGAGGTGAGCATCATAATGTCAGTTCTCAATATCTGCCTGGACCCGATCATCTACTTCATCTACTGCAAGGCCTTCAGGACTCGGTTTAACCACAGAATGGTTTGTACAAAGTCAGAATAATCTCGATTTACCTTTGAATAAATGTTTGTCATGTTATCTGTCACTGAATTAATTACTGAGCCTAATCTATAATCTCTATGAATAGTTATTATGAAGCAGTCCCAAAAAATCTGTTTTGTCGGCGAGCACGTACCGCGATCATTCATCAAAAATGTATCTACTAAACAACTGTCATCTCTTTATTTATTTTTTTATTTTTTTATTTTTTTGACAGCGGACCAGTTTGAGACATCTCAGAAGGGAGTAATGGAACAAGACGAAACAGCCACAGTGAGCTGTTAGATGAAGAGCTGCAGGCAACCAGCTGCACAACTCCAACTTCTCAGAGAGAGAACTCCTTTCACTGTGTGCACTGCTTTTCACAGACCCATGCTGTGTCCAGAATAAAGTTAGATGATGGTCTGTCATAGAATTACTGGAAAAGACAACTTCTGTCTGACCTCTTTATTAAAACTGAAATATTGTCATCACAATTCTGATGTGTTAACCCTGTGACAGACAGCTGGGATAGGCTCCAGCCCCCCTCTACGAGCCCCTAGAGGAGAAGTGGTTACAGCTAATGAATGAATGAATCATTCTTTGACTGCCGTATTAAAATGCCATTTGAACTGAACTTCAAATACCTACAAAATGATGTGATGAAGTATAGTGCAGCAATAAGTGTCACACATGTTAATTCTGAGGTTCATTAATACAACTTGTAATGTAATAAGTGTTTAAACTGCGATTCAAGTAAATAAATGTATATGCTTCACTATGAGATATATTCAATTACCTATTCCTCTTGTATTATTAACATGTGTATATGTTTTGTTTAAAAATGCTGTGTTAAAAAGATATTTGGAGCGATGGGACAAAATAAGGAACAATGAGATGAGGATTGTTGTTTGTAACGTTGACATGTGACTCCCAATAAAAATAAAATGAAAAAAAAAAATAAATGTATATGCGTCAACAATGTGTGTCACCTTTTCTTATTTATTTCCCATTTCTATCCTATAAAGTCCTCAATTATCAAACCAACATAATCTGTGATGTTGCCAGGAACTGAAAAAGTTTTCACCACTGGGAGGATTTGCACCGCAGTGCAGGTCACCATCACTGGTGATGCTTAGTAGCATGCAGCAGTAGCAATGTTTATCATGCTCACTGTTGTAAATTAGCATATTAGCATGCTAGCATTGGATATTATCAAGATAACAGCTAATGTTGGTGGGAATGTTGCAGCTTTTACAGACAACCCGACAAAACCTAATAATGCTGCAAGAAAAATATCACAGCTAACCTCGTGGGAAACAGTTGCTTTTTCCATTATTTTTTACAGACTTCTTCATAAATGTCAACCTCGCGGTGGCACTTGAGGGGAACTCGAGGTACAAGGACCTTGGGGGGGCTTGTACAAAATGCCAGTTGATAAATGAATGGAAATGTTGACCTGCTGGTGGTACTGTTGGACAAATAAACGTCCCACCAGCTCTGTTGCAGGAAGTGAAGGAGAGACGGAGAGGGAGGGGGGAACACAAAAACTGCAAAGAGTATTTAACTTCATTAGTAAACGCCCCCCAGTGCAGGATGAGTCATCCATATTTGTATACAGTTATCCAGGAAGTGACAAATTCTACAATAGCGTTAAATGACTTCCTCCAATTTTGGTTCAGATTATGAACTGCAGGTGAAGCGGGACATACAGTATAAATACATTTTAAGATGTTAAGACTGAGACCTCCTATCCAACATCGCCATTCCATTTCCCCTAGTGAGGGCATGGCCGTGGATGTCATTGATTTTAATTTGATGTCCTGTAAAACACATTGGACTGGGTGTGTGCTCCAGATTCGGTGATGGTGAGTGGATGAGCTATGTTACTAGACAGTTGTCAGCCGTCTCTTTTTCCCCGGTCTGAGGAGCAGGGTCCGTGCTGGCTTGACATTAACAGCAACGTTATTGATGGCTCATCTCGAATACAGGGAGGAAATCAAACCCAGGGCTTTCTGAATGGCGAACCGAGAAAAGGTCAACGAAAAAGTTGATTCTTTTTTTCCCGTTCTCATATATCTTCTCTGTCTTGCCTTCCTTTCCGTCTAACTGCCCCTGCAAGGCTTGTCAGGGGAAGGGGTGTGGAGCGAGGGTGGAGGGCGACTGCTTCTGCCAGGTTTTCTTCGCGTGGACATATAATCCATGTTAATAAATTGTAGCCAGAAGGAAAGAGGGAGATATAGAGAGGCAGGCAGGAGGAGAGCACTCTGAATAGGCCGACTGGAATGATGATACGCTGCAGCCACTCTGATTCTGATTTCAGGCTTTTTCATAACCTCATCTTTTGAGACTGTGGTCTTTCTTTGAGTTTCCATTGTAGTTCACAGACAGGAATAGTTCAGACATACACAATTACAGGTGAGACCAGTCGCATGAGTCTAGTCGCTGATTGGTAGGCATGTGAAGGAAGCGGCTGCGGAACAGGGAAGTACTTTTCTTTCATTTTTCTTTTTTGGTGATCATACAACACTGTCTCCTCAAAATAAATTACATTTATATAGACTTAGACTTTATTCATCCGCAGTGGAAATTGCTTGGTCACAGTAGTTCAGTTGCACAGAAAAATAGCCTTTGAGAACCACTAGTAAAAATAAAAAAACAAAATAATAACCTAGACCTGAGCAACTGCAGCAACCCCAGATCATAGCACTGCCCCAACAGGCTTGTACAGTAGACACTAGGCATGATGGGTGCATCACTTCATCTGCCTCTCTTCTTACCCTGATGGTTCCCCACTAATAATGCGTTGGACAGTTCTTAACCCAGTTTTAGTAGTTTCTAAAATCTCCTTAGATGTTTTCTCTGCTCGATGCATGCCAATGATTTGACTCTTCTCAAACAGACTAACATCTTTACCACGACCACAGGATGTGTCTTTAGACATGGTTGTTTAAGAAATGAGAAGCTGCTCATTGTATCAGTTGGGGTTAAATAACACCTATGCAGTAATTATCCAACAGGAGGCTCGTACCTATTTGCTTAGTTAAATCCAGGTGACCAGGCAGTGTATAAAGAGCACAGAGAAGGATGGCTCAGTAGAGCTAAAAGTGCAGGACTTTAACACTGGAAACTGCCTTTAATCGTGCCGGTGTTTAGGTTTAAGTGACTAAAGTCTTCAAATAGTGTTCAAATGCAACCATGATAAATATTAATCTGTCTTTTTTTTTTGCTAACTGAACTAATCACCTTCCCTTATCATGGTGACAAAGAGTCTTATGCAGCATATTTGTCAGACTAACAAGCCTTCTCTGGTGTTTCTTTTCTTTCGGCGGAGGTCACGGTTGTCACAATGAAATCATTTCACAATAGCTCCTGGAACTTGCATTGCTTCTGAGCAGCGCTCAAATTTACCTAGAGGTACTTGTTTTCATAACACATCTGCTGACAATGGTGGCGCTTTAGGTTGCATGGCAGCAATGATGAAAGCGCGGAGCCACAGAGTCAAGCCACAGGACGCAACAACAAAGCAAGAGGCGAAGTCAAAACGAAAGAGCACCAGCGGAAGAAGAAAAAGTTTGAACCTCTGGACGCTGAACTTGATGAATGTGTTGAGGAAGACTCAGATGACAGGCTTGACTGAACACTGTACATGTATTTCTGTGGCTGACAAAATGCTTCAGGAACCTGTGCAGAACAAACAAACCTGTGTGGTGTTCAGAAAGAAGGAAAGTCAGTGAGCACAACAGCTAAAGAAATTGAGGTCCAGGCAGAAACCAATGAACCTGCATAGGTGTCATTTCTCTCACAAGCGTTGCATTTCGCTATCCTGCACAAGGCCAAACTCTAGCGTGCCCCCTGATGGGAGAAAGGCAGTGCACAGGCATCACATCACTCCAATCTACTGTGTGAAATGTAAGGTCTGTCTTTACCTGAACAAGGACAGAAACAGTTTTCAGAGTCACCACGATGCAAAAAAAAAGGTTGTGAACCAGAAAATGAGCCAAACTGAGTGAAAAGCTCCTCTTCCACCACTGGTGGGTTTGTCAGTGCTGCATGATTTCAGTATCTGAGTCAGAATATTTATTAATCCTTCGAGGAAATTGTTTTGTTGCTGTTGCTCCCATAAAGTGACAGTTGCAAAGTGACAGAGCCAAATACAAATAGAACAGGAATATATGAAAACTAAAATAAGATGTAAGATGCATAAAAAACAAATACTGACAATTTTGACAGAAGTATAATGGTTACAAATAAATTATAAAAGAGTGACCAACACTCAGCGGGAGGAGTTATAAAGTCTGATGGCCGCAGGCAGGAATGACCTCCTGTGGCGTTCTGTGGTGCATTTGACTAGGGAGCTTTATTTCAGCAGAATATGTCTGACGGTGTTGTGCATATAAAATGCGCACAACACCCTTTTACATGTTTCAAATTACTTGAGAAAATGTTTAAAGGAAACTCCAGAAAAGTGTAATGGCTTATAAATCTTGTGTTTTATATGTGTTTGTTTGCCTATAGATTGCACAAAAATGTTGTATGCAGCAAAACAATACAAATTAAAAGTCATATATGCAAATCTTTAATGAAAACAGCCGCCTGCCATGTGACTGGAAACTGACGACGTTGGTGAGAACAGCGTGACTCGACCAAAGCACTGACGTTGTGAGAGAAAAAAACAAAAATAAGAAAGATGTTAAATCGGTGTGTGGAGCTGAGGGGAGCTGCTCAGAGAGGTGATGACCGTGTGATCGCTGGCTGTTATAAGAACATTGATGACAGCTGCTTTAGGTACGTGTTAGGTCATGTGCTGCAGTGTTATTGGCTGCACGTGTCACTTAAACAAGATCTATTTGTGCGAAACGTCTCGTGCAAGTCTCTGTCACTGCTGTGTCAGACATCTCAGCTCCAACACCATCATCAAATTTGCTCGTGACATCACCATCGTTGGCTGCATCACAGGCGGTGATGAGTCATCCTGCAGAGAGGAGGTTAGAGATCTGGCATCATGGTGAACAGCCAGTAACCTCCAGCTTAACATCAGCAAAACCAAGGAGATTATCGTGGACTACAGGAGGCTTCATTGAGGAGGACGCGCCCCCATAGACCTCGAAGGAGTTAAGGGGGAATTACCGTTTTTTACAACCTGGACCTTATTTCTGGCATAAAATATGATCGTCTACTCACCCATATAACTTTGGTGTCATTTGGAGTCGTTTGGAAGATATGTAGATCCAGTGGAGTGCTGCGTATATCCATATAGTGGGAGTGACTGGGGCACCGAAACGCAGCCTCTAAATAACGCATTATGTGCGTAGATAGGACTCAACAGGGAATAGCACTAGCGTATCATAACAAAATATTGGTGAAATTAATGAGTTTCGTGGCAGATAACGCGTTATTTAAAGGCTGCATTTCGGTGCCCCATTCACTCCCACTATATGGATATACGCAGATCTAAATATCATCCGAACGATTCCAAATGACACCAAAGTTATATGGGTGAGTAAACGATAGTATGTTATGCCAGAAATAAGGTCCAGATTGTAAAAAACAGTAATTCCCCTTTAAAATGGAGAGTGGTCAACTGTTTCAGGTTCCTGGGGATCAACATCGGTGAGGATCTGGTCACGCCACACGGCCTGCATCGTAAAAAGCAGCTAGACGGCGCCTCTTCTTCCTGGGGCGTCTGAGGAGGTTTGGCATGGACACCAGGATGCTCTCCAACATTTACACGTGCACCATCGAGAGCACCCTGGTTGGGAACGTCACGACCTGGTACGGGCGGCAGCTGTACCGCCCTCGAACGCAGAGCGCTGCAGAGGCGGTAAAGTCAGCCCAGCGCATCACCAGGTCAGAGCTGCCAGCCATCCAGGACATTTACAGCCAGCGCTGCAGGAGGAAGGCTCAGCATATCCTCTCTGATCCCAGCCACCCCGGCCACAGACTATTCACACTACTACCGTCTGGCGAGCGATTTCAGGGCACCCGCACACGATCCGGCAGGTATTCAGGAACAGTTTCTACCCACAAGCCATCAGGCTACTGAACTCCTGAACTTCCTCACATACAAAGACACACGCACACATCTCACTTTGTTCTGTTTTTATATATTTGCCACATATCTCTTATCTTTTCATCTTTTTTTTATTCTACTCTATTCTATTTTGCTTCTGTGAAGTCGAGTGGGCCTCATGCTCCACGAATTTCAGTACTGGTAATGATGCTGCATTGTTACGGAGTATCTGACAATAAAGAATCTTGAATCTTGAACCTTGACAAGAGGAAAACCTCTGTGTTGCAGCGTCTCTCTGCACCACTGGATGGCACTGCTCCTCCTCCCATGCCATCCTCACTTCGCCGCTGCCTCCCTCCCTATAGCCCCCTCTTTCTCTCTCTCTCTCTCTCTCTCTCTCCCGCTCTCTCTCTCACCCTTTCCTTGTGTCTCCCCATCTTGTGTAGGAGGAAGATTAGAATCGCCAGAGTGCACAATGAGGATTACCAGATCGATATCAGAGACAATCTTTTTCTCCCATCTCTTTTACATGGTCTATCCCTCCATTTCCCTCTCCTCTCTGCCTCTGCCAGTCACTCGCTCGCTCTCTGTGGTTAATTTGTGTTTTCACCCTCTGCCCTTCAAGTCACTCATTGCTTCTGGGTAAAGGAAAAAGGGGAATGGTGGTGGTGGCGTTGGGGAGGAGAGGGGGGGGATGTGAGTGCACCAATAATGGAAAGAAAGAGGCAGATACAGCCGTGAGAGAGAGAGAGAGAGCGAGAGATGAGAGATTTGGTTTCCTTTCACTCGGCAGATACTATTGATTCGCCGTGACCCGGGTGCACATACAATCACAATATGCAGCGTTTTTTAATTCATCACGACAGCGACAAGGAGGTGAGGCTGAAGAGCACCGAACGTTTCGTACATGGATTCAGAGCAGAGTGGCAGTGATAAAAACAGGACAGGTATCTCTCCGTCCTTTTAGGCAGACTGCAGGCCCGAGGAGGAGGAGGAGAGGAGAGGAGAGGAGAGGAGAGGAGAGGAGAGGAGAGGAGAGGAGAGGAGAGGAAGAAAAGACAGAAATAAACACACAGGTGCACACATCCATACAGGTTTAAAATAACGAGTGGACGCCAGGAATCTTGTTTGTCCAGTTCCTGTGTACACAGAGAGGTGGTAAATGGAATCCTACAAAAAGAAGATTAGTCAATAAACTCAGGTAAACACTTACCAATACTATAATGGTGTGTTTGTGTGTGTGTGTGTGTGTGTGTCCGGCTGGTGTGTGCATGTGTGTGAAGGAGAGAGGGACTCATCTTTTATGTATGAGTGTTTGTTTAGCTGCACTTGCAGCTGTGTCTGGGTTACTTCCCATCTCAGTCACACACAACTTCCCGATAAAAACCTCTCACCGCGTTTAAACGCAACGACTCTAGTGTAGAAGCCCGGCCGCCTGCAATAAAGCGTTTTACCGTTTATTACGTTCGATCAGTGCACCCCCACGCGGGACAAACTTGAGATCTGGCGAGTCCCTACTTACGTAAATCTGTAAAAACAGGAAATAATCTCATTGCTCTTGGTGGGGCTCGGAAGTATTCGCACGAATGCGCTTGCACACTTGTTTGCTTGCGTGTTCGTATGAGCATGGGTTCTTGTGTGTGGGTGTGGGTGTGTGTGTGTGTGTGTGCGTGCACTTGTCTGGCCAGCTTGCATCTCAGTTGGACACAGGAAATGGGTGTTTGGTCAGGAACAGATGATTGCAAAGCACACAGTCCCACGCATAACTCTATAGCAGGAGGTGGTCAGTGTATACACACACACACACACACACACACACCCTCACACACACAATCCTCTGTTCCCTCTTGCATAACCCACCAAAGAAAAGTCTGCCAAAACTCACGGCCATACCAGCGAGTCCAAATACCAAAAAGACTAATGTGATTCACACACACACAGACACACAAATCGAACATGGTTGTACAGATGTGCGTGCATGTCTCTGCGTGTGTGTGTGTCTCATTGATATGCGCGAGCAAGGGCGTGTTATTGGTTCCTACGGGCTCGTTTGAGGCTAATTAGAGAGAGTAATGAGATAAGAGGAGTGGGAGAGGGAGGCGATGCTCTGATGGATGCGGGGAAGGGGGTGGCATCTCAATGAAGAGAGGCTCCGAGGGAGGGAGCGAGATCAAATTAGAGGATGAAAGGGGGAACAAGAGGGAAGGTAGCGCCGATGGATTAATGCAGAGAATCAATAATGCGGCCTGAAAGGGAGCCTCGGCATGCAGATGTAAACGTCCACAGCAAAGTGGATCATCCTGTCTCGGCGGCAGTCGCGTTTGTGCTCACTTACACTTCAGTCATGTGCAGAATCCTCATTTTTATTTGCACGTCTGTCCCCAGTGGACTCCTCTCAGCCTCTCTCTCTCTCTTAGGTTTTCTGCCTCAGATCAATATTCACACATGTGAGGAAAACACTGCATCTGCTTTGTAGACCAATAGAGACACGAGGAGAGAGACACTCGGGGAAGGAGACAGAGTTTCTGTCGAATCTCGGCTTCAGTCAGAACCTGATACAAGGCATGGACATGCTGATACAGTGCGTCCACAACTAACACTGTTACAACTGCCAGCATCTTTAAAGTTGGCTCAGTAAAGGGAAGCATGGAAGACTGGAATCAATATGTATGTATGGAAAAGGGTTTCCGGCCTCCTCCATGAGGCTGGATCCTCCGCCTGCTTTCTCCACTTTGGGCTCGTTTAGCTTTCTTCTCAGTGTAGTTCATAAAAAGCACGCATGAGCCAAATGACTTCCAACTGGCTCCCAACAAATGGAAAACTGCGCTTTTCCAAACTTTCCAAATGTTATTAGACAGAATGCATTAACTGCTAATAATATAAAGATTCATTTTTATTAGTTTACCATTTTACAGCTGCTTTCTTCCTGCAGTTGTGAAAGGTTAGGATTTTAGGTCAGTGCGCATGAATTAGTTGCAGAAACTTGCTTTGGCCACTACAGCAAAATCACCACCCAGCACTGTTCCTGTGTGCTTCACCTGTAGAGCTGTGCAACTTAAAGGGGAACTACCATTTTTTACAACCTGGACCTTATTTCTGGCATAAAATACCATCATTTACTTACCCATATAATTCTGGTGTTATTTGGAGTCGTTCGGACAATCTTTAGATCCGCGTATATCCATATAGTGGGAGTGACTGGGGCACCGAAACGTAGCCTCTAAATAACGCATTATCTGCCACAAAACTCGTTCATTTCACCAATATTTTGTTATGATATGCTAGTGCTATTCCCTGTTGAGTCCGGAGTTACCTGTTATCGTCATCCGGGGTCTGTAGATCGACCTACTAACTTCTGACCTGAATGATGTCATCTCTGAGCTCAGCGCGCACCTGATACGGTCGACTTTTTTTGCAACATGACTGAATATTTTTCACGTCCGCAAATAGACAACAGGTAACTCCGGACTCAACAGGGAATAGCACTAGCGTATCATAACAAAATATTGGTGAAATGAACGAGTTTCGCGGCAGATAATGTGTTATTTAGAGGCTGTGTTTCGGTGCCCCAGTCACTCCCACTATATGGATATACGAAGATCTAAATATAGTCCGAACGACTCCAAATAACACCAAAGTTATATGGGTGAGTAAACGATCATATTTTATGCCAGAAATAAGGTCCAGGTTGTAAAAAACGGTAATTCCCCTTTAATGTTATGTATGCACTGCAGTCTGAAGCTGGGTCTGTGCAGGCTGTATACAGTGTCCTGTTTACAGATGTATACAGGACGCATAGGGAAAACTTTATTATCATCATCACCCGTTTGAAAGTAGGACACTTTTTTTGTTCTCAGTGATCCTGCATGCAGTCCACGTGCAGTCTATTTTATATATGCATATTTTTTAGATGCTAATCTAGCCTATTTTATTGCTTTCATAATTCAAGCCTTGCTGATCCAACCGTTACTCCCAGATCTCACAAGTATCACAGCTAACTAAGACGCTGGATTGATTATATTGAAACACATTCGTGAGAGACACAAACCTAAACCCTTTAAGGTTTATCAAGATGTTAAGGATTTTCTATATGCGAGCATTAGATTATAATTACACCTTGACCTTGACCTGTCTGATACTGTTTAAGAGTTTTCTCTGTCAGACGCCTGATTTGAATAGAAAGCGGTCTTGGGAGCAGGTCCAGATATTGAACATGTCTAACGACTACAGGAGCGTGACAAACGTGCATAACTTGAATAAATGAGTAGTGAAGCATGACAAATGATTCCCCAAAGGCCAGGGAAGCACACTGAATGGTTTGATGAGTATGAAAACGATGTGAGTCACGCCATCGCCGCATCACTCAGACTGAATTATGGGCCGTGAGTAGGCAAAAACTGTCTGAGACGTCTCGGGTTCCTACCTCCCACACAGCATGTCAACAAGTTGCTGGCAACATGTTTTATTTTGCTTTTGTGTTTTTTTTTTTTGTTTTTTTTTTCCTATCAGGGTTCTCTTAATTACAAACCATAACCAATGGATTAGTTTTTATGTGGTAATGAGGGATTTAAATGAGTCTGCGTCGTTCATCAGATCGCACGCACTGTTCAGTCATAAACTCGGCAGCTCTGTAGTGCTTCTCTAACCTTAGCAGCACAAGAGGCTTTTAAAGTGCTTCTCTTTCAGCCACAGACACTCCGCTATGCATCACTTTGGCATCTAGAGGGACAACCATGGTACACTTGAGCTACAGCGTGTACGATTTAGGGGGCAGAAATGGAATTTGGGCTGAAGCCTATCCCAGCTGTCATTGGATGAGAGACGGGCTACACCCTGGACAGGTCTCCAGTCTATCTCAGGGGTAACACAGAGAGACAGACAACCATTCACACTCACACCTACGTCCAATTTAGAATCACCAATTAACCTAATGAGCATGTCTTTGGACCCGGAGAGAACCCACGCAGACACAAAACATGCAAGCTCCACACAGAAAGGCCTCAGTCGGCCGATGGATACAAACCCAGAACGTTCCTGGTATGAGGCATGATTGGTTTGGTGAGTATGAAAACAATGTGAGTCACGCCATCGCCGCATCTCTCAGACTGAATCATGGGCCGGCATGTCAACACTCGGCATGTCGACAGGTTGCTGGAAACAACTGGAATCAGGTTTCTCTCAATTACAAACCTCTACACTGGCGACCTGTCCAGCTGGGATAGGCTCCAGCATCCCCCACGACCATTTACAGGACAAGCGGTTACAGAAGATGAATGAATGAATGAACAAACCTCCAATTAACCTAACGAGCATGTCTTTGGACGGTGGGAGGAAGCCGGAGTACCCGGAGAGAACCCATGCAGACACAAAACATGTAAGCTCCACACAGAAAAGCCCCAGTCGGCCGATGGATTCAGACCCAGAACTTTCTTGGTACGAGGCATCAGTACTAACGACCACACCACTGTGCCGTCCCTAACTAAAATTTGAGAAGTGCAAATTTATTATTCTTTTAAACATATTGTTGTCAGCATTGATTGCCAATTTACTGAGATTTTATTGACATATTTCAACATATTTGTCACAGGTTTGCTCCTGCAGTTCTTATATCATCTTCTGCAGGTTGTAATATTCTCTCAAGAAGTATTTCCATATACAGTCATCGCTCCTCTTGACTGAATATCACATTCAGTGGTCGTAGTTTTGTTTTTATTCAGCACGTAACTGAAAACTTTGGTGAAGATTTCCCACACACGCACCAGAACAGGGAGCATTTTTAGGCACGAAAGCGCAACACTCAACAGTTTAGTTAAGAGTCTGGAGAATCTAAATACTGAAATGTTGTTGCAGGGTCACTTTGACATGTGGACAGAAGGAAGCCTGGAAACCATTGATCCTGTGATTAGTTTACAGCTCTGACTGCCTGTATCAAATTCATTACCTCCCCTTTAATTAGTCCCCTTCGATTGAGCTGCCTAATGTCTGGAGCGTGATCTGTAAATTCCATTCAGCATTGAGCGCTCGCCGGCTGTCAGACGCAAATATATTGCCTCCGCAGTGCAGCGGCAGGGTTACACAAGAAAACTTTCAAACCAAATTTAGCTCTTGTGTACCAATTCCTCACTTAACAGCTGCAGCATTCCTCATTTGCATCGCTGCGAAACTCCCATGTGCATCGCAGCCCCCTGAGGCTCAGACCTGTGAATTCCAGTTTCCGCTGCAGCGTTCCTGCTCACAACATGTCCAACCAGATATTAGCGCAAGGGGCGTCATTAGCGGTCTGGGCTGGATACGTCCCCGAAGAGATGATCCAGGTGACAATAAGTGACAAAAACGGCTGCCAGCTCTACGTAGGTTTATATGTGTGTGTGTGTGTGTGCGACTGGGGTTTACCACTGGTACCAGAGCTTGATTCTAATTGGCTGGTTCCCCTCCCCAATGTGCTCTGGCTTCTATTAATAGAACAGCAGACGAGCCCGGTTGGAACCTGACGCCTCTCTTTTCTCCCTCAGACCCCCACATCCTCTCTGTTGCTCGTTTACGCCCAGTGAGGGAAACTATCTGCCACCTCCTTGACCTCCTCCTCCTCCTCCGCCCCACCGCCCGTGCCCATGTTTTCCTCCCAGGCTGGTCTTTCAGCTCGCGTCCCTCTTTAATAGGCTGATCTCTCCATCATTAATTAAACATGATCACAGGCCTTGCGTCTCTCTCTCTCTCTCTCTCTCTCTGTGCTCGGCTCTGCATCAGCGTGCCTCCCTCCCACCGATATCGGGATATTAGTTCCCATGCTCTGACCCTCTCTCTGTCTTTATCTTTCATTCATCACTTTACTTCTCCTTATCCTGTTTCTCTCCGTCCCCCCCTCCTCTGTCCGCCCTCAGGTGGTCTCTTTTAACAGCAATAAATTATTCACCTGCTGATTTCCACCCAAGAGACAAAAGCCAGATGGTAGTTGGACAGATAGAGATGAATAAATAAAAAGGTAAAAATGATACATCTGTGTGTCTATTCCACTCAGAGCAGCGTTTTGTCCGAGGCTGAGTGTTTGTGTGTGTGTGTTTGCACGACTGTGTGTCCCTGCGTGGAATACCGGCAGGTCTTCCGGAGAGACACCTTCACCGCGGTGCAGAAAACTGGAGCCAATGATGCCGACGGATGGAGAGAGGGGGAACCTTGCAGCGGGGACTTTGCCAAAGCCACGAAACGGTCCCTGCCAAAGACAGCAGGGAGGTGGACAAAAAAAGAAGCAAGAGAGAGAGAGAAAGAGATGGAGGTGGAGAAGCACAAAAGGACGGAGAGTGAATCAAAGTAAATTCTCAAGGCGCCTGTCTACAGTCTGTCCCTGCGACGTGAATCCAACAACATGTTCAGCTGTGTCAGAAAGCAGAGGGGGAAATGTGTGCCAGCTTGTTATGTAACATGTCTGCACGGATAACATCACAATCCGCAATAAAAGAAAGAAAAAAAAAACACAAGGACTTTGATTTGCTGCGTGCAATAGGCTGCAATGAGACAACGCTGACAGACAGGAGAAGGAGAAGAAAGTCGACGTGAAGAGTAATTTGGTGCTATTGTGCATCGTCGCTGGACTCGTTGTCTCATTGCATGTTGCTAATTTCCTGTGAGGTTGCCCTGAAAGAGCGGTGTAATTTGGAGCTTATTATAGAGGAAAATGGGAGCAGCGTCCAATTGGTGTAATTAGTTGCAAATCTAATTTTATTTGATGGATTAAAAGGTATTTTTTTTTACCCCCCATTAGAAGAGGACAAATCTTGAACATTACCAAATTAGGGACGCCTAAAATGAATCTTTCAGCGCATTTTCTTCAGAAGGGAGAAGGTGCTAGGGGTAACTAACGCGTTAATAACGATGAATTAATTACAATTTTTTTGTGAACGCATTTAATCGCAGTTTGCATTCCAAACAACGCAGAACTTTTGTCAGTGCACGATTTCCTGGTACACCGATTAAACTGATGCACACGTCAGAGCTCGGCTAACGGCTACCAAAATGGAGGAATCGGATGAAAGCACGTTGCTAGGACTGATGGAAGGCAAATTTTATTTAAAAAAAAAAAAAACTACCTGATGGAAGCCATGATAAAAGCGGGGGTTTGTGCAAAGAGTTTGCATACCACCGAAGCACTTCAACCCTACGGTACCATCTAAATGCAAAGTATGTTGCAGCGAGCACAGAAACCGCCGGAGCTGTTAGCGCTAGCAGTCCCGGTCAGAGTACGGACAAGACGTGTAGTTTTTTTTTTTTTTACCATTTAAAGTCAATACTATTTTGAGAAAGTACTTAAAGTACTTAAAATGGCACTTCAACTTTAAGCCTGTTCAGTTTTGGCCAGGGATATTTTCTTTCTTTTTCTACTGTTTTGAATTGAAATGCAATTAAATGCATTAAAAGAGCTTGAGTTTACAATATTCATGTTCGTGTCTATTATTTGATTCAGTCGTCCACTAAAATCCATTTAAATTAAAAGATGTTGCTTTTTGGGGCAAATATGGTTACGCGATTAAAATGTGATTAATCGAGATTAATTAATTACAAAGGCTCTAATTGATTAGATTTTTTTTTTTAATCGAGTCCCACCTCTAGTAGCTACATAACAGAAGCTGCTTCTATTTTGCACCAAAAAGTACATTTTATTTTTCATATCATCAAGATACCTGAACCTCTGAAAGAAATGGTAAAAACCTCAGCGTTGGAGCCGCTGTTATCAGTGGCTTTTATATCAATAATAGTCCAAAGGATTACTTGGTTCTAAAAGTCACTTAGCGCTGATGGACCCAACAAGGACTCTGCAGTTTCTCTTTGCCATAAGGAGCTTTATAGTGGCTCTCAGTTCTTTTTTTTTCTTGCAGACCATTTTAGTATTTTATTCCCTTGCTCACACTCTTCTCCGGCTTTTTTTTTTTCCCAACAAAAAGGCTCTAACATTGCCCATCACCAAGCACCAGCCAAACAAATATATCAACTAGAACAGAGTCATCACGACTCAGAAAAAAGCAGCATTTTATTATTTTTTTTACTTGTACGCGGGGAGTGTGGGTAGAACGGCGTTGGCAGCAGGTGAGCAGAAAAACAGACAGATTTAAACGGCCACACAAAATAAATAAATAAATAAATCATGCAAGGAAGGGCTGGAACGCTTCAAGCTAGCACAGCACACGATGCAATCTGTCAAAGAGGGAAGGAGGGAAGCGAGTGATGAGGGGGGTGTAAGAGAGCAAAAGGTGAGGCGCCACGTCACATTTACAGTCGACAAGGATGTTTCCGAGCTGGATCACGAATAATAAGTGACAGCACGTCTCTGACAAGGGAAATAAATACAACTGAACCAAGAAATCACAACCGCAAACAGAGCAAGAGAGTGGCAGTTCAGTCAGTCGTCAGGTACTCTGATAACGTGATAAACAAGTCGCAGTAGCAGCTACTGGTTTTCAGAGTCACAAATTTTGGTCTTAATTCAGGCTTCAGCGGAAACAAATAGGAGTGATAAGGAATGTAATGAGGTGACCATCTGTAGTAAATGGGGAACGACAAGCAGGAATGAATAATTGAAAAACGAGGACCATGAGAAGTATTCAGCAGCTAAGGGGGCACATATTTCCCTCAGGAGCTGGTGGCAAGAAACACAAATCAAATAAATTGTAATGCTGTTTCTCGTGCGCTAGATATATTAAGGGGCAACCACAGCATACGCTAACAGGTTTAACTTATTGACTTAAATAGACTGTTATGTGATGAAAATCTACTCAACACGACTAGTCTCTGATGTTGTCACTAATAAAAACACAGTAGAAAGTAATGCTTTGCAACAATGAAATCTATATTCTTGACCTGAATACATATGCTGAGAACAGACAGCTCATGTGCTACATAATGTGCACTGCAGATGTGTATAGCCTGTATAAAAACATGCAGCAACTCAGCACCATCAATGGCATTTAACAGTATTTCACAGCATGTTTTAAGATGCAATAGAGTAGCCAGCCTCAAAATATGTATGTGGTATTTCTCTGAAGACTTCTCCGTGTACTGCAGCTAAATTTCAAATAGTTTTCTCAATTAAATTCACCAACAAATCATTGATGTGCAGACTCCTTCTCTGTTTTACCACAGGGCCTTTGGTGAAGTTGTTAATTGGCTGCTGTCTAGAGGATTTGGACCACTCCTCTGCTAACATTAGCGGATGCCTTTTCAGATGAGTGTGCATCGCAGTTGTATTTTTGTTGTATTTCAGGACTGACTTGCATATTTAGCATGTCAGTCCCCTAGAGGTCACAATTGGTAAATACAGGAATCGATTGCATTACGTTCTGCTCGGCTAAATTCAAAGAACTGACAAAAACCCATCATTGGAACAGGGATAATTATAGTATCTGTCTATCTATCTGAGTTTCTGTGTGTCCTTGTTTATAGTTTAGTTAGTTTACTTCTATTCAGACTCCTAATATTAGGGTATTGAATCAATGTAAGAAGCATTTCTACTGCAGATGAAGTCACTGTACACAAATTGCTTGATATTCAAGTGGTAAGTCAGGAAAACACTGCTAGATTAACAGCTTAGCAAGCTAATGGCCTGGTTGCTTGATTTAGCAATGGTATGATGAAAGGATGAGGGTGTCGGGAACTCAACAAAATGTTCCCCAGAGGTATTATAAAATTATGACGTAAACCCCATGAAACAAAGTTACTGAAAACATCCGCAGTCATCTTTTGAACTCGGGACCTTTCTGAAAAGCTGCACTTGCGATTTCAGGCATCGTCAGCTTGTAATCAAAAACTAGCGAGTCAGCAACACAACCCAACATCAAGCGAGTGCAACAACACGAGATAAAACCAGTTATTATTGCTCATTAGTTCAACAGCTCTCTAGTCTGGCTTCTAGCTCAGGTACTTTTTGTTTTGTTTCTCCTCTTAGCTTCCTACCTCAATGACGACTTTGGTCTTTTGACCTCTGCCATCATGTCGGCACTAGAAAAAAACAGTATCATCCTATAGCAAGGTGAAAACCCATGGTTGGTGTGAGACACAGAAGGCATTACACACTTCTCTCGTTCGATCATACCTGTTAAACCCTAAGTGCATAGTGCCAGTTAACAAAATACTGTCAGTCAAGCTATAAATAAGAGCCTTGTTAAAGCTTTTGTGTAATTGTAATAATTACCAGACTGTTGCCTTGTGGTTTTAATCAGCTAATTATTGCTTCTGAAAAGCATTGAAAGGGTGCAGCAGGTTCACACCTGTTCTCTCTGGGGGCTGCGGCGGATATTTCGGCAAAACAACAAACCGTAGAAGCTGCCAGGCTGAGGAAAGCTTGCAGCATGTGATGAAATATCGTCAACACTGTTTTGTTTTTTGTTTTTTATGTCGGAGAAATTTGCTTGTTGGGGGAGGGGTAACATACAAAAAATACGTGCAGCATGTGTCAAAGCCGGTTTTCTGGGCAGTGACCTATACTAAAGGCAGACAGACACAATATAATGGCAGTCACCATGGCAACAGAATGACCATTTGTGATGTTTCCGCAATTAGATCCAAATGCTTCTTTATTTCCTCCATCGCTTCCTATTGATCGTGCCTCTCCTCCTCCTGTCTATACGGCTGTGTATACGTACGGCTGTGTGTGTTGTTGTGTGTGCGTCTCAGACCTTTTATGAGAGCATATGATTGTGTGTATTTTTGGGGGAGTTTCAAGAAACAGTATTGACTAACCCCTGCCCATGCAATCCATTCATTTTCAGCTCATGAGTGCCACTTACAAAAAAATAATGAGCAGGTTAACCTTTGCAGCTGCACAGTTCAACTCAGATCATGTCTAACACTGCTGGGATCAATTAGAACAAATTTAAAAAAACTAAATGAATTTACAGTAATCGTTTGAATGTGATTTCCAGTTTATTTTATTTTATTTAACCCAATGTAACGAAGCGCAAACATGTCTTTGTACGGCATGCAACGCTCTCTATTGTTAGACCCTCAAATAATTAATGAGTGTAGGCCTTTATTTAACGGGACGCTTTTACTTATTTATCGGCTCTTAAATATAGTCTAGATTTTCTCCTCGAGCATCCCTCTGGTTGTTTACACAGACCACATTCCTCTTGTTTGCTTTTTAGTGGTGAAACACCTGTCTGTAAGAAACACAAGCTAGACGTTTTCTCCGAGCCTTAGTCATCAAACGAAGTATGAAAAATGTTGTCCTGGCACACAGTCTCTTTGTAGAGCGTTGAACCGTGTTAAAACTGAGCGTGAATAATATTTAGACGAGTGCAGCTGCTCCGTACTTTGCTAATTCTTCATAATTTACTGCTGGTAGTCAGTGTGGACTCTCTAAAGTTGCCCGTGATGAAAGCCAAGTCGATGCAGACTAGTCTCTGAAGATGTCACTAATAAAAACACGGTAGAAGGTAATGAAATCCTGATTCTTGACCTGAATACATACGCCGAGAACAGACAGCTCATGTGATACACACTGTGCGTTACAGATATGTATAGCCTGTATAAAAACAGGCAGCAACTCAGCAGCATCAGTCGCATTTAATAGTACTCCCAAGCCTGTTGTAAGATGAGATAGTGCAGCTGGGTTAAAAAAAAAAAAAAGTATTTCTCTGAGGCCTTCTCTGTGTACTGCAGCTAAAGGTTTAATAACTTTCCAAATTAAATTCACCAGCAAATTGTTGACATGCAGCCTCCTTCTCTCTGTTACCGCGGGGCGTTTGGTGAAGTTGTTAACTGACTGCTGTGGAGAAGATTTGGACTGGTCCTCTGCTAACGTTAGTGGATGTCTTTTTAGATGAGTGTGTACTGCAGTAGTACTTTTGTTGTATTTCAGGACTGTCTTGCATACTTCAAAAATATTTCCACACATTTGATAAAACGCTGCTAGTTCGTTGCTGCTAAAGTGACGAGTCGACGTGATGCTTAAAGCGCCATGGCACAGCAGCGAAGTCAACAAACTAACTAGTCGACTAGTCTGTGCAGCTCCTAATAGTAAGTGTTCTTTATGTTGGTCTCATCGTTCCTTTACAAGAAATGCTTCTTTATGTAGTTATTTTTCTTGTTGGCCACGTTTAAATTGTGCTCTGTTGTGTTAAAGGGGAATTGCTGTTTTTTGCAACCTGGACCTTATTTCTGGCATAAAATACAATAATTTACTCGACGATATTTAGTTCCAGTGGAGCGCCACGCATATCCATATAGTGGGAGTGATTGGGGCACCCAAACGCAGCCTCTAAATAACGCATTATCTGCCACGAAAGTCGTTCATTTCACCAATATTTTGTTATGATACGCTAGTTCTATACCAGGAGTCAGGAGTTGCCACGGCGCTCCACTGGATCTAAATATGGTCCGAACGACTCTAAATGACACCAAAGTTATGTGGGTGAGTAAACGGTGGTATTTTATGCCAGAAATAAGGTCCAGGTTGCAAAAAACGGTAATTCCCAACATACAAGCAGTTGATGTAGCTAGTTTGTAGACTACTACTGTAAAGCCTTGAGTTAAGCAATTTGTTCCTTTGACAAGACAGGGGAACTAGCGAGTAGCGGTAGATCGCACCCATTTGACAGTATCTGTTTACAAACATCTTGTTATATTGAAGAATGCCTGGAAGAAGAGATTATGATCTAAGAAGTAAAAAGATTACTGAAGAAAAAGATAACTAATCAATTGAGCATTCGATTTCCAAACAATCTGACAGAGGAGGCTCTATGTGAAAGGCTAAAGGCTACGGGGAACCAAAGTTTAGAATATTTAGAAGGCCACTGATAAGATTGCCAAGCATGTGTTCCTATTTGGATAGGTGGCACATACCTGCCACCCCAGAACCTCAGGTGGCTTGTTACGTGAGCCCCTTTGTTGTGTTGTTTGTTCTTGCTTTATCTCCAAACCCTGATGAACACCTGAGCTGACTGAAGCCACAGATGGCGGACGAGATGGAGAGAGACAGAGAAGGAGAGAGAGCATCTCTGCCAGCTCAAAGCCCCTCTGTTATGTTGTATGTTTGTTATCTGGAGTCACAGTTTGAGCCGGTGTTTAGTAGCAGACATTTCAAATCACATGCATATAACAAGCTGTAGTATCTTCCCTTCTTCCTGCTCCAGAACAGAGGAGGCAAAGCAGTCTTGACAAAGTTTGACAACAAAGTTTATTGAATGAACAACCATGCTGACTGAACACGTCCACTATCACATCACAAATCCAGAATATCTCAGTCAGGGCCGTCTTCTTAGCTCGACGAGGGCAACGATGTGAAATTCAGTTCACGGGCTGCACCTTTTTTTTTTTTTTTTTTTGACGATTCGACCTCAACTTCCAAAGTCACTTCTTGATATACGAGTGGAATGAAACATAACGGAATATGTATGAGCTCAAAATGTCTGATTTCCTTCTTTCCACCAGTACCCCTGAAGCAGGGACAGTTCATTTTCATCTTCGCCGTGATGAATACTCTTGTCCGTGACCTTTAAACTGGTGTTCGACAACCGTGCATTGTGTCTAGTTATTGGCTCAGTGCGCTCTCGCAGCCTAAAAGTCATTCAAATTCAAATACAGACAGAACTCATTTTCTTGTTGATGTGTGTGTGTGCGTGTGTGTTGTAAGTTGCGACATTCGTTAAAAACCCACCTTGTTCTCCTCTACACTATTCTAATTTCTTTACCGTTTACGTGGCAGTCTATCCGTCACTCCGGATGACGTGGAACAGCGTGACGTTGTAGAGTACCTGGTGACCGTTGTTCCAGGTGTACAGCGCCCTCTCTCTGGGGTTGTAGTCCATCATGCTGATGTGAGAGTACTGGTTGTGGAAGGGGATGTCAGTGTACTCGTACGTGGAGGAGTTGGTGTGGTAGGCGAAGTGGACCTTGGCCCCGGCCAGGTGGGAGTTGGTGACGTACAGGGTGCCGCAAATCATGAAGGCCTCCCCCGCGCTGCGCTTCGGAAACCCTGTGTCCCAGCTCTGGAGGATGTCCAGTGAACGAGAGTCCAGACGACTCACCTGGAGGCAGAGAGGAAGGGTCGCCATGTCAGTTCACACAGTTTGAAATAAGCTATCAAAATAATATCGCAATGTTTCTTGAGATGAAAGAGAAGTGCTTCCTGCCTCTGAAGTAGAGACAGGAGAACCCTTTGCAGTCTCTCTTTAATTGCATAGGTAGCGTACTTGATGACAAAATGCATTCGTCATCTGTCCCAAGTCCCAGTTAATTCCTAATGTGTCCTCGACTGTACTTGGTCAGATGCGTACTTTGTATTAGGACAGTACTTAGACAGCGAGTGGTCCTTGGTACATACAATATTTGAACACATATTGAGAAACGGCCAGTGTCTTTGGTGATAATGAGAGTGGGTCTCACCTGTTCCTTCTCCCTCTGTGGCAGCCACACCTGTGGCTCATCAACACCTGAAGTGCCTAAACCCTTCAGGTTCCTTTGTTAAGTGGTTCCTATCTGTGCAACCTAATTAAATAACCTCTAGACGTAGCTGTGCTTTGGGCCTCAGTGGTAGTTCTTGTAGTCAATCTGTGTTCAAACAGTTTTTTCTCTCTGTGTCCACCTGCTTTGCCCACTTTCCACTGCCACATCAGCTCCTCTCTCTCTACAGACTGAAGTCACTTGATCTCTAGCATGAGCTCAGTACCTACACTTCCTGAATTTCGAGTCCTCCTAAGTGTTCTGTTGTTTCCACTGCTATAAAGTAATGAGGTGCACTTTATTAAATACTCTTAATACTCTTTAAAAGGTCACATTAATGTGACCTTTTATCAGGTAACACAAATCAGGTAACACAACTTTCCGTGCATATAAATCGATACATATAGGGAAGGAATGCCAAAAAAAAAAAAAAAAAAGAAACATTAGATATTGTATATCATTTGATTGTGCACTAAATGTATTATCTACTGTACAGTGTTCAGGTTATGACGTGTTCACAGTCATACAAAAAATGTATCTGTATACTGCATATTAAACTCATGCTGGGAAAAACTGCTGATCAGAACAATAGTTTACATTATTTTGTACTTTCTTTCTGTCATATCTTTCAATGGATTTTAAGAATGAGTTGGTTACTTCTAAAACGTAAAAACAATTGCTCACAGAGGAAACTACTCAAAAATACAAATAATCTGTATTTTTATACCTTCAGAAAGTTGAATTACCGCCTTATGCGCTTTTGCCACTCACTTAAATTACAGTTTCCATGATTCCAGATCTAGATAATTTAAAATCCAGGCCGACTTGGGCCGTTCTGTGTGGAGTTTGCATGTTCTCCCTGTGTCTGTGTGGGTTCTCTCCTGGTACTCCAGCTTCCTCCCACAGTCCAAAGACATGCTCGTTGGGTTAATTGGTGATTCTAAATTGGCCGTAGGTGTGAATGGTTGTATATCTCTCTGTGTTAGCCCTGAGATAGACTGGTACAGGGTATACCCCACTTCTCGCCCAATGACTGCTGGGATAGACTCCAGCCCCCTCCCCTGCGACCCTCCATGGGACAAGCAGTTACAGAAATTTAATGAATGAATTTATGAGCTTTCTATTGTCTTTGTCTCAAAGCTCAACAGATGCAGAACCAGTACTCGTGTCGGTCTATCAGAGGAACAGCAGGCCTCCTGTCCTGGCTGTCATCCAGCGGCAGATATGGTATTAGCATTTGAATTCTCTAGCTGGCCAAAAACATTTTCATTTTGTAAGGTCGCGCCTTTGATCGCCACAGCTTCGGCTATAGCAGGTGCAGAGGAATACAGAGAACACATAAAAATCGATTACCATTATGTTTCCAGCATTTGGGATGGAGGTGTAGACGGCCCACAGTCCCATCTCGTCAGCCATGAGGTCGATGTCAGATGATCCGCCCCAGCTGTAGGGGAAGGTGTTGTTGTACCCTGCACCACTCAGACTGCGCTGCAGCAACACACTGCGGGAGCGGAAATGGTACTGGACCTAGGAAGACACAAACACATACATGTGCTATGTCGCTCACCGTGGTCATCTGACCCTCAGACTCCCCCATGCTCACATTCAGGCTAATTTCATACCAGGATGTTGCTCTGGTGCTTGTTGTAATAGAGGGATCCGTTGTAGACCACGTGCCCGGTTCCTGCCCAGGGGTGGGGTAAAAGATGCTGCACGAAGTTCTGGCCCTTTGTGAAGTCCCCCATGGTCCTGTACTCGAGCACACGCCTGCCCTTATAGTAGCCATCCATCGACCACACCTGAGGGGAGGAAGGAAAAGAAACCTAAGAAAGGTATTACTGCTACATGCAACTTGTAATATTAAATCTCACAGAGCAATAAATTGTGTTAAATTTCCAGAATGATCCATCATGGTCACCCCCTCTCACCCCGCAACTGGATTAGCTGACACAGAGCACTCAGACTCTGTCTCTGTCGGACACCGCACAACTTGAGTCAATCAGATCAAGGAAAAACAGTAGCGGGTGCCGCAACGGCTCGCTATCCCACAGACCTGAACGGCGGTTGACCCTCAGAGCTTAGCACACCTAACTAGGCTTGACAAGTCTGACAAGCCTCGGATTCGCTGGCACGCTGAGGAGCGGTGCACGGGGCTGAGAGAAATGATGAAAAAACAAGAGCAAAGCTTTCTTCAATTGATTTTCCGGAATCAAAAAGAGCAAAAGCATAAACATTTACAGGAGTCGGTTGACCTGGCTGTGTTTTAGCAGTTTAACATCTGATCTTACACTTTTCTTATCAACTTCAGCTAGCTCTACATGCTTCTTCTACGTGAAGTAAGCCGCAGACTGAATTTTAATTTGAACATGATTTAGCTAAGAATTGCTAGCTACATCTATGGAGTGGTGTGCTAGGGCAGCAGCATCTCAGCAGCGGACAAAAACAGAACTGTCTGAACAGAGGAAGGCCAGCTCTGTTCTGGGCCACCCTCTTGAGCCCGTGGAGGTGGTAGGTAATCGAAGGATCGAAGCAAAGCTGTCAACGCTGATGGAAAACCAGTCCCCACCCCCTCCCATGGCGGTCTAACAGCACTGGGCAGCACCTTCAGCAGTTGACTGCTTCACCTATGCTGTGTGAAGGACTACTGTTGTATTGAATTGCTATATTTGTATTTATTTAATGTTATTTAATGTCTTGTGCGCTGTCCTTAAAGGGGAATTACCGTTTTTTTTACAACCTGGACCTTATTTCTGGCATAAAATACTATCGTTTACTCACCCATATAACTTTTGTGTCATTTGGAGTCCTTCGGACAATATTTAGATCCAGTGGGGCGCCGCGCATATCCATATAGTGGGAGCGATTGGGGCACCGAAATGCAGCCTCTAAATAACACATTATCTGCCACGAAACTCGTTAATTTCACTATTATTTTGTTATGATTTGCTAGTGCTATTCCCCGTTGAGTCCGGAGTTACCTGTTATCATCATCCGGGGTCTGTAGATTGACCTACTAACCTCTGACCTGGATGATGTCATCTCTGAGCGCCACACGTACCCGTTGTTTATGATGGATATCCTTACTGTTTTGAGCCACATTTGAGTATACGGATGAGGAGCTCGTTGAAAGGAGCATGCGGAGGCAGAGAGAGGAACAGCTGGCCAAAGAACAACAAACCGCTGCGCGTCCACAAACAGATAACAGGTAACTCCGGACTCAACGGGGAATAGCAGTAGCGTATCTTGAAATGAATGAGTTTCGCGGCAGATAATGCGTTATTTAGAGGCTGCGTTTCGGTGCCCCAGTCACTCCCACTATATGGATATATGCAGCGCTCCACTGGATCTAAATGTCGTCTGAACGACTCCAAATGACCCCAACTTATATGGGTGAGTAAACGATCGTATTTTATGCCATAAATAAGGTCCACGTTGTAAAAAAACGGTAATTTTCCTTTAACTATATGCTGCTGTAACACAGAAGTTTCCCCCAACTTCAACATAAATCTTAAAATGTGTTGCCGTTAGTAAAATTACTGTCTGGACGTGAGGAGACTGCGATTGTCTACCTCTTCCTGGTGAATACCTGCTGTTCTCATGTTCCTGCTCCCGCCGCTTGATGATGATTTAGAGGGAAAGAGTGAGAAAATGAATGATTATCTCTCTCCTTTTTTTTATGATAATGCTGGTGGTGCTAGGGGTTTTTTGCTCTGTGCATTTCTGCAATTCATTGCATTCCTGGAGGTAATCAGAGGTCATGAATTCTGATTTATTTCAGGTATGGAAAATTGATGTCCACCCTTCCCCGCCTCCTCAATCAGTCTGACCTAAATTTGAATTTAACTGTCTGACGAAAAGTAAAACCAGACAATCTGAGAGTAAGGGAAGGAGGTGTAAATATGGGGCAGAGAAGGAAGAAGGGAGGGGAGAAGAAAAGAAGCCCGCCGAGTGAGTGAAGATGAGGGGGAAGAAGAAACGGGGGAGGATTAATAACCCAAAGAGGGGACGAGAGGTGAAATACAGTAGATGAAAGAAAAGAGCAGAGAGCAGTGGGAAGAGGAAGTATTGTTGGTGAAAAGGATGCTCGTTATTTCCCCTGCAAAGAGAGAAAAGTACTGAGGGCAGACGAGAAGAAGAAGAAGAAGATAAAGAGGATCCTTCCTTGTTAAAGAAAAAAAAGAAAAACCTCTCCCACAGTGGCAGCGCCGTTTTTTAAAATTACAGTTAATTTGTAATATTTAAAATTCACATTGAATTAGAGACTTCCCGAGAAAGGTAACGGATTGCACTTATTTTGAGGACCTTGAATAACATAGAGTTTAATTGAGACTTGTGGTTTGGAAAGACAATGATTGCCCTCTCTCGTCCCCCACCCTCGTTGGAACACTCTCCTCTAAATACTGATGACGCTTTCTCTGTTTTTAATTCCCATTTGAACAGGGTTTCAATGGAAGACGCGTCCCTTTGTTTTCTGGCAGCTGTAATCTTCTTGCATTTGAATGCACCATTTACTTCATATAAACAAGCTCCAGACATTGATTATAAAAGGAACGGTGCGTGCAAGAAAGTGGTTAGGGAACTGTTTTTGCTTCCTGAACTTGCACCAAAGTTTTATTAACAGTTGCATTGTTTCTTTCAGAGCAGGTTATGTCCTTATACAATCCTTATACAATACGCCCCAAAGGGATCCCTTTCCAACATGCCGGCAACGAAAGGAATAAAATCCACAGATCTCGTTCTCTGCAAATATTAATTCTGTGTTTGACATTTCAAGGGGGTACGTTCGTAAGAGCAGTTGCGTGTTGGTTTATTTGGACTGGAGTGGATGTACAAAGCACTTTTAGCCTCTCATTGAGTCATTTACACACAATCACACGCGCACGCTGCGGCAGTGACCTTATCATCAGGAGTAATCTGGGTTTCAGTGTCATTCTCAAGGACGCTCAGCGTAGGGAGCCGGCGATAGAAAAACCAATCATGTGATCACTATCGCGCCACAATAATCAGTATGTATAGCTTCGTCCTAACACACAAGGACGATTGTTCTTCGCGTGCAACGCTCAACAGAATCGCAACCAAGCGCGATGGCCTATATGGAGACACGGTTGCCGGAAAGAAATGCAGCAACTAATTCACTTCAACAAGGCAACTCTGACACGGCAAAGGTTTCCAAGGTTCCCAGCACCCAAAGAGCTGTACAGGAAAAAAAAAAGAAAGAAGCTAAACCTTGGTTAACGCTGCCTGCAGCACAATCTGAAATCTGAAAAAAATGTGAAATAAAAGCAGATAGAGCCACGTCTGAGCTAAACAAGCTCCTGGACTGGCAAATGAAGACAATGCGGAAGTGCTTTTAACTGCAGTTCCTAGAATGGCCACTTGAGGCAGGCTCCAAAAGTGAGTTAAAATCCCTATTGACCTCCATTTAAAAACGTCAACAAAAAAACAACAAAAAAACACGTTTGCAGCCTGGTACAAAAATCAGTAACACATTTTTCCGTTCGTGACTCATATATATTTCACCTGTTTAAATGATATCAAGGCCTAAAATTACGCATAATTAAAGGCGGAGCTGCTTTGAGCTGCAGGTAGCTACTTCTCTGCCTCACACTCCCCTCCTCTTCGTATTTGAATTAGCCAGGTGTTTGCAGGATTTAGCCGTTGCCAAGACGGCGGTTACACTTGGGTCAATGGCGGCTCGTCCATCTTTACATCCAGTCAAAGTGCAAACATAGCAATTAGTGCTTGTCACAATGAGGGATTAACTGAATGGCCAGGATAAGTTTGTATTATGCAGCATTTAAGCAGGTTTCCTGGATCACATTTCTTCGTGTCCATAGTACCCAGAACTATAAACCCGCATCAGAACAATTAATTATACAGTAAGCTAATCTGAGGCTTAGCCCCGACCATGGTGGGCAGCGAAACACATTTGCAAAACTTTGAGAGAAGACTGTCTAATCAGGGAATAACCTCATATTGTGTTTGGCTTTAGAAATCATCGTTGCACAGAATGAGCACTGTAGATCTTATTTCTTACAGTTAAGGGAGACGTTATTTCCTTTCAGAGTGGTGATTAAACTGAATAATGAAGTGGTAAAACTATTAGTTAGGTTTGAACAATGCAGACTGTCTTGACCTCTTTTCTTCCTGACTTCCTTTCTTGCTTTTATGAAGTTACACCATGTTCACCTTCGCCTCCCTTTGCTCTTTTTACACCATCTTTTGCAAGTGTGTCCCGGCTGTCGTTCTTTTGATCAGCCCTTTCCCGCTCCCCATCTTTTGTCTCCTCCTGTCCACCCCCAGTTCCCATTCCCCCCCACCCGTCTCCTTTCCCCAGCTTAACACCTCCTCGCCAGCCGTCCTCATTCTCTCCCTCTCTTATTTGCCGCGTCTGTCTCATCCTCTCGCTCCTTCTCACACTCTCAGTAGAGACATCGTGACAGATCAGGGGATATCCACACCTCAGCAGCTGCTCTCAAACGCAGCGACAGGTGTGTGCGAATGTGAGGAGGTCTAACGCGTTTGCGCCCATACGCACTGCACACACACGCGCGCGGTCACACACATTCACAGGCTGATGAGCTAATGAAGAATTCATAAATGCCAAACTGGGACCCTGTAGACACTGTAGTCATGGATACCAAAGGAAGTATGAGAATGACTTAACTCATTTTGACTCGCAGTGTGCGTGTAGCACTACTTCCACACATAGCACGATAACACACAGGTTGTCCAGCGTGAAAATTCGGTGATGATTTATCATATTTGACTTGATGTTCAAAGTCGGCAGCGTTATAATCATAATCTTGTGAAATATCAAAGGCCAATGAGATCAGTTGTGATCAGGCATCAATTTATTTCTTTTTTTTTATGTTGAAACTAAAAATAAAACTCCTGTTGTCGGTGTAAAAATGAAGCCCGACAGCTTTAACAACAACAACAAGATCACAAAGGCTGTCAACGTCACATTATCTTTTCGGGTTGATTTTTTTCTCCAAGAGCACAGCAGATGACATTAATGCAGCGTTGTTCGGCAGTCGGCTCAGAGGCAGAGCGTGAGAGAGTTCAACACTACTGTGCTGCTGAAAACGCTCAGCAGGAAAGTGAAGACGATACAGTTGCTCTAAAAGTAAGAGTGGTGAATTTATGATTCAGAAGAATAAGACTGCAACAACTTTTTAATGAGAACAGGTAGCACATATACCTTGATCAGGCATAACATTATGACCAACTCAGTGTTCTGCTGGGAAACTTTTGGACCTGGCATTCATTTGTGTGGATGTTACTTAGACATGTAGCACCCACCTAGACCAGACCAGGCACCCCCACCCCATAGCAATGACACTCCTTGATGGCAGCAGCCATCCCCAGCAGGATGCAGAATGACACAGACACACACACAAAAATGGTTTAGGAACAACTAAAAAAAAACAAAAAAAACATGAAGAACATCACAAGGTGTTGACCTGGCCTCCAAATTCACTAGATCCCAAACTGATCAAGTATCTGTGGGATGATCCACAGAGGCCCCTCCCCTCAACCCATAGGATCCAAAGGTCCCCACTAACAACGTCCTGTCTCCAGACACCACAGGACACCCTCAGAAGGCCCATGTCCATTCTCTGATGAGTCAAAACTGATTTGGAGGCACAAGGGAGACCTACATAATATTAGGATCATAATGTTATGCCTGATGGGTGTAAACTGTCCACAATCCTCTCTAGATCTGGATATAACACACCTCTCAGCCTTTCTGCCACTTTGTCCAAGAGGCCACTTTTAAAGAAAGCACAGAAAACTCGACATGACTGTGTGCCAGACGACTACAAATAAAAATGCTTTTTACTCTTATTGTTATACATTTTTAATTCATCTTTTATATTGTACAATCCCCCCGCTGCTTAGAAAAGTGAGTTTTATTGCCTAATGCTGTAAAAGGGCTGGGGACCCAAGTGCAAACAGGAAAAACCAGGCAAATGTACAGCCCACAAAACAAGCTCTTTAATCCGATGGTAGCAGAAAGGTCAAAATCCAAAAAGGCAGGTAGAATCAGGCAAACACAGCAGACAGGGAAAAAAAACACGAGAGAGCTTGAAACCTAGGTGACTGAGACAACCTGGCAAAGACAAGGGGAATGAGACGGGGCTCAAATACACGGGGGAACAAGACGCAGGTGAAACACATTAGGGCGGAGACAGTAATCACAAAGGAGGGAAAAAACAGGAAGCAGAACTAACAGCAACACAACAGAACACACTACAAAGTGAAACAGGAAATAGATAAAAATGAAAACAGATCCCGACAAATACCTTGAGTCCACTTTGCAGTTCTCCTCTAGACATCAATACTGGATACGCAATACTGAAAAAATGCATTCACCCTGTGCACCTTTTCCAATGATTTAATATTGGGCAAAGGTTTTAAATACTGAATGCAATTTATTAGAGCAGGATAAACAACTTAAATTGGCTTTGCATAAAACAGATCAGATCTGCAAAATGCATCTGACATGTTTGTTAGGCCTCAAGGGCGCTCAGTTAAGATAACCGAGACTGTGTTTGTTTAATAGACTAAACTTCACAGAGCTCCTTCTTTCACTTTAAGGATAAAAGCAATTCCAGCGGCGTGGTAGAATTTTATGGTTTCAGTAATAAAGAAAGAAATCTCTCCATGTAGGTGCCTGTTCTTTGCTCATCTCTGCAACTGGTAATCAGATGTACTTCAGTCCTGGCATGTGTGTTGTTGGGGACCCAAGTAAATGCAGCGTGAAGTTAGTTGGATGTGCGGCGCTCGTACGTTGGCAAAGAAGGATGGCAACCTCGTAAACATTTCATTAACCATTCAGAAGGCGCTGAAGTGAGAAAACGCAGTACATTGTCACTAGGTCTTTACAACTGAAGGCGCATTCAGTTTTCCAAATACTGTAATTATTCAAATAAAGTCACAAACATCTGGTTTACGGCTTCCTATTCTGGGGGACAAAGACATCACCCATAACCCCGTAACCATACCAGTCAAACCTGTAACTGGAAGACAGGAGGCGATAACTGGGATACCTCTGCTGTGTATAGCTCCGTCTCATCACCAGGGAGACACTCTAATAGAGAACAGGCAAGGGTCACCATGGCGATATAAATCATGGAGAAAGTCGCCTTGACAACTCGCTTAATATGCACTCCCTGAACAGCGTGTGTGTGTGTGTGTGTGTGTGTGTGTGTGTGTAGGAAAGTGTAGGATGAAGCTTGTAGCGAGCAGACGAACAACACAACAGAAATAAGACAGAAAGAGGCAAGGCAAAAAAAACACTGTATGAGAATACAGAGCTGCGCTACACCTCGACACCTGCCTCACCTGTCACCTGTCACCTGTGCAAGAACGAGACACACACAGTCTTTTCATCACATAAGAGGACATTACATCGGCTGGAATTAATTTCCTGGAGACTTATTCTGCCCCTAATTTTAATCACTGCTTATCGGAAACTTAAGGCTTCATGCTGAAATTCAATCACTGGCGTTATGGGGTCTTGCTTTTTAAAAATCTCTCTAAGCCGATTTATGCATAGACTGTATATGAAAAGATGGAAGACAGGGCAGCTCCAAGTAGAGCTCCCCCTGGTGGCTGGCAGCAGTATAGGTCATAAGCTCCGCCTCCTCCATGTTAGTGGATGGGACTTGGGCCGAACTTGCTTTTGTCATTTTACGTAGTTAATATAATGATGACGCGTGTTCAAAAGAGCATTTTTCTGATAGGTTAAGTTTTAGTTACCAGTTGCCACCCCAACCAATCTGTGGAGCGTCCCGTAGGACCGTGAGAATAGGAAAAAATAAATAAATAGACAAGTACAGTGTATAATCAAACATGTATTTGTAACTGGTGGAGGTAGAGTGCAGCGTTTAGTCTTGCAAGATGGCGTCGCCCACATCTCTAATTCAAACATCAATTTTACAGACAGAAGGAAGTGGAGATGCGTTTTTTTTACAGTCTGCTGGAGTGGATTTATGTCCTCGCAGATGTGTAATACAAGTCCATAAAACACATTTATATGTGTGTCTATCTCTGCAAGGTCCCTCATTGACGTAATTCACCCAATCCTAACCCAAACCCAATTCTAACCTTAATTTAAAACTGTGGCTCTTTGAAGGTTGGGTCAGAAGGTGAGTACCAACCAAAATAAAGTAAAATAAAGTCTCAAAGGGCTCCTCCGAAGGCAGATGTGCACAGTCACACACAAACACGCCAACTGCACACCTACCCTGCTGTCAGAGCTGGGAATCATGGCGTCAGTCATCCAGGAGCCGAAGCGGGACCCCGAGGCTCTCACGGTGATCGGGTTGCTAACTGCGGTCAGACGACCACAACCTGTTTAAGAAAGGATGAACGTTTAATGTTAAAAATGTGCAATGAACCTCACCAAACAGTGGAGTTTATACATACAGCGGGTTCATGGTGTGGATGACGGAGATGATGCACCTGTGTGTGGTGGCACTGTGAGTAATATTCAAGGTTCATGGTGTGGTCAGTTTACGAGCAGCTGCCGCCTGTCTCAACAACCTTCATGAAATCTTGAAAACATGTGTGCAGCTCCAGCATGAACTTTCAGAGAACTGTGTCTCCTTTGAAAAAGTGATAAAACGCTGTAGAGGAGTTTAAATTCATAAGGAACATTTTCGGTTATGTAAGATTTTTATTTATTTATTTTTTAAAGTCTATATTTCAGTGCATCAGTCGCATCTACAGAAACCTTGACGTGTTTTTAGCTACATAACCTTACAGCAGTGTATGGACAGTGAAAGGGAACTGTGACCTTAAAGTGATACACCGCTCTAACACCCTAGAGCATAAAATATACTGTGTAGGTTTGAAAGCTGGCTGTAAAATGTTTTTTTTTATTTTTTTTTATTTCAAGCTTTTTGTTGATTCTGAATCCACATCAGTCGTAATGGATGTCAATAAAGACGGTTTTTCCCCGTGAAAGCAGAGTCAAAACATCCACATTAACGTCTAAAAGCGCTGCAGCGGCGTGATCCATGTATCTACGGCCCGGCAACTCTCACTTTCATCATTAAAACTATAACCCAGATAACACTGCTTCTGTTTCTGTTCTGATTAATGACCCTGCCAGGCGTAATTGTTAGGTCACGTCCCTTATACCTCTAATAGCTGTCTGGTAATATGAAGCTAAGGTCAGCAGCGTAGCTTAGCACCAACAGGAAACTGGGAACAATCGTTGATCCCGTTCCGACCTAAACTCCTACACACTTTTGTTTTATGACAGAATTGCGCATAGCCTGTTTATATTTAATAACATCATTTGTAATTTTTTTATTGGTTTACTTAACAGCTACAAGGACAAAAACCTATTTTAAAGCTCTCCCTGATGATAACACAGACATAACCTACGGTGCTTTTTGCCTTGAGTTGCTATCAGTCACAGTAGCGCCTGTGTGCTTTCTCTTCAGGTGCTGGTTCAGGGTCACCTCTTTGTTTTGTGATAGATTTTAAAATCTTCTCATAGGAGCGAAATGTGACATTGTAGCTTTAAAATAAATGAAACAGACAAAATTTAGGCGGATGATGATGTCGGTTGAGTGGGCGGTCACCGTCGCCTTCAGGTTTGCTCTGGGGGTTTCAGGCCAAGTTTTGTAAAGCGTCTTGAGACGATTTGTATTGTTATTGACGCTATATAAATAAAATTGAACTGAATTGAATTGAATTCTCAATGCAGTTTCACTAAAGTGGCCCACTTGTGAAAGGACCACCCAGGACCCTTGTCAATGCCAGGTCTGAAAAGGACCTTTTATGCAAGGCCAAGCTAGCAGCATCCCATTGCATCCATTGCTTATAATTACTACACAGCCCCGAGAGAGATGATTTTCTAAAGGCTGTTACATACTCTGTGAGAAGCAAGAACTTTGTTTTCACTGCCCTCGTTCTCGTAGCTTGTTCTTGACGCATCAACCAGGCAAACTTTTTTTCTCGTGTGCTGTCCGGTAACTATTCTGTGACTGGTCAGAAATTGGAGTGGGTGTGATAAATGCAGAAAAGCAGTAATGCTCGCTCCAAGATGCTAATATTCGCAGTGTGACTGCTAATCACTCCAAGGCAGAGATCGGCATACTGTGCGTCGGTGTAGGCTTAATGATTTAACGGACACAGTTGTTAAATCGACTGGCCGACATCCGAAACTAATACGAAAAGTGACTCTCGTCGTCTGTCTCCCGCATCTCCCACAATGCTTACCGCGTGTGATGTATGCTGTAGTAGGAGGGCCCTATGAAGTCCATGAGGTATAAATTCTGACCAGAACAAACTTTTTTCTTGTTCTCGCAGGCCTAAGAGCAAGAACAAATTTCTCGCCTCTCACAGAGCATGTAACAAGCTTTACTCTCAGCAAGAAAGCAAATAAGGATATTTCCCAAAATGTCAAACTATTCTTTTAATCCTAAACTTATATTTCTATTATAACTGAAGTTTAATTTGACCTTTTAAGTAAAAACTTGTGCACGTCTAATTACCAGTTTCATGTCATAATCCATCTGCGGTGATGTGATGTGAACTGATAAATTTCCTTGCCACCTTTTACAACAGCAACCGTCTCAAATTAAAAGTATATTATCAGGAGAGCCAATTAGTTGTGAATCCTGTTTGTTGTCTTTACTGTATGAAAATAGTCCATTTGATCTGCGACTTCACAGACCGGACTGCAGATTTGCAAACACTTCAGTAGCGTCGGAGCCCCTTAAAGCTGCTTTGAATTTGTTTTGTTTTGTTAAACGCCAGGAATCAGTCAGGCAAATACAAATGACCAGTTCTATAAAACCGGGGGACTTGTAAGTAAAACATTTATTAATAGAATAGTCTAAATTGGTGCGGCAGACTGATCCATGCCACAATTTCCACTTGGTAATGTTTTCTGTTAGACCTTCCCTGCCACGTAAAATGCTGTAATATTCAAATGTCACTGGTCTGGGTCTTAACTTTAAAATCTGAAAAAACCTTTTAACATACAGTATATTCTCCTGCTGAGTCACACAAGACTATATACGGCTGTTTTCACAGGCTGAAGGGTACTTGTGATGATGAAATCAATCTCCACGTGTATAAATCTGTGGAGTGCCCCTTCAAACCTCCTGCACAGTGGACATTTTATGCACTTGACTTTCCGCGTACAAAATGCAAAGTCATGAGTTATTTAAGAAAGGCTTTTAATCACGGTCCGTCTCACACGTACCCAGTTTGTTCATGCAGCTGTGCAGCCTGGTCTCCAGCAGCAGCACCCTCTGCTGAAGCTCCTCGTAGTCGTACGCTCCGATCTCCTCCTGAATGGCCGTCAGGATGATTGACAGGTTGAGCAGCTCCAGTCGTAAACTGGCTAGCGTCTGCAGGTCCAGTCTGTACTGCTCAACCACGGACAATAGGGGCCGCAGCTGAGACATCTGGCCCTTTAACTCCTGCAGGGGCATCAGGAACAGGAAGGACAACAAGTTAGAGTAAAGTGTGATTGAATATGAAAATCATCTGCAGTATTTTTATCTCTTTTCCACTTGCTGTTGTTTGAACAGGAGCAATTGCTGGTCATAATGACCTCTGAGTGTGACAATTATGGCAGCTTGTCTAGGTCAAAGCAGAACCTAAAGCAGAGTTGAGCTTTTTCTCATTCAGCTTATTTGCAAAAAAAAAAAAGAAAAAAAAAAAGACCGCACCTTTTATTCAGTGTGCAGGACCAAAACTGCACACTGGGTAAAGTGATACCAGACACAAAGTCTTGGGTTGGCAAACAATTTCAATCATCTACATGATGCTTTCATTTGCACTCATATGTGCATTTGGGACAACTTGGATATTGGGCATGACTGTGGGCCTAAGAAAATGGAGTGTCTTGACCATAGACTGTATAAAGATGGACGGAGGAACTGCTCCTCAAAAGTGAAGCCAAAGCAAGTAGAGCTCCCCCTGGTGTCTGGCTGCAGTATAGGTCATAAGCTCCACCTCCTCCATGTTAGTGGATGGGACTTGGGACAAACTAAAACACTAAAATACACGTAAAATAAATTTTTTTCAAGGACGGTTTCTGTCATTTTAGGTCGTTAATATAATGTTGATGTATGTTTGAGTTATTTGACGCTATAGAAACAGGATGTAACATCATGGCGACCACCAGTTGCTGTAAAATGTTCCTGTGGGATTGTAAGAGTTGTTGGATTATACAATGTACTTTTTTTTTTTTTTTATACATTTCCTTGTAACTGGTGGAGGTAGAGCAGAGCTTAGTATTAATTAAACAAAAACTATATATCTATATATCTATATATCTATGTATATAGATATATAGATATATAGATATAGATATATCACAGCTCCACATGGCTCCACTCTCGGACCGTACTGAGCAGACTCTGGCTCCAAACTAGCAAGATGGCACTGCCTCTATCCCCGGGAGTCGGTTTGGCCAATGCGAGGAACTGGTGACGCAATGTCCATATATAATCAATGGTCTTAACTGAACAGAGGTTGCCTTGTGAGGCAGGTGCTCAGCGTTTTGGATGCAGAACGTGCTGGCTGCGTGGTAGGGTGATCTAATTCCCATACGATTTGCAGGAAAATGCAAGAAACAGTCGTGTCGGGCTTCAAATTTTACACTTGTGGCTGAAACACAGTGATCCCACAAGGATGTATGACACTGTGAAGACAGCACACGCAGTGTTTTAAGTTTCTCATTTCTCAGATTCACCCTCTGGCGTACCAAGAGGTTTCCCGTCATATTACGAGTTCTCACAGGCAGTCAGCGTCCTCCCCTGTCGATTCATAATGGCACCTAAACTACTTTATCCAGGGGGCATTAAATGTTGCTCGCCTCGTCCTCTTCTTGCGGGCACTATGACACACAAGGCAACTTGTGACAACAATTTTAGTTGAACGGGGAACAAGAAGAAGAGGTAGACGTCAGTGATGTTGGCTTGGCTTCAGCTGGAACTGCTCTGTAAAATACTTCAGCTAGCCCCTACCATATACATATGTGTTGACCAATGAAATGAGAGTAATTTAATTTAAAATCTTACATAGACAGGCTTACACGTCCCCGAGCTCTCATTTCGTTGAAGGACAATCTTTGTTTTTCTCGCTTAATTACTTATATTCTTTGTAGCTGAGATGCTGTGCGTCCTAAATTTAGCGCTGCCTTCGTCCTCGCACCTCTTAGCAGTCCGCTGGGATGAGCTCAGACAAGAGAGACAGGAGAGGAATGAAGTGAAGAAGAACCGCATTAACCAAATGGAAAGCACCCCCAGAACATGCTAGAGGGACTACACATCCCATCTGGCCTGGGAGTGCATCACAATCCCACAGGAGGTGCTGGAAGAGAGTGTGTCTGGGCTTGCTGTGCACTGTTTGCTGGCACTGTGACCCAGATAAGCAGCAGAAAATGGATGGATGGATGTTTTTCTTTTCCAACTTTGTGCAACTCCGAGCCAGTGTGGATGGAGAGAACCCAACTTTATGTTTGTGCTCAGCTTAAATGAAGATAAATGTGAGGATAAATTATATGTAAGAACCTGCTTTCTCGCAGCAGGAGGATAAATCATATATATTATATATGTCTTTTACATCTTAATTCTTGTAGCTTCACCTTCAGATTCCCCCAAAATAGTTTGCTGTGTAGAGACAAGAACTGGGTTTTATGTGAGAGGGGGGAAAAAAAAAAGAAAAGGAAAGATTAACAGAAGTGACAAAAGCGAAGACAAAAACGTTATCATCTCCTCAGAACATCTCACGCCCACGCACACAAACACAACAACATATCAGGGAAACAGCCTTGGCAGTCACTCAAACACTCCATGTGTCTAATCCCTCCTCTGCTATCTTCAACCTGAATGCTTCCCCGTCACCACTTAAAAACATTTCACGAAAACCCTTTCAGCGCCGAGTTTTACACATAATTACAGCGCAGTGGTGAAGCGTTCTGTGAATCCAAGCTAAAATTTGGATATTTCATCGTCCCTGATTGGTACTGGCAGCGCTATTTGATTTAAATTGGGCATTTATTAAACATTCATTCAGAGAAATCTTGACAAAATGAGAAAAATGTCGCGGTTTGTTAGATAGTCAACACTTTACTAGCTTATCCCTCGGTTCCTATGTCTCCTCCTTCATCTTTCTTTAATCTCTCTCTTCCTGTTTCATCCGTCCCCTCTCTCTCTCTCTGACTAACCTTTACCTCTTTCCTCACTTAGCTCATCCCTCTTATCACTCCCGGCCAAAGGGCAAAACATTCACATGCAGCAAGACATCATCATTTTCTCTCTGTTTCCTCCATTCCTCTTATCTATTAATCTCTCTGTTTGACCTCCTCTTCCCCCAATCTCCTTGTTCCTTTCCTCCGTGGGATAAAAATACTCTTTAGTTATTGATAAACTTACTGTAGCTGCGCATAAATATTCAGGAGCTCTGCCTCTCGGTGCAGAGGCAAAAGCTTATGACTGTGAAAAACCCCCAAGGAGAGACGAGTGCGCGCGCACACACACACACAGGCGCACACACGCCGACACACACACACACAGTAGCTAAACTATATATAAAAACTTAAAAACAGACCCCCCAGTTAAGAAGACACGCGGCAAGAGATGAAAGGAAGAATGGATTTCTGGGAGGTGGTAATATGCTCTATTTGAGGAAGTAAGGCTTAGAGTTGTGTGTGTGTGTACGTGTATTATTCGCTTTATGAGTACATATATCTGGTTACCCACTTGTAGTTACCAGTTACGCCTGGTATTAAAATTCATCTTGAATCAGCCAACAAGCATGTGAAGTTCCAGGAACTACAGGTGTGAACCATAGACAGTATGAAGATGGAAAGCAAGTAGAGCTTCCCCTGGTGTCTGGCTGCAGTATAGGTCATAAGCTCCGCCTCCTCCATGTTAGTGGATGGGACTTGGACCAAACTAAAACACTAAAATACACGTCAAGTAATTTTTTTTCAAGGATGGTTTCAATCATTTTAGGTGGTTAATATAATGCTGATGCATGTTCAAGTGTTTTTCTGAGACGTTTTAATTAATTATCTGACGCTCTAGAAACAGGATGTGACATCATGATCACTACAAGTTGCCAGGCCAACTGCTCATGGTCCCGTAGGACCACAAGAGTAGGAAAAAAATAAATAAATAAATAAGAACAGAATATTTCCTGGTGGTGGAGGTAGAGCAGAGCAGAGCAGAGCAGTATTAATAAACAAAAACAGAAGTGTTGGGGGGGGGGGCTCATCGATATCGCAGCTCCACTCTCGGACCGTACCGCGCAAACTCTGGCTTCAAACTCGCAAGATGCCGCCACAGGTATCCCCCCAGGAAAATGGCTTCAGATTGGCCAATGCAAGGAAGTGGTGTCCATATTTATATACAGTCTATAGTATGAAGTTTATTTGCCTTTTTTCACCAGAGATTTTTGTTATGCTGTTGCAAATAACGGAGAAAGCAACATTATTCTGGTGCTTAGGGTTGAAGTTACAATTTGAGCTTTACATGGATCTGTAAAATACCTAACATCAGGGTGGAGGCGAATAGAGCATAGAGATACTTCATACTGCAGGCACTCACAGCCCATACACACAAACAGCAGCATTCACGGTTCTGAAACAGCGGTAACCATAGCTGACTGTTCGTTCAATATTCTGCTGCGTCCTGAATGATGTTGGTGTTTGTTTGCATACAGAGAGTCACTCGAGACCCATGTGGAGACGTCTTCTAATGCCAGGTGTGATCTGAAGAAAGACTTTTACCTTTTTGGAGGATTTTTAAAGTGTTGTATTGGTGTTTTTAACAAAAGAAAAGTTGCTCAACCATTACCAGCTGCTCCTTATTACTCATATTATTCATTCTATTATCAACTTTAATTATCAACAGGTTTGTATTTGTGTGGTTACACTTAGGTTATCGTACATCAGCTGTTGAGTTTTTTTTATTTGGAAGCAGCAGTAAAGTTAGGACCTTCTTCAGTAACAGATAGCGAGCTCAACTGCGATTGTCTGATTGTTTATTGATTTGATTTCGTAAGATAAGATTATCACAACCAACAGCCGGGCCGGCCATGTGTCAGTCTTGGATTCACTGACTGTGTCTAGAGCTCAGGCTCAAAACACAGCAACTTGATCAAACGCACAGCGATCCAGTGGAAATCATTCATTTTGATCATTCGCTGTAAAGCCAGCAGGTTGCAGCACACCGGCGTCTTATTCAGAGGTCGATTCGTTGTCTTGTTTTGGGGGAATATCAAATTCAGGAAGGGAAGCCACAACAGTCTCATATCTTATCTACCACGGCCCAAACGTGGCATAAGGTACTGCAGTGGACACAACAGATGATTGCAGAGTATTATGTGGTGTAACAACGAGTTTCCTGGCATATTTTCAAGTCAAAAGCAAAGGTCATTGGTGATAATTTAAAGGGGAACTACTGTTTTTTACAACCTGGACCTTATTTCTGGCATAAAATACGATCGTTTACTCACCCATATAACTTTTGTGTAATTTGTAGTCGTTAGGGAGATATTGAGATCTGCGTATAGTGGGAGTGACTGGGGCACCGAAACGCAGCCTCTAAATAACGCATTATCTGCCACGAAACTCGTTCATTTCACCAATATTTTGTTATCGTACGCTAGTGATAACAGCAGCACTAGCATACGATAACAAAATATTGAGTTTCGCGGCAGATAATGCGTTATTTAGAGGCTGCGTTTCGGTGCCCCAGTCACTCCCACTATATGGATATACGCAGATCTAATTATCTCCCTAAAAATTACACCATTAAGTTATATGGGTGAGTAAACAATTATATTTTATGCCACAAATAAGGTCCAGGTTGTACAAAACAGTAGTTCCCCTTTAAATCTGAGTTACAAGATTTTTTCTTTCTCTTTTTCCCATTTGGCAAGTCGTGGGATTTATGACTAAATGATCACTAGTGGGGATCTATTCAGGTCTGGAAGTGATTCTTCACTGATTATTAATAATTCCAGTGTTTTCGGTGTTACTCTTGCCTTATGGAGACTTACGACGCCCCGAGAAGTAAAATACAGACAAAGAAATCATTGTGAAGCAGCCGGTAGAAGCACCCTAAGTCTCTAAAAACTTCCCAAATCAGTGCTCACAGGTAACGCTCCATGTCTGTGTAAATAGTTCACAGGGTTTTGTTGCCTTTTACTTCAGTGTCTTTAGGATGCCACAGGCAGAAATCAAACCAGCAATTTCACAGCTGACTTCTCTGTTTGGATCATTCAGCCGTCATCCCTCGCATCCACAGACTCTCATTGTCAGTAGCTGGAGATAATCTTCCACTAGCCCCCTGGTTTGTAGTTGGCACAGATAACTGAAGACGCCGAGCATGATGAGATTAGTACTCCTAATTTAAGAAGTGAAATGCATTCAGATTTCCTTCAGTAAAAGGCGACACTTATCCTTAGAGTCAATCTCATCTTTTCCCCTGCGAATTTAAAGCACCAGCACGCAAACTAGAATTACCACCCTGTGATTTTAGCCTAGTTTCTAACCTTGTCTGTTCAGACTCATTTAACACGACTCATTTAATGAGACCCTCTGTCCCGGCGCGGGGAAGTGAAAGGAGCTGACCTATCGTGACATTTGCGTGAAGATGTGTCGTAGTTGCCATATGAATTCTTGAGTTATGACCGGAAACGTGTTTTCGAGAGGTCACGGTGATGTTTGCCCGACAAAATCTAATCTGGTCATCGGTCCAAGCGGATACTTGAGCCAGATGTGGCCTAATAAAATTCCCCCGCAGCCGTTCTTGATCTATAGCGTTCACAAGGATGGGCCAGACGTGAGACCTTGACCTTTGAGTTTTGACCACTAACATCTAATTACTGCATACAAATTTGAAGAAATCTCACCAAGGCCTCCCTCAAAAACTGACTAGAATGGGATGGCTTGATGGACCGCCAACCTGAAACACCTGTGCTTTTCAGTCAATATTATGTAAATGTTATAATTAACATTAAAATCCTGACAGCCTGAAGCCTTAATGTGCGCAGTGACTCTGCAGTTTTGCTTGGCACCTTTGGAACCAAGCTGTGTTTACATGTTTACGCAGCGGATGTGAAGTCTGCAAACAGACAGCTTCAAAAAACGAAAATTTGTCCCCTTAATGAAAGACGCTGGCGTGTCTGAGTGCAGCCGGGAAACTTCAGCTTGACATGCGTGAAATCAATGTTTTCACACCAAAGGTTATGTGTTCCCTACAGCGACCGTCTTACACTGTGTGTCTGGGTGACTCTCTCTCTCTCTCTGTGTAGTGTGTGTGTGTGTAGTGTGTACCTGCAGGCCCTTTGCTGTCAGGGAGCGTGGATTTGCCACGTAAGTGTGTAAACGTCCGTCCACTCCTCTCAGCAGCGGCTCCGAGTCTCGAACATACTGCAGGTCTCGGGATGTTCGCAGGTCTACCACCTCCATGGACTGGCTTACATTCTGAACCTGACACACACACACAGTTGATATTGTGATGATTACTGTTTGCTAGAAATGCTTATGATTGGTTTTGGCTGCTGTCTGATTACTAGCACCTGTTATTTGTTTCCAAACACCTGTTGCTGTCTACCAATAGATAAGGCTGTGCGGTGAGATGACTCAACATTTAAAGGGCTAGTTCACTGAATTTACAACCTCTCACGGTGTCTGGTCTTGCAGATAAATTTGTTTTTATCTGCCCAAGGGATCTTCTTCTGTCTACTCTAGAACGGAGGTAATAAAAAAGTGGAATCTCATTTGTGCAGCTCACGACATTGACAAATGACATTTAGAAACATGGTGCCTGTCCAGGAAGGACTACATTTTAATTTCCCACATGTTTTGAGTGTGTTTCTCTAAAGGTTCGACCACAGTGACAATATTGACTCAAAGATATCATGGCAGGTATCTACAAGATGAAAAGTCTACAGTCATGAGAGCAGCTTTGTTTGTACTTAGCCACACAGTACACAGTGCTTTGCACTGATCAGCCACAGCATTAAAACCACTGACAGGAGAAGTAAATAACATTGACCATCTTACAATGTGACAACACAATGTTCTGCTGGGAAGATTTTAGACCTGGCATTCATTCATGTGGATGTTACTTAGACATGTAGCACCCACCTAGACCAGACCAGACACCCCCACCCCATAACAATGACACTCCTTGATGGCAGCAGCCATCCCCAACAGGATGCAGCCTGACACACACACACACAAAAACGGTTTAGGAAAAAAACATGAAGAACAGCACAAGGTGTTGACCTGGCCTTCACATTCACTAGATCCCAAACTGATCAAGTATCTGTGGGATGATCCACCAAAAAAACAAGACCGTTGCAAAGAATATTTGCTTTTCAAGCCCTCGAATGATACCATTATTCCTCCTTCATAGAGTTTTGCAAGCCGGTCTAAACCATTCTCCCGCCAGAGTCTAAACACTATATCTTAGCATGGGTGGGGGAAAGGGGGTATACCACAATTTTCTCCATATCCATATCAATTCACCCATTCATATATGTATCGCATTTGTGACTGTTTGGTACTCCAAGGCCTCCTTGGTCTTTGCTTCTCTGTAATTTTTTCAGAATTTTCATTCTGACCTTTTTGTCCTGCCAAATAAAATCTTGTAAACATCCTGTCCAAATCTATGAAAAACCTACTGGGAATTGAGTTTGGTAACATCTGTAGAGGATGCAACATCTCCTCGTTTTTAAGGGGGATGCGGCAAAAAACGCCTGCAACTGTCGACTCAGATAATGGACAAACAAAAGAAGCGTTGGAAAATATGCCGTTTAGGTTTTAATATTCTAGCCGCCACGGCTCAACAACATGATGAAAGGAGACACACACCTGTCATATTCCCCTTTTAGATCCATTTAAACATGAGTTTCTCACCTAGAGTACGTTCCGCTCTAAGGAAACAAATGCTCCCACGCCTCCTTTCATTAACCATCCTGAGATGCAACCAGATACTTCAAATCTCTTTTGATAGAGAATGGGAGGGGGAAAAAAAAAAAACAGCCTTGAAAAAAAATCTATTACAAAAATGACCCAGATATCCAGAAGTGATATGCAAACAAACAAACAAACAAACCCACCCACGCTTACCCTGCTGCACCACATGCTGCGGAGGCCAGAGACGAGCGCAAAAACACAGCACAGTGCGTGGAAACACACACGCACACATATATTCGCACTCACAGCAGGATCTAGGTGTCACTTCCAGAGACACGCTGAGCTAATTAAGATTCATAAACACAAAAGCCTCCCAGGAACAGAGCGAGGGGAGAGGAGAAGAAATCGTTTCGGATAATGTTCATCAACCTTTCCTCATTCCTCGCTGTGTGAGCGGAGTACAGGATGCAACACCAGCTGTGACTGACACAAAGAGCGTATATTCTTGTGATGCTATCGTATGTGTCGGCGGTTTGCTTTGGCTTTTGTCGGGAACGCAGCATGCACATGATCCTGATGGGTGAGGCCCACAAAGGAGCATGCTTTGAGAAATGTTTGCGGGCCTGACGGTGTTCAATAATTCATTAATTTCTGTCACAAATCACTTTTGCTCCCGTCTCAGGACGCACACATACAGTGCACTGAGAGGGAAGTGCTTACGCAGTCGAATGCGTATCCTGACATAGAAACACATCAGTAAAAGACAGGCATACAAATGGTCACACAGTGAGCAGCACCCTGCAATATAGGACAGAGGGTTTCTTTCCCACCCATCTGCCAGTGTGTTTCCTTTGAGTTTAAACACTTTTGGCATGTTGAATGACTGGGGGCCTGTCGAGGATTCAGCTACTGATCGTGGATACATCTGTCAGTGAAACCTCTGCGTATGTGTGCGTGTGTTCATTTGTGTTTCTGCAAGTGTCAAAACAACCAGACAGTCCGGTGAATATTTCATTCCAGTACGCTGCCTCGTCCCTGTGCTGCATCGCAATGCTGCCCGTGGAAAGGCGCATGGACGGACTCGGGTACACACACACACACACACACACACCTGTTCAGTCAGCAGGCGTAGCTGTCGACTCCGAGGGTCTCGTTTGCAGAGGTTTCGTGCCGGAGCGACCACCGTGCACACGCACCTGCCGTCGGGATCCGAGGCCGTGCTGTACACCTGCCAGCCTTCCTCTGAGCCCGGGTACAAGCCCTGCACACAAACAGGCTCCGTGTTAATGAAGTCGCAGCAGGGATAACATGTCAGCAACACATTCGACAGCGGAGGAGAGTGTTAGCAGAGTGTAAAGCACAAAATAAAACTGTCATGTTTAAAAACATATTTTAAATGGACTAAAGCCTTTAAAGGGGAACTACTGTTTTTTACAACCTGGACCTTATTTCTGGCATAAAATACGGTCGTTTACTCACCCATATAACCTTTGTGTAATTCATATTCCTTCGGGAGATACTTAGATCAACGTATATCCATATAGTGGGAGTGACTGGGGCACCGAAACGCAGCCTCTAAATAACACATTATCTGCTGCGAAACACGTTCATTTCACCAATATGTTGTTATCGTAAGCTAGTGCTATTCCCCATTGAGTCTGGAGTTACCTGCTATCATTATTTAGAGGCTGTGTTTCGGTGCCCCAGTCACTCCCATTACATGGATATACGCACATCTAAATATCTCCCGAAGGAATAGGAATTACACAAAACGACCGTATTTTATGCCAGAAATAAGGTCCAGGTTGTAAAAAAACAGTAGTTCCCCTTTAACATTGTCCCCGAATGAAACTCTACAGCTAAGCTTTGATCATGTTGATTAATTAATAATCATTTTAAAACGAGAACATTACTCCTGTTAATTTGAAATGAAATATCTGTGTTGAACTGTTGGACAAACATCATAATGATTTGATGGATTTTAACTAACTTATTTATTTTTGATTAACCAAAAAGCAAAGACAGATGTAGCTACACTGACTGTAAACTAATATAAAATATATCCTTGCCATTTCAGAGTTCACATTTTGTCCACACTGCTTCTTAACTGAAATGGAATCGAACTGGAGCTAAAAGGAATCTGTAAAATGTATAAACCCTGGTGCAGTCGCTGCGGCCCATATGGAAAAAAAAATAAAAAAAGCCCTCATGTATCATACATTTATCATATGTGCTTCTATTATGCAAACACCACAAGCTCCATGAACGCTGGCAGGCAGGCTGTTATGAATTATTTTGCCCCGAATCACTTCCTGCAAGGAACTGCCTCCCTGCAGGCTGCATACAAATCCCCGCCTCTCATTCACAGTATGTGATGAAGGATAAGAAGAGAGCACATATATAGGAGACATGTGCAGGGTTCACTTTAAAAATCAACACTCTGATACAAAGACAGCAAGGGTAATGCATGCTGTGCCTTTTTGAAGAATAAAGTCACAATAAAAACTGAATTTTATGGACTCTGTGTGTTCACATGTTGTATTTTTTCTTTTCACACAGCACACACCCTTTCTCCAGCCTTTCAATGTGTTATCCAGGTGAGACTGGAGTCATTGTGGTGAACAAAAATGTTGTCCTCTCAAACGTTTTTTTGTCTGATTCTACCCCGCAGGTAATTTCACTGGCACATATTGTGATTTAAGTGTCCATTTATGTTTGCGAAAAGGGAGAGCGCACGCTTTATGCACTTTGTAGTCGACCGCGCCAGAGACATCCGTGTCTACGTTGGATGTTTCTCATTTGCAGCTAAAATCGGCTGTGACATCTCTCTCATGTCTGAAGCCAGAAAAGCTAACAGCATAGCTGGAGAATTTCCACCCTCTGCCTGCACAGACTCCACTGCTCCACTGCTGTTCTCTCTCTGGCTTAAAAAAAAAAAAATGAAAAAGTGCCAGACACCCCAGAGCTTCCACAAATCTGCACAAAATATGATTTCTACCCTGTCCACAGTCGACACGCACACAGCTAAGCTTCTACCCGTCTTGCAGCCGTTTTGTTAAAAATATTAATTCACATTTCATCGACACATGCCTTCATGGTCACCATCATTTCATTAAACCATGACATTCAACTACCATTTTGAGCCACAGTTCTGGCTTTAATGCGGCATTTCTCTTCTCCAGCAAAGCGAAACTTTATTACAACGCTGTGCTATCATTATTTAATGCACAGCTTAATTTATAACGCTGGAATGCTGCTGCCCTCTTTGAATGCTACAGTAGATCATTTTAAATGGTGGGATGTTTCACAAATTTTGATATACATTTTTGAAGTTAAGATTTAATTTATCCCATTTATCCCGATTTAACAATGTTTTTGAGTCAGCTGAAGTGAGAAGCTGGATTTGTGAACAGACTGAACATAAAACAATAAACATTAATACTGGGCCATTGCTCCTAGAGACAAACTCTTGGTGAGAGGAGATGCTCCTCTCGTCGCCCTTCAAATCGTTGTGGTGGGTGTGCTCTCTTTGTTTTCAGCTTTCCGCTAGATCCCAAACTGATCAAGTGTCTGTGGGATGAGACACAACTGTTTTGGAGGCCCAAGGAAGACCTACACAATATTAGGATAATGTTATGGCTGATCAGTGTATATCACCATTTGAATGCATTTTGTTTGCACGACTTCCCATGTCCCAAGTGAAGGCAGCAGGTGTCACAGTGTTAGTCTGCACCCCGTTTAAAACCTGAAATTCTGAAGTGTGAAGACGGAAAAATTTAATTGCTTTACATTTTATATTTCAGTTTCAGCATATAGTGATGAATACACTGTTATTGGGTATAAAAGGCCTTCAGACTGAAAGAAAAGCACAAATATAACCTACATTTCTCGAGGTGATTTTTCAAAGCTGCAGCACCGAGCGAGAGGCTAGGCAACTATTAATACTTCTAAAATAGCATCTATGCCGCTCTATAATAAGATCTGTTTTCTTTTTTTAAATTTTTTGGGACCTCATTAGGTAGTGCTGAGGTGACAGCGACCGTTCCCTGGGGTCTGAACGTTTGAACCCGTGTCTAAACACATCAATTTAGAGACCACGTGAAATCATGAGCTCATCGTTGTGAGCTTTTGCCGGGCCCTCAGCTTGACCTACTTACTTGTTTTGTTTTTTAGTACAATGTAAAGAAACAGCCTGGCTCAGTCTGACACACACAGGCCTGTCACAGTAAAACGGCTGAGAAACTGCCCTACAAACCCTGAATAAGAATAATGACAGAGGAGGAAGCTTGGAGGACAGGGAGGTGGGGGGAGTGTGGAGTGTGGAAGCCTGGAGGGAAACATCTGATAAATCAATGCACCAGGTTTGGTCTGATAACCTTGAAGTCCAGTTTACAATAAAGGTGACAATAATGGGAGAGGGGGATAAAAGAAGCAAACGTGGACAGGATGAGAATATAAGCATCGGTTGGGGCCAACTGCTTGATGTAATTAAACAAAGGAAGACATATGGCACCTTAGGGCTCATTTCACACAAGGGAAAAGATGATAAAAAAAAAACTAAACAAGCAGTTCAACTGATTGGGATCAGAGCAAATACACACAGAGTACGGAGATATAACAAAGCTACAGCGGCTAAAAAAAAAAAGGTAAAATGTCATAGAGGCTGGAGAATGTGCGACACACATTAAAAGAAATGTGTGTTTTGCACAAAAATGAACATGTCTAATAGGCGGTTTATGCTCCTACGTTAGTTTGACGCCGTAGCCTGACATGCACCTCCTCAGACGCGGCGACGCAGACCACAAGAGCTGTGATTGGTCCGCTTGGTAGTAGCGTGTTTCTGCTTTAGTATTTCCGGCTGCTTTGCCATCACAGCAATTTTCGAATTGATTGTTTTGGATCAATAAAGATGGAACACATCCAGGAAAGGTTAACTGAGGAGGTTTGGAGATACAAACATTTGTACGAGTCGTCTTTGGCAAAAGTTTCAGTCGCCATTGTTGAAAGTGAAGCAGTGGCAAAAAAAAAAAGACACAGCGCCGACTAGCGAGCCAAACTGATGAGCGCACAAGTATAAATGGCTCGCACCAGTGTCGGCTATGTGCCTAGGTTACGGCGTCTAGTCCCGCAGTACTTTAAAAGAGCCTTAATAGTTGTCATCTAGCTCAGTGACTCTTAGCCAGGAATGCATGTACCCCAGTTGTTCGGCACTTAATTGACAGTAGCCAGACCAATTAGGAAAATTATTTGACCAAAAAAAGAATTAGATGTGCAGATGTGTTGTGATTATGTCAAAACTACTTTGCAAGCGAGCAGAGTTGTCGTCTCCGTGAGCCAAAACCGTGAGGGCCACCTAAAAAGGTTGAAAAATATCTTTCCGGGAGAAAATGGGTCATTGAACAGACAGGTAGTCCAATAACAGGCAGACACGTCCCACAGGGGACAGACAAAAGTGGAATCCAAAAAAAGAAAACAGGGTAAGCACCATTTACCATTAAGAAGTGGACACAAGGCAAAATGCTGAAACACCTGACACACAAGGTACAAAGACGACCTGGCAGAAAGAAAGAACACACCGATCGGCCACGTCATTAAAAACCTCATTATAACATTGTGCTCTGGTCCAGGCTGGTCCAAACACTGCTGCCAAGCAGGCTGACGGGGCACGCCAGATCCCAAACTGATCGACAGAATGAGACGGAACAAGACCCGGATCCACAGAGGGCCCTTCCTTAAACCCAGAGCATCTAAATGTTTCCTCTACCGACGTCCTGTTGCCAGACACCACAAGACACCTTCGGTTTGCAAGCATCCATTCATGGATGAGTCAAAACTGCTTGTGGAGGCAAAAAGGAGGCCGAGACAATACATTGCAGGTGGTTTTAATGTTGTGGCTGACCGGTGTGTATATAAGCTAGTTAATGAGGCACAGGTGAAACCAATCAGGGCGGGGCTAGATACCCCAAAGGGATTGAAACACACAGGAAGGAAAGAAAGAAGGAAGAGGGCATCTGAAAATGACAGGGGATGTAAGTGGAAGAACAAACAAAGATATGACTAATAGTGCACAATAGTAGCATGACCTAGATAACAGGATCAGGTCTTATATAAATGACTGATAACAAACAGATATCAAACAGGGAAGGAGCAGCAGAAATAGTAAGATGACATAGTCAAAATAGACGGATAAACGGTTAAACGTGGACGGAAATAGTCATCTAAAGTAATGGCCCGTTGTATAATCAGTCATTTTAAATAACAGTTTAAAATCCCTTCATCTCACAGAATAGACATGATGGGACTGTGAGGACACACAAAGGTTGGGAACAAGTGATCTAGCTCACAGTTAAATTCACACGACTGTCGAACAGCTGAAGACTTCAGAAATCTGTCTCCAAAAAATTGCGTCCACCATCTTTGAAAGTCCTCGACACTGCCCCTCTAACATCTCCATCTGGCCTCAGCCACTTCTTGTGTGTGTGTGTGTGTATTTGTGTGTGTGTGTGCGTGGGCGTCTTCTTGCATGCGACTGCGTGGACTTTGCTGAACTTGCAAAGTACCACCACACAGCAGATGTGCGCTGCCTCCCCGAGCCAGGAAGCTAAATCATGCAAAGCCCAAGTGCACAAAAATATACAAACACACACACACACAGACACATGCAGGCGTACATTTACAGGGCATATAAAGGGATAAGGTGTCCGTGTGTGTGTGTGTGTGTGTGTGTGTGTGTGCATTGGTCCAGCATCTGCATGTCTAGGGTTGCCAGGGTGTTGCTAAGGCAACAAATCGCTGGCTGTCCCACGGGTGAGTCAGCCTTCCCCAGGAGAAATATCACCCCAGTAACTCTGAGACGGAGCAATCCTATTACCGGTGTGTGTGTGTGTGTGTGTGTGTGTGTGGCAGTGGGTGCATACTGTACATGTGTTCTTTATGACTCATATTAACAGAAGGGGTTCTTTATTTATTTATTAGTGCTATTTATTCTCACACATTCGCAATCTGCTGTACTCCTGTATTTTTTTTAAATCATATTCCAAATCTTTTTTTTTTTTGTTGTTGTTGTTTCTACTACAGCACCTTTTTCCTCTATTTTCTGCACCAGTGAGCAGATCAAATATCCGCTTGAATGCGCTCTAAATATTCCCAAGTGTTTTTGATCCCCAGATTTGATTCATTCTGCCGGCAGCTGTAGATATTTTTAGTGCATTTTGATCAATTCACAGCATCAGTTTATCTCATCAGATACAAAGCGTGTCACGCTGGGGAGCTACTGTAATTCTGTGAACTGAGAGTGGGTGTTGGTGTGCACGAAACAGCAGGCAGAAGTATGAGATGGTGCAAAAAAAACCTGTACAGGAAAATTTAAGAGAATTTGTAGGAGGAACTTCTGGAAAACACATTTTAGTTTTGGAAAATATCTTATATGTGTGTGTGTGTGTGTTGTGCTTTATATATCCAGAATACATACACTGACGATCCGCTCATGAGTGCCCTCAGAGGAGATGATGGTTCCATTTAGTCCGACCAGAGACGGCAGGGTCTGGGACATCCAGTTAGTGACCATAGCCATGGTGCTGAGCACCGCGCCAATCTTCAACATGGGAACACTCATGCTGACTCTCACACTCACACATTCACACAACACACACACACACACACGAACAAACAAACAAACAGAAACTCTGACTGGCGTTCACACACAGTCCAAACTGTTGACAGCAGCCATTCTCTAAAAACAACAGGTACGCAGCATGGTGCTACAGGTGAAACGACGTGTGCACGCTCAGCAGGCTTTGTTTGTGGGGAAGAAGAAGAAGAAGAAGAAAAAAAAAAAGCACAGCAGAGGTTGTTGTTTTTTTTTTGTTGTTTTTTTTCCCCACTGCCAAAGAAGTCTCCCCTCCAACGCTACCACAGGTTAGAGAATAAATCCTGGCGCCACTCCAGATGCCTCCATGTGAAGACGCGTTAAGTCCAAACATCCAACGCTCGGCTCAGGCTGCAGGAGATGCTCCTGGAAACAGCTGCCTTGACTGAGAGTGCGTTTCCTGGACTCCCTCCTTTCGTCTGGCACTGAGGCGCTGTGGCTGAGCCAGAGCTGCTCTCTCATTTATCCACTAACTCTCTGCCTCTCCCTCTCTACCTCCCTCCCACTCTCTCTCTCTTCATCCATCACCTATTCCCTCAACTTCTCCGTTCGTGGAAGCATTCACGGTTTGATTGAAAGAATAAATGCAAAACATAAGAAGCAAGGCAACAAAAATCACATTTGTTATCCTCTTTTCTTACTTTTTCTGTCTCTTTTCTCATTAAATCTCCTCGTTTCCATGACCCTTTCTTTTGACCATGATTGCAGTCAACACTCCTTTTTCCGTTCCTCTGTTCTTTGTCACCCTTTCTCCTTTACATTGATTAAATGCACACGCCTGCATGAATGCACAATGCTCTGGATTGACCCGTCCCCGATCTATGTGTGAATGCATCTGTCTGGTCTTGTTTTCATTAAGCTGCGGTGGGGAAGGTGGGCAATTTTCGTGGAATACTAAATGTTGTAGGGTTAAAGCATTTGTTTTAGGATACATGCTACAATTAGGTTGTGTTCAGGATTATGGTAAAGAAATGTGAATGAAAGATGTGTGTGTGCATTGCAGACTGGTGCAACACTGCCCCCAGGTGGCCAGTTCTCCCTGCCAGCCTCAAACTCGGTATGCAAGCTGCCTGACATTAGATTTGATCAAAAGTTCAGGATAAGTGTAAGGTCTGCACTTGAAGCTTTAACTGATCTGGGTCTGCAGTGTTTCTATGGAAATTCTTCCTGGGTGCCGCTGCTGTATTTTGTAGTGGAACCTGCTGAGAGGTTTAGTAAATCGGGTGCATGGTACAAGCATGTCCTATCTGAATACAACATTAATCATATTCAGGGCAAACTTTGCGCTAATTGCCTTAGCACTGGTCTTAAAAATTCATCTGAAGCTCTGCTCCTCATCCCCTTCCCTCCCCCTATAATCCAGCATCAGCAGCATTAGCAGCCACCACTTACTGATCCACTTTGACTCCAATTAACAACATATTTTGCACAACTGAACAGGCACCAAAAGGCTTTTTTTTTTTTTTTTTTTTTGTTACAAAGCTGTTTTACCTCGATCCACAATTTGTCTTAATTATTAAGCAACTCCGAGCGGCTCCTCTATTATTTGTGTATTTTCTCCTATAAACCATTTTCAAATGATTAACTGACCAAGAAGCTGGTTGACTAATTCACAATGAAAATCATATTTAAAAGTTAAGCAAAATAAATAAACAGAGCTGCATCTAAGAAACTAAGCAGCCCAGCTACACTTGATCGTCTGCAGCATTATTTAAATTCTACCTCTGCATACCCCGATCAGGCGTAACATTATGACCACCTTCCTAATATTGTGTAGGTCTCCCTTGTGCCTCCAAAACAGTTGGGACTCATCAGAGAATGGACATGGGCCTTCTGAGGGTGTCCTGTGGTGTCTGGAAACAGTTGAGGGGACCTCTGTGGATCATCCCACAGATATTTGATCAGTGAATTTGGAGGCCAGGTCAACAGCTTTTTTTTTAGTTGTTCCTAAACCGTCTTTGTGTGTGTGCCTGTGTCAGGCTGCATCCTGCTGGGGAGTGTTGTTACTATGGTCTGGTCTGGTCTAGGTGGGTGGTACATCCACATGAATGAATGCCAGGTCCAAAAGTTTCCCAGCAGAACTTTGAGTTGTCACAAGATGTTATTTACTTCACCTGTCAGTGGTTTTAATGTTGTGGCTGATCTGTGTCTCCTTTTTCCTCAAACTGATCTTGCACAGGTGATAGAGGTGGGGATATGTAGAAGTATGATGCCACTGACAGGCAATGAGAATGTATTAGTTCATTAAATGTATTTTCTGAGCTAATATAAGGAGTGCCAATCAGAACATCAGTGTAAAGGTACAACGTGTGTGGTGATTCAAATAGCCCTGTAACAAGATGAACATTTCTTCGCTGCAAAACAGCCACAGAAGAACATAGTTGTTCCGCCTGGAGCATTTATGTGTCGTCTTTAACTAGCCAACGCTAAATATTTTACCGTGCATTTGTTCTCATAAGCAGTGACATGCTCATCCTCGTCACGGTATACAGCCTGCAGGTCGCCCATGGATTATATATAAAATACCCCATCAGCAAATACGATGAACTACCATGAATATTTCAATCGGCAGCACTTAGGGGGTGACACAGTCACCGGGAGAAGGAGGGGGCACACCAGAGCCAACGTGACAACTCAGCGGTGTGAAACACCTTTAGGGCTTTTATGGTCACTGTCTCAGGCAGATGCCTCTCTGCATTTTTATGGAGGGGATCATGTGGTTTTGAACAAAGATTAAAACTCCAAATAATCAGCCTGGACACTGAACCAAAGCAGTGCACAATAACAATACAAGATGAAGGTGATAGTGATTTCTCCGAGTGCAAAAAATCTGTAAAGTTCATCTATAATATTGCACTTTTAGGAGAAACTGTAAGGAAGACTCAGCTCTAACATCCTCTGGCATTGTATTTGTCTGCTCAGTTTTATGCTGTGGCTTCATGAAGCATTTAATTTCTTTGGACACATTCTTGTAGAAACTGCTCAGAAAGATCTGGGATAAGATCCAAAGCAATTCTTCTACACGTAATGTTCTTAGTGTGATAAATATATATATATATATATATTTCCCATGCAAACGAATCCACACTTCACTTGGGCAACTGAAATGTATTTGCATATGTGTATGCGCACCTTCAAGTTTTTATATGCTTTCAAGTCCAAGCCAACGATATAACTTTACAGCATCTCTCTGTGTAAGATAAGACTGTAAATTAGACTCCATCGATTTTCCACCCCGGGTATCTGATGCAAAGTTGAGAGATAATTTTGGCACGGTGTTCCAGCAGAGATAGAAAGTTTGAGTCGGGGAGCTGTTTTCTTACCTTACATGAGCTGACAGTAAACAGCAGCTGCAGCACCCACAGGGCTTCAGGTGGACCCATCACTGTCCTTTTCTCTCCTTCAGGTCCCCCCTAGTCTTGACCCAGGTTTGACTCACACCAGGTATGATGAAAAAAAAACAAAACAAAAAAAACCACTTTGAGCAATGGGGGGTGAGTAAGACTGTACGCCTCCCTTGCTTAGACCCAAATTTATGGACTACTGTAGCAACCGGGCTGGAGTGACTGAATCCCTTCTGTTTGCGGATGAAAAACACAGCCCTAGAGTTCGTCTTCTTCTCCAGCATGATGAGAAGGGCCACTCTGCAGCAACTGTCTTGCAGGAAATTAGAGAGTAGGCGTGGGGAAGGAGGAGTTGGAGAAAAGGAAGAGTATTTGCTACGTCAACACAGGCAGTGGATGTTAGTTAATTGGTGAGTGGGCGCACTTGGGAGTGACAGATTGCATTTTACAAAGCGCTGTTGGTTTTGGCCTCGCGCTGCAACTCTCTAGAGCTCGGCAAATATAAAATACTAAAAGTTTTTTGGTTCATATCAGTTTTAAGATTATTTTTAAATGAAAAAAAAAAAATGCAAACTTTCCCAACATCTACTTTTGCAAATTGTACTATTTATATTCTGTGCAGTAAATATACTAAAAAGGGGACATTGCAAAAGTTGGAGATGGATCGATCCTGTTGGGAGTTCAGTATAACGCAGAGAGGTCAATAAAAATTTAATGAGGTAGAAATGTATAAAATGTATATATGAAATATGCATGGATATGTGCAATATTTGAGAATATATATTTGTAATATACAAGGCTATGAAAGTTTGGGGTAATCTAAAATGTAGAAACAGTGTATACAATAAGCAGTGATATAAAAATATAGGGCAAATAGGAAATATAAGTGCAAACATATCATACATGGAATAGACATGAGATATATTGTGTGTACATGTAGATAAATACGTCTGCTATAAAGAGTTATATACAGAGGGGTAAGTATATTAGTATATTTATGGAATTATACAATATATATAAAACGATTTATCATTGGTAAGATATGGGATATGAATTATGAAATATAGGATTCTGTATAAAATATATATTAGCAACACAACACGTGTTAAGACATACTGCTAGAGCGGCCTTTGTCATTTATTTAGCAAGACAAGCACAACCCCAGGTCTCCCAAAAAAGAGTCATAGCTCTCAGATGTCCATTCCTATCAGACTTTAATCCATAATTTTCTGCTCTGCTCACGATCCATCTTATATTCATATGCCAGCCTACTTACCTGTGATATAAATGACTATAATTACTATCATTATTGACAGAGTTGTTTCTTCTTCTGAGCTCTTTTTATCCTTATGACAGTAACCTTATGAGCGCACTGTATACCCCCCCAAGCTGCTCTATAATTAATACTTTGAATGCTGGCCCTGTTCATTTCATCCACAATGAATATTGCATGCACCGTGTACCACTGTTATGTGTATTGTAATCATCTTTGTACCTCAAGTGGATGTTCTGCCCCTTCAGAGACGGCCCAAGGTTTCTGCTTAGAAGCGAATGTTTTATTTTCCACGGCTCCCTCGGTGCTCATTCTTTTGGGACGATGTTCATTGTTATTGGAAACACGGTACACTGTATAAACAAAATGGAATTGAACTGAATTAAATCCATTGTTATTTGGTCCCATGTTTTCTGACAAGCAACGCATCACACAATTGACTGGTTAATTTAAAAACGAGGAGCTGATTCTACCATTAGCGGAGGCCCTAATATAACAATAATGATTTTCCAGTCTGAACATACTGCTCAACCATTACTCAGAAACGACCCGTTATTTTCAGATGATTTAAATGTCTGAATCAACCACAGTAATTTCTATATATTATATAATAATTAAAGTATGTGATAATAACAAACCATTTATAATCATGCAAATAAAAAATATTGCTGGTTGATATCTAGCTAATATTTACTGAACTATTTATTATTCAGTGAACTTTATATTATCAGTATAACAGTATTATATAATCATATAGCAAGATTATTTTTGAAAAAGTAATTGTTATCCAAATTTATGATTACGGCTGGTTAAACGTTTTAATATTAAAACTTTATAGACTAAGATTAGACTAGGATTTCATCAAACTAAACTCAACTGTAATTTCTTACATTTGAAGTAGGCGTGAAATTAAACATGGCAACACATTGTTGACTATCTCCATGATGTGACTCGCGATCTCTTGGTTGACGTAGGTAAACAAAACGTTCGACGTTGATGTGGAACGTTCAGCCTTAGGTTGTGAGAACAATAGTTGCTAGGCAACTATTGCTACAGTCTATGGCGTAGGCAGTTTAAAGATGGCGGAATGCGGAACTGCTCCTCAAAAGTGAAGCCAAAGCAAGTAGCGCTCCCCCTGGTGACTGGCTGCAGTATAGGTCATAAGCTCCACCTTCTCCATGTTAGTGGGCGGGACATGGGCCAAACTAAAACACTAAAATACCCATCAAATTTTTTTTCCTGTCTTTTTTATGTAGTTAATATAATGTTTATACATGTTCAAGTGTCAATATTTTGGATAAGTTTCGTTGTAGTTAAGTATTTGACGCCATAGAAACAGAATGCCACATAATGGCGACTACCAGTTGCCATGCCAACCACTCTGTAAAGTGATCCCATGGGACCGTGAGAGAAAAAACAAAACAACTACAGTGTATAATCCAAAATTTCCTCGTAACCAGTGGAGGTAGAGCAGAGCGCAGTGTTGATTAAACGAAAACGCAAGTGAGTCTGGCGGAAGTGTGGTTGGGTCATCAATATCACAGCTCCACTCTCGGACCGTACTGCGCAGACTCTAGCTCCAAATTTGCCAGATGGCGCTGCCCGGGAAAGTAGCATCAGCATCAGTTTCCCCAATGCAAGGAAGTGGGGACACATTGTCCATATTTATACAGTCTATGGTGTGTGGCCTAGAAGCCACAGAGGCTAACCGTTTAGCAAGCTAACTAGTGGGTAACTGTGTATTACATAAAATAACATATTATGACATTACAAAGAAAACAACGACTAATTTACAATACATCGACTTACACATTCCCCATTTCTAAAAAGATATCCATTGTGTGTTTTAGTCTAGACTTCATCATGTAGCTAAGATCAGCTAGCTAGAGCTTAGCAAAGATTTGACCTACTAGTGGTCCCTAGTTTTCAAATGATTACATATGCACAACATTCCCACTTTCAATAGGGATTCATTTGACCAGATCTATTTAGACCTACACAGCCTGCACTAGCATCTCAAGTTGGTTAAACAAATGAAGTAAAATCCCTTTACCTTGTCCTTTGCTTTCACATTGTCCCTTTGTACATTGACATCCCTCTTCAGCGCACGGTAAACTGAAAAGCAATGAAATATTAATCTGTGCAGGATATTTTCCCCATGAAAGGTTGGGTTGAAGCTCAAAGAGTGGAGATATGCTTCCACTCCAGGTTAAGTTAAACACAGTGTGAATAACTTTCATGTCGCACCATCCATATTTCATGGCCGACAATTAGCTGCTAAACGCCCTTGGATAAGCTGGCTGTCTTTGTGCCTCGTCTCATTAAAGTTTCAGCCTCACTGGAAATGTTAGGTAGAATTCAGATGTACGGATAGACAGAAGAGCAGGAAGAGAGATAATATGAGTGTCTCTAACAGAGTCGTAAACTTCAGCAGACACTCACAAGAAAATAACTGCACTCACATAAGCCCTTCATGCCAATCAAAGTGTTGACCCCAACGTTATAAGGTTAAAGAATACTATTTCCCTCTGGTTTGAAGTATTTTCAGAATCAAATCAAGTTATGCATGCTGCTGACTGAAAGAAAGTAATTCACAGCCCTGCACTTAAATGCACGTTGGATATGGTTCAACTCGGAGTTGGCTTTTAACTGGAAATCTCAGTGGATTACATAAATTTTTATCTTATCTCCCCTGGCTGCCAGGCTCATTAAGAATCCAATTTAAGATTTCACTGATCAATTCCAAGGCATTAATGGATTGGCCCCAGTCATGTGGGTGTTCTTCAAAGTTAAACTTGTGAGTTTCCATATCACTCTTCTTTTAATGTGCTCCCTTCAAATGTCATAATTATGAAGAACCCAAAACAATCTTGAAATGCTCTGTGCTATACTATGTCAACTGATGCATTGAGACCAGTCCATAGCCTGCCTAATGGATAACGTGTGTTTATGGGCAGGTAAAATGCTTTAAAGGGAAACTACTGTTTTTTACAACCTGGACCTTATTTCTGGCATAAAATACGATTGTTTACTCACCCATATAACTTCTGTGTCATTTGTAGTCAATCAGGAGATAGTTAGATCTGCATATATCCATATAGTGGGAGTGACTGGGGCACCGAAACGCAGCCTCTAAATAACGTACTATCTGACACGAAACTCGTTGATTTCACCAGTATTTTGTTATCGTACGCTAGTGCTATTCCCCGTTGAGCCTGGAGTTACCTGTTATCATCATCCAGGGTCTGTAGATTGACCTACTAACCTCTGACCTGGATGATGTCACCTCTGAGCACCACGTGCACCCACGACGGTCGGCTTGTTTACCTATAATTTGCTACTGCTAGTTTTTTGCAACATGGCTGAATATTTTTCCAATTCTGAGGTTGTGGACAAACCATAGCAGTAGAAAATTACAGGTAAACAAGCCGACCGTCACGGGTGCGCGTGGCGATCACAGATGACATCATCTGGATGATGATAACAAACTCCAGACTCAACGGGAAATAGCACTAGCGTACGATAACGAAATACTGATGAAATGAATGAGTTTCGTGGCGGATAATGCGTTATTTAGAGGCTCCGTTTCGGTGCCCCAGTCACTCCCACTATATGGATATACGCATATCTCCCGATTGACTTTAAATGAAACACAAGTTATATGGGTGAGTAAACGATCGTATTTTATGCCAGAAATAAGGTCCAGGTTGTAAAAAACAGTAGTTCCCCTTTAATGTGTTACAGCAGGGATCACTTAAGTACAGTATACTCAAGGACTTAGCTACATGCTAACAAAACGTCGATGACACTGTTAACATGCAGGTATGTAGCAAGTGTGTTTATTGTGTTAATTGCTGAGCATGTTAGCATGCTAACATTTCTTCCTAACATTAGCTAACTCTATAAGACTGTATTCAACTTAAACACGAAATGAAAAGTTAAAGAATCATCTGTTGACATCAGCTAATTGGTGATGCTAGAGATAAAATGTTGAGATCGTCACAACAAGAACCACAAATGTCTGTGTATCGATTTGTGTCATGTTACAGTGGTATCACCAGAGTCATCAGGATTCATCCTCTGAAACAAACTTAATGGCAACCCAGTCGTTGTTGTGACAATAAAAGTAAAATGTCATTTTTAAAGTCAGACAAATCCCATCCCTGGGCACCGTGAATGTAATATTACATGTTCTGACAATTTGTCCCGTATATGTTGAGATATTTCTGTCTGGACCAAAGTGATGGGCGCACTAACCTCACTGTTCCTAAAAATAGTATCAAATCAACATGCATTATGAAAGTGCAGGCATAAACAGAGCGTACCTAAAAGGGTTTTTCTGGTTGGGAAGCAGCATGTGAGTGTCTGTCTGATCCTCCAGTTGGCTTCGGTTAGCAAAAGCGTTCAATAAAACTACATGTCGTCATATTAACTTAAATGTACATTATGTACTTTTATTAAAATATGTTAATCAGTCACTTCCCCACAGAAATATGCATAGAAAGACCTTGAGGCAATCACGTACCACAGTTTGGTTTGTTATGTTTAAAAAATATAAAACATGGCTTCACAATATATAAAAAAAATGCACTGCCCCAGTTCCCTTTTACAAAGAAATGTACTCCGCAAGGAGCGACATAATAGCACCGTGATGAATTACACTCCAATATACATCACATAACAGATAATTAGAACTAAATTACAACAACAAATAAAATTAAAAAAAACACAAATTGAGGTTTGATGACAACACAGAACTACATGGTGGATGAACGCTGCTAAAAAGTGGTTTTAGTGTTTTCAGAAGACAATTCACTGGTCATAATCTGGTCATAATAGAGAAAATGTGAGCACCACTTGGTCATCCAGAGAGGATAGAAGAAAACAAAAAGTGTGCCGCTGAAGGGTTTGTTAACAGTCAATTCATGTATACACTTCTGCATGTGAGTCCACTGTGAGAAAGGAGAATGAATGAGAGTTTTTAAGGATGATTTGATGATTAGATGGAGGAACACTGTTGTAGGTATACTGACTTATAAATATGTGATCTTGAATGTAGTTTTCTCCCTGCATGTAAAAAGAGTCCATGGCTTTTTTTCCCTGTTAAATTACTCCTGTTGTTAGCTCCACTCTGACCCAGCTAACCGTTGTAGCAAACGGGGCCGACCTGGAAACCAAATTTCTGGTTCCCTTTCCCAAAATCGGACACGGCCACGTCGATGATTGGGAGCGTGGTGGAGAGTGGAGAGTCAAATTCCAACACTGTCCTCTCCTGCCCTGAGCGCGCCTACAGGAGACAAGGAGAATCAAACAATTGACAAAACAGAAACAACAAAAAAACATGTTTGGGAGTGTGTGTGCACAAATGTACGTCTGTGTTATTTACCTGACAACCGTCGTACAGTGCGCTGATGTAATGTGTGTTCTCGTGTGTCAGCTCCTCGCCGCTGCTGCCTCTGAAGCGCAGTGCGTGCTCGTGGTTGTAGCTGGCGGTGTGTAGCCAGGCGGCAGAGTTGAGGCAGTGGTAGGTGAAGGTCTGCTTCGCTGTGGCGCTCAGCAGCTTCAGGAAGTTCAGCTGGACAATGTGCACCGGAACCCCATCTGACCCCGAGTAGGAAAACTGGACAGCAGCAGAATCACAAACACAGGATGAACAAGTGAGGCAACAAGTGAGACAATCCCCACAGACCTCCAAGTGAAAATGCCCAGCCTTACAGCAGAAATTTATATTATTTAAATCTACACCTTATCTTCAAATTCTTAACACCTGTACTGGTAAAGTAGTGGTGAGTTTTAATATCCTGGAAGCTCTCTGTCTCTGCCTCTGCCCACAAAACCTTATTGAGGAACTTCGGTCTTCTATCCAACAGCAAGAAGGTTCTGGGTTCAAATCCATCGGCCGACTGGGGCCTTTGTTAAGACATGCGCTTAAGGTTAACTGGTGATTCTAAATTGGTCGTAGGTGTGCATGTGAGTGTGAATGGTTGTCTGTCTCTCTGTGTTAGCCCTGAGATAGACCTGTCCAGTGTGTATCCCGCCTCTCGCCCAGTGACAGCTGGGATAGGCTCCAGCCCCCCCGTGGCCCTCAAGAGGACAAGCAGTTACAGAAAATGAATGAACGAATGAAATATGCCACATTATTAAATTCCCATGGACTCATATTCGGATAAGAATTGAGTCAGGCTATGCTGGGCTCAAATGGTACCATTTGCATGATATCTAATCTTAAAGGTATGCATAATTAAGAGCACAGCGGTGTCAGGGTCGGCGCTGACGCCTCACAGCAAGAATGTTCTGCTCCTTGGCAGTTTTAAGACTGCCAGCCCCGGCGTAAAGTCATTCCTAAGACTTTTATATCTTAGAGCTCCCGGCGTGGACCAGCACCTATTTCCCTCCAAGCCACAGCAGCTTCATTACTAAAGCAATACAGTTTCTCTTTTCACCTGGATCCACCCTCACACAAAGCTACTGGCAAACACTATTTTGTTAGCAGCAGTATAAGCCTCTGGAACAGATTCCACCTGCAGAATAGCTCTCCAATCTTCACACGTAGATTTTCTGCAGTCTCTCTCCTGTCTCTCTGAATAACTTGTTGTTTTGTGCTGGTGGAAACAACTAGTCTGCTGTTTTTTTTTTTACTTGCTCATAATAAAAATAACTATTATTGTGGTATGTTGTGGTTTGTCCTCATCTGGAGCGGCAAGGACACAGATCTATTCTGACTTCCTACCTTTTTATAAAGCCAGTATTGTGCATGGGAACAACCAGCCAAGCCGAACACACCTCCACTGATTAATACCCCTTTGGACTGGAAATGTCCAGTGGAAAATGAGCTGAAGCTTGCTAATCCACAATAAAACTTCAGTCAGTGGAGCAGCTCCTTGGTGCGCTCATCACTGAAATAATTGGATTGTTGCCAAAGTCTAAACCCAGACGGTCTGATGGTTTCGTATTAATCATAAAAACTGACAGCGAGACGCACTGCCAACTGCTGAAGATGCTGCTTTGAACACTTGATCAAATGAAGAGTGCCTTTTGAGAGCTGACAAATGTTAGTCATCGGCATTTCGCAAAACATGTCCCACATTTGCAGCGACGTCTGTAACTGTGATTAAATTATGTCTCACAAAGAGCTGTGTCCAAAAAAACAAAACAGACGGTAATGATCACACTATACCTGTTTTCCTTTCCTGAATTGACTGTACCAGGTGCCAGGCTTTTCCCCTTTCCACGCTGCTAATTTTACCTGACGACAAACAAACAAAACAATCAGCTCACCGAGCCATAAAACAGATGACGACAAAATGATAGTTAACGTCATTCATTTTCTGCGTTTCTGTACTAACCGACTGGAACTTCTTGTCGGGATATAGACACGTGTCTCCTTGTGCAGTGAAGTTACAAAACACCTTGAAGGAGTCTCTATGGCAACCCTGGTTGGGATCTATCCAGTACTCACCTGTATGAAACCAAAAGAGAGAGAGAGAGAGAGGGCACCTCAAGAGGTCAGGTAAATTCAAGGCAAATACCGCTCTCAACAATAAAACCACAAAGATACAGGCGATATTAAACGGAGGAGTGAATACAAAGAGAGCTGGGAAGACAGGGAGGAAGAGAAAATGAGTCTTGATATGCAGGCAGACAGCTGCGGTAAACAGATGGCCAAGAAACCCAAACTGATAAAGTACCATTAGGGAGCTCTGGGTGGAGGAGCCAGAGCTCTTTGCAGGTGCGGGCGGGGCTGTGATAGGTCCCTTGCGGGTTGCGCAGTCCCTCCACCTCCACTTTCATAGAGGACAAGGACGCAAACACTTCCTCCATGCCCTGGCCCTCCTTCTCCTTCATCGAACCGTCCTGCTCCGCCTGGTCCCGTTGCATCCGTTCCTCCTCTCGTCCATCTGTCGCCTCCTCCTCATTTTCAAGCGTGGCACCGTCCACTGAATTGTCAGTTCGCCTCCTTCTTCCCCGCTCTGGCAGCGGGACCATCCCGACTGCTGGCAGGCCCTGCGAAGAGAAGAGAAGAGGTGAGGAGAGGACAGGAGAGGAGACAGTTTATCAGATCGGACATAAAGGCTTTCAAAAGGGTGAATAGATAAACGCATGTAAAGTTCAAAGGTTGTTGAATCCAAAATTGCTCATTGAACTCACCGGGGGTCCTGGAGGTCCCGCAGGCCCAAGGTCTCCTCTGGGGCCAATCGGACCCTTAATAAACACAGCGAAATGATCAGTTTTGGGATTCACTGGACAATTATTAGGGTAATATCACCTGAATCAAACTTACCTGGTTTCCTTTTGAGCCCTTTAGGCCGATAGCACCCTATGAAAGAGACACAGACAGGATGAGTAATGTTTAACTCCCCCATGCAAACAGTGGTGGTGTTTATTTGTTGTATATATACTCACTGAGAGACCCGTGGGGCCAGGGGGACCGTGGGGACCTGGCGGGCCTACCGGACCCTGACGAAAAGCACAAAAGATGTCAGGTGAAGACATATTATTATCACAAACCAGTGGACGCAAGAAAGCTCATCTCCTTTGACTGATTTTAAGTCCAGGCTTGTTTATGTATATGTGTATATATATTGAATGTTTTTAGTACCTCGTCTCCTTTTGAACCCAGTACTCCCTGGTTTCCTGGCAGTCCTCTGTCGCCCTTTTCTCCTAGATCTCCCGGAGGCCCGATGAGACCGATTAAACCACCGTGACCCTGCACAGATGTCATGGAAGAGGTTAAAGACGAAAGTCACGGTCGGGGTCAGCGGAAACATCTGTGTACAGCACGCACAAACCTTGTCTCCCTTCCTTCCGGGGTCTCCCTTCAGTCCCGGTAAACCCGGCGGACCCTGAGGAGATGAAGTTGTGGCGAGGTCAAACACGTGAGCAGTACGCGAGGCAGGCATTTCACTTTCCTCTTAAAGGTATAGTCTTTGCCACTAAATAAAAGGCTACAGTCAGCAAACAGTTAGCTTAGCCTAGCGTAACGGTTTTAAACGCTGCAAAACTGCCGGCCGAGTTCAGTCTGACGCACTGACTCTTTAAAAGAAGTGAATATAGGTACTGTGACGTCACATCAGCTCGTGGACTACTGCTCTGGAGCCTCGCCAGCTTGTTTTTTGGAGCCAGAAGTGGAGAAGACGGTGGAGCTGGAGAGATCTGACTGAGAACCTAAGGACTCTGTCTGCCCCTAATGCGTTTCAGTCACACACTGAATCATACCCTGCTTTATCATCTGCTGTACTCTAAGTGTGACCATGAGACTGGAAACTTGCAGCTGAAACCAAAAGCTCATTAGGAAAATGCTTTAATGACGTAATAAATCTAGAGAGAAGTAGGGTAATTTTCCCACTTCTCAGTTTAATTTATTTTTGCCTCCAGTGGCGTCACCCACTTCTGACCCTTTTCAGACTACGGTCAAAAGGTAACTAATCTGTTTTCCAGGACATCTAAATCTAACTAATTAACACTGCATCTAGCCAAGAAGCACTCCGTTACAAAACAAAATGTTTAAACATCAGTTTATGAAGGTAGGACAAGTCCAGCTGTCTCACCTTGTTTCTAAGCTTTATGCTAAGCTAAGCTACCTGGAGGCTACTCCAGAATAAGAGAGAATTAGATGTGAGAATGATATAGATTTTCGTTTTTAACAACTTTTTTTGAAGAAAACTAATGCATATTTCAAAAATGTGAAATAGTTTTTGGTAATGAGTCATCTTACCATGGGACCTGGGGGTCCTGTCTGACCTGGTGGCCCATTTAAACCCTGCTCACCCTGACAGAAAGACACAGAAACAGACATTTTTGAAACAATATCTTTTTTTGTGTGTGTTTGTTTCACTCCTTTACTCCTGTTAAAAGAACTTACTGCAGGGCCAGGAATCCCTCTTAGACCTTGGGGACCAGGCTTGCCAGGATGCCCCTGGGCGCCGACGGGGCCCGTCTTCCCAATGGGACCTTCCAATCCGGGAGCACCCTGAGGTGAAGTGAGAGCAGGTCGACCTTCAGACGCAGCTAGCATTCAGAAGTTACAACCCAAAGACTTGTTTCTAACTCTCACCTTCGTTCCTTTCAGGCCTGCTTTTCCTTCCTTTCCGGGTTTCCCCAAGTGGCCCTGAAGAACAACGTTTTAAAACATCTTAGCCCAAATCTGTCACACAGGTGCACTCATGCACAAACACACAAACACACATAAATACTGTGAGTAAGCATTTAGAGAATACATCAACATCAATCTAACAGGGGAGGATGTCTTAATCTCCTACTTAATCAAACCCGAGATAGAAAATAAGAGATTAAGAGTGCATCAGTGGACAAAAGACAAAAACAAACAAACCCTTCGTCCAGGAGCTCCAGGTGGTCCGGGTTCCCCTGCTGCTCCTGGTGGCCCCTAATAAATTTAAAGAAACAGGTTTGATGGACGGATATTATGTTACAGCAGCTTTCATTTTTGTCAATTAAACTCTTTTAAGAATTGTGTGAAGCTCACAGGTGTTCCCGGGTCTCCTATGTCTCCTTTAGTTCCAGGGAGGCCGTCTATACCCTGATGAGGACAGAAAAATGAAGGTAAACAAAAACATTACAAGACATTACAAAACGTGACATTTTGAAAACGTGATATCCTTTATCCTCCTTGAACCGTCACCTTATCGTGGTGGAGGAGTTTGAGTGTCCTAATGACCCTAGGAGCTATGCTGTCCGGGGCAATTTGCCCCTGGTAGGGTCTCCCAAGGCAGACTGGTCTTAGGCGAAGGGCCAGACAAAGAACGGTTCAGATGACCTTTCATGAAGAAGACCAAGAGGAGAACGTGTACCCGGCCCGGAGGGTTACCGGGGCCCCACCCTGGAGCCAGGCCTGGGGCTGGGGCTCGTGGGCGAGCGCCTGGTGTCCGGGCTTTCGCCCATGGGGTCCGGCCGGGCCCAGCCCGAACGGGAGACATGGGCTCACCTCCCTGTAGGCCCACCACCCGCAGGAGGAATATGAAAGGTCCGGTGCAATGGGGATTGGGCAGCAGACCAAGGCGGGGGCCTTGGCGGTCTGATCCTCGGTTATGGAAGCTGGCTTTCGGAACATGGAACGTCACCTCTCTGGCGGGGAAGGAACCGGAGCTTGTGGAAGAGGTTGAGCGCTATCGACTAGATATAGTCGGCCTCACCTCGACACATAGCGTCGGCTCTGGAACCCAAGTCCTCGAGAGGGGTTGGACCCTCTTCTTTGCTGGAGTTGCTCCGGGTGAGAGGCGGAAGGCCGGGGTGGGCTTTTTGCTTGCCCCTGGACTATCGGCCTGTACGTTGGGGTTCTCCCGGGTGGACGAAAGGGTTGCTTCCCTGCGCCTTCGGGTCGGGGAACGGGTCCTGACTGTTGTCTGCGCATATGCGCCAAACAGCAGTTCAGAGTACCCGCCCTTTTTGGAGTCCCTAGGACGGACGCTGGATGGCGCCCCGACTGGGGACTCCATTGTCGTGCTGGGAGACTTCAACGCTCATGTGGGCAATGACAGCGTGACCTGGAGGGGCGTGATTGGGAGGAACGGCCTGCCTGATCTGAACCCGAGTGGTGTTCAGTTATTGGACTTCTGTGCGAGTCGCAGTTTGTCCATAACTAACACCATGTTCGAACATAAGGTTGTTCATCGGTGCTCTTGGCACCATGACGGCCTAGGTCGTAGGTCGATGATTGACTTTGTAGTCGTATCATCTGACCTGCGACCGTATGTTCTGGACACTCGGGTAAAGAGAGGAGCAGAGCTGTCAACTGATCACCACCTGGTGGTGAGTTGGATCAGATGGCAGGGGAAGACGCCTCGCAGACCTGGTAGGCCCAAACGAGTAGTGAGGGTCTGCTGGGAACGCCTGGTGGAGGAACCTGTCAACATGGTCTTCAACTCCCACCTCCGGCAGAGCTTCAACCGCGTCCCGGGGGTGGTGGGGGACATTGAGTCCGAATGGGCCATGTTCCGCTCCGCCATTGTGGAGGCGGCTGTTGCAAGTTGCGGCTGCAAGGTCGCTGGTGCTGGTCGCGGCGGTAACCCCCGAACCTGCTGGTGGACACCGGAGGTGAGGGGAGCCGTCAGGCTGAAGAAGGAGGCCTACAGGGCATGGCTTGTCTGTGGGTCTCCTGAAGCAGCTGACCGGTACCGGATGGCCAGGCGGTCTGCGGCGAGGGCAGTCGCTGAGGCAAAAACTCGGGCGTGGGAGGAGTTCGGTGAGGCTATGGAAGAAGACTATCGATCGGCTCCGAAGAGATTCTGGCAAACCGTCCGGCGCCTCAGGGGTGGTAGGCGGCAACACGCTCACACTGTTCTCAGTGGGGGTGGTGAGCTGCTGACATCAACTGAGGATATAGTCGGGCGGTGGAAGGAATACTTTGAGGAGCTCCTCAATCCCACCAACACGTATTCCATAGAGGAAACGGAGCCGGAGGGCCTGGGGTTGGACCATCCAATCTCTGGGGCAGAAGTCGCCGAGGTAGTAAAACAACTCCGCGGCGGTGGAGCTCCGGGAGCGGATGAGATCCGCCCTGGGTATCTCAAGGCTCTGGATGTTGTAGGGCTGTCTTGGTTGACACGCCTCTGCAACATTGCGTGGACATCGGGGGCAGTACCTCTGGAGTGGCAGACCGGGGTGGTGGTCCCCATTTTTAAAAAGGGGGACCAGAGGGTGTGTTCCAACTATAGGGGGATCACACTCCTCAGCCTCCCTGGCAAGGTCTATGCCAGGGTGCTGGAAAAGAGGGTCCGGTCGATGGTTGAACCTCAGATCGAGGAGGAACAATGCGGTTTTCGTCCCGGACGTGGAACCATGGACCAGCTCTTTACCCTCACTAGGGTGCTGGAGGGGAAATGGGAGTTTGCCCAACCAGTCCACATGTGTTTTGTGGATCTGGAGAAGGCTTACGACCGTGTCCCCAGGAGCATCCTGTGGGGGGTGCTCCGGGAGTATGGGGTGGATGGCTCCTTACTAAGGGCCATTCAGTCCCTGTACCAAAGGAGTGCGAGTTTGGTCCGTGTAGCCGGTAGTAAGTCGGACCTGTTCCCAGTGAGGGTTGGACTCCGCCAGGGCTGCCCTTTGTCACCGGTTCTGTTCATAACTTTTATGGACAGAATTTCTAGGCGCAGCCGGGTGGGGGAGGGTGTTGTGTTCGGTGATCGGAGGATCCCGTCCCTGCTTTTTGCGGATGACGTGGTCCTCTTAGCTTCATCGAACAGCGACCTTCAGCTCCTGCTGGGGCGGTTCGCAGCCGAGTGTGAAGCGGCTGGGATGAAGATCAGCACCTCCAAGTCTGAGGCCATGGTCCTCAGTCGGAAAAGGGTGGATTGCCCACTCCGGGTCGGGGAGGAGGTCCTGCTTCAAGTGGAGGAGTTCAAGTATCTCGGGGTCTTGTTCACGAGTGAGGGTAAAAGGGAGCGAGAGATCGACAGGCGGATCGGAGCGGCATCTGCAGTGATGCGGATGCTTAACCGGTCGGTCGTGGTGAAGAGAGAGCTAAGCCGAAAGGCGAAGCTCTCAATTTACCGGTCGATCTACGTTCCAATCCTCACCTATGGTCATGAACTTTGGGTAATGACCGAAAGAACAAGATCACGAATACAAGCGGCCGAAATGAGTTTCCTTCGTAGGGTGGCCGGGCTCAGCCTTAGAGATAGGGTTAGGAGCTCGGACATACGGGAGGAGCTCAGAGTAGAACCGCTGCTCCTCCACGTCGAGAGGAGTCAGTTGAGGTGGCTAGGGCATCTGGTAAGGATGCCTCCCGGACGCCTCCCGGGAGAGGTGTTTCGGGCATGTCCCACCGGTAGGAGACCTCGAGGCCGACCCAGGACACGATGGAGGGATTATATCTCTCGTCTGGCCTGGGAACGCCTGGGGGTTCCTCCGGAGGAGCTGGCGGAAGTGGCTGGGGAGAGGGCTGTCTGGGCTTCCCTGCTGAAGCTGTTGCCCCCGCGACCCGGACCCGGATAAGCGGAAGACGACGACGACGACGACGACGATATCCTTTATTTCTCAAAGGAAGCATGGCAGTTCCTAAATGAGAACACAAAAATCTGTGGTCGTGCCGCGTTTTCATCTCTAATTTGGATGTCATTTAGTGATGCCATAGTTTCTTCTCTCTACAGGCCCTGTCAAATCCTACTTAAAGACTCATTTAGGGTACTGTGGGACTAGATGCCGTAACTTAGGTATGTACGCTCTGTAAAACGCCACCCAAACGCTAGTCGGCGCTGTGTCTTTTCTGCCAGTCGGGTTAATTTTCATTTCTACTTCCTGGTTCACTTTCAACAATGGCGACTGAAACTTTCGTTGAAAGGGACGAGTCGCACAAATGTTTGTATCTCCGAACCTCCTCAGTTAACCTTTCTTGGATGTGTTCCATCTGCATTGATCCAAAATAATCAATTCGAGAGCGGAAACATGCTACTACCAAGCGGACCAATCACAGCTCTTGTGGTCTGCCGTAGTGACCGTGACACGTAGTTACATTTCTGGGGAGGTGCACGTCAGACTACAGCGTTAGGGTGCTCTGGAAATGGGAAACAACGTGTCTATTTACGGCCAACAGAATGTGATCATGTGTCATAAAGGAAAAAGAAAAATAAGGGGAGATAAAGAAGAAAACAAAGACACTCACATTGGGTCCAGCCTCTCCCTGCTGTCCGAGGTCACCAGTCACTCCTAAAGGACCCTGTGGAGACAGAGAGAGGGAGAGCGTGAGCTGGCACAACATTATATCTTATGATATATATGTTTAAATCCTATACTGTCCTACAACGACAGAGAGCAGTAACTACAGAAGCAACAAAGCTGAGACAGTCTAGTTGGTAAAAGTCATTGATAATAAAGCCTATATGCGAATTAACATATGAAGATACCACACAACCGCACAATACCTCTAGATAATATTCAGGTATCTTTTGTTTTTTCCCTTCCTGTCTGATACCGATCTTTTAATATTTAGTATCAGCTGATCTGATCTTAAATGATCCTCCCCTTGAGATTCATAATGTGTTCTCTACTACAGAAATGGGCCGGTCATCCAACATTATAACTCCACCGTAACCCTCTCTGCAAAATTTTCACCTCGCCTCCAGGAAACTTTTCTCTTCTTTTAAATGCAGAGTTCAGTGTTTGTCGTTGTTTCTGTGGAGCCTTGTCTTAGTTTACTTGGCATATTACGTTTGCTTTTGTTTTTTTTGGTGGCGAATCAAGGTGGTTGTATTGAGCAAAGACCTCCTACTTTCACCTTGCCAAACATCCGCACTGCATAATTTATACATTTCTGTCATTTTCCACAGTAAAATACTGTTTAGTCACGTGATTCTAGGCGTTCTTCTTCTTGTACTTTGATTTCTGGCAGCTTTGACGCTAGCCGGACGCCTCTAAACAGAAGAAGTTGTATTCTTCTTTGTAGTTTTTTTTGGCTGCCTGGGCGCTAGTCAACAACTGTGACAGATTGGACTTGGCTGAAGCCCAGTACCGATCTAATCATTTTAAAAATGACTGGATTGGCCCCGATAACTTTCTCCAGACACCAACTGGGACATCCCTGCTTCCAGCACAATCATTCTTTTTGGTTATTTATCGCCCATAGCTCACAGAGATTAAATGTATCTCCGTTTTTCTAGCCGTTAGTCTATTCATATTTATACTGATATCAACATAACAAAAAAAATAATGTACAATTTAATATTTAAACATTTGAATGTTTGAATTCAAAGGTAAGATAAAGACATTGCATCAATTGCACTGTCCCAGAATATAAAATTTGAGCTAGACATTTGTTTTTTAGCTTTAGCTGTTGTATAAAGAAGTCAGAATGTCTCTCACAGCGTTGCCCTTGGCTCCGTCCTCTCCTGTGGTGCCCCTGGCTCCTGGAGGACCGGCGGCTCCTGAAGGGCCGGTATCTCCCTTCTCCCCCTGGTCGCCTTTTTCTCCCTAAAGTATCGACGGGGCACAGTTGGTGATTATGACGGGTTGGGGTGACGAAAACAGCAAGAGAGGCTTAAAAGTGAGTAATTTTGGACTCACTATCCTTCCTGGAATACCGACTGCTCCAGGGTCACCCGCCTCACCATCCTCCCCCTGAGAGAGAGGGAAATGGTGTGTCAGGAATACAGGAAGAGATCATTTGGGAAGTGTGTTATTATCTAAAAGGTGTAATTATCCGTTTCTTTACCTTCTCGCCAACAACACCTGGCTGTCCTACCATTCCCGGTCGACCGTTCGGCCCCTGTGCAGCACAGATATCGAGGTATTTATTTAAGAATTTAAAACAAGTGCTTGACTAAATGAGGATCCATAAATAAGCCTCTGAGACTTACCTGTCCCCCAACAGGTCCTTGAGAACCAGTCGGGCCTTGTTGCCCAGGAGGACCCTGAAAATGTGTGACGAGGAAGTGATAGCATTGAGTTTAACATCTGAGTGAGGGAAGATAAAATGCTGTGCGGTACTACTGATCTTCAAACAGGATATGAACTCACCATAAGACCCACGTGTCCACTCTCGCCCTTCTCTCCTGGCAGGCCGGGCATGCCCTTGGAGGAGACGTTAAGGATTAGAGGATTAGAGGGTAGAATTCAGTGTTCCCTCCGTCTCTTCAGAGGACATCACTTCAAAGGCGTGCACACTGAAAAAATACAAATCTCACCTGTAATCCTATTGGTCCTTTCGAGCCCTTGAAGCCGCGGAGTCCCTCGTCTCCTTTTGGACCGTACATGCCCTGCTGGCCCCGGGGTCCCAGCAGTCCATCCAAACCCTGATACGCAGGTAGGAGTCAGCAGTGAGTGTCTGCATGACTTTGAAATGAACTTTAAGTTCTAAAGATTTTTTTGGATCCTCAGGTGGACTCCACTAACCCTTCATCTACACCCGTCATGTTCCAAATTTAGTATTATTACAGTTCGTTTTTTATCAGCTACCTGGTTAAGCTTCCTTTTTCGCTAACTAGTTATCATGGCTCGGTGCAGAAAAGTTTTTTTTTTTTTTAAAGAAGTTCGAGATTTTTTTTGACTTAACCCTTTATAGGGCACTCATTGAAATACTCATTGAAACCCTACAGTGTTTTTGCAGGGCATAAGACTTCTTTACCTTTTCATGTAGAAAATCAAGGTGAGTGAATTTATCTTATATGGTTCCTCGCTCCATAAAGGGTTAAGCTAATCTTAAAGGGGAATTACCGTTTTTTACAACCTGGACCTTTTTTCTAAATACGATCGTTTACTCACCCATATAACTTTGGTGTCATTTGAAGTCGTTCGGACGATATTTAGATCCGCGTATATCCATATAGTGGGAGTGATTGGGGCACCGAAACGCAGCCTCTAAATTACGCATTATCTGCCGCAAATATTTTCCCGACTCTAAGGTTGTGGACGACGACTTTGTTTATGATGGACGTCCTCACCGTTTTGAGCCAGAGTATACGGATGAGGAGCTCGTTCAAAGGAGGATGCGGAGGCAGAGAGAGGAACAGCTGGCCAAAGAACAACAAACCGCTGCACGTCCGCGAATAGATAACAGGTAACTCTGGACTCAACGAGGAATAGCACTAGTGTATCATAACAAAATATTGGTGAAATGAATGAGTTTCACGGCAGATAATGCGTTATTTAAAGGCTGCGTTTCGGTGCCCCAGTCACTCCCATTATATGGATATATGCGGATCTAAATATCGTCCGAACGACTCCAAATGACACCAAAGTTATATGGGTGAGTAAACGATTGTATTTTATGCCAGAAATAAAACAGTAGTTCCCCTTTAAGCATGTACTTGGAAAGTCCGGTTCAAGTGCCACTGCCTGGGACTCACTGTTTTAAATAGTTACAGGGTGGCACACATCTAAATAAATAATAATAATATTAATTAGTGGAAAAGGTGAGTTTGTCTCCAGTGAACCTTTAATTAACATTGTAGAGTGTCTTGCTTTTAAAATCTGAACAGAGCATAAATCTAAAGACAAAACTTAGCTGTGTCCTGGCTACAGATTCATATCTAACAGACTCTAAACAACAACAATAAGGACAACAGTCAGTGTGACAAACAGCCTCTGACTGGATCTGAACTGACTTCAACTTTTGGGATTCACAGACCCTTCGTCATATTTGGGTTTCAGTGCATTTCAAGTGTTTTTCAAGAAACTGAACAAATGTAGACAGATTACAAAAAGAGAAGCTGCCTCACCGGAAGTCCTGGCTGACCAACAGGCCCCTGAATTCCTGTGGGGCCTGGAGGCCCCTGTGGGGAGAGAGGGAGAGAGGGAAAGAGACAAGGATTCGGACATGATCAGCATCTCTCCTGTTGTAGAGTATAATCCATGATGATGTATTTTTCTCGCTCCACACTTACTGCTTCCCCTTTGTCTCCTTTGCTGCCTTTCTGTCCCGGTCCTCCCTGCTCACCCTGTGGACACACACACACACACAGAGGACACAACTTATTACCACAGCACAAACACACGCTCGCATACATCCTCTCGGACTCATGGACACATGCTGTTTACCTTATCCCCATCATCTCCTGGATGTCCTGCAGGGCCAACAGCTCCGACCATCCCTACAGGTCCCTCATCCCCGTCTTTACCTGCTGGTCCAATCGGACCCTTCTCTCCCTGGGACACAAAAGCTCACATTTAATATGTGTTATGCTGCATACAAAGTATAAATGCACACAGTGTTGCTGAATGTTTATATGTGCTAAAGGAATAGTGCTAATAACATGTAGCATCACTGAAAACTAATTAAGCCCAATGGGAAGAATATAATAAAATAACTACAGTAACATATATATAAAAACAACTCTAGATGTAATTACAGGTTCCCCCTTCTCTCCCATTGGTCCAGGTCCTCCAATTGCTCCAGCCCGACCAGGCTGCCCAATGGCACCGGCGGGTCCTGGTGGCCCCCTCTCACCCGTCGACCCCTGCAGACAGGAAATATGGCAAGTTGGAGTCTCAGTATCTCACCCTGGATAAGTTGCCAGTCTATCGCTAACACAGAGAGGCAGACAACCGCTCACACACACACACACACACCTACGGCCAATTTAGAATCACTAATTAACATAACGAGCATGTCTTTGGAGGGGAGGAAGCCGGAGTACCCGGAGAGAACCATGCAGACACAGGGAGAACATGCAAACTCCACACAGAAAGGCCCAGTCGGCCGATTGATTCAAACCCCTTCTTGCTGTGAGGCAGCCACTTTAAAACTTTTAAAACATAAAAGTAAATAAAACATATCTTAGAAGGCATACTGACTATGAGCAACAGAAAGAACAGATATTTATTATCACTCACTATGGCTCCTGAAGTCCCACTAGGTCCTGATCCTCCTTTCAAACCAGGTGGTCCCTGAAAACATCACACATTAGTATTATATCATGTCTTATATCATGTATAATACTAAGAAAACAGATGTGTTACCATAATTCCAGGAGCTCCTCTGCTCCCTCTGAATCCTTTCAATCCTGTAGGACCATTCTTCCCAGATATCCCAGGTAAACCTGGATCCCCCTTAGAGGCAAAAATACATCATAGTACCATTAAAACACAGACGATGTCTCTGTGGGACGATACTGATCACTGATTTGAGCATGTGGACCAACCTTTCCACCTTCCTTGCCAGCAGACCCAGGTAAACCATGCTCTCCAGGCACACCCGGTGCTCCTGGGTGACCTCGGTCTCCGGTTGGGCCAGACTCTCCCGATTTGCCCTGAAACATCCATGAGAGTGAGTGGACTGCACCGATAAAACAACGAAGAACGAGGAAGAATAATTACTACATCACAGTACAGATTCACATGGACGTGCCCACCTGTGGCCCCACAACACCTGAGGGTCCTGGAGGTCCCGTCTTCCCTTGGAATCCCTGTGATCACAGAAAGAGTTGTTTAAGGGTGAGGACTTGGTTTAAGGGTTAGAATAAGGTTTAGGTCAGGGTTAGGCTCTCTATCATTACAATCGTGACCTCTCTTGACTTCACTCACCGGCTCTCCTCTTTGACCTGGGTGACCTGGAAGTCCATCCTTTCCACCTGGACCCTACAACACAGGCACAAACAAGTCTCTCAAGACCAAGGTCAGACATGAATAACACCTAAAAAATCTGCTAAAAAATGAGTGGAACTATTCAGTTTCCAGCACATCACCAGCTTCTCCTGCAAGTGCATATTTTGTACTTTATAATGTATTAAATTATTTATAACACTGCAGCATAACTCAGTTTTTTTAGCATGCACTGCGCGTTAACAAAGGACTCTAAAACATCCCCCAAACATCTCCTGCTCCAAGTCTGTCGTCAAAATGTTCTCTGTTTCAAATCGGGGCGAACTCCTGCACATCTAAGAACGCGACCAAGATAAAAAGGGCTCAGACACTCGGTAATTCAAAGTTCAGATGTAAGGCCATTGCGTGCTTTGCAAATGCAACGGCCACTTCACCGTGCAAGTACCCTGGGGTTCAGATGGGTTTGGAAACAGCCTCATACCCACAAGACACAGCAGTTATAAACAGGTTGAACCATTGAGGGAACTTTGAGTTTTGAGTCCGTGTTCTGTCTGTTGCTGTTGTTCTGTACCTTGTGTATTTCTGTTTGCAAATAGCAGCAAGTGAGTACAAGTTATGTCTGCTGGATAAATATTTCACATTTTCATGGTATATAAAAGTACACATATGCACGGGAAGGATGACAAACTAAAATGTGGGAAACATGCAGCAAGCATCACATCAAAATAATAATATAAAACAGTTGCAAATCTTTGTAGTGATCCAAAAAGCCACTCCACCAGTTGCATGCTGGGTAAAGGACCTATTTAGAACTGGAGATGATCCGACATCATTAATTTAGCAGTAAAGACTGTGTTTTCACTTTTAAAAGCTTTGTTTCTCCCCCCAAAGAAGATGAGTCATTAGAAGGAGTGGAAAAGTGGAGATGACTCACACTTCATACGAAATTAAATGTCCATGTTTTGTCACTCACACTTGATCCTTTAGGTCCTGGCTCTCCATTCCTTCCTTGCGGCCCTTGAGGTCCCTAAAACATAAGCAGGCGTTGAATCAATCTGATTATATATCATTTGATATTATATAGATATATGATAGTGTTTTTCGTACCCTCTCTCCAGGAGATCCCGGGGGACCGTCATGTCCAGATGCACCCTATGAAAATATAAAAGTTATAGAGAATATGCAGGCAGTGATGGACAGACATGATGAAGAACTGCAGTGGCAGCGTCACTAGTGGGTCAGAGGAGAGTCAGCTGACCTTTTCTCCTGGTTTCCCCGTAGGCCCTTTAGCCCCCCTGGCACCTCGAGCACCCTGCCAAAGAAGACACATGAAGACAAAACTCAGGTCGAGGCCATGAACTTGTGCTGACCTGAGAAACGAGGAGCGTAGTCAAGCTTATCCAAGCTTATCATGTGTAGTATATCTCAGCTAAATGGCAATTAGCATCTCCTGACACCGTTAAAACTTTGTGGAAGTTTTAAATGATAGGTATAAGTGCAATTTAGGTTACAAAAGAATACACATGAAAGAGCGATTCCACAAGAAAACCCCACAGTTACAGCAGCTAGCAGCAGAACATCAACTGTGTTCATTGATCCAAACTTCAAACGGTGCAGGTGAAACAACTTTTGTTAAAAACACAATATGTGTTTTGGGACAGCACTCACATTTGAACCCCTCTGGCCTGCACCTCCTGGTTGTCCTGCAGGACCCTGCATACGGCGCAAAAGCAGGAGATTAAAGCGAGAAGCTGAATTTCCTGAGATATTAACGTTGAGATTTTTGAACCTCTACTCACTTTCTTCCCTTTCTCTCCTGCATCTCCCACCGCGCCAGGAAAACCATCAGACCCCTGGAGAGGAAGAAGGTATAGACAACTTTGTATAAATTATATGAACTACACGTGTAACCTACTTTAACTCAATCAGTACTTTTTTGTTTTATTTTTTCTACCTTTGGCCCTTGTCGACCTGGATATCCTGGTAACCCTGGAACTCCTAGTTTCCCCTAAAAAAAATATAGAACTTAATATTTAATGCAATGTGTTTCACAAGAACATTAGGTATAAAATGTGTTGGCATTTTTAATCGGCTGTGTACCTTCTCCCCAGAAGTACCAGAAGCACCGGGGTCTCCCTGAGGACCCAGCTGACCTTTGGGCCCCTCAGGTCCGTCCTCACCTCGGTGACCTGGAGCTCCATTGTCGCCCATGTCCCCCTTTACTCCCATCTCTCCCTTGGCCCCCGGGAAGCCATCCTCTCCCTGCAGATAAAGGTAAAAGGGAGGAGACAAGATAACAGATGCTACACATCTATCAGTGAGGGTAACAGGATATTTTCAGACAGCAAAACATCCAGAATATGGGCAGACTGTACCACTTTTCTTTTACCTTCTCTCCTTTGCTTCCCTTTAATCCCCTGATTCCATCTGCCCCCTGTCAAACACAGAAAACTGGTCAACAAGAAAGACTATCACTGGCTGTTCTTAACTTCAGAATGAGATAGGAAGCATATTAAACATTTATCACCATATTACGCAAATTGAGTAAATCTCTTAGTTCAGAATACGTCAGAATACTTCTTTTGTCTTTAGTGTTCACGAAATATACAAATGAACGGACTCCAAACCAATATCTCCTGTTTTTTCAGTTTCTACCTTGACTCCTCGTTGTCCGGGGTACCCAACAGGCCCCTGCACTCCCAGAGGACCCTATAAAAAAAGAACATGTCGACATATTATGATGTGCGTCCGTTGCAACAACATCAACACAACATGGATCCACTGCATGAAATGCAAACAGACAACAGACGTACCGGCAGTCCCTTTTCACCTGGAGTACCTTCCCTTCCCGGGTGACCCTGTTGACAGGAAGGTATGTTAATATCTGCTGGTAGGCATGTGGCTGTCATGTAAGGTTAGCTTTAGAGTCTAAGGAATGCATTATGTCAACGGGATCCTCAGAAATGCAGAAATATAAGTATGCATGTACTCACCGGAGGCCCATCGTTGCCAGGCAAGCCCTGCATCCCTTTCTTCCCTTGAGGCCCCTGTGAGACAAAGATCAGTCGATCAATCCAGACTCCTTCCCCACAAAGGTAAAACAATGCAACAGAAACTCTCTCACCTTCTCTCCTGGCAGCCCTACCAACCCTTGGGGACCTGGGAAACCCTGCAGGAGAGATGGAGCGTTGGCATTTCTATGGATGCATGTAAACAAATGAGTTATTTTTGTGACTATGGGTTTTCTGCTCGTACCAGGATTCCAGGGTTGCCTTGCTGTCCAGGTGCTCCAGTGTCTCCTGGCGGTCCCTGTTACAGAAAAAAAAAAAAAGAGAAGAAGCAGCGATGTCACAGGAACCACTTGGATATGCAGTTCTAGCATCGACTTCTTTTTATCATACTCACTATGTTTCCCTTTGAACCTTGGACTCCGTCAATTCCTCGAATGCCCTGTGAGAAGAGAAGGGCACCGGTTAATGAAAGAGATTAATTTGTCTTTGTCCTTGAGTATACTGTACTTATATGATCCTTGCTATAACACATTAAAGGGGAACTACTGTTATTTACAACCTGGACCTTATTTCTGGCATAAAATACGATTGTTTACTCACCCATATAACTTTTGTGTTATTTGTAGTCCTTTGGGAGATATTTAGATCTTTGTATATCCATATAGTGGGAGTGATTGTGGCACAGAAACGTAGCCTCTAAATAACGCTTTATCTGCCGCAAAACTTGTTCATTTCACAAATATTTTGTTATGATACGCTAGTGCTATTCGCCGTTGAGTCCGGAGTTACCCGTCATCATCTGGGGTCTGCAGGTCAATCTACAGAGCCCGGATGATGTATTCTGACCTGGATAATGTCATCTCTGATCGCCGTGTGCACCCCCGACGGTCGGGGTGTAATTTGCTACTGCTATGGTTCATCCACAAACTCAGAATCGGAAAAATATTGAATCATGTTGCAAAAAAACTAGCAGTAATGCATTATTTAGAGGCTGCGTTTCAATGCCCCAATCACTCCCACTATATGGATATACGCAGATCTAAATATCCCCCGAAGGACTACAAATTACACAAAAGTTATGTGGGTGAGTAAACTGTTGGATAAGGACATGTATAAATTACAAAATACTACCAAGGAGTTGGTTCAGGTGTAATTGCAAAGTTAGACAGTGGGTCTGAACATACCTGTCTGTTTAATATTGCACAAGAGTGAATATTGCCAACCTCTACACTGTCAAGAACTCCAAATTCCTTCACCTTAACTAGTTGTTAACATGGTAATTTTTGGTTATAGTTATTAAGTTAATTATTAATCAGAAATCCAAATTGACAATTTAGTATATTTTATGAGACTGTTTTGATTGATTGGCTATCTTTTCCCTTCTTAGAAGGGTGGTGCCCCGAGGTGATCTGGTAATTTAGATCCAATTATTTAATAATAAATCATTATTTTTGATAATTATTAATTATTCATGATAGCCAAACCCCAATATTGAGTGCCTTAGTACCCAGGCACAACAAAACGATCGTATTTTATGCCAGAAATAAGGTCCAGTAGTTCCCCTTTAAGAACTAATGAGACACTGCAAAAAGACAGGATAGTTCCTTTCATAGTTCTTACAACTCTTGGACGAAACACTCCTATTTTATGCCTGAACGATGATGGATATATTAAAGGTCACATACTATACCCATTTTAAACAAAACAAAGTAAATTTCACATGTTTCCAGAACGCGTATTTTGAGTTTCAGCTCAAAATAGCACAACTATTGTTCATTCTTCTGTACCTGTTTGCCTATTATTTTAGCCCTGTCCCAAACAGACTGTTTCTGTACCCGTAGCTTTAAATGCAAATGAGCTGCTGCTGCAGTCCACGCCCCCTTTCTGGAAGAGGGCTGCCCCTTTCCTGCTCTCCTTGAAAGGATCATTCAAATGCAGTGGTTTTGATTGATGGAGATAGTTAGGAGAAGGGTTGCTGGTGTTTTCTCATATTTTGTGAATCTCTAGTCACACTGGAGACTTAGGAAAAAGCTTTAAAAATAAAGTGTATTTTACACAAGATGTCCCCTTTAATTGTATTTTATGGTTTGCATTTTCTGTTTTTCTGCCATATGACCAATAAAATTCTTAAATTCCTGACTAAAGACCAAAAAAAATAAAAATAAGTCCACTGCCCAATACTAAACAGAAAGTTTCTGAGACTTTCTGAGTTAAGCGAGCCCCTTGGGACAACAACTAAAACTAAAAACCATTATCCACACCATTGGTTTGGATGGGATATACCACCTCCTTGCTCGAGGCCTTTAATGCTCAATTAACCAACATCAAGCGTAATTTAAAAATGGAATTTAAACAAAGGGGCGTCATTGTGCTATCAGATGCAGACAAGCACGAACTGGTGTGAAAATATATACAACACCGACATGAAAGAAAGTGCTTCAGGTGTTTGGAAATGCGGTGCGTCATCTGGCAAGCAAACACTTTTCAGGTGAGATAAGAATTACATGACATCATGTTAACAAACGGAGAACTGCTGTAGGACTGAGATATCATCATGTGGGGTTATATATTATCCGACAAGATACGCCGCAGCTGGATTCGTGTTGCCTGAGAGAAGAGCAGCAGGATGATCATACACAGAGCCGCCCCGCCCTATACGCAGAACACGCGCAGCGCGTGGGGCCCCGCGATCCATGGGGGGCCCCATGTCGCACAAGATGACGCATTTTCTAAAAATGCGCAAAGGACGCGCAGCGCTCCGGCGGCGGAGAGACCAGCGCGAGCGCTCCGCTGGTCCTCCCAATCCAATAAAAACAGCCCAAACCACGAAGTTGCCACCTATGGAAACCTGTCACACTCCCCCGCCGGACATAAACCAAGTAGCCCAATTTTGTGGAAAAACCGCCCAATCTGGCAACCGTGAGTACCATAAAGAGTCAGCCCGAGGCAGGAAGAAACGGTGCTCGTCATTTCTTTACACGTGTGTGTGTGTGCGCGTGTGTGTGCGCGTGTCTGGTGGGGGGGCCCCAAAAGACATTTCTGCTTAGGGCCCCAGTTTGGCCAGGGGCGGCCCTGATCATACATATCTTATGTTGTTTACTGTTGGCACGAGTAGAGGTTAACATGTGTGCAGCTATGAATGTTGCATGTATGAAGAAGAGCAAAGGTTACACTCACCGGCTGGCCTGGGGGACCAGCACGACCTCTGGGACCGTTGAGACCTCTGGACCCCTGAAACACACAGTTAAACACAGTATAATCAGATGTTACAGCAGGAATTGGGTTGAGCGATTTTATGCATTTCTTGAAACTTGAACACTTTGGCTTTCAGCTCCATCAAGCATTTACTAACAATTAAGGTTCACTGTGGGGTTAGGGTTGTAATTATTCAGGTTAAAATCAGAGGGTAAGGTATCTACAGCGTCAATAAGAAACCTTATACATGTAGAAGAACAGCGCCTTGGTATTTATTTGTCTGTGATACGGTAACAGGCATGCCTAAACTGTAATGTAAGTGTGCCGTTTGACAGATTTAGATCAGGAAAATCCCTAGGTTTGATTTCTGACATGGATCATGCTGGAAAAATTACCACATTGCACCTTAATAGTGTCTTTCAGTAGTTCTGCACTAATGGAGGTGAAGTGTTAAACTGAGTTCAGAGATCTCTTTTAGAGCCAACGAATTTAAAGGAACTAATTTAAGCGGAGCTCGATCCAGCTGCGCTCCCACGGTGAACGCTACAGGAAGTCTTTCATACCCTACTCTACCCGGCTGTATAACAACTCACTGTTCTGTTAAATATAACTCCATCCATATCATTACACCTTACCTTTATCCTTCCTATGTATATGTGTAGTGTATATTTACTCCTATTTCTATCTTTTTGTGCATTTGTTATACAATTTATTTCTAGGAGTGGGACTTTAACGCGTTCATTACGATGAATTAATTGCAAAAAAATTAACACAGTTTGTATTCCAAACAACGCAGAACCTTTGTCAGTGCACGATTTCCTACTACACCGATTAGACTGATGCACACGTCAGAGCTCGAGGAATCAGATGAAAGTGCGTTGCTAGGACTGATGGAAGGCAAATTTTATTTTTAAAAAAACTACCCTATGGAAGCCTTGATGAAAGCGGAGTTTTGTGCAAATTGTGCAAAAAAAGAGTTTGCATACCACCTAAGCACTTCAACACTACGGTATCATCTAAATGCAAAGCATGTTGCAGTGAGCACAGAAACCACCGGAGCTGTTAGCGCTAGCAGTCCCGGTCCGAGTACGGACACGACGCGTCTGCAGCCCAAACATTTTATTTATTTATTTTACCATTTAAGTCAATACTGTTCTGAAAAAAATACTTAAAAATACTTACAGTGGCACTTTAACCTTAGGTCTGTTCAGTTTTGGCCAGGGATATTTCTTTCTTTTTCTACTGTTTTGAAATGCAATTAAATGCATTTTTCCAGACATTAAAAGAGCTTGAGTTTACAATATTCCTGTCTGTGTCTATTATTTGATTTAGTCGTCCACTAAAATCCATTTAAATGTGAACAAAGCCTCTAATTAATTCGATTTTTATTATTACTATTTTATTTTATTTTAACCCCTATTACAGCTAGTGTTTTCTTTCATGTGCAACTGAGCTACGGTGACCGAGCAATTTCCCTTGTGGATGAATAAAGTCTAACAAAGAAACTGACGCTCGTGTGTGAAGTAAGTGCTTCTTATTTATGTCAGTGCATGAAACACTCACAGCATCACCTGGTTGTCCTCTGGGCCCAGGTGGCCCCTCGGACCCCTGTTAAAAAAAACAAAAAACAAAAAACAAAACACAAACGTGAAAAACTGCATAAACACAACCACCTGCATAAACACCTACAACCTCTCACCTTTTCTCCCGGCTCTCCTGTGTGACCTGTAGGGCCCGGCTTGCCTCTGTCCCCCTGGGAAATAACACATTTTAAGATGACAGTCTGTGTTATTAACGATCCACTTAACAGCGCTCACTCATTTAGCACGATCGCTTACTTTATGTCCTTTGTTTCCAGGGAGACCGGGCAGGCCATCGAACCCTCTATCCCCCTGAGAGAAATATAAAAAAAAATAAAAGTAGAGAAATGTGAGGTCATATTTTACAGCGACAGAGACGAGCGTGACTACCGCATCTGCTCACCTTCGCTCCGGTCTCTCCTATCGCACCGCGGCCTCCGTCTGCACCCGCTCGACCCTAATAAAGACGAGCACACAAAGGCAGGCACGCTTGTAGATTCCTCACTGACACGGTGTCAAGTTTACTAGGTGAACAGTCCATCTCACGGTCATTACAAAGAGCGAGCAAATAACGGCACGTACAATAGTAATGTGATTTATTTAGAAAGGATTTTATTAAAGCAAACTGCCTCACCCGTTTCCCAATCCGTCCATTCTGACCTGGGATGCCTGGAAGTCCCGCAGGGCCCTGGGGAGAACAGGTGAGAGTGAAGGGAAGGGGGGAAGAATTTATGAAATGCCGCTGAAGGTTGAACCGCGTTGAAAGAGACGAGCTGAGTCTCCGGAGGTGTTATCCACGGGAATGGACGTTGCTATGACAACTAGCCCAGCTAACTTACCGATGGGCCCATCTCGCCGCTGGTCCCCTTCAGACCCGAGGGACCCGGAACGCCCTGAGAAAAACAAATTTGAGAGGAGTATTTTATCACATTTATATTAATTACTTAGGGAAAAAGCCTTATATGTGGATACTCTACAGGTTTAAAAACCAAATAAACGTATAAAATACATAAATAAACATTTAAATTGGGTCTTCTAGGGATATTATATGATATATATTTTCCTGTTTATATTTAATGTACAGTTTGTGGTGTAAAAATACACAACTGTAACCATAGGAAAGAAAATAAGCATCATTCGGTGGCACTAAGACAATACTTCTTTGGGATGAATTGTGTGTATGCTCACATGTGTTTTAACATACACACCAAACCTAAAAAAATGACTCACCAGGGGTCCAGGTCTTCCCCTGAGGCCGAGCGGTCCCGGAGGTCCCTTCATAGCCAGCTAGAAGAGAAGGAAAGACATGGAGGTGTAAGGTTTTTATTTAATCTTCATAGTGCAACTGTTAAGTAAATCAGCTGCGTTTAAGATGCAGAAGTGGTATTTCATATTTCACATGTCTGTGTGCACCTTGGTCTGCTGCAGGATGGCCTGAGCCTGAGCCTCCTGTGCCGAAACCACTGCACCTGTCTTTGGGTCGCCGCCTGACTGGAACTGCACGTCGAAAAAAAAAAAAAGACACCACATGCTCTTTAGGCAAACTCAATACCCCACCTAGTGGCCGTTACTCTGCACTGCTGATCAGGTTTTGCACAAGTAGGCACAGGTAGGAGACGAATAAAAGAAAGGAAATGAACAAATAGAGAGAAAAACTGGATGTTGAATGCGTCTGAGGTCTGAGCGTGAAGACAAGTATTCTGTTCAGAGGCCTTTGCAGTCACCTGATATCAACCAAACTAATTAACCAGACTACAGCTGACGGACATCGCGTATAAACTGTGCAGCGATGTTTAGTTTCAAATGTTTCAAAGGCAAATGGGCTAATTAGCCGGTCCATTTCTCAGTGATGACATTCAAATATTCCCCATTTGGCCCCGGGGCTTTGTTAAGTGTTAACAAGACCAAATAACTGCTGCAGCAACATCACTGCCGAGTGCGACGCCTCGGGGGTAAACAGCAGTATCTTCGAGTTACCGGTATGAGCATGATGTTTCCTGGGGGACCTGGTATCCCGTCAGCACCATTAAGGCCCGGCCGCCCTGGAGGACCCTGGGAGAAGAGAGACGTGAAGACAGTTATGAAGGGGGTGCCAGAGTGTGCTTTTGGCTCGGCCTCTCAACTCAGCACACAGAGGGTATCCCTCACCAGCTCTCCGGGGTCTCCTCGGGGTCCCACTGGTCCTGTGATTCCAGGAGGCCCTGGCTCTCCCTGTAAACACGAAGATAAAAGGTCAGTCAGTGCAGAAAGATGGAAACTCGTTGCAATTGCTCTTATGTCTGCGTTTCCCGCATGCAAAACATGTTCGTTTGCGTCTGTTTTTTACCTGAATACTAAAGAAAAACATGTTTCAAATTACATGTCATGCAGTAAAATCCACTAACCTCAGGCCCCGGGGGCCCATATGGTCCAGTAATCTGTGTTCCCTGCAAAAGAAATCACACAAGAAACCTTTTAAAAATAAGAAAGAATAGAGCGGTAACACACAGGATCAGTACAAAATATTAAGTTAAGCAAGAAAATACTCCAGAGTCAGTCAAATAAAAGGAGAATAATTCAAATGTATTAGTTCTGGGTTGATAATGCTCACGTTATTGCACACTGGAGATACACCGCGATACCATATTATACAGGTTATATTACTGCAGAGTATTATATTAAAGATATTGCACGTGAAAAATAGTGATTTCAGTTCTGTTGTGGCACTGGGAGCACGGTTTATATAGTCTGACAGCAGCAGGACAACCAGAAATATACGGTGCATCCAGTATGACATCCCCGCCTTTGTATGTGACTAACCAGAGAAATGTAAACTCATTTTGCAGGTCCTCGACATTGCTTTAAAGCCACGGTGCAGGACTTTTACATTTAAATGACACATTCAACCTTTTAGGCCAATCAGCACCAGGTAGATCTCTCTGAATTTGGCAGTACACCGGTGATTTTAATGCTATGGCAACAGTCCTGCGCCGGTGCACTGTTAGCAAATAGGTTTCACATCGACCAGCAATGACGGATTCACCACTGCTGCAGAGAGTAGGGACTGTTGTGGTGTAGTAGACTATAGAGGAACGTTTCTGATGTGTCAAATGAAAAAAGAAACTCGGCGTTCACTGGAAGGATCACAAACATGGATTACCGTTGGCGTGAGAGTTATCTATCTATCTAGAGTGTTAGATTTACTGTGTTTTTATGACTCCTTCCGAACACAAGCCTGGGACTTTCCATAGCTAGCAGGCACATGTGTTGACAGTGTTGGTGTAATTAATCTGATGCCAGGAAGTAGAGACAAGAGTTCTGCACTTTACCTTTAGCAAAAAAAAGAAATTTAACTAAAACATCATACAATTTTATATTAGAACAAATAAATATGAATTCATTCATTCTCCAGTTTTGATCAGGAAACTTTGCCATCCAATACCAGCCTACCAGTGTGTGTGTGTTTTTCTTACCGGTCCCAAAATGCCTGGCTCTCCTTTCTCTCCTTTCTCCGGTAGATCCTGATGAGAAAGACACAAGCAGCATTAATGTACGATGAGTTTTCTCTTCCTTGTTACTTTACTAAGAATGAATAAGAGTCTTGTTGTGGCCACCTGTGCGTTGAGAGAGTACTCCCGCTCTCTCTCGGCCGGTCCGTAGCGCTCATCGTACTCTTCCTCGTATTCATACTCGTTCACGTGCTCGTAACCGGTCGCGTTGTCGTAGTCTTCGTATTCTACGATCTGTAAAGCACACGAGAGCAGAGAGGAATGATGAAGGACAGAACGTAAACACAAAAAGCCCGCTTCACGCCGCTCGGTCTCACCTCGTACTCGGTGACGTTAGAGCCTGCCGCCACGGTGGAGACGTCGTCATAGAGGTCACTGTAGTCGAACTCCTCAAACTCCTCCACCACATGTTTCTTAGGTGTTCTCTCCACCTGATAAATAAAAGAACCAAAACAGATGACAAAAAGCCCCGACAGTTTGAATAAACACGACTTTCTGAGATGAACCTGTAAAATGACGGATCTATAAAGAACCACCGTATAAAACGCACATCCTCCGCAAGCCTGTGAGTCTGAGTGATCTGTTACATGACGAATATCATGTAAAATTGTGGCACAGTCTGCTCTCAGCACACCTAAAGGCTTGGTATTTTTATTTTGGCTCCATCAGACGATACGAAACGCTCAATTAGAGCCTCCGTTCAGTGATTTTTTGTCGGTGTCGGTGTAAAACAGGAACCTCTCCGGTGTTTTTAGCTGTAAGCCAGATGATAAATCAAACAGCAGCAGCAGAGGAGGGAGGAAGAGGATTTGAAATTTTTCCCAGAAGCGTGAAGCACTGGCACACGCAAACCTGGCAAAGCGCACCGAACCACAAAGCCATGTAATGTGCTTTGCTCCAAGAGCGACGGAGACAGAGAGCTCAGCGGATACTAGAGGCTTTTATAACTTTATCTAAAGATGGAAGTAGTAGAGTGTGCAGTATGCGCCTGAGAATATTTAGAGTGTGGCAACTAATTAGTGTGGAGCAAATTATCCAAATTATCCACACAATACACCGATCAGCCACAACATTAAAACCACTGACAGGAGAAGTAAATAACGTCGACCATCTTGTGACAGTTCAGTGTTCTGCTGGGAAACTTTTGGACCTGGCATTCATTTGTGTGGATGTTACTTAGACATGTAGCACCCACCTAGACAAGACCAGACACCCCCACCCCATAGGAATAACACGCTGCAGCCTGACACAGGCACACACACAAAAACACTTTAGGAACAACTCAAAAAACAAGAAGAACAGCAGAAGGTGTTGACCTGGCCTCCAAATTCACTAGATCCCAAACTGATCAAGTATCTGTGGGATGATCCACAGAGGCCCCTCCCCTAAATCCAAAGAACCCAAAGACCCCCAGTAACTCTATTTTGTTACTAGACACCACAGGACACCCTCAGAAGGTCCATGTCCATTCTCTGATGAGTCACAACTGTTTTGGAGGCACAAGGGAGACCTACACAATATTAGGAAGGTGGTCATAATGATATGCCTGATCGGTGTTTAGTACTCTTCCATGTCAGGTCATTGCTAATCATTTGAGATCAGGGCTCAAAGGGAGCACGTTATCTCATGCAAAAGGGGGCGCGAGCATCCTGAATTGTTTTGGAGACACTAGGTAATAGCAGGAAGGTGGTCATAATGTTATGCCTGATCGGTGTATATATGGCTGTCACAAATAAACCCTTCATCTTTCTGTCAGATGTGCTTTCTAAATACCTGTAAAGTGTTCCTCTGGCGTATGTCCTTGGGGGGACCCTTCCCTTTTTAACGCAGCAGTTATAATTTACAGCACTCAACACCTGAGATGCCTCACAGTGTGTTATGTGTGGAACGGCGGAAAGACTTCACCAGGATTTAATTGCTCAACTCTCTTTCTGCCTTCTCTTTTGATTGGCTGTCAGCAGGGGGACTTACCTCTTCAGCCTCTGTTAATATGCTGTCATAAGGTAAAGGTGAGCCACAGTCTGGGATGTAGTCCTGACAGTACGTCTCCGCTGCTCGGGGGTCGCCGACGATCAGCAGCTGCTGGATGTCTCCCTGCGCCACAACACCAAACGTTAGTTGTTTCATTAAATGAAGTCACACGTCGCGTTAATGATGTCAACCCTGCACTGTATGTCATTGATTTGAGGACAGTGCAGTGCATATCCACATCCTTCTGTCATGTCTCTATCTTTGACTGTAAGCGTTTTATTTAGCCGGATCAAAGTGATTCAACCGGTTGTGGGTTTGTGTTTTTTCTTTAATCGCTGCTCTGCTGTTAATCGTCTCCAGAGCTTCAGTCTCAAGCGGCGCCAGCACAAACTCACACACACAGTAACGCACGAGGGAGGGAGTCCAAGCCAAACATGGGCTGGGAGTTAAGCAGATGCACCAGCAGACATGACACAGAAAACAAAAATGGTTACACTTCACAAGGCAGAAAACACAACAGAAACTAAACTCACAGAGGCCTACAAAGATTTACGTGTTAATGTGAAGAGTTCAAATAATAAATGTTTATTTTATAGAAGTTTGCTGCAGAGTTGAAGCGTTGTAGTTTAGAAACTGCACCACACCCTCAGAACCACTAGAGGGCGCGGTAGAGAGACAAGCCTGTACCGTTTGATGGACGAATCAAACAAGCAGCAACAAGCAGAGACACTTCCTCATCACACAAAAGAATTTATTGTGTCTTCTTGTGCAGGTTTCTTCACTTTTTACAAAACTAAAAATGAGTTTACTCCAAACAAAGTGAATGTTTTGCTGCACCTGCATCAAGCATCTGCAAATTTCCCAGCTCATGCACGCGACTAAAAACGTTTACCCACTGCATTAAAGTCTCAGTTTAGTTTTACCTCAAACACGCCCTCGTCCAGCAGGCGCGTCCCGAACACGGTGACACCCTCGGTGCTGACGTGGGGGTCGTGATCTCTGAGCAGGTCCAGGGTGTCCACCTTCTCGCAGTCCAGGTACAGGGTCACCGATTGGCCCTCCACGCTGTAGGCTACTCTGTGCCACCTGGCAACAAGGAGAGAAGAAGGAAATCCTCCTTTAGATCTCATTTTTTAGTTGAAAAGTTTTGTTAGTCAACCTGTTTTGTGTTCCTCTGCATATATATACTGCAAATAACAGTCATTTTGCATCACCTCTGCAACACTAACAACAGCTTTAATGTGGTGGGTGCCGGTGCATGTGTAGTTACCCACTTGCCATCAGCCAGGTTGATCTTCCTAAAGGTGGGGTACAGTTCTGGAGGCGGCTGACCCCTGTGGTCCTCGTACAGGAACACAGGAGAACGGCCGACCTCTACGCCCAGCTGCTGCGTCCCCTGAGAGAGAGACACAAGAGGACGGGATAAATTATCTCGGGCAAAAGGAAAAAGTATATCTGTAGGAGTCTCTATAATATTTATGAAAAAGAGACAAGATGGTGAGTGACAGAAAGCAGAGAGATTAAATAAATGATGTAGGTTGCGTACCTGTGAGTCATACAGGGAGAGGAGAAAGACCTGTGAGCTTTTGACAGCTCTGACTGTTGTCATCACTGAGAAATTCGCAGGGAACGGCGAATCTGAGGGGGGAATGCACACACACACACACACATACACACACGTTGAGTCCTAAAACTCACCATTCAAAGTGACACCCAGTTATTTATTATCAGGCCGAACAAGCCCACAGAGCCGTGTTGATAGTCACCAGGGAAGAGTTGCTTGGTGGGCGCGCTCAGTTGAATCTTCTTGTCAATTTTGAAGGAGAGGTCCGTCTCCTCTCGTCCCTTCCTGCTGGTGCACAGTCCCGCCTCCAGAGACACCCCCTCCATGTCCTCTGACAGCTCCAGGACCTTCAGGACGTCAATGGGACTAGCTGCAAGAAAAAATCAGGATCAGTTCAGGATAATTCTATCCCGTCCTCTTGTGTCTCTTGCATCTCTTTCTTGTGTCTCTTGCAACCTGGTCACAGGTTCACAGAAGAACACAAGAACACTATACACCGATCAGCCACAACATTATGACCACCTTCCTAACATTGTGTAGGTCCCCCTTGTGTCTCCAAAACAGTTGTTACTCATTAGAGAATGTTGTTGTTAGTGGGGGGCCTTTGGGTCCTATGGGTTGAGAGGAGGGGCCTCTGTGGATCATCCCACAGATACTTGATCAGTTTGGGATCTAGTGAATTTGGAGGCCAGGTCAACACCTTGTGCTGTTCTTCATGTTTTTTTAGTTGTTCCTAAAGTGTTTTTGTGTGTGTGTCTGTGTCAGGCTGCATCCTGCTGGGGATGGCTGCTGCCATCAAGGAGTGTCATTTCTATGGGGTGGGGGTGCCTGGTCTGGTCTAGGTGGGTGCTACATGTCTAAGTAACATCCACATGAATGAATGCCAGGTCCAAAAGTTTCCCAGCAGAACACTGAATTGTCACAAGGTGGTCAATGTTATTTACTTCTCCTGTCAGTGGTTTTAATGTTGTGGCTGATCGGTGTATTGTGTGGATAATTTGGATAATTTGCTCCACACTAATTAGTTGCCACACTCTAAATATTCTCAGGCACATACTATACACTCTACTACTTCCATCTTAAGATAATTTATAATGTTATAATGTCAAAATGTTATGGCCGATCGATGTAGGGTTCACCAACATTTTGTACAAATTGTCTCACTGGGTCTATAAACTATGCTGCTTGTTGTGTATAGGCTGTGCGTGTATGTGTGTGCACAGAGAACTTCATGTGAGGTAGGATGAAGCTACTGAAATGACAAGAAGAAATTTAAAAAAAAAAGCCTAACTTATGACCATCTCTGACAGTAATCGTTCACATTTCATCAGAAGCAAGCTGGCAAGCACAGCACACAGCCTTGCTTGGAGCTCCAGACGCAGAAAAAAAAAAAATATATCTTTTATTTACTTAACACATACCCCAACAGCTACTGTCAGTCATAACAGAAAATGATGCAACACACTCTTTACAACATGAACACAATAAGAGTACAGTGAGTTTGAGGTACACTGTCACCATTGTTTATATGTACATGTGATTTTTTTTAGCCTCTTTTAGCTATTTCACTTTGATTTGTTTGTTTTTCTCCCGTCGACCCATCTTCCAGTTAACAAACCAACCTGCAGACAAACAACTGATTAAGTAAGCATCTTCCTTAGCGATGGTACAAACGCACAAACGGACTGTAAATACACACAACTACCTTATAAATAAACCAATGAAATATCAAGTCGGACTCTTTAAGACACATACTTGCTGCAGACGCTTGGTGTAGTCACATGGCAACATCAGACAGCAGATGAACAAGTCCACATATACGATACCAGAGGGCAATAAAGAGGAATGCACGTGTTTTCATACCGATTCAGCCCAACGTCGCAGAACAGGTACGCGCAAAGCTGCACTAAAGGTGTAATAGGAATTCTGTAAGAAATGAGCTGAGCTGTATTCTGAGTGGAAGTATGTAACACGTGCAGAACTCACACATTCTTCTTAATGCTGTAAGCACAACGGACTGGACTAAGCAGAAAAAGATGCGAGATGAGAGGGGAGATCGGGGGGGAGAGAGAGAGACGGCAGAAAAATGTGAAACACATTGGAAATAGGGGGAGAAGGGGGTAAAGAGGGAAAATAGAAGAAATAATAGATGCAAGGGGAGAGGAGAGGAGGGCATGCCTCTACTGGTGTGGCTCCTTTTCACACGTTTTTCTGGGGCTTACGTAAACCCTCCATCTGCCTCGCACCTTTACACACACACACACAGACACAAGCGTGTGCACATGAGACGCTGGCATCATGTCTGAGTCTCAGAGCCAGATGTATTTGCTGCCTGTTTTTTATTGTGCGTCCGTCTGTTTGTCCATCTGTCTCTCTGCCAAGGCCGCCTGCTGCCTTTCTGCACAGCTTGTAATCCTGGCATCATATTTACGGACGCAGCGAAATGCTACTAAAACACGCCAGCGATTCTTGCCCCTTCGCGGGCTGAGAAATTATATTAGGGGATTGTTTTGCCGTCTGGGTTTTGTGCACCGACTGCTCACTGAAGCATCGGGACGTGTTGTGGTTCACACCTCTGTAGGTCGGTCAACAATCCATCTTTGGCAAACGACGGAGCCCAGTTTTTTTTTTTTTTTTGCAGTGTGTCCTGCACCGCTGGCAGAAGTCAGACACATGTTGGCGGCTGTTCAGCCAACTGGGCATGTTCAATTAGTTGCAGATCCCACTGGTGAGAGAGGCCGCTCTGTGTTATTAGCTGCTCAGGCTGGCAAACCAGTGCACGAGAAGGGAAATAGCTTTACCTAATCTGAACATTCAGATACATGAATATTTTCACACAGCCAAGGAAGTCTGAAACTAAATCATTTAGATCAGCTGGTCAGGAGTCGGGTTCAGGAGAAGCCAAGGGCACGAAGAGGCTCGGATCACAATGCATCTTTTACACTTGTATTTAGCACTTTGATCTGCTTTCCCCTGTGGGAAACCCATTAATGTAATTCACCGCTTGTCCCTTTGTTTGGAGGGTTGCAGGGGGGGCTGGCGTCTATCCCATCTATCATTGTGCTAGAGGCAGACAGGTCGCCAGTCGATCGCAGGGCTAACACAGAGAGACAGACAACCACAAACACACCTTCGACCAATTTGGAATCACCAGTTAACCTAACCAGCATGTCTCTGGACGGTGGGAGGAAGCTGGAGTACCCGGAAGGAACCCACGCAGACACAGGGCTGATGGATTCAAACCATTTGTGTGGTACGGTGAGCAAAGGTCTCAGATAAACCGGGAGGGGGCAGATACGATGCAATCTAAAACATCCACTGTGCAGTTCACACCGTATATTCTCAATGCGGTTATTTAGCCTAAAAGCTGCTGTTGAAATGTGTTTTATGTGATTGTGACCTTCGTTTAGGCAGGACTGAAAAATAAAAGTTGATAATTCTAGTGATCAGGTAACAGCAGTATAGAATCATCATCCTAGCTTGAGCACACACACACACATATATATATATATATAACTAGTAAATCCTATAATATATCTCCTAACACACACTTAAGCTTGGAACATTATAACCTAGCCTAGGGCACGGCCCGACGTGCACCTCCCCAGAAATGGAACTCAGCGACGCAGACCGCAACAGCTGTGAGTGGAATTCCTCCTCCTTCTGCCTCCTACGAACATCTGCCCAGGTGTTTTCTATATTTTTCTCTGTTGCAGCGATGGCATTAAAAGTCAACATTTAGGGAATTCAGCTCCAGTGTGGATCGGTCGGTTCCAGTCAAGCGGAGAAACTCAACACGGGCGACTAGTGAACGCACCACAACATAGCGACCTGCTGGGTAGACAATTCTGTTTAACTGTAAAGGGAAAAGTTCACAATTTGAGGAGATTAACTTCCATAATTTAGACTCTTGCCTAGAATTAACCAAGGAAAACATGTGTCTGTGGGGGCTGCTGTGTGATCGAAGGAAGTAAAATACACCAAAACCTGACCAGGCAGTGTTTTAATTATATTATGTGGTTTAGAAAAGTGACTTGCTACCTGGGTTTGCTCCTAGTGTTTATGCTAAGCTAAGCAAATCAGCTGTAACATCCTATTTAAAAAAAAAACAGACATGACAGTCATATTCATTTTAATCCTCGTTATATCAGTATATGTATTTTTAGACATTTCTTTGCTACACCTCTCTAAGATTGAAGCAGATGTGGGTTTGTACTTCTGGTCTAATGTTAGGCTACCTGCTAACATGCTATAAACTGGCTACAGGTTGGATCTTGGACGACACAGTGTACAGAAAAAAAAAGGGGGGCACCAGTAATACATGCCGAGAAAAGATCTGCAGCACTTACATCTGAAAGCGGCAGAGGACAAGACGAGACATGGGCTCTTCGCTCTGACTCTGTGTGCACTCAAAAACACCAGCTAATGTTTCCCTGTGATCCCTGCGAGTATGTGCGAAATCAATATAACACACACACACACACACACACACACACACAGAGAGTCGGTGCACAGCGCTCTGGCCTCCATCGGCTGCTGCTGCTGTTACTCCCGAGGCTGTGAACTGCGGCGCGAGGGGCACCGTGGTCAACATGTACGCACACGCCGAGCTTGTCAAATCTAAGCCTCGACATAAAGCGCAACGAGTGCAGTTTGAACAGAAAGATCCAAACAGCGGAGCTCTCTCTCTCTTCGCTGTCAAAATCACTCACCTGACCCGAAATCAGAGTAATGATGTGTTTTTACCTGCAGAAGACCCGACCGGAGCCGCAAATCTCTCCAAACAACCGGGGACATGGAGAGGGCTTCGGTGCAGGCTTCGTAGAGCATTAACCAGGAATCCCAGTGTCTACAGTCGCTTACAAAACTAATGCACTGGAATAAAACCGTCCTAATGTCCATGAATCGGCATATTGTGTTACTTAAGATCCGTTTTCTAATCCTTATTCTTTATGGAAGCTACACAACCTGATAAATATATGACAGATTTAACAACTGGGCAAATTCTCTTAGTCTGCAGTCTATTTTCTTGTAACTTTAATGAAATAAATGCATTTAAACATAAGAATCCTGCACTAAATCTCCCTTAACAACTGTAATAATGTTCACTTTATGCTTAAACTTTGTAAGAAAGGTGGTGATTCAACTGTATAACTTTGGAGAAGGTAGTTTGTGGTGCTGCTAAACTGGATTGAACCAAACAACAAAGAGTTTCCGTTATTTACCCTAGCTCTAGACTACAACGAGGTTGCCAAAATAATAGAAACACGACACACTACAATTCAGCAGTACTACAAACATGAAAACACTCCCTCGGTTTGTTTTAAACTAATATTGAATATCATAACCTCCATGGAGCTAAGATTTCTTCAAAAATTATACCCACTGCATGAAAAACTAAACATTTAATCCAACCGTATGATCCAGATCCAACTCCAGCGCTCTGTTTGTTTGTTTATTTATTAAACGCTAAGATCCAGTGTGGAACTCGTTGGTAACACACTGAAGACATTTACTGAACGGATGAACAACGCACCAATCAGGCGTGTTGTAGTTGTGCGTCTGCTGTCTCATCAGGGACCCATTTCTGATCCACATTAGCGCGAGCCGGACACACAAGCAGCACTCTGACAGCCTAACTGGCACCATATTGGAGAAACTATGGATTTTCTGGAAACCAGATGTGTGTCTGCATTTGTTTGTGTGTGTGTGTGTGTGAGAGAGTTAAGACTGGGTACTTTGCTTTTTGTTTTGTGTGTGCGTGTACATGTGAGGCTGCATGTGTGTGTTTACGATTAGTCTGTCATTATCTCAGTAAAGGCAAAGAATGCAATAACATGCCTTTTGCAGAAACGAGACCTCGGCATTAGTCGAGCTTCCTGCGCTGCAACGACACACAAAGACAGTTGACGATTCCTCCGCTGAGGATTTGCCCCAAGAGCCTGTCATTACGGTCCTTTACTTTTCTCCGTGCTCACTCTCTCTTTCTGCTGCTTTCTTCAAACAACCCTGTCGAGCACTTGACACAGCTCTCAGCGGAGGCAAAACCAGCCCAGTGGAGTGGTAAAAAAAAAAGAAAGAATAGAGAGAGATGAAAACCAGAGAATAAAGGATGAGAAGGGAAGAACGAAGGCAGTGGGTAAGAATAGGAAAGAGGCTCCACGTGTTTTCTTTCCTCCCGGTTCAGCTGGCTCTGATCAAAGAAACACACTCGATTGTCTCTCCCGCTGTCAGACTCACACACACACTCAAACACACACATGCATTCAGTTAGATGAATTTTTAATATCAGTGTCAGACAGAGAGATGCACGCAGACAGACATGTGCTCAATATCTCCTTCTAGGAATCTGCGGTGAAATCATCTCTTCTTCTTCAGAGAAGGGGTTTTTCGCTCACACTCAATCCAACAAAGCTCGTCCTGCCCTCAACCCCTGATCAAAGACTGCACCAATATTTATCTGTCACAGGGCTCCAGCTCTTCTCGGTCAGCTGCGCGTTGCTTTATGTGGCTCCGCGCACTATTTTTGTTGGATGTTGCGTCATATGGCGACTTTGATTTTGGGGAGAACAAAGAGCTTTTCAGACATACCAAATATTCAAAGCACAAAGATGCCGTTGCGCCAGAATTTATGAAAAAACATTCTACAAATGATGACCGGCAGCATTCAGAGTGTATTTTTGTTCCGCGTGCGAGCATAAACCCGAAACGTCAAAGCAGATTAACGGAGCCGTATAACATGCAAACAGAGAACTTAAGTTTTCTGGCTAGCCGCACTTGATCAGAGAAACTCATTCATAGAGCTGAAACTGATCACTTGCAGCACAGAGCTGCTTGGGTAAAGACAATTCCTTTTCATATTCTATTGCTTCGGTATGTTTTGCAGCTTGCAAGTTAATCCTCTGGCCCGGTATTGAAGAGCATTGTGAAATAAAACCATCATGAAGCTCCATGATCACATGAAGTGCAGAGCATCACCAGTGATAAAAGACTTTTGAACGAGTCAGATTGTTTTTTGGACTCCTTGTACAAACAACTGAAAAGTAAGCAGTCGAGGTAACGACTTGCTCTAATATCAAACGACTACTACTTCTTCTTGACGCTTTAGCTTCTAGTGTCTTCCTAGTGGCTATCACTGATCTACAAGATGAAAAAGGTATGAAAATGAATGAACTTCTCTTTTTTTCCCCACACACTAAAACTGTCCAGGCCATTTCTGAAACAAGATTATCTTTCTGTCTGCAGCGGGGAAACTGCAGTGAACAAAAAACATTTGAAATGTATTTGCAGTAAACTAGGCCAAATGTGATTTAAATTAGTGAGGAACAGCATAAAAACAGTTGTTTTTATTAGGCACTAATTCTTACGTCTAATGTGTCAAAACAAGAGTCTGGGTTTGTACTTCATGGTGGTAACTCGAGCTCAGCGCTAATGTCAGCTTGCTAACATGCCAACAGACATGTTGGAGTATTTTAGTACTGCACAGTGTCCATTCACAACCTGGTTTCAGTTGAAATGTACGAAAAGAATTTTAAAGTTTGGCAAAAGACCTTTACCATGCACTGTTGTGTAAGTTCCCAACGATTGCGTTTTTACTCCCAATGACTTTTACGTTCCCTCGCCAATATTCGGCGTGTTGGTCCAGGCCATTTCTAATCATGGTTGTGTTGGTTTGATTATGGCCGTGACACAATCATTAAATGGTTGTAACACTGGCTACATGCAGCGTTTTTGTGTGGTCGCAGTGATGGTTACGCCAGCTCTGCTACTTTATTCCTGAACTTCTGTCGAGTGTTGATAACACATGAGTCATAGATGAACCGCATGTGCGAATACATACAGCCCCATAGCTGAAGTTTGAACTATAACCACATCCAGCCACAGCTTAACCATCACAGCCAGGCAGAGCAGCTGGAGCACAGCCAGCCTGTTAAATGTCAGTCTTTCAAAAAATGAGTAATGTGCCCTTAAATGGATCGTGGAGGTCAACGTAGGCTACATCATCTCTGCTTTCCGTCATACCTTGGTGCAGTAGTTCCCGAAGTTTTTCTGCAAGCCCCCCCCCCCCTTTTGTAGATAAGAATATCCCCCCCCCCCACAAAAGCTGATATTGTGTGACACACAACAGACTCTCTCTCCTTGTTACCTGCCGTTGTACAGGTGAAACCGAGGGCAACATATGCTTCTTTTCTGCCTTCCTTTGCTTTGGAAGTTGAGTTTTGAGTTAGTGAAGACTCATCCTCTGTTGTACGTTTAGCTGGGAACCTTCTCACAAACCTCTCCATGGCTTTGGTCCATGAAGGTTCTCAGTCATCCAGGTCATTGTATATCCAAAACAAAAGCGTTAAAGAAAGGCAACAGGACTTGTAAATGTTTTTTGAGAAGATGTTTCGCCACTCATCTGAGTAGCTTCTTCAGTTCTACAGTTCTTTAGTTCTGAAGAAGCTACTCGGATGAGTGGCCAAACATCTTCTCAAAACAACTCTACAAATCCAGTTGCCTCTCCATGGTATGTTGGCAGTGCAACCCCGTGCCCTCCGCAAAATAAGACTTTAAAGACCTATTATGAAGATGTTTGAACATTATATGCATGCCTCTACTTAATTTAATTCACATACGAATAAACTGAAACGCAACGAGCCGTTAGCACTGTTTAAATAGCTTCTGTTCATTTTCTTCAGATGCAACAAGCCGCACTGAGCTTAAATCATCATTATAAGTGCAAAGCATGTGGAATGCACAGCGCATAGGTAGACTGGTCTTCATTACGACTCTGACTTTGAGCAAATGATTCTGCTCGAGGGCTACTCTCCTCAATCGCTGCACAAAGTCTTTCCGAAATCCACAATGTCCTTCTGCAGATTCTCATCATTGCCTTGAATAGCAGCTCCACCACCATCAGAATGTGGAGTGTTTTGGAAAATGGGTGCACGACGAGCTAATTGTAAAGCACTTTGTCCATTAAGGTGTAAAACAGCTGCCATTTTACCAGCTCTTGGCCTTTTGTGTTAGCATCCAAGCACTGAACACAAAGTGCAGCTGATGCAGATGGAAATGATCAGCTTTGCAAGAATTCTGGTCTTCTTTGGTCAAAAGTTAAGGGTTCACCACAAGGCATCGCAACCTTCTCAGCTATCCATTCACAAACTGATACTGCCAGCTCTGGTCCGTTGGTCTGAACAGTTGTTCACAATTGTGGGGTTTGTTGTTAGATGAAATTTTGAAAGTAGAATTCAACAGAGTGCAGAGAACTCATAAAACCAGATTGGTTTCAGGATTGAAAGACCTCCTTTGACGTTCTATGGGGCGTCCAGCCTTTCTGAGTCAGTGGCTGAACTCTGGCTAACCACGACAATGTACACAAAGTGAAAGATGCTGTCAATGATGGAGAGCAGTTTTGACTACGTGCTTCCCTTTGCTACTGCAAGAGTCTTTTGGTGTTGGCCACCCTCAGGCAAGGAGAAAATGCCATTACACAAAAATTGTGTCCTGCAAAAAATTCCTAAACAAACACATTTTCACTAAGGATTTTGCTTCTGACTTCCTCTTCCTACCCTAGCTTTGGAAGCAGCTTATTCAGAAAGGAAACATGACACTTGAAACCATATGATGTCTGAATGCCTAAATACTTTGAATACTTTGGGAGTAATAAACGGTGTGGGTCAGGCCGGTAGTTACCTGTTACATAGTGAGTCAGGTAGGCGTCTGAAGCACCTTAGGCCAGATCATGACATGATTGACCATGACTTGACCACATTGCTCAGATGTCTTTGATCATAATTCAGATCCGAGGCCAACCTGGTGACAGCCAGGTGTGTGACTGCATTTGACACTGAGCAAACTATCAAGTGCGTGGACAGTTTAACTATGGGCGTGTGATGCAAGAGTTTGTCCAGTAACTAAAGAAGAATGTGAGAGGAAAACAAAGAGACACGTCCTGTGTTGTGTCCTTTGGTTTAGTTGTTTGTGAATCTGTGTTTCTCTTCACCAGGACGGTTAGTTTCTTATAAATTCTTATTTTACAGGGACATCTTGAGAGACGCTGCAGGCTTCACACCCTGACCTAGTTTGACCTCAGAAGACCCTAAAGGTCCAGAGGTCACATTAGTCACTTCAGTAATGACCTTCACAGACAGAGTGAAGCTACTGATTTATATATGATGGGTTAATAATGCAGAGACAAGAGCTAACAACCGTTGAGACACTTTTTTTTTTCAATGCACAACTGACACGTAAAAATGTTTTTTTTCTTACTCTGCAGTTCACATATTTAGTTGCTTAGGCAATCGTGAAAAAAAGATAAATACTTTTCAGCTTTCTCAGCAATTTCTCCGACAGAGCAGATGGAGGCAACATGGTGGAGAGTTTGCCAAGTCACCTGCTTGAATGTTGTAAATAAAAGAGCCATAAAATGAGAAAAACAACGGATGAGATTAAGTTAAGTGAAGTGATTTACTAGACAAAATCCCCCCCTCAAAGGACCATTTAGTACCTGGTCTGATGGTTTCCTACATTATATATGATCTCTACGATGAGTTGGGCTTGTTTTGAAGCTAAACTCTTAAAGAAATTGTTTAATATTTTGCATTTTTGCAGTCTTATACTGACTTGCTAGCTCAGGCATTTTTTTTTTCCATTCTTAATGCTTGGTTGGTGATGGGTATTCAACATACACTGATCAGCCACAACATTAAAACCACTGAGAGGAGAAGTAAATAACATTGATCATCTTGTGACAATGCAATGTTCTGCTGGGAAACTTTTGGACCTGGCATTTATTCATGTGGATGTTACTTAGACATGTAGCACCCACCTAGACCAGACCAGGCACCCAAACCCTATAGCAATGACACTCCTTGATGGCAGCAGCCATCCCCAGCAGGATACAGCCTGACACAGGCACATACACAAAAACGCTTTAGGAACAACTCAGCACAAGGTGTTGACCTGGCCTCTAAATTCACTAGATCCCAAACTGATTATCTGTGGCATGATCCACAGACTCCTCTCCCCTCAACCCATAGGACCCAAAGGCCCCCATTAACAAAATTGTGTTGCTAGACATCACAGGACACCCTCAGAAGGCCCATGTCCATTCTCTGATGAGTCACAACTGTTTTGGAGGCACAAGGGAGACCTACACAATATTAGGAAAGTGGTCATGATGTTATACCTTATTGGTGTATTTTACCACAATATGTATAAATCTATGAAGTCCAACTGATAAAAAGATTTATTCATTATTGTCTTCATTACGAAATCTGTTGTTGACTATTTTCTGTCATTAACGAGAACAGAAAACAACGTCGTTCAGTTTTATAGGTCTCGTCATCAGCATCTGCTCTGGAGAGCCTTTAATGAAATACTGTCTGCAGCACAGCAGACCAGGATGCTAAGGTGACTCACAGGCGGCGAACACCAATCTACAATCAAACTATACTCACTGTAACTGAGCAAAAAAACATGGCACATGCTCATGCATAATCTTTGTGCTATACCGTGGTGGTATCATTTTTCCGCAATGTGTGATCAGATGTGTAGAAGTTACTGGGTCTCTGTTGGATGGGTGAAGAAAGCAGTGTGCAAAGTTGTGTTTTTATTAGCGTGTGACCACCTGAATCTACAAATTGTTGTGTTTCCATGAGCTTGGAATGAGGCAGTCACATCGACTCAGCATGTTGCAAACACTGGTCCTAGAGGAGGGGGCCTTTCACTTTTTTTTTTTTTTTTTTTTTACATTCGGAAAGGGAGGAATGAGGGAGTGGTGTTCATTTGGTTGAAGGCTCGTGGCTATAGATGCCACTAAATCCTCAACACTCATCATTTAAGGAGAAGAAGTCCTTCACGTGCTTGGATTCCATGACAAATGGCCGCTCTATCTTTAAAAACAGACTGTAAAATAAATAAATGCCTCTTCTAAATACAGCTTGAGGTGCAACTTCTTTTCTTTAGGTCATAAGAAAGTACTTTAAAGACAGTTTAATATAAAATAACCAGACTCATCTGTTCTGTCTTGACGATGCAGCCCATCTGGACCCATCAGTTTAAAGCAGATGCTTAAGCCTCTTCATATTTCACCGTATTCCTCTGCAGAGTGGAACTATTTTAATTACCTTGTAAAAAAAAAAACTACTCTGGGGCTTTTATCACTCTCTAAAATTAGAAGATCCTCAAACACACTGATGTACAGTTGAACTTACAGCTCGCTGATAAGCATCAGTTACGTAACCTCTACAAGCCACAGAAGATAAAAATGTCATCCTCTGCGGTTCCAGCGCCGCTCCGGGGGCCTCCTGTACATAACCAAGCATCGCCGGTACAGTTCAGCTCTTAAATTAGCCTCGGTCTGTTCCCCATTACCCCAGCTGTGGAGGCTTAAACCCTGTAAGCTACGGAACGGGAGAACACACCGATGCTGCAGGTATGGCAGAACAAGTCTAGACATATAGGCCTTTTGACGAGTGGGCTCAGGGAGCTCGGGGAAGGGTTGGCTCGGTTCAACGAGCTTTAGCCCCCCTTGACCTGATGCGAGAAAATCATCTGTCAAACGAAGGAGGAACAAATATTTCAGGAGGTTAAGCAGGAAAAGGGTTAAGAGGAGTTTTTTTTGTGGTGGAGAGCGGGGAGTCTTTAAGCATTGACCTTTCAAGAGGCTGAAATAATGATGAGGCTCGGGATGAAGGTAACGTTCAAACTTGGCTCTTTGGCGCCTGGAGGGCAGGTGGTGACAAGTGATGTGACACAGTTAGAGGAGGAGGAGGAGGAGGCACCAATTAAAGGTTTAATTAACAGTGTCAATTAGACCTATAATAAACAGGACTGGTTATATCAGCCTACCTGCTGTTGAGGTGTAACAGGACGTGGCTAGAAGCAGCAGCAGCAGCAGACATGTCTCTCTCACTGGGCTCCATCGATCCATCGTTTCTCATTTGAAGCTATCGACACAGCTGACAGTAATTCCTCCCTGCGCGGGGTCCCCCTCCGCTCGGCGGCGCACGTGCGAGTCAAATGAACCCGCGGCTCCGCGCGAGACGGCTCTCAGTGGCGCTCCTCCTGCAAGCTGGCAATTAAGAGAGAGCGCGCATGCACGTAGAGGCTGATTTAATAAAAATGACACCCAGCGCCCCACTGTCCGCCCTGCTCACTGTTCTGAATGGATGGAGGAAGACGGCGGACCAGCGTGGAGCAGAAGGGGGAAAAAACTAATAAGCAAAGGTGTTTTTTCCTCCTTCACCCGCAAAGAACTTTTCCTCACTTTCTCTCCCCTCTCCTCCCCTCTCCTCCCCTCCCCTCACCGGGGAGACCCCTCCTTCCCTCCCTCCTTCCCTCCTTCCCTCCTATTACCACCCTCCAGACTCCTGGGTCTGTGCGTGTGTCATTATTAGCATCACTGCTGCTTGAGTGATTTAAGGGGCTATATGATGTCTCCATCCGCGTCTCTTGCGCGCGTCCCCTGTTCACAACGCGCGCACGCACCGGCACAGAGCACACGTGAGTTTTGTTTCAAACCCCCCCTAAAACGTTTCCCCCTGTCTGTAGGATGCTATATTAATACAAAACGTCCACCATATGAGCAGCTTGTGCCATGTGCGTTCACTTTTCTCCAACACATGCGCACACACGCATACACGCAGCATGCCAGGACAGGACAGCGGTGCTGCCCAACTAATAAAAATATGCTGCTGCAGATTCCAAATTCCAGTGCCTGTCTGTCTTTGCCCACCCCGCACTCTCTTCAAACACACACCATACTCTTCTTACGTGCACAAAAGAAAAAAAAAAATAAATGTCCTCACTGACTTGGGGTGAGGGGTGTATCATTCTTTATCTCTAATGTGGAAAAGTAAAAGCTCAGTGGGAGGTTAAGAGACAGATTTTTAGGAGATGTTTATGGGCGAAAGAGGCAGACAGAGCCTGAGCTCAGTGCATGCACACACATGCATAATGCGCAGCACTGTCCTGCTTCAACATTTACATTAGCCTCTGTTGTCAAAGAAGACATTCGTTCACCGCTTTTCCTTTTAGAGGAGAGGAACATGTGAGCTATATTTAGAAAAGAAAATAGGTTTGTAGCGAACTAGGATGCATAGCTACCCTTGACCTTTGATCTTGCGATCTTGCACAAACCAGTCTGTGTATTTTGTGAATGTACGAACGAGCAGAGACACAGAAAAACTTGGCATATACTCTACAGATGCTTAAATATAGGTTATCGGATTTAAGATCATTTATGCGCTGTGTATAATAATTATTACAAGTTAAATTCTTTGGTAACAGCTTTGTTTTGGCAACAAAAGTTTGATTCACGCTCACATTACTTCTTTTTTTTCCTTAAGATTCCAGGCATATTTCCAAAGCTGCTTCAGGTAGGCTGTCTTAAACTTGTGACTGGCAACTGGTTGTGCGTTGAAGTGTGTGTATGTGCTTTGTTTTATTAAACTACAGGGGGTCAGTCATCATGGAATATGGATTTTGTGGGCCTGGTTTGTCATTGCGGGACCATTAAATAGTTTGAGTTGGGTGGGTTTGGGGGTTTAGGGTTCATTCATTCATCTTCTGTAGCCGCTTGTCCTGTGAAGGGTCGCGGGGTCTCCTGGAGCCTATCCCAGCTGTCATCGGGCGAGAGGCGGGGTACACCCTGGACAGGTCGCCAGTCTATCGCAGGGCTAACACAGAGAGACAGACAACCATTCACACTCACACCTACGGCAAATTTAGAATCACTAATTAACCTAATGAGCATGTCTTTGGACGGTGGGGGGAAGCCGGAGTACCTGGAGAGAACCCACGCAGACACAGGGAAAACATGCAAACTCCACACATTAAGGGCTCCTGACTCTGTCAAAGGTATAAAAATAAACAACATCCTCATGTTTCAGTAACATGTCATGTTGTCTTTTTCATTGAAAGACACTCATTTAAATAATAATCCAATTGACCACTGGGTGGCGCCAAATCTCTTTGAACAGGCCGCACTCAACTGTATGAACTTTTAACTTTTTTTTTTTTTTAAATCATTTATTTACACTATCAGGGACGTGGTTGACCAGAAACCCAACCCAATCAGAGAATTTCAATTTCCAGCTCTGCCTGACATATTTTATTGACTGTTACGTTACCACCAGAGGACCGACCCGTTAGATAATCCCAGTCTTGTTGCGTTGTGGCTGTGCGCCCTGTCCATGTGACTCTCTCCCTTCTCCCTTCTCCCTCTCCCTCCCTCTCTCTCTCTCTCTCTCTGTCCGTATTATCCTCTTACAGTGGCTTTCACCCCACATCAACACTCATCCCGCAAAGCTGCTTGCCTTGCCAGTGTCTCAGTTTGCTAACACAGTTCGCTGAGACAGCGGAGCCATGGCGAGTCCCGGACAGAAAGTGGTGCTGATCACCGGCTGCTCCTCGGGCATCGGCCTGAGGATGGCCGTGATGCTGGCCAATGATGAAAAGAAGCGCTATCACGGTAAGTTCACTGATGAATGAGGGAGATTTTAATATTTGTTTCAGCCTGAATGTAAACTGTCTACGTGTATCCTGCAGATAATTAAACAAAACAAACATATAGATTATCTAGAAAAACAACAAAAAATAGCATGATAATCAGAATATATTCATCCTTAAATCAGCTGTCTTCTTCTATGTTGTTCACATAAGATGATTACACCATGACTGGAGTGTAAGAGTGTTACATACTGCAGATTAAAACAAGCAGCAATTAACTGATTTCTATCTAAAGCCTCGATGCTGTTTGCAGTTTAAATCTCCAATATTTAAAAAAGAACCTACAACCAAAGAAGGACTGAATTTAACCAGTGGGAATCAGTCACCCACAGATGTGTGACCTACTATTACCGAAAGGAAACCCGCAGCCTCCTAACAGAGAGGTCAGAGGTCACACTAAACTTTCTTAAGGACCCTTGAATGAAGTCCCTAACCTCATTCAGGACGTCGGACACGTAATATATGTAATATAACAGGTGTTGTTTGTTGCACCGTTGAATTGTACCGACACACGTTTCTGTTATTTTGACAACCCCGTTTTAGTCAGTGGGCTCGGCTTAATGACAGAAACACTTTGAATACAATCCAGTTTAAAACGGCATCCTCTGGAATGATCATCCAAGTTGAATTACCACCTTTCTTACATTATAACAGCTATGAAGCTATGATTTAGAGCGGAACTGTTATATTACAATGCATCACTTTTACACTGAGTTTACAAGAATAGAAACTACAGTAGAGTGGTTTAAGAGAATTTGTCCAGTTGCTGAGAAATTTACAGTCACTTGTGGCACAAAAATAACAGACGTTTACAAAACCTTTCACACCAAGTTTGCCAAATGTTATCACGTATAAATTAGGTCGACCATATCTGATAGAATCTGAGGGTGTCTGTACTCCTCTGACGGCTTCCTCCCACAGCCCATCTGTTACACCCAGCACCAAATCGCCCTCCATAAAACATTTAAAGTTGTATATTTAAAAATAAAAATAAAAAGCTGCACAATTTTAAATAAACTGTATTCTTCGTCAGGTCATTTATGATCTAAAACATAAAAGATTCCAACAACATGCAGCATCTCTATCATACTTTCATCCATTCCTCAGCCCTTTGCTTCTAAAAATAAACCTTACATCACAACCATTACGCAAACCATGCTGCTGTGTTTTGGAAAAATATGAATGCATCGGCCTCTGGTGGATTTTGAAGCTGCAGAAAATCTGTTGATTCCATGCAATGATAATTTAACATTGACAGAAAATAAAACAAACTCTGCAGAATGCATACGTTTTGGCTATCACTGAGGTCTGAGATTAAGTTTCCCTGCATAAGAAAAAAAGCTGGCAGCTTACAACAGTACCCCAGTCTGCACATATACAGTAGGTTACATGTCTCTGATCCCAACTTAGCCTTTAGTCAGCCTTAAGACACCAGACAATAGGTAAAAGCTGCAGCACAGCCTCTCTTAGGCTAAATACGGCCCAGCTTGAAGATCTCCATTGTGCACGGCCAGGCTGGAGAGAGCTATTCTTGGAGCAGGCAGGTGACGTTAACTTCACAACAGCACTAATGCTAGTATGTAAACTGGTTGCTGTAACAGGACTGTTTATGACCACGGAGAGCTGCTTAAGGTTTATCTTCACTTGCTATCTTTAGGATATATTTTTCCACTGTTATTGAGCAGCCATAGTTTGTGTCAGGAAAGAGATGAGCACTGTTTGCTCTGTTTTCACCTCCCATTCTTAGCCTCATTGACAATATTTATGTTGTACCTCCCTCACACTTCCTGATGACATGTACTCCCTTCTTTCCATGTACCCCTGCCACAGGAAATATGCACAACTACTCCCTTAAACTCATCATACGTGCACAAAGACAGAAAATGTACAGACGCGGCTCCAGCTTCAGAACACCACTCGGTTCTTAGATTGCTTTATAACATACGACAGACACATATCAAGTCCCAGAACAACCGCAGTGTTTTTTGTGCACATGTGTATCTTGTGTCGGGCTTCGTATAGCCTGAGCCTGTGAACTCAGTTTGACACTGCTTATATTGCCACTGCCTAACCGCATCCACTGGGCACATTTCCTAATATTCAGCAGTGTCGGCAGCCTGAAGGGATAGTACTGGAATTGCAGGAAGGGAAGGGAGTGTTAAATCCATTCACAAACTCACACTTGGACACTGTCCATGGGAAAATAAAGAACATAATTATAGTCAATTGATTTAACAGTAACGCCTGCGTGCAGCTAAAAATAGTGAGACAAAGATTTGACAGGGATTAAGTAATATAAATGTGGTATTTGCTGCTAATTTCATTGACAAGTCGTGGAGCTGCTGGTTCAGTATTTTGCTCAAGGGAACATTGACAGTATTTCCCTGGTTGTGAATCTTAACAAAACAGCCATTCAGCCCCAGATTACTGACTTCATAGGCTGTGTAATTGCAGAAGACATCTTCAGTTATTCTAAAATGGATAAACTTAACCTCCATTCGCCTTTCAAGTAGAAGTTTTGACGTGATAATGGCACTGGATAAAAAGTTCTGACGATTTATCCTCTGGGGAATGTGAATGTCTGCCTGCAGAAAGGCAGGGGACCACAGTTGTATTCATCCTCTTGGGACCATGAAGGTCATATTAAAAAAAAAAAAAGGGATGTTATGACAGCTCCTCAAAGGTGAAGCAAAAGCAAGTAGAGCTCCCCCTGGTGGCTGGTTGTAGCATAGGTCATAAGCTCCGCCTCCTCCATGTTAGTGGATGGGATTTGGGTCAAACTAAAACACTAAAATACATTTCAAATATTTGTTTCCAAGGATGGTTTCTGTCATTTTAGGTAGTAGATATAATGTTGATGCATGTTCAAGTGTCATTTTCTTGGATAAGTTTTGTTTTAGTTTAGCTATTTGACATTATAAAAACAGGATGTGATATTATGACGACTGACAGTTTGACAGCTGCCATAACAACTGCTCCTCGGGTGGGCCATTGACAACATGGCTTCAACTCGCAAGATGACACCGCCCATATCCCTGGGAAACTAGCATCAGTTTGACCAAAAAGAGGAAGTGGAGACACAATTTTGACCAGACTATGGATTCTACTGACTAGAAAGTTTAACAATTAATCCCATGGAGAATATGATTGTCTTCACCTAATGCCCTGGAAATCTTTGTCATATATATATATATGGAGATACTGTATGTCAATAAAAATGTAAAATGTGCCAGAAAGTCAGGGGATCAATCAATGAAGACAGCTGTTCTCATCCTCTGAGGACCAAGAATTTCTACACAAAACTTTATGGATTAGGAATTGATCAATCCCATTGTCGCCCCTCTGTCCACAGTAATAGCCACAATGCGTGATCTGAAACGCAAAGATAAGCTGGTGGAAGCTGCCGGGGAAGCATACGGGAAAACGCTCTCTCTGGCTGTACTGGACGTCTGCAACGATGAGTCCGTCAAACAGTGCATTAATGGCATCAAAGATCGACACGTGGATGTCCTTAGTGAGTAAAGTGAAAACATCCTTCGACGTTCTGCACCTTCGACTGCTATACGCTGCCTAAAATCAATCCTGATTACACTTTCCTCCTCGTTTCAGTCAACAACGCGGGTATAGGCCTGGTGGGTCCCCTGGAGAGCATCCCCATTGAGGAGATGAAGAAAGTCTTTGAGACCAATTTCTTCGGCGTAATCCGCATGATCAAGGAGGTGATGCCTGATATGAAGAAAAGGAAAGGGGGACACATCATTGTGGTCAGCAGTGTGATGGGACTGCAAGGTGAGCAGGGACGGAGGTGTGGAGGGAGAGGGGGCGGAGTGGGGCGTTTAATGGTACAAGGAGAAATTACAGGTTTTCCAGCTTGGTTCTGATGGATGAGTGGGTGGATGACGGACAAACGGAAGTGTGGATGGATGAAGTTTAGTTTAAACACTAGTGTCTGTCTTCACAGACACAACAGGGGCGAACAAGAAGTAGGCCTACTAGTGAAAGTATTCCTGTGCTGTGTTGTTTTTCCAGGAGTGGTGTTTAATGACGTGTATGCAGCTTCCAAGTTTGCCATGGAGGGTTTTTGTGAGAGTCTGGCTGTTCAGCTCTTGAAGTTTAACGTCACGTGAGTGTCACTAATGCCATTTACTGTATATCTCTGTTATTAAAGTCGTAACATACAACTTTAATATGACAAATGATCTTATCTTAACTGACATTAAACATTAAAACCTCAAATGCCTTCAAAATAATCAGTCCAGGAGTTTCATGAATCCTCGAAAATTAGTTTTTTTCGTTACGTGTTTGTTTGATCTTAACTGTACCTTGTGTTTGAGTGTCAGTTTTATCATATTCCCCCTTCGCTATGTGTCCCTCTCCTCAGATTGTCAATGATTGAGCCCGGCCCTGTGCATACAGAATTTGAAGCAAAGATGATTCAGGATGTGAAACAGAAGGAGTATCCTGGAACTGATCCTGACACAGTGCATTACTTCAAGAATGTCTATCTTCCTTCTTCTGTTGACATCTTTGAGACACTGGGACAAACGCCTGATGACATTGCCAGAGTAAGTTCACAGTGACTCAGCTGTGCTGTATCTGATCTCTCTGACTGCATCGTTGATCAATCCTCTATGCCTCACTGCAAACTGTGTGTCCATCTTCCTGTTTCTGCAGTGCACCAAGAAAGTGATTGAAGCGAGCAGCCCGCGTTTCCGTAACCTAACCAACCCGCTGTACACGCCTATCGTGGCGCTGAAATACGCAGATGAAACCGGAGGCCTGTCTGTCCATGCCTTCTACCACATGCTCTTTAACCTGGGTTCTATAATGCACGTCAGCATGACCGCCATGAAGTACCTCACCTGTGGATGTCTGAGGAGCAGGACAATTTCACCAAACTAGAAACTAGAAATGTTTTGTGCATTAGTGGGAATACAAACTCACGATAGATCTCAGTTAAGACCACACAGCACTGCCCATATTCATATAGCAAAACTTTGTCTCAAATCCCACCATCCATCATCTTCTCCTACTCGCCACTTTTCCTTGTGTACATATGCAGTCTTTATTGTTATGAACAGTCTTCTCTGTATTCTCCTGTGTATAACATTGTAGATTATTAATATATAGTCTGGTGTTCAAAGACTACAGATTTATTTTAAGATTTGTCATCCTACCCAGAGTGCCAAATGAGTAGGGTATGCATTTATGAGAAAACAAAACGTAGCCTCATGTCATTATTTGGTTTCCTGCATTGTCATTTCAGACAGTGTGAAATTCTAATTAGTAGAAAAAAAGTAAGATAGAAAGCTCTACACTTTGTTGATTTGGGGTCAGTGCATCTAAATACATATTTTCCAAATGCTGTCAGTGTATTGGAACTATTTTGGCATTAAAACTGTCATTTGTACCTAATGAAAACGTACGAGTGCTTAGAAAACCTTTCAGTAAACGTGTTAAATACTATTATACACACTGTATAATACTACAATATTAATACAGTTCTCTCCTGACAGTTGCTTTACGAGGAAATTATCTGTAAATGCATCATAAATTAAATAAATAATTTAAAAGAAAATGGTGTGGAAATTTTCATTAAAGGGGAACTCCTGTTTTTTACAACCTGGACCTTATTTCTGGCACAGAATACGATCGTTTACTCACCCATATAACTTTGGTGTAATATTTAGGACTTCGGAAGATATTTAGCTCCAGCGGAGCGCTGCGTATATCCATATAGTGGGAGTGAATGGGGCACCCAAACACAGCCTCTAAATAACGCATTATCTGCCGCGAAACTCATTCATTTCACCAATATTTTGTTAAGATAGCAAGTGCTATTCTCCATTGAGTCTGGAGTTACCTGTTGTTTATCCGCGGACGTGCAGCAGTTTGTTGTTCTTTGGCCAGCTGTTCCTCTCTCTGCCTCCACATCCTCCTTTCAACGAGCTCCTCATCCATATACTCCAACTCAAAACGTAAATCATAAACAAAGTCGTAGTCCACAACCTAAGAATCGGAAAAGTATTCAGCCATGGTGCAAAAAAATAGCAGTAGCAATTTACAGGTAAACAAGCCGCTCGGGGTAAATATTACAACTATTACACCAAATTTATATGGGTGAGTAAACGATCGTATTTTATGCCAGAAATAGGGTCCAGGTTGTAAAAAACAGTAGTTGCCCTTCAAGGTTACGTGCTAAACTGTCTAATCAGAAATGACAACACTTATTTTGATAGCTTAGGTAAATTCAAATGATGAAACTATAGCGCTTACACAGAAAGTAAGCAAACTGTGATATGGAAGAAATTTAAGTTAGTGTGTTTTGTCTTCTTTTCTTTGACTAATTCTTTCCATTTTTATCTATTCCTAGTCCAGGCCATTGATAAGCTAAAATTGTTATATCCCAAATTAAGCTAAATGTGATTTAGTTTAGCTTTTAATCATTTTTTTTAATAATTTGTTTGGTTTAATGATTAATGTCTGCCTAAAACGTTTGATAAATCCCATAGCTTTAAACATGTATTTCAAATAAATACGTTGTTATATGTTTTACACGTGGACGTAATACAATTTATTCAATATTATGGAGTAAATATAAAACTAAACTTTTGAGTATTTCAACGTAAACAGGAAGTTTTCATTTACCTCCGCTCGATCGAGTTTTCCGGGTTCTACTACTCGCGCCTGTTTGAGTCGCGGGAAATTTGAACTAAATCGATACCCGCACCATCGAACATCAAAATAAACTTTCCGTGGACAAGCTGGCGGAGCCGAGGAGGGTCTGTCAGAAGCATGTGTCATGTATCACATTAAAAGGCAAGTTACGCGCTCAACAAACATGTACGACTGTTAATATTTCCGCGTGTTTTCTGCTGTAAAAGTTACGAAAGTAACGTTAAGTCGGAACCACTTACTGTTAGCCCGCTAGCTCAGGTAAGCTAATGTTTGCGTTAAATGCGCATACAGGTCACTGAAACAGGCTAAACTAATACCTGTCAAGCATGCTGAGGCTACATGTCAATCTTCTGTTGCGTGTCAGGATTGTGTAGAGTGGGCACAGGATGGAGATCAACGTGGGAGATATTCTGCACTGTGAGGAGCAGCTGAGGAGCACACTGCACTCAGATGACAAGGAGAAGGTAACTTTAATATCTGTCAACACACTTCACATGCATGTAGCGCTACCATGCACCTTCTTCTGACATCTGCTGATATCTCTTTTCAGCTTCGCAGGAAGTTGGCACAGTTGCAAAGGGAGTATCTCAGGACAGCCCAGAAACTACAGGTGAGACGCACACTCTTGTCACTGAGCTTTGATAAGTGAAATGTAGAAAAGTGAAGCTGTGTCTCATCTGCATGTTCATCTGTCAACAGCGCGCTGAGCGCCTGGACGCAGTGCGGAAACATGTGAGGAAGAAGATCATCCTGCAGACCCACCAGGACCGGAGAGGTCCAGAGGCCACATCTGTTCCCTGTGTCAACCCCAACAGCACTGCAGGACCCCCAGGCTTAGCTCACACTGAAGGTTAGTCTGTCTTAATCTAATAACTAATAGCTGTGATACTACACTTATACTTACACAGAAATCGTTCAGTTTCAGGCATAACATTATGACCACCTTCCTAATATTGTGTAGGTCTCCCTTGTGCCTCCAAAACATTTGTGACTCATCAGAGAATGGACATGGTCCTTCTGAGGGTGTCCTGTGGTGTCTGGCAACATATTGTTTTTAGTGGGGGCTTTTGGGTCCTATGGGTTGAGGGGAGGGGCCTCTGTGGATCATCCCACAGATACTTGATCAGTTTGGGATCTAGTGAATTTGGAGGCCAGGTCAACACCTTGTGCTGTTTTTCATCTTTTTTGAGTTGTTCCTAAAGCGTTTTTGTTTGTTTTTACGTGATGTTTTACCAGGTCCAGCTGATTCCAAACACCTCAGGAGGAGCCAAGTGGTCTCGTTACAACTGCCATCTGATGCTGCTTACCCACAAACCCCAGATCGCACCCATGATGCACACAGAGGTCACAGACGCAGCCCTACCCTGAGCCTCATGTCACGGCGCAGCCGCCTACGCTGCGAAAGGAGAAGTGTTGAGGCTGAGAGAAGCACAGACAACGGCGAGAAAGAGCAGGACCAGAATGAGAGCGTGGAAACCACTAAAGCAGCAGCAGGGGAGGAGGAGGAGGAGGAGGAAGAGGATGTCAAGTCAGACGGAACAAACGTGAATAAATGTGAAGAGTTAGTTTCAGATACAGAGTCTGACTCTCCCTCTCTGCTGCTTTCACACTGGAGCACACATGAATACACTGACACAGGAGGTACAAAGGGAAAGGAGATCCAACAGCAAGAAGAAAGGACAAAAGAAACTGACTTGAGGGCTGAAGGGAAAGAAGAATCAGAGTCAACGTCCTTGTTGCTCACATGTTGCAAACCTGCAGTAACCACTGAAGGAAGGGGACAAGATGAAGGGGATGATCAAAACAGTAGAGGACGGGGTGAAATGGAGATATGTGAAGAGATTAGTAATGGAGACGGTAATAAAGAAAATACAGGAGAGAAAATAGTAAGTGAAAAAAATCAGGATGATGCAATGGAAATAAAAGAAGACAGGAGTGGGAACACAGGGGATGAGAAAGCCGGGAGCCTCCTGGACTCGTGTACGTTAGTAGAAGGACTACTTTTCCCAGCGGAGTACTATGTCCGAACAACAAGGCGTATGACACTTTCACAGAGCCAGCCTGACATGCAGGCCGTCATACTCTCCCAGCTGAGCGTGGGACGCCGCCGCAGGAGCTGTGGCCGGGGCCGGGGCCGGGGCAGAGGACCGGACAGGAACGCTCAGACAGATTTCTCCTCTCCGACGACCGTAGATCCTGCTGCTGAGCACAGTCACAGCTCCAGTGAGATTTCAGATCACACCTCGGCTCGTCAGGTGGACGCGGACGCTTGCTTTTCTCCTACGGTCACCGCTGCTCGTCCAGCCAGAGGCAGGAGGAGGAAGAGAGGGAGGGGTAGAGGGAGACCTCGGACCCCGCGATCCTCTCTGGGTCTGGACACTCATCAGCTGGGTTGCACGCCAACCTCACATGACCCCCAACCCACCTGCACCCCGGTCTCTTCTTCCCAGTCTCTACATGACGACTCAAAGTCCTCCTGCCTCACTCCAGGTGAGAGCGTTCCAGTTGAAACCGAGCCTGCGTCCATCGACGGCGTTGATCTCCAGCTTTCCTCTGAAGTTAATAGAGCACCGTCCAAATCTGGATCTGGACATCAGGAGAAGGTGTATTCAATCTTTCTGAAGAGCAGCGATGGCAGTGACAGATCCCCACAGGTGAACGGAGGTAAGATTTGTATAACAGGTGTGTGTCAAAACCTTTTGATACAGTGTAATTTTTGGATTTAGTATAGGATGATAGAGGAACGAGACTCAGTTCTTATCAGAATCTGATAATGGGTCATTTGGATTTCATTATAAAAAATAACTCAGCATGCAATTGGATAGTCCTACAACCAATCAGAGCTATGGATGACAACGCCAGTGTTACTCTTCTGTCCATCTCCGCATAAAGTCCGTCTAAACGAATTGAGTTGCCTGGTAGATCTTTGCCAGAGCACGATCAGTTCCCAATGGAGCTATTTCAGACGAGCCTTCTGCTGCAAGAAATTTGTGTGCAGGGGAAGTCAGACTAGATAGATAGATAGATAGATAGATAGATAGATAGATAGATAGCATACATAATCTATAACAAAAAATAGAACAAACAATAAAATATAGGAAAACTAAATCTACATACACAATATTTACATGAATAATAAGATAAGAAACAGCTATGTGAGTAAAGTGCAGTGATATTTAAGTCCAGTTAAGGCTCAGAGTTGAGCAGGCGGTTGGCATGTGGATAGAAACTCTTCTTCAGCCTCTCAGTCTTTGTCCTCAGGCAGCGGAAACGCCGGCCTGATGGCAGTAGAGAGAAGAGAGAGTGTCCGGGGCGACTGGGCTGTTTCAGGATCTTCTTGGCCCTTAACCTGCAACGTTTGGTGTAAATGTCCTGCAGGTTGGGGAGGAGGGGTTCTGAGGGCCAGGAAGTCCTGCCTGGTACACTTTAAATAACGAATATTAAGAATGAAATTGGAATGAAATTAAATGCACAACCAAACAACCATGTGCAAAATGTGCAGTAACAGTAAGTCCAGTCCAGTATCATCCCTCACACACACGAGGAGTTGTACAGACTGATGGCTTGAAGATTTCCTGTAGCGTTCCTTGAGACAACAAAGTTGTGTGAGCCTTTTGGAGAAGGTGCTCTGTTGTCTGTCTATTATATGGTGGAGAGGGTGGTCAGGGTTATCCATGACTGATAACAGTTTCTTCAGTGTCCTCCTCTCCACCACTGCTTCAAAAGCTCCCTGTCTGCAGTGACAGAGCCAGCCTTCCTGATGAGTTCATTCAGTCTGTTAGAGTCACGGGCTGCAATGCTGCTCCCCCCAGCAGACCACAGCAGAGAAAAGGCTGCTAGCCGCAACAGACTGGTTAAAGATTTCCGGGCTAGCTTCCAAGCTAGGATAATGGTTTCATATATAATTTAATTCAAGTGAATACAATGGTTTCACTCTTAATAACCGTCTCCCTGGACTGAATTACTACCAAGGTTTTTCTTTGTGTAACCACAGTGTAGCTTATGGCTCCATGATCCCTTTCAACGCTTTGTGTTGTTGGAAACAAGCTATTAAAACCACATAAGAGCGCTGCTGTTCTGTTGGTCGACATGCTCCTCGATTGGGAACTAAACCATCTGAATGATAGCTCTCTATCAGCTCATCAGGTGGATTAAACTGAAACACGATCACGTCAATTCAAGATAGGGCGGCGTGCTCAGGATAATTAAATGGCGTGCAATAAATATCTCATGAGGTTAAGTGTGAGCGCCCCTGGTAGCTGGCACCCCATAAACTAAGGCTATGGTCGTGACTGCAGCGATGTTAGTCCAATTCAAGCATACATCCCTTTCATCCCCAATCAATTCTTGTCTTACTCAACTAGCAACTAACAAATAAAAGTATAAAAGGTTGTGAAATATATCTGTTTAAAAAATTATATTAAAAATTCAGCAAGATGTGGACGGATTTAAAGAAAGATTATAAAACTACTGTGTGAGTAATTGTAATGGTGTGGTCAACTGTTTGGTCATAAGTTATTTATTCACTCTCGCATTATATTTTTCCACTTTTGTGTCCCCTCCTCCCAGGCTCATCGAGCCGGCGATCTCTGCTCCTCCCCTCCTCCCCACTGCCTCTGCTTCCCCTCCCCTCTCCGTCCTCTGGCCTTCTGTCCAACAGCCTGACGAACTCGGACCTCTACCTAGATTTCCACCTCCCGGATGACCAGTTTGCCTCCCTGAAGCTGCTCAAGCTTCGTCAAGCCGCCGTGGAGTCGGGAGTTGAATCTTCATTGTCCCCGTCTTACATCACGCGCAGCAGCATCCGGCGATTGGAGCCTCGCTGCAGCAGCGCCCCGTCGACGCCTGCTCCTCTCCCGCTCAGCCTTACGCCCACAATCTCAAATTCACCCCGTCCTGTTGAAGAACATCAAGCTGGTCCACACTCTCTGGACGTCCAGAAAGTGTCGATAGAGCACAAGCGTAGCGATAAATCAAAAAGCCAGTCCTTAGAGCTGTCTGGAGAGCGGCAGACTAAAAACCTCCAATTGGAGACTTTCTCTAATGCCGACTGTGTAGTTCAGAGCAGCGTTTCAAACAGTGGTGCACACAGATCTATAAGCTTCACTGACAAACCACAGCCTCGTCTTGCAGACAAACCGGCAGGCGAAGACGGTGATTCAGTCAGTGGACACTCGGATAAATCTGAAATAAAATCGACTGCACCAGAAAAACAAACGGATGATTGTGTTGGAGTCCGTTCTTTAGAGGATCAGAGGTCTCTAAACCTTCAAGACAACACTCTCATTAAAACTCTTGACTTTGATTGCCCTCTGCAGGTTGTGCCATCTAACAACTGCTCTGCTTTACCAGCGTCTAATGCCACAGAAGCTCCAGAAGAGTCTCCTGTGAAGCATCTGAAGGAGAAATCTCCTCCAAAAGAATCTTCTCAAACCGACGCAAACGTTTCCCCGATTAAAAATCAAACCGATTATTCGCCACAGCGCGGCGTCCACACTCAGCTGCTGAGATCTCCTCTGGCTTCAGCGCCCTGTCCCTTCGTCACTCCACTCAAACCTCCCCCGTCCACTCAAACCTCAAGCCCCTTGTTGCCCTCTCTGGGACTCACCCCCTACGCTGCCCCCTTGACCTCCTCCCCGTCCGCCCCTAGCCTCAACCTGCCGCCTCCTCACAGCCCGTCAACACAGGCCCTCTCTCCTCCCGCTCTCTCGCCGTGTCCGTCCATCACTTACCTCCCTCCTACCCCTCCTTCTCCTCCCACTCCTTCCAGTCAAATCCAGCCTTCACCTCCTGATGGACCTCCCGAAGGAGCGGGTGATCACAGAGTTGAACCTGCTACCTGCAAGAGTCTCTCCAGCGTTCATGTGCAGGGCTCAGGTGAGAAGGTGGGCCCGAAAACACAGGAACCCACGATGAGGCGCACACACACACTGAAGGTAAAACAGAATAAAATATTACATGATTAATCAGTACTTTGAGGAAGGTGAAGGTGTGTCTGAGTGCAGTACTGTGTGTTTGTGTGTGTGTGTTTACAGGCGGCAGCAGGAGGACATCTGGTGGACGCCTGCTGTCTTCCTGGATCCTCAGGTGGTCTTTGTGTAGCGGCGGCGGGAAAGTGGGCTGTGTGTCTTTGGAGTCAGACGTCAGCATCCGACTGGAGCTTAATACACACCTGGACCTTCAATGAGGCAAGTTTTACTGTGTGTACACGTACGCCGATCAGCCACAACATTAAAACCACTGACAAGAGATCATGCATCTTCTGGACCTGGCATTCATTCATGTGGATGTTACTTAGACATATAGCACCCACCTAGACCAGACCAGACACCCCCACCCCATAGCAATGACACTCCTTGATGGCAGCAGGAGTGGGTGATCCACAGAGGACCCTCCCCTCAACCCATAGGACCCAAAGGGCCCCACTAACAATATTCTGTTGCCAGACACCACAGGACACCCTCAGAAAGGATCTTTAAAACGATGCTTCATCCAGTTTCTTAAATATGTGTTTGCTTGCAGCCAGTGATCAATGTGTTTCCTGTCCCGGATGCTGCTGGCCTGATGTGTGTGGCTCTGGGTCAGCTGGAAATCAGAGAAGTGAGGCGAGTGCAGCGTTTATTTTTCCCGAATGTAGCGTCCAGAAACACGCTCCAGACGTTTGCACCGTTCAGCAGCGTTTCAGAAACTGGGCCTACGTGTGTTTACGCCTGTGTGTGTCGTCCCTGTGCGCAGGATGCTGTCGTGCTCCAGCCTCGCGCAGACGCTCTTCTGCGAGGGCGTCGTCCAGGCCGTCGTGGGCGTTTCCAAGTCCCGAGTGGTTACCTCCTCCCACTCGGCCACAGGCTCCACCCTGCAGGTGTTCACGCTGTCGGACACCAGCAGGTAACACGGTGTGTTTATCCTCTCTCATGTCCAGATTCAGTCCACAGCCGTCTCACATCTCTTTCTCTTTCAGCTCGCCGAGCTCTCAGGTTCTTGCGTCTCCTGGCGTCTGTGTCGGGTCCCTCGCTCCAGTGGACAGACTTTCTGACGCTCTCATCGGCACGGATGAGGCCGGACACCTCTTCTTGTGGTAAGTGCTGAGGTAGTTTAGCCTCAGGTCGTTAGCCAGAAGTTTCACAAATCGTTTCACACGTTGATTCTGCTGCCCCCTAGTGACTCAAATAATCTGCTGCATCATTAAATGTGATTTGCGTGCAACCTGCTGCTGTTCACTGTCGACTTCTTTTCGTGTGTTTCTCACAGGAACTTAAACTCCGGACAGCTGCTGTGTAGAGTCCTCCTCGGAGACAGTTTGTCTCACACAGCCTGTCTCAGAGGATACTCCTACTGCGTGAGTAACCTGTCGTCTTACAAACCTCTGTAGCTGCACCACTCTGCAAGTGACTTCACTCTTGCGTGCCTTTGTGTGTGCAGGGAGTGTTGTTTGTCCTGCTGCAGCATCAGTTCCTAAGCTCCTTGGAGGAGGAAGAAGAAAAAGAAGCCAGAAAAAAATGTGGGGTGTTTTTCGAGGAGGAGAAGAAGAAGTCTTTGTTCTCCTTGGTCGCTGTTAACCCTCTGAGTGGGAAATCCGTCCTGGCTACACGACTGTATCCACCTAAAGCCTGGTCTGGCAGGTGAGACGGGGTCTGAGGGGTGTCTCTGCATGAACGCATTCACGTATTCACATGTGTCACTGTGCCCCCCGCAGGCTGTGTGAAGCCGACGCCAACCACTCCAGCGTGGTGGGCCTGAGTCAGAGCGGCTGTGCGTGTGTTTGGGAGCTCGGGCGTCCGGCGGCTACGCGGATGCTGTGGGCTCCTGAGAGTGAAGGGTGGCAGCTGGCCCGATGGGGAGGAGGAGGAGGAGGAGACACGCTGGTGACAGGACATCACAACGGAGACGTTACTCTACACTGCTACGGCGCAGCTCAGATTTCAGACTTTTAATCAAACCTGTACCCGTGACGCTAAGATTCAACATCGTACCCAGCTGGAGTTTTAGTTAAATTAGTTTCCTTCATGTAGCTGGCGTACAAGTTGGGTGTTTTTACTGTTTAGGCCACTGTACTGCAAAAACACAGGTATTTATGTGACGTAAAGTTTGAAAAATAACGTTTTTATACACACTGAACCTCTCTGTGTTTTTAGTCGGCTGTAACACCAGTGTGGAGACCAGCTTTGTGTTTTATTACGGTCGCTCTTTGAACTGTTCTTTGGCATATTTAAATAAAAAGACTGACATCTTTTAAAAGTTTACATTAAATGATTGTGAATTCTGTTCTGTGTTTTGTCTTTTTTTACGCTGCTGCCATCGCTCTGTACGATTTTAGTTATGCTTTTCCGTTTCATTAACCATCCAGTAACACTGGAGCACCACAGGGGACTGTTCTCTCCCTTGTACACTTCAGACTACAGTTACAACACAGAGACATGTCATGTGCAGAAGTTCTCAGACGACACTGCAATTGTGAGGTGTCTCAGGGATGGACAGGAGCAGGAGTACAAGAATCTAGTGAAATACTTCGTCTCATAGTGAGAGGCGAACCAACTTCTGATCAATACAGCTAAAACCAAGGAGATGGTGGTGGTCTGTAATCATCAACGGGGAGTGTGTAGAGGTGGTTTAGACCTTTAAGTACCTGGGTCTACAGCTGGATCACAAACTGGACTGGTCAGCTAGCATAGACTCAAAAAAGGTCAGAGCCGTCTCTATTTCCTCAGGAGGCTAAGGTCGTTTAATATCTGCTGGACATGTTTTACCAGACTATCGTTGCCAGTGTCCTCTTCTACACTGTGGTGTGCTGGGGAGGCAGCACTAAGAAGAAGGACACCTCAGTGCTGGACAAACTGATACAGAAGGTGGACTCTGTGGTTGGAGCAGAACTGGAGTCCCTGACATTGGTGGCAGATGCAAGGACCTTCAACAAAATCCAGTCCATTATGAACAATGTCCACCACCCTCTACGTGACACCATAGTCAGACAGAGAAGCTTGTTCAGTGACAGGCTGCTGTCTCTGTCCTGCTCCACAGACAGGTTGAGGAGGTCGAATGAATGAATGAACTTAAATGTCTGGGCGGCACAGGCCTTTCTGTGTGGAGTTTGCATGTTCTCCCTGTGTCTACGTGGGTTCTCTCCGGGTACTCCGGCTTCCTCCCACTGTCCAAAGACATGCTAGTTAGGTTAATTGGCCGTGTGAATGGTTGTCTGTCTCTCTGTGTTAGCCCTGTGATAGACTGGTGACCTGTCCAGGTTGTACCCCACCTCTCGCCCGATGACAGCTGGTATAGGCTCCAGCCCCCCGCAACCCTCGACAGGAACAAGCGGTTACAGAAGATGAATGAATGAACTTAAATATCTTTCATATCTGTTTCTCTGTGATGAAGCTACTGGACACCAAATTACCCACGGGATAAATAAAGTATCTTTTACACAACTACAGCACTAAAATATAGAGGTACTAAACAGCATTTAACACGCATAATGCCACTGGCTTTAGTTACAAGTTAACTTCCTGATTCAGCTTCACTCGTTTTCTGTAATTGGCCAATTTGCCCGTTGTTTCTTTTTAAAAGGTTCTGTGTTGTGTAAAGCATCTTGACATCATTTGCATACCCATTAATGCCATTCTACCACATTATTTAACTATTTAAGTTCAAGTTTAACTTGTTTCAACAGCATCAGTTTGATTACACCTTCGTGAAACATGGAATATAACATTCTTTGTAATTTAAGAAAACTACAAAGTCTGAAAGTTAAAGAAATCCAGGTTTATTCGAATAATCATTGAGGCTCATGTTAATGTCTTTTGCTTTTGCTAAACAGTTTCCTCTGGGATAAGGAACTCCCAGTCCTGTTTCTGTGTGCGGGCAGGAAATACAAGCATTTCATGTAGCGGTCAACTCGTCTGAAACATGAACTCAGTCATTTTCTGTGTCCAAGAGAATCTTTATTTAAACTTGGGTAAAATTAATCCATCTTTACAACATGTAAGCATATTCAGCAGTACGTACAAGTCTGTACATCTTGTTGAAAACAACATCTAAAATAGACATTTAAAAAAAGAGAGAAGAGTAAAAAGTAACTACAGGAAGAATGTACATGATGAAGACGTATTAACATGGTCCATTTCTCCACATACAGGACAGTTAAAACAGACGCACGAGAGAAAGCAGACCAGAGACGCTCTCATCCGTCCACACACACAGCCTGCCCGAGTCTCAAACCCCACCACACACACACACACTCACACTCCGTCCACTCAGCTTCAGGTTTAAAAGGAAAACAGATACGTGAACAAAACGAGAAGCAGAGACGATCTCTGAGGAACAACGTGAAGATAATTTGTCTGAACAAAGGGGAACCTCTCCTTTACTTTCAATTGAACAAACATGGTTGACCCTGTGTGCTGTCAGTGATCCAGCCAGCTGCTATCATGTCAAAAGTTGTCGTCATCGGAAAGTTTAAGAGAAATAGAGTTGGAGTGAGCTTGTATCAACAGCAGGAAGATAAAAATCAGTGTCTGGGTGACTGAAGTTGAACATTTGTGTACAAAATAGAGAAGACTTATTTTCATGGTGGTTTAAAAAAAAGAATTAAGCTGCAGCCCTTCAATAAAATAACGAGGATTTAAAGGTCTGTCCCGTCCTGACAGAGACTGGCCGACAGGAAGAAGAGGAAAAGCCGCTCTAATGTGCAGCCGCGGTGGAAGACTTGCTGTCCATTAGTTTCTCCACCATGAGCTTGGCGTAACGAATGCGGCTGAGCAGCTCCTTGCTGCAGCCGAACTCGTCGAGCAGAGAAAGCTTGTAGGTGCGGAACTCTCGCTTCTCGTCGATGTAGGTGACCGCGCCCATCAGCGGGCACAGGATCAGCTTGGTATGGTCCTGGCAGGGAGGGGTTGAGAAGAAAAAGAGAAGTTAAAGATGTGTTGGTGTTAAACGGTGGAAAAAGCAAACAGTAACAGCGACTGTGAGGGAGTTTAAAGATAGATGGTGATGTGGCACACGTCTAACCTGGAAGAAGTTGATCTGAACGGTGCCGTTGGTGAGGTGCAGGACGATGGCGCTCTTCGTTCTGAACCAGAGGGAGAGGTAGGGCAGTCGTGCCAGCTCATCGCCATCCCGGCGAGCCATGTTGGCTCCGGCCTTCAGCAGGTGTTCGCTCATGTAGTTGCGGAAGTATTTGAGCAATGTGATCTACATGTGGGGGAGGGAAAAAGAAACACAACACTTAGTACCACAACATGTACAAGTGTTAAGAAGCATCCCAAATCAACCTGAACAACAACAAGTGATGGTCAAAGATGAGGTTTAACTCCTGACCTTCTTGGTGAGGGCAGAAGGGAAAGAGCGCACGCTCAGGTAGGACTCGGTCGCCGTCTTGTCGATGTACTGCAGACTGTCTCCGTCGGTGTACATGATCAGTCGGGTATAATCGTTGAACAGAACGCCCACGCTGTTATCACAGAGCTGGTAGCCTGGAATAGACATTTGAAAATCATGTTTAAGTTTTTTGTCTTTTCCCAAAACCAGGAGGAGAAAATTAACAGCGCTCTCTGGTGGACAAGAGGTGTAATGGCAGCACTATTTCTAAACTACCTCGTCACAATTCTCGTCATTTTTTTTATCTGATATTTGTTCATATTCTTTATCCTCACCTAACTGTAAAACCTACTTAAATAATAGGAGCTAAACTGGTGTATTTGGATCAAACTAAATGTACAAATGATACATTTACAGGGTCTAGTGGTGAGGTTACAGACTGCAACCAACTCAAACTCCTCCCTCAATCCTCTTTTCACAAATGGGTAGATGTAGATTTTTTTTCCCCCGGTACTTGCGGATATCACTTTTAAAAATTGACGTAGAGTGCGACCCTTACCCAGTCCATATTTATCAGAGTAGTCCACCCATTTGCTGATCCAGAAGATGGGGATACATGCAGGATCCTCTGCCTCCTCTGCAAATACAAAAAGACGACATAATATTTATAAGCAGTGCCGACGAAAGCTTAAAGACCATCAAAGCCTCTCTGAAAAGTAGGTGCACTCACCTTGGCGGATGACGGGCTTCTCAGAGGGTTTGGCTGCAATGATGCTGTTGAGCTGCTGGAGCAGGTCTTTCAGGTGGCACTCTGACGGTTCAGCCTCCCTACACACAGAACACGCAAACATTTATTAATACTCATCGAAACCAGTGTCTCGCATTGGCTTTTCGCAAAACTCCAGACGCGCAACTCACCTTTGTCCAGGCTCGTCCTTCCCATCTGCCCTCTCTGATCCAGCTAAAAAGAGAAACCCAAATCATCAACACTCATATCTGGTGTTCTCCAGGCATCTACAGGTTTATTTGGCGAGTCATAATGAGGCACCGCTGAGATAATTACCCTTGTTGTTTATAGCGGTGAGGGGGCGTCTCTGGCTGAGCTCCGTAGCCGTGGAGGGGGCGATGGAGAAGCGCGGCGGCACCGTGAGGCAGGTCGTGGGCAGACGTACGGGGATGTAGCCCGATGTGAAAAACTCGTCCCCCTGCAGGTCGGCAATAGTCGGCCTCTGGGAGGGATCAGGTGACAGCATCCTCTTGATGAGAGAGGCTGCGACGGGGCTGATGTTCTGCAGACAAGAGTTATGAATTCAGGTTAGGAGAGAAGTGCATGGGCTTCTAAACGGGATATTTAGAAAACTAAACATACACACTATTGTTTCTACTAACGTACCCAGGGGATGGTGTAGCTGTTTTTCTTGATGCGGTTATAGGTGTCCTTCAGACAGGAGGTCTCGAATGGAGGCTTACCCACCAACAGCGTGTACCTGTCGAGAGAGACACACAGACAGTGACTGAGCTGAATCACACGGGACGTGACGGGGCTTCTTCCAGGTGCGACTCGCGTCCTCACACTTACAATATACACCCGAGTGACCAGACGTCCACTTCGTAGCTGTGGCCTTTCTTACAGAGCACTTCAGGCGCAATGTAGTTGGGCGTGCCGCACAGGGTCTTCTTCCGCTCGCCATCGAACTCGATCTTAGTGGCGAGGCCAAAGTCCCCTAGAGAAGAAAGACGGGATGAGTGTTTGTAAAGCAGCGCATCCGATGTGCCAGTTCTCTGCACATTTACAAATAAGCTGACTTCATCCAACCTCCAGGGGTTTGGTATTCGTCATGAATTTTATTTAATCAAACTATTTATCTTTACTCATCTAGGCTGGATATACTGTAAATGACACTCACACCTCAATTTATTTGAGTTTAAATAAAGTCTAGATTTAAATATGTGTTTAGTCCCGACGAGGCATTCTCCAAAGGCATCCAGGACGTACCACACACTGCTGATGTGAGGACTAAAGTGACTCATATCCTCTGACACTAAACCAACAGGTTTGTTTGTATGTCGAGCTCTGACATTTACTACCCCCCCCTGCTCCGTTACGACAAGTCAAGCCTCCCGTCACATTTACCTATCTTGACTTCCATGTCGTCGTTGAGGAAGATGTTGCCCAGCTTCAGGTCTCTGTGGATGACTTTGTTGTTGTGCAGGTAGTGGACGCCCTTCAGCAGGTGGCTCATGTAGTAGCGGGCCTCGGGCTCGGTGACAGCCTTACGACGCTTGTGCAGCTCCAGAAGAGACTGAAATAGGGAAAAAATAAAAAAATAAAGAGGAAGGTTTTTATTAGTAGGAATATTATTAAAGAGATTTAAATAAACTTATTGATTTAAGGGTGAAAGATTCTGATAGTGGCAGTCAGTGAAGCAGGCACTAGAGAGGAGACCTATCTTGATTCAAATATTACTGGAGGGAGGGGACACTTAGTCCAGAGCAAATATTTTTTTAAGAGATTACCATGGCACTGAAAAAAGAAAACAAAAAAAATCAATACAAAGGTTTTTGTACACTGCCTGGCTCATATTTTTAGCATTACTTTAATCACGTTCAAAAGTCCCTTTGCTTTTCTGCCAATTTAAGCTTCCCCTACACATGGACAACGGAAGAGACCGAGCAGCTAACCGTCGCCCGTCAGGATCGTGTGGGGAACGGGACACATTCCTCCTCTGTACACTCACCCTTCTCCTGCAGATTTCCAGGACGACAAAGACAAAATCGTCGTCCTCGAAGAACCCGTGGAAGCCCACGATGTTGGCGTGGTGGAGACTTTTGTGAATGGCGATCTCCGAGGTCATCTTCTCCCTCTGGTGCTGCTTGAGGATCAGGGATTTGGGCACGATTTTGCCGGCGAAAACCTGCTTCGTCTCCACGTCGGTGATTTCGTAGCACTTGGCGAAGCCACCTTTCCCGAGGAATCTTCCCCTCGTGTACTTTCTCATGGTGCGTGGGTCAACCAAAATGTCCGGGATCTCTTTGAGAGGTGCCGACTTCGGGTCGACGTGCGCTGGCGGGTTCGCCGGTTTCGCAATGCCAGCACTCATTTTGGACTAAAGTGCTCCTCGCCGTGTTTAAAAAAGCAAGAAATGCGTGTAAAAAAAACTCGGCAACAGCTTCAAAGGGTCAAACTATTGTTCACCCTACCTCAACCGACGTTAGTCAAACCTTGGAGACTAGCTTACTCCCATACACGTCTGAATTTAAATCAAAACTAACGTTAACAACCTCTGTACGCGAACGTTATCTAAGCATTTGACTCAACAATATAAAATTCAGTGCATGAGGATGTCAAAATTTAAAAAAAAACCCTGAGGTAGACATGAAATTAGTCGCTAGTCTCGTCCCTCGGTGGCTGCAGCGTTACCCCGTTCTGCCTTTTGACAACAGTCCCAGTACAAGTTTAAAATGCTGCCTTCAGTCGAAACGGCGCTCTCTGATTGGTCCGCTCGATTTGAATTCCGAGGCGTTGCCGCAAAGCACCCTGGGAAGATCAGTGCAAAAACAGCCAATCGCCGAACGAGTAGCTCACGCTCCGCGCGGTGATTGGAGGAATCGATTTTGTTGACGTGCTCACGGGAAATGTAGTCGTAGTGGGATTTAAAATGCCAGTAAACAGTTTTTGAACACGAGTACTGTATGTGCGCTACGGGTCGGTGGATTTCATAGTCATTTAATGTTTGAAATCTCACCAGCAAAGTGTAAAATAGTCGACGTACTTTATTAATAGTTAAAGTTTATTAATAGTTCCAGATTAAACATTTTATTCTAGTACAACTTAAAAGTAGGCAGAACTTCTGCCGCAGAAGTGAAAGTTAACCATCGTCAGTAGTTCACTGGTTATTAGTGGTAAACAGTGACAGTACATTTTCTGAATTTTAAAACATTTTTACTTGTGTGATTATTTTTTTTTTAATAGTTTTACTCTACTGTTTTTTATTATTTTTTTATTTATTTTTGATGCAATTGTGTTTTCATACTGTCTTTGATAGCTGTTTTTCAGATAAAACCTTCAGCCACTGTATAGAAAATAGTTTAAATTAAATGTACTGCATGGATGTTTTTGCATCTGCATTGTACACTTTTGAATGCAATTTTTGAAGCTTAAGATGGCAGTTTGTTTTCTCATCAGTAAGGGGCAGCATTTCACACCCCTGCAGTGTTTCCACTGTGATTATCCATAACTTCCTGCCTTGCAGACAACTTGGCACCCACTGCTTCCGACTCTGAATCAGTTGCCATTATGGTTTGTATTAGTAGCCTTGTTTACCAGTACTATACATTATCACCTATCATTATCATTGGTGTCTTTTTCCATGATCTTCTGATTTGGTATGTTCCTGTGAAATATTAAAAACAGACTAATCTGCATTGTCCAAAACAGTGTTAAAACCATTGGGGGGAAATGGTTTATGGTCAAAATTTAGCCTTAGGGCCCCCTTTCCCTTTTTTTCACAGGCCCCCAAACTGTTGTTTAGTTTTCAGTTCGATTCAGTTCGATTCAATTCCGTTCACGCACTTTATTTATCCCAGAAGGGCAATTTAAAAAGGTACAGAGAGCAACAAAATACACATGACAGATGGCAAAAAAGCAACAACAAAGCAACAGACAAACGAGATAGGAGAAGTGCAAAAAAAAAACAAAAAAACACAAGTGGTTGTCAGGAGCTGGACTGCTGTGGGGACCAAAGTGACCCCTCCTCCTTTGACTCCTGCATCGCGGACAGCGCAGTCTGTAGCCTGATGGAAGCCACTCAAACACAAGATGTAAGATGTGTTCTGGTTGTTTGCTGTTCTCAAAAATCAAACTTCTCATAGGTCAACCACCCCTCAGTTTGCCTGTCCTGACTGTGCACACCTGTCTGTTCCCAGAGTTTGCTGTTCCCCCTTCAGGCTCACGTTACAGACTGCCAAACATCAGAGGTAACCACAACGAATGCTAATTTGTTCAAACGGAGTCAGATCGTTGTCACCTATAAGGAACGTATAGGTTTTAGTATTTGCCTCCCAATATCTACGTGTCATTTTTAGTGCCTGTGTTGTTTACAGTTATTATTCTACTTCCTTATTTAATGTTACTTGCATGTTCACCATAAGACTTTACTGATCAGCACAGTTTGTTTTCTGCATTACAGCCATTCATTGGTAACACAAGGAGCAAACTTGGTGCAGAGGGCAGCGACCTGTGCAGCAGGAGACGTTTTGGGGGTTAGGTGCTTTGCTCAAAGGAACTACAGCCATGGCTTTAACAGACTGATATGCTCACACCAAAGGTATCTTAAAGTGTGATCAGTTTGCATAAAGTGTTGTTTTTTTAAAAAAAACAAAACAAAAAAACAATCCAACTTTAAAGACTGAAAAAAAAAATAACAATGCAACAGTGCGGTTGTGCTTTTATTCTGTACACATGCAAATGGAAAATAGAATCACTTGAACCTGATGTTCAAGTCTCCATGTGGTGAAGTACAGCACAGATTGCCCCTCCAGATATTTTAAATGTGTAATCAGCAACAGCATCCTCCATCACCAGGAGCCTCGTCTTGTCTTCAAGCACAGCTCCTCTTTTGTGTATCAATGAAGAGTGCTGTTCAGGAGCAGAATAGAGGGATAAGTAAAGGATAAGAGGCAATTACGTAGCCTGAAGAGAGCACGCACGACGACATTAGTGGTTTTGATTGTCCCCTTTGTTCCAGCTGATATACAATAGGCGTCTGTGTCTCTGAGTGTGTTCGCCGTCCATGACAGCGTGATGCAGCTTTATGCAAAGAGAAGAGCTATTTTTATGAAGCTCTGACTGATCTAAATATTCCCTCCATGCATCCGCAGACAAGGGCTAAGGTTGAATGATTAAATAGGCTCACAGGCTGCATGGATTTATTTAAAGGATCACTGGCAACGACTTAAACACTTGAATTTTAATGTGAAGGAGGCAGAAATATCCTGTGGCAGGAAGGGGACCAACCAGCACGAAGCTGGGGATCCAACTGAAGCATGGCGAATTGGAATTCTTTGCAGATTTTAATCCTAAAATCCTACGCCTGATGAGTAACTCAAAAAGTGAGATTCATTAAGGCTTCAAGAACTTCAGGAAACCAAGATATAACAAGGACATCAACAGGTAGAGTTGCAAACACATTGCCTGGCTAAAAAAATTCTTAATATTTCATTGGACCACCTTTAGCTTTGATTACAGCACACATTCTCTGTGGCATTGTTTCGATAAGCTTCTGCAATGTCACCCGATTCATTTCCATCCAGTGTTGCAGACTAACATCTTTACCACGACCACAGGATGTGGGTTTCAACATGGTTGTTTAAGAAATGAGAAGCTATTCATTGCATCAGTTGGGGTTAAATAACTTGTTGCCAGCTGGAAGATAATCACCCATGCAGTAATTATCCAATAGGAGGCTCGTACGTATTAGTAATTAGTTAAAGTATACTAGTTAAATCCAGGTGCCTTTTTTTTTGGCCAGGCAGTGTACATTGCACTAGGACTGCGGAGCAAGTTTTAGATTTGACAACCCACATTTGCCCATCAGGTGTCCTCTAGTAAAGGCAGAGGTCAGCCGATAGATTTAGCTGCCTTTTTATGCCACCCTCTGCAGCTTCTTTTTGTCGGCGACCAAACGGCCACACCACAGCCTGTCTCTGTAGTGGCACGGTAGAAGGACACCGTGACCTTCTGCCTTTGCTCATATTTACCAAAGGACTCCATTGCAGCCTAGTGTGACTAGTGTAGTCAGTGCTTGGCCTTTTTCACCGCTGCAGAGGTGCTGGCTGACCGGCAGAGGTCTTCAGAGATCTGCACCAGCAGGAACTTGGAGGTGGAGACTCCCTCCAACCTGTCCCCTTATGTGAAGAGATGCAGGTTCTGCACAGTGTCTCCTGTTTATGTTTTAGCTTTGTGAGACCTGGTTATTCAAATGCATACATGTTAAAATACATTTCTCATTTTGGTTAAATGTTTTTTCTTAGTTTTTTTTTGTTCTTAAGTAGCATTTACATGCACGTGCAAAACAGATGTTACATATTTCACATAGTATGTTGTGGAACTCGGTGGTAAAGGTAAAACTTTACCTTTGTAATCACAAAAAAAAAAATAAAAAAATGAAAATCAGTGCACTGACACAAAAAGATAGCCACCTAACACCTGTCTAAGTCACTTAAGAGCTTCTTTATGTTCCGACACATGATTTAGGTGTTCTTACAAACGAGTATACAGCTGCAATATGAGTTAGATTCAGTGGCAATCAGGGTAATGCACTTTGAAGGCCAGTGTTTCTACGTAATCTGTGTTCAGAGACGTGCTCCATGTGACTTTGAATAATATGAGAGAGAAACAGTGGAGCTTTGGACTCAGATGAGCAGTTCTGTGTGCATAGTTCCATTTTTTTTTGTGTGTGTAAAATGTGGAAAACTAACCGCAGGGGTTTAAAAGAAATGAAACAGCAAACACAAATCAATAAAGTTATTTTATTTACATGCCATAAAAAAAATGTAGGCTACATTTCAAACGATGTGAATCGTTCACATATAGACAATAAAGTGCATCCTGTAGCTACCCTTACACTATTATAACTATGAAAACCCTTTCGTGTTTCCATGACAGTAAAGTTCCAGTTCTTTGGGACCTTTCCACCTCTGGACAGCAGGTGGGGGGGGACTGTGATGACCAGCAACACCTGAGCAGTCCAGCTGCAGAGTCCTCCAGAGACAGAGAGAGTCCTTTCTACGACAGGACGCAGCTGTTGTGCTTCTTCAGCTGGGGTCTCTTCTTGACAGCCGCTCTCGGTATCGTGTCTCTGCGCCTCAGCACCGCGGGGCTCAGCTGGTGCGGCAGGTTCACCTGCTGCAGCAGCGCGCGGAACACCCCCACCGTGTTGCCACCTGTGCGCGCGGACGCCTCCACGAAGTTCGCGTCCCACTCCCCCTCCACCGTGACCATGGCCTCCCCCGCCGGCAGCACGCGACCCTCCGCCTCGGTCAGGTCCGCCTTGCTGCCGACCACCGTGATGGGCGCGCTCTTGCCGCCCCGCAGCTCCAGGATCTCGTCCCGGAGCCTGCGCACCTCCTCGAAGGACGCGGCGTCGTCCACGGCGTACACCAGCGCGAAGGCGTCGCTGTGACGGATGCAGAGCTCCCGCATGGCCGGGAACGAGTAGCTCCCGCTCGTGTCTAAAATCTCCAGGTGCATCTTCCCGGACCCCGCTGTGTCGTACTCCAGCACGTGGAGCTCCTCGACTGTGCGCGTGTACTTGTGCTCGAAGCGGTCGCGGAGGAAACGGTGGATGAGCGCGCTCTTCCCGACCCCCGCTGCCCCGAGGAACACCAGCCGGATGGTGTTGGGACGCCCCGACTGAGACATGCTGTGTTGGAGGGTGTGTGACTTCTGAAGGCGGAGGGAGTCCCGTGCCACCCTCTCCTCCACGGGCAGCTCTTTTATAGGCGACTGCACCCACCAGCCCCCACCTCCACCTCCACCACCTCCTCCTCCTCCTCCTCTGTCCAGCGCGTGATTTTCAGCACGATTAAAAATACACCGCCTGCACAACGGAACAGGAACTGGAAACACAAGTGATTCATGAAAGTCTCTTATTTATTTATTTTCTTAACTCAACAATAACCTGTCAGGGCCCAAATTAGATCGACCACAAACATGTGCTCTTGTTTGCACCACGAGTCAAGCAGCCTTCCCAGGAACCTCAAATAAACCATTTCCGCACCATAGTTTATGAATGTGCTGGAGATTGGCTGATAATCGCCCTCAAAGGTCATGTTGTTTGTCAAATAGACAAAAGCAAACGCATTTCAGATTTCATGTAGCCTCCTACACACAACTAATAGACTAGAAAGGGACTCTTAGACTTAGACAGAGTTTATTCATCCACAAGGGGGATTGCTTGATCACAGCAGCTTAGTTGCACATAAAAAACACCACAAGTTAAAATCTAGTAAAATAAAATAAAAACACTATAAGCAAAAATTTTGCAAAATTTGCATATGAACAAATGTGCACGAAATACAGACGGAAGTAAATATATTATTATATACATGGGAAGGATTGATACGGTGCAATAATGTGCATTAGGGCAGCACGGTGGTGTGGTGGTTAGCATCTATGGATGGCCCATGAATCCATGTCCCGACTGGGGCCTTTCTGTGTGGAGTTTGCATGTTCTCCCTGTGTCTGCGTGGGTTCTCTCCGGGTACTCCAGCTTCCTCCCACCGTCCAAAGACATGCTTGTTAGGTTCATTGGTGATTCTGAATTGGCTGTAGATGTGAGTGTGAATGTGAATGGTTGTCTGTCTCTCTGTGTTAACCCTGTGATAGACTGGAGACCTGTCCTGTACCCCGCCTCTTGCCCGATGACAGCTGGGATAGGCTCCAGCACCCCCTGCAACCCTTCACAGGACAAGTGGTTACAGAAGATGAATGAATGAATGAATAATGTGCATTAACATTAAAAGCATGGAGTTATCTGTTGCAGAAAGGTGAGTTGTCGTACAGCTGGATAGAGCAGGGTATGAAAGTAGTCATGCAGCTGGACCAGTCTGTTGGAGAATGAGCTCCGCTGCCCCTCTATACTATCACTTAGCAGTTGAGCTTTTCATTGCATTCTTTGTATTATGCAATTTAAATTGTAATTTTGCTGCAGATCTCATCAGTAAGACAGAATTAGAACAGTGCACAGCAATGCTGATACGCACAAACATGCCTGTATTAAGTAAAACTACATGACCATAACGATGAGTGGAAGTATTAAAGTGTACCCTATACACCAGTGAAAACAAATGCATCCTAATACAACAGTCCTGCACTAAATCTTAGCTTCATGACTTTTCAGCCTAGCTCACTGACTTAAACAGGGTTGTCAGAATAATAGAAACAACACAATACAATAGTGCTGCAAACCACAGCCTCCAAAATGAAAACTCAATACCACAATCTTCACAGCTTAGCTTTCGTGCAGGACTCTTGTGTAAGAATGCGTTTCATGTACCTAATAAAGGGGCAAATGAGAGTGCATAGTTTTTTTTCAACCACCACCAGTCTCCATCACACAGGTGACCTGAGATGCCACGCATTACACTCGGTAGGCCATGGCTTTGTTTTTCTTCATTTGGCTCATTTGCCTTATCGGTTTTACTCTCGCTTCATCGTCCCCACATGGTTTTGTTATTGTGTTCCTAGGAACTGGCAGCCCGGAGTGTGGCTTGTCGTAAAGGGAGGGTCATTCATGCACACACGGGCGAGAAGCACACACGTGCGCTCGTATTTACACCAGGTGTGAGTCATGGAAGGCTTCTCTTTAACGATGGTCCTCCTGCGAAGATCTGCTGTTTGATATGAACACCCACTTCCCGTGATGTGTCGTCATCCGCTTGAAAACGCAGCACGGCGTTACTGGAAACGCTGAGATTGAAGTTGAGATTCAGATTACATCTTCTTCTGGATAATCGGACGGCGGGGATATGACCGGCTGAGTGGAACACGCTCTGGAGAACTTCTTGAGAAGCGGTTAAAGACGTGATGAAGTCAAACAGACTGATAGGACTTCTTCAGAAGCAGTTAAAAACGTGATGAAGTCAAACAGACTGATAGCACATCAGATGGGAAACAGGAGTGATTTTAAAGGAGCACTCAGGGTAATACACTGTCTGGCAAACAAAAAAGTCGCCACCTGGATTTAACTAAGCAAACAGGTACGAGCCTCCTATTGGATAATTACTGCATGGGTGATTATCTTTCAGCTGGCAACAAGTTATTTAAGCCCAACTGATGCAATGAGTAGCTTCTCATTTCTTAAACAACCATGTTGAAAGACACATCCTGTGGTCGTGGTAAAGATGTTAGTCTATTTGAGAAGGGTCAACTCATTGGCATGCATCAAGCAGAGAAAACATCTAAGGAGATTGAAGAAACTACTAAAACTGGGTTAAGAACTGTCCAACGTGTTATTAAAAACTGGAAGGATCGTGAGGAACCATCGTCTTCAAGGAGGAAATGTGGTCGGAAAAAGATTCTGATTGATCGTGATTGGCGAAGAAAAACAACAGTAGAACTCAGGGCTATGTTTAATAGTGAAAGTAGGAGCATTTCCACACGTACAATGTGAAGTGAACTGAAGGGATTGGGACTGAACAGCTGTGTAGCCTTAAGAAAACCACTAATCAGTGAGGCTAACTGGAAAAAATAGGCTTCAATTTGCTAGGGAGCATAAAGACTGGACTCTGGAGCAATGGAAGAAGGTCATGTGGTCTGATGAGTCCAGATTTACCCTGTTCCAGAGTGATGGGGGCATCAGGGTAAGAAGAGAGGCAGATGAAGTGATGCACCCATCATGCCTAGTGTCTACTGTACAAGCCTGTGGGGGCAGTGCTATGATCTGGGGTTGTTGCAGTTGCTCAGGTCTAGGTTCAGCAACATTGAATGAGGTCAGCTGACTATCTGAATATACCGAATGACCAGGTTGTTCCATCAATGGATTTTTTTTCTTCCCTGATGTTCGCGGGCATATTCCAAGATGACAATGCCAGGATTCATGGGGCTCAGATTGTGAAAGAGTGGTTCAGGGAGCATGAGACATCATTTTCACACATGGATTGGCCACCACAGAGTCTAGACCTTAACCCCATTGAGAATCTTTGTGATGTGCTGGAGAAGGCTTTGTGCAGTGGTCAGACTCTCCCATCATCAATACAAGATCTTGGTGAAAAATGAATGCAACACTGGATGGAAATAAATCTTGTGACATTGCAGAAACAATGCCACAGTGAATGTGTGCTGTAATCAAAGCTAAAGGTGAGGTTTTAGAAATTTCAAAACTGTGTGTGCGACTCATGCTGACTTACACTGTGTGGCTAGACGTGGCTATCGCTGGGCAAATACATGCTATGATAATTTGTCAACATGCGCATTCAGTTGTGTGTGCGTGCGTTAGTTTGTTCTTTTTCTTATCTCTGCCCTTGAAGAAGGTCAGTATTCAGTATGTGTAATAATATGAGGGGAGCAAATAAGACAGGAACACATTAAACAGACCGAACCTATCGACAAAACTCATTGAGCCACCAACTGCGACAGCTCTTTCAGTGCCTGCAGTGTTTTGGCGTCCTTCAGTGCAAACCTGTTAAATGTTCATGGCAGAGCTGGGGACAATTTTTACAGCGCAAATGTTTTTTATTTATAAGTTTGCCAGTAGGTAATGATTAATCAATGCAGCTTCCAATGATACACAAGAACTTTAGTGAAGTAGAGTCCTGATATGATAAGACATGGCTGCACGTTGCACTGTTAATTTACAAAGTTAGTTACGTGCACGATGATGCTGTGTTAAAAGGCGTTCCCCAAACTCATTGCAGAAATAGATTACCTAGGAATAGATGAACTCAATAAAAACAGATGTGTCCGTATACTTTTGGCTACATAGTGCACCAAGTGAAACCAGTTTTAAATCACCTACACATGATCTACAGCAGATGGCAGCAGCAGATACCTTAAAACAGGTCAACAGTCTGATGTAGTTCAAATGCAGAATCCACTGGAAAATTACTGCTGTTAGAAATATAAGATACACCTATCTGGCATAACATTATGACAATATACAGACAAAATAACACAGACAAATTTATCTAAAGAAACATTATCAAGATAATCCAATCAAAATACACAAACCAAAGTATAATTCCTCTCTGCCTAACATAAACATTAGAAAAAAAGGGTCAAATCCCTACAAAAGCCTAAAGATCCTCAAAGCCGTGTGCATGTTAAAATGCTTTACGTATAAGCTCTCCTAACTAGTGATGGCACTATCTTGACTTTTCATAATCACTGGACAGGAGGCTGTCGCCCAGAAACCAGCAGTCAGCGTCTCGTGTTTGCACATTTCAGTTACTGTACACACATACACTGACACATGTGGCAATCATTCACACATTAAAAAAAAAAACACACTAAAAGGAAATAATGTCCACAGACATTTGACATTTTGATTATGACTTGTGGGTCGACCATCTGCTAACTATACCTGATGTCAAAGTACACTGATCAGGCATAACATTATGACCACCTTCCTAATATTGTGCAGGTCTCCCTTGTGCCTCCAAAACAGTTGTGACTCATCAGAGAATGGACATGGGCCTTCTGAGGGTGTCCTGTGCTGTCTGGCAACAGGATGTTGGTTGTGGGGGCCTTTGGGTCCTATGGGTTGAGGGGTGGGGCCTCTGTGGATCATCCCACAGATACTTGATCAGTTTGGGATCTAGTGAATTTGGAGGCCAGGTCAACACCTTGTGCTGTTCTTCATGTTTTTTTTTTAGTTGTTCCTTAAGCGTTTTTGTGTGTGTGCCTGTGTCAGGCTGCATCCTGCTGGGGATGGCTGCTGCCATCAACGAGTGTCATTGCTATGGGGTGGGGGTCCCTGGTCTGGTCTAGGTGGGTGCTACATGTCTAAGTAACATCCACATGAATGAATGCCAGGTCCAAAAGTTTCCCAGCAGAACATTGTATTGTTACAAGATGGTCAATGTTATTTCACGGCCATGCTAGCGGCATAACATTTCATATTCTCAAGGCATTGCCACTGGATGCCCTACCTACAGTGTAATGCAATGTATGAATGAAAACCAGTTTCTCTCACATCCTGACTATGCTGTGCTACTGTAGGTCCAAGTATTTGGACTGGCCTGCAGTGGAATCCAAAAATGAAAGGGAGAAAAAATCTCAAACAGAATTGAAGGGATGAGAAAAGAAGAACATCTTAAGGGGAGACAGGGAACGGCATATTAAGCCGGAGAGTGAGAAAACGGACACACATCACACACAAAAAGGAATAAAATAAAACCCTTGCAGGCCCAGGTAAGAAAATCCTCCGCTGTTACTCAGGACATTGATAGTCTGTCTTTGTCACATCCATGCCTCTTCAATATAAAAGCCTTTTTTTTGTTGCACATCCTCTCTTTCTCTTCTTTCATTTCCTGCTTTTGTCTCTTTCATTTATTCTCTCTTCCACTCCGGTGCCATATTTTCTGGCAGGCAGTTTTTGGCTCAAGCCGGACATGTGTTTTCTCTTTTAGACGCTTAAAAAAAAAAAAAGGGCAGGGACTATTGAATTAATATGAGCACAGTGGACACTCCAATTCATTTGGGGACTATCACATGTCTGTGCTTATCTTCAGGTTTTTATTTACCAAGTCTTCTTTCTGTTATTTCAGCATACTTAAGCGCCCACAAATCACTCTGAGCATTGCAAGGCTTATTTGAGTTATTGATCTATGTGTGTCTGTTATATTCCTGAAAATGCATCCTCTTCAAGCCCTGCTATCACTTGTTACCATGGCAACGTGGAGTGATCCTACGGCGGAAAATGAAGGGTGTTCGCTTATTCGTCCTTGTGTGCATCTGAGCCCAAATACGCATGTGAAGTTAGTTTTGCATAAACTCATTTTGTTGTGGGGAGAGTTGAGCTGAGATACTTGAGTTTCCTCTGCAGAAGGACGGAGTAAGTAGAGTAGGTTACCTCCCTCTCCACCTCGCATTCCTGTTTCTTCTACAGTTTTGGCTCGGTGAAATCTCAAGGGGCCATGATGCAAGCTCTTTTTTTTTTTTTCCTTCTCCCACACATAGCAGCATTTGCAAAACCATGACAGTGAATTTTCTTGTTGGATCTCGATGGTTGCCACATTAGAGTGCCCAAAATCTCTAAACTGAAGAGATAATGGGCAGCCACCCACATTCAATTCAGGCTAAGAGTGAAGGAACATGTGACCTGGCGCAACAGCGTGGCTCACTGGTGTGCAACAATTAACTAGTTGTTTTGGTTTAACAGCATACAGTATAAAAGGTCAGCTATTTGTGAGTTTTATCCCTCTATGCAAGATAATCATATGATTTGCACGACAGAGAGTTTTTCTTGTTTTTATTTTTATTTTTTTTATAGGACTGGTTTCTGATGACGTCAATGATAAAGAAAAAGTGCAACCCTGAAATCTGGATTCTTGACCTGAATACATACGCTGAGAACTGACAGCTCATGTGCTACATACTGTGTGCTGCGGATATGTATAGCCTGTATAAGAACAGGCAGCAACTCAGCACCATCAATAGCATTTAATAGTACTTGAAGGATGGGATAGTGTAGCCGGCCTCAAAAAATGCAGCATTTCTCCGAAGCCATCTCACTGTACTGCAACTGAAAGTCTTATGACTTAAAAAATTCAATTCAACAGCAAATAGTTGATGTGCAGCCTCCTTCTCTCTTTTACCAGAGGGCGTTTGGTGAAGTTGTTGACTTCTGTGGAAAGGATTTGGACCGTTCCTCTGCTAGCGTTACCAGATGCCTTTTCAGATGAGTGTGCATTGCAGTTGTACTTTTGTTGTATTTCAGGACTGACCTACATATTTTGCATGTCACATTAGAATGGGCTTCATCTTTAGTGAAGTTTTTCCACACAGTTGATGAACCGCTGCTAGTTTGCTGCAATGACCCAGGAGTCTCCTCACCTGTCTTCTAGGAGGCGTCCATGTTGTTATTGTCACGTGATCAGTGAACAGAGTCGACATGATGCTTAAAGCGTCATGGCACAGTAGTGCAGTTGACAAACTGACCAGTTGACTAGTCTTTACAACCCCTAATAGCAACTTGTGATGCTATACTTTGAGTTACATGCTAACATTAGCATGCTAGCATGCACACAGTGTCAACATGAGCACAATTGACTCCAATTCAATTTAATTCCTGACGCAGGACACCCACCTTAACCTTAATTAGCCATAATGTTAAGGTATGATTTAATCATGCAAGTTATATAGAAATTCCAACCCTTTTAAGATGTCAACATTTGGGAAATAAGCTCTAGAAGCCAAACCTATGTAACGGGCTGCTAGTTTTTTGCAACATGGCAGAATATTTTTCCGATTCTGAGGTTATGGACGCGTTGCGGGTGCGCGCGGCGCTCAGAGATGACATCATCCAGGTCAGAAGACATCATCCGGGGTCTGTAGGTCAATCTACAGACCCCGGATGATGATAACAGGTAACTCTGGACTCAATGGGGAATAGCACTAGTGTACGATAACAAAATATTGGTGAAATGAACGAGTTTTGCGGCAGATAATGCGTTATTTAGAGGCTGCGTTTCGGTGCCCCAGTCACTCCCACTATATGGATATACACTGATCTAAATATCTCCCCGTGAAGACTGAGTCAATTTTTTAGCCAGCCTAGCTCGATAAAAACCCTCTAACTGACATATTTAGTCCATCTATCGGATTTTCTTGATGCATATAGATCCTCCAAACTGACACCAGCAACCATAGACCTATGCTGCTAGCATGCCTAAAACTGTTCTTCTTTGCAACAAAATAGCTCAAAAAGAAAACTGTGATAACCTGGACAAGTAAAACACACTGAACAAAAAAAAAATAAGGAGAAGGTTCACTGTTAAGAGGGAAAACTTTATTGGTGTTTTATCTCAGATCAGTTCAAATGTAAGAGCATGACGGAGAAAAGACTGAATGCTCCATGGAAGGCACAGCCACGATGATGGCCAGAAACACGACTCCACCATTTTGTTTACACTCCAGCAGCAACCAGTCTAAGGCAGACAATTCATCACCACAAACATGTGCTTTTAACTTGGTTCAAATGGACACTTTATTGTTGTTGTGCTGTCGCGTCGCAAATGGAATTAATTTATTCATGACAGCAGCATCTACGTATGTACTTATGTGCATTCAAGTATGCCCTGTGTGCTCATTAGGCCTTATCCAACACCTCCTTTTCGCTCAGCTGAGAAGGCTACTTCACTCATTTAAGAGCTCCTCTCAGTCGCCTCCATTGAGTTTCCTCTTGGAATATGATTAAAACACATCACTCATCTCAGGAGACAGAGGGAACTAAGTGGATCTATAGTTGAAGGAAAACCTTTGGCCACGGACTGAAGATGCATCTCTGAGGAGATTTTGTCTGCACACTGACAACCGATGAAGGAAAACTGTTAAGTGCACAGGCCAGGAAAAAAGTTTGATCTGCCAGCTTAAGCCTTTTCTGTATTTCTATGGTTACAGTGTTTCCATCAAGAGACAAAGAAAGCATTATTTACAGCAGAAGCGTGTAAATCAGTAGCGTCCCTTTATCTGAGTGCATTATGCATTATAGTATGAAGGAGAAGAGGAGACGAAAGCAGAGTTCGAGCCAGCGGAGAAGGTTAGATATCGTTAAGTTATGAGTTATGACATGTCTACATGTTCGTTACACCGGTATACAGCACAGATAGGCACGACTAATAACAGCGACTGTCCCCACGTTCGGCAGGTACAGCTTGTGTTAAAGTTGACTGGAAGTGAAACAAGTAATGTGCAACTGACCACACGATAACACATTCATTGAAACAGCAAGTGACTGAAAATCCAAAACTCCAGGAAAAAGCCCAGTAAGAAGAGATAATGAAAGTAAAAAAAAATTAAACACCTGTAGTGCTTTGGTGCCACGACTTCCAGTTTATCAGCTTCAGCTTCCACCACACATCCATCCAGACAACTTCACAACTACACACACATGCACGCGCACATATGCAAAAAAACAAAAACAAAACAAAGAAAAAAAAATAACAGCTACCTACAGTATCTATCAATAGTTTGAAGCATTGTGTCCGACTGTGCTTTCTCAGTATTCCCAAAGGGTGGCGCTGTCCAGGGAGTCTGCGCAGGCCTTTAGCCCTCCGGCGTGGTCTCCTTTCAGGTACTTCCCTCCCAGAGCACGGATGGCCATCTTGTTGAGGTCGCAGAACTGGAGCAGGAACTGGACGGGCGAAGAGCCGCCGCACACGACCGATGCGTCGTCTCCAACGCACCAGTACTTCCCCTGAGAGTCTGGACAAACAACACACTTAATGAAGCCCGACGCACACACGCACACACACACACACACACACACATACACGGCACATGTACAGCCAGGTAATACATGCTCACCTTTGAGGGCGTAAGCACCGCTGTGGAACTCCAGCTGGAAAACATCGTATGATGCTCGGTTGGAGTCCAGGGTCGGCATTCCGGCTTTGCGAGCCCCAATGTAGCCGTGCTCGCCACGGAGGACGATGAGTGGGCGGTTGATCAGCTTCATCAGGAACTGCTCAGCCTCCCCTGAAGAGACAGGCCGGTTAGGGTTGCCTCAAACTGATGTGGACCTTGTTTCTCAAAAGCATCTTGAAGGTAGTAGACTAATAATTCAAAGATGCTGTGGTTAACTAAATTTCCTAATTCTTTTGGGAAATGGGTGGAAAGGTGCACCGTAATCAGGAAGTACCGACTCTTTTTCCCAAAATTTGAATTAATTAATCCTACAGCACACTAAAAAAGAACACATAAGCTACTGTTTGCATTACTGAGAGAGTTCGTTACTTTGCATTCTTGCTCCTCATGACTGACCTGCATTGTCAATGGTAGCAGCCAGCTGCCCGTTCTTCTTAGCGATCACATACTTGCCGTTGGCTGCACGAACGCACACACGGCCGTCACGCCACTCCAGTTCAAAGTAACTGTTGGCAGACCTGAAACGCGCCCACACAAAACAGAGCTCAGTCAACAGACTGTGAAGGATGGTTACGTATGAACGAAAGTGTGTGATACACAACGTCATGTGGTGTGTGTGTGTGTGTGTGTTGGGTACTTGGTGGAGGCGGTGCACTGCAGTCCTCCGCTTGCTGTCAGCGTCCAGTATTTTCCGGCAGCAGTTCGGAAGGCACACTTCCTGTCCTCACGGCTCATCTCCAACTGGAAGACTTCCTGGTCCCCTTCCTCGTCCTGATTGGCCGACAGGTCCATGCCTGGAAAAGTGGGGCAGCCTGCTGTCAGATTTCATTTGTCCCTGGAGGTCTGAAACTTCTCTACCCTCTAATTCATGATGTTCCCAGCAGGGACAGACTCTTAAAGTGACAGGACGTCCTAAACTCTCTGTGCCCAACTGTCAAAAGTGCGGCCAACACAAATTTGTGCACCCATGCAGGGGATGTCCCATCCTGAATGGGGCGACATGGTATTGGATTGATGAGTCAGTCCTAAACGATTGTACTAGACTGATCACTCAGAACGGCAACGCATCTAGTAATTGTAATGCATTCTTATCTAATGGGGATACTGTGAAGAAATGTTCATCCCCAAGATTTAGGCTCAAAAACAAACATGATCTAACAAAATCAAGCCATAACATTCAAACCACTGACAGGAGAAGTGAATAACATTGACCATCTGGTGACAATTCAGTGTTCTGCTGGGAAACTTTTGGACCTGGCATTCATTCATGTGGCTGTTACGTAGACATGTACCACCCACCTAGACCAGACCAGGCACCCCCACCCCATAACAATGACACCCCTTGATGTTCAGCAGCCATCCCCTTCAGGAACACACACAAAAACGCTTTAGGAACAACTAAAAAAACATGAAAACCAGCACAAGGTGTTGACCTGACCTCCAAATTCACTAGATGCCAAACTGATTAAGTATCTGTGGGATGATCCACAGAGGCCCCTCCCCTCAACCCATAGGACCCAAAGGCCTCCCACTGACAACATTCTGCTGCCAGACACCACAGGACACCTTCAGAAGACCAATGTCCATTCTCTGATGAGTCTCAACTGTTTTGGAGGCACAAAGGAGACCTACACAATATTAGGAAGGTGGTCATAATGTTATGCATGAGGATGTCATTATGCCCATGCAGTAAAAAGAACAGGCCTCAGTTCCAGTATGTGAGAACCATTGACTTTGGGTGAATCGCTTGTCACGTCACAAATCGGTTTCTTGAAGACTGGTTCTGAAGCTCAGTGTGGGCGGCTCTGGCTGTAGACATCTTGGCAGCTTTATGGTTCTGATTACATTGATTTTTATTTATTTTTTTTTCATGGGGACCCAAACAGTTGCTCAGGTTGCCTGCCAAGACTGTATTCCTTCTAACAACTACTGAAGAAAGCCTCAAGCGGACATAAGAGGAACTACGTTTTTTAACACTTCTGCTCTGGCCTCATTTTTATTTATTTATTTTTAGCTGTGGAGACATTTTGTAAAAACACTCCTGAACCAGTTGACTATTAGAAGCTTTTTGACCATTTGGGAGCACAGGACGGAGCTGCCACAAAGTATTATGACTTTATGGGTCATGGACATTTAACTGTTGATAGCCACATCTGCATGTTTGTGGTCAACTGACATTTCCTTTCCTCACCGTCTCATTTTGCTTAATGCCGCAATACGTTTACCACCGGCCATTTAGTGTTGAGGATACAATGTACAGTGTGTTATTCTATCTTCTTGCTTAAAACTCTGGCCTGATGATGAGAGCTGCGAGACTAAACTGTAACGTTGTGGGCTGTGCAATCAAGCTAAAGAGCTAAAGCTCTAAAACAACCGCAGAGCCGAGTGAAAACAATCCACAGGTTCATCACGACACGCAACCGCTGATATATCCATTAGTCCAAGTTTACGACTTGGCACTGGAGCCTCTGACTGACGATTGGAGTACCATACACTGGAGAAAGAGGACAGGTTCAAACAGTCTCCTCCATCTGGTCAAGAAAGTTTCGGATGGGTAGCACACACAGATGTTCCTACTTAAACCCCATCTCCTCCTAGTAGCTTCTTCTGGCGCGCAAAGCACCAGAAGAAGCTACTTGGATGAAACGTCTTCAAGAAACTCCACAGTTGCCCTATACCTTGGCGTTTTTGGGCAAGTTCAGATAAAACCTCTTGCTCCTCATTAAGAGACTGAAACAACAACATATTCTTTTACAGCTGAGCTGGTGGATAAGAATGTGCTTGTGCACGGGCATGCTGAGGATATTATTACCAGCTGCTAGATGCAGAAGCACTGGTAGTCCTTTAAAAACAGAGACATTCGAGTCTCTCCGTCTTGCAATTACGGTCACAGTTTCGGGTCACAAGAACGAGCCACTGACTGCCCTGCGCTGACCTCATCCAAACAAACATTATCTCCCTTCTTACACAAGCCATCACCCCTGGAATGCTCTCTCTCTCTCTAACTCACACACATTACTCCAGAACACATTAATGCATATTGACTTCACGGATAAACTACTGTTAATGATCGGTCCCGTTCGCACGGCACCACCGAGCCCGGCTTAGACCGAGAGACAAAGAGAATGCGTGTGGCGTGAAGATCCACACCGAGCCGGACCGCCGCCTGAGTCACACCTCGCTCTCTGTGCCCCCTTTTTTCCACCGTGCCTCCTCCATTTTAGTCGCCTTTTGTCTCCAAAGCTGAATCCGTCCTCATTCTCTCCGTCTATTCTGAGATAAAGAATGACGGATAACTGTACAGGCCCAGGCCGAGGCCGAGGCTGACCCTGGGCCGGCAACCACAATGCAGGGGTAGAATTACTGCAGAAAAATGTTAAGCTAGACAGGGACTGGCCCAAAAAGGAGGGAGGGAGGGAGGGAGGGAGGGAGGAGGGGGAGAAAGTGAGAGCATGATAATGAAAAACACATGGTGTGGAGAAAATGAAGTAACAGGGGTCTCTAATTCTGCTCTACCCCCACTGACATGCACGTTAATATCATGCAACAGCTGGATCTGGTGTGTGTTTAGTTATGCAGTGATTTCATCAGTGTGATATGAAATGTGACTCCCCCATCTCTCTGCCCCTGGCTCTGTGGAGCTGCAGAGCCTCACCTTGCCTCGTGGAGACATTTCTCTCGTTGCCTGCAGTCAGCACAACCTGAGCGTGGCTGCGGTCCAGGCCGAACAGCTCATCCTTCCCGACCTTCCCGCTCTTCCCAGACTTCATCGTGCCGCTGGGGCCCGCGGGCGCCAGGTAGCGGCCGTTGCAGTCGCGGAACGCCACTTTCCCGGAGAGGAACTCCAGCATGTACCCGGTGTCCTTGTCCGTTTTGGCGGACAGGGTGCCGTCATTGCGGAGGAAGCGGTTGTCGGAGGTCTCCAGGTGGTAGCGCTGATCGCGGTAGACCAGCGTCACGAGAGAGTCGACGCCCCAGGGGACGTCCCGGTCTATGGACACCTCCTGCCGCTCCTCGCGCGCGCTCAGGTGGGCGAAGCGTTTGCGCGCAAAGCTGTAGATGTTGACCTGCGGGTGGACGGCCAGGTGCACGCTCCATCTCTCCGCCGGCGAGGACGCCTGCGCAAAGCAGGTGATCCGGTCCTGGCTGCCGCCGAGGTACCGGCCGTGCGGCTCGGACTGCAGCGACCACCGCCCGTCCTCGTGCGCGGTGATGACGAAGCGGCAGTCCCGGCCGCGCGTCTCGCTGTCCGCGGTAACGTTGCCGTCTTTGTCCGTGGCGAGGTAGCGGCCCAGGTGGGAGAGGAGGAAGACGACGCTGCCGTCCTCCCCGGTCTGCTCCAGGGTCCAGGTCTGCTTCTTCTTCAGGCTGCTGGCCGAGGCGTTGATCTTGAAGCCGAAGGTCTCCGCGGTCAGATACTTCCCCTCGCTGTTGATGAGCCCCAGAGGGATCCGCAGCAGGTCCCCGTCGGCGCCGTTTGAGGACATGATTGCCTTGTGACAAGAAGAGAAAGGAGATGCTGGGCTTGTTGAGGAGAGACGGACACAGAAAGAGAGGGAGAGAGAGACTGTGGGGGTGTCTGAGGGAGGGACACAGAGAGAGAGAGAGAGGGTGAGAGCTGCCCTGTGCTGACAGATAATGATGAAGCGTGTCCCTTGACTGAAAATCCAAACGGCCTCGTTGGAGCTGCAGGAGTTGCAGAACTGGGAGTTTTTTTTTTTTTTTTTTTCCTAACGGCAGTACACGCCCCAGATAGAGGCAGAGGAACTGGAGGGAGATGACTGCAATTTGGGCTGAACCACCCCACCCCACCCCTGCACTGCTGCTCTCCACTGTTCACCTACACACAAATAAATAAACCAATCAGTTGCCTGCCATCCAAACCATATCCCACTAACTCCCCCACTTCCCCCCCCCCTAACTAATTGAGATTAAAAGTTCCACATGCATGGAACCATTCTGCTGCTTAAACGTGCTTTCGAGATGAAGTTTTCAACAACTCCCTCCATAAGCTCGGTGTGCACAGAGGTCTGCATGCCTCTCCCCAGCTGAACACCTTTAGGATTGAAGTGGCACAAAGAGAAAGGTCTTTTCTCACTTGTTCTCTTCTCTGCTTTAATTTCCCCCCCCCCGGTGACATCTTGTCATGGTAACGTACGTGCTGTAGGATGAGAGGTTATGTCCGTTGTTATGTCCTCCACCCTACCCTTCCCCCCTTCCTCTTCCTTTTCTTGGCCCTTTGCATAAACTCAGTGTGTGAATCGACACCGAGCGCAACACCACGCGGTGGAAATGATCCGTGTGGTGGTTCTGCAGTGCAGTTGTGTGTCACGCGCGCACATTGAAATGAAAAGCATGCACTGTAGTGGTCGTTTCCTGGCCTCGTTTCCTTCTCTCTGATTCCACCCGTTTTCCCATCATCTGGCCTGGTCAGTCCTGCCTAACTCTTCCGTCCTAGTCCCCTGGGCTCTATCACGGCTCCTGCCTGCACATCCACCTTTTATTTATACTGGACGGGGAGTTAACCGGTGTGTGCTTATCTTCTGCTCGCGCCTACCACAATGGTGTTACTGCAAAGCTCCATGGGAAGTCTGCGGTGGACTGTGTGGATGGAGTGGTCTGTCCAAAGCTATCAGAGCTAAAAGCAAGTGGAGTGGCCCTTAAAGACTAACAGTTATGTCCTGTAGGATCCAGGTTCGCTTCACTTCAGACTGCCTTTGTGTAACTGATCTACCTTCTGGAAGTAATTTGCATGACCCTTTTTTGTCTGTTAGTGGGAAAACAGGACGGTTCACGAGTAGTTCGTGTCATTTAATTTGCCTGAGTTTGCAATAAATGACTTTCATTATCTTGTGTCAATATTTATGCAAATATCACTGGCTGGGAACGTTTTACTGATTCTGATAATATATTAACCATGTAAGTCATATTTCATGTAAAAAAAAAAAAAGGCAGACAACTCTCTGTAAGAGACACCGCACTGCAGTTTACTGTCTGTCACTGGCATCTTTAATAACTTCTGTCATGACACGTGGCAAGGACGCGAGGCAGTAGAATAAATCAACAGAGAGGTCCAGTTTGAAATAAAAGCGAGTTAATGGTTAACAGAAGTCTGCTGCTCCTGATGCAAACCCTTTATGCATGTATAAACTACTAAAACATGAAAATAATTATTCAAAAGTTACAAAAAGTGGTTAATCAGTAACTAAAATTTGCATTGTTAGCCGCCAGCCCTAGCATGCTGCCGCCAGGAAGTCCCAAGAGTCAGGAACAGAGAGAAGCGTCCACCGTCCAATTTAGATTTATGAGCTGAAACGTAGAGGGCATTAAAGTGTTCTTTATGTTTTCGTGGACTTTTGGTCTCCAATTTCTCCTCTTACCCGCTTTGAAAACCTTACTATATTATTTTATGTCTCTGTTTAAGTTTTTGCGAGCATTTATATCTTGTAAATGGTCATTCAAACGGGTTAAATTAAGAATCTGATGGTGAAATAATCCCCTGTACAGCTGCATCGTAGAAGCATTATCACAGCCAACATTTTGCAGACCACCAGAAATATGGATGACATGTTAAAATTGAGGTTTGTGGACCGTCCCAGGGCTTTGACCGGGACACTATGGTGGGACGTTGGACAGGACGTGAAGACAGGGCTGGGAATGTGAGGGAAATGTGGAGGTGGGACACTTTGGAAAATGCAAGGCCGGCCTTTTTTTTTTTTTTTTTTTTGTGCATCACTTACATCTCAGACCACATCGCCCCCATCTGGGCCTTCAGAGAAAAGCAGCAGGGACATAAGCGGACTGATCTCAATGTTGTCCCTCACCAGCCTACAGACTAGTGGCAGTTACCGCCTGTTTACATTTAAGATGCTTGTAAAGATAATAATAATCTCCAAGCAGGATCTATAAAACACAACTTCCTCTTATTCTACGACCAATCACACATCATTCAAAAGACACAAGAGTAGCATAAAACATTAACATGACACGTCATTGACAATGAACTGGTCGGCTAAGTCAGTGTACAAAAAAGGCCAGAGCCGTCTCCATTTCCTCAGGAAATTAAGGTTGTTAAATATCTGCCGGAAGCTGCTGGACATGTTCTAGCAGACTATCGTTGCCAGCGCCCTCTTCTACGCTGTGGTGTGCTGGGGAGGCAGCACTAAGGACAAGGACAGCTCACGGCTGGATAAGCTGACACAGAAGGTGTACTCTGTGGTAGGAGCAGAGATGGAGTCCCTGACATCGGTGGCAGATGCAAGGACCATCATGAACAATGTCCACCACCCTCTACACGACACCATAGTCAGGAAAAGAAGCTTGTTCAGTGACAGGCTGCTGTCTCTGTCCTGCTCCATGGACAGGTTGAGGAGGTCGTTTGTCCCTCAGGCCATAAGACTATACAACGCCTCCCTGTGAGGAAACAACTGGACTGTAGTCATTGCTGATACTACTCTATCTATCTATCTATCTATCTATCTATCTATCTATCTGTCTATCTATCTATCTATCTATCTATCTATCTATCTATCTATCTATCTATCTATCAAATCAAAGCTGGAATTATTCATTCATTTTCTGTAACCACTTGTCTTCTGGGTGGGCATTGGACCTCCTCCAAGTACAACAAAGCTGTAACCGGTACACGTGTACTTTTCCAGCTATTGTCAGGAACTAAAGCAGGTGACTAATTTTATTTTCCACACGTGTCACAGGTGTCACAAAAACAGCCAACACCATTGGTTTGGTCATTTTACTGGTACTACTAACCACTGGCAGGCTGAGGTTACCTGCAGTTACAGCTTGACACACACTAGATGGCAGACAGATGCCGCTGCATGCAACATTTTACACCACACAGGCATTTTTATTTATTTTTTCATGCTTTCAAATTATTTGAATCAGGGCTACTGATTGTCCAGAGACAGCAGATACAGTGGTCCTTATGCTGCAGCTGCTTGTGACACTGAGACACATTCCCTGAACTCATCACCATTTAACTAACTGTAAGATCACTAGCCTGGATCAGATCAGTCCCTTTAAAGGGGGTGGATATTCATGCAGCCAAATTATACTGGCAAATACTGCATTTGCAAAAACAATAAAGGAGATGAATACTTTTTATAGCAGCGTATGCGGTGTTTTCTTTGTTTATTTTGAACTGACATCTGCACTGTACGTGTGCACGGGCTTTGTTTGCCCCGAACAAAAGTATGCCGCTCTGCCTGTGTGTGGGGCTCCTGGGGGTCCAGCACCTGTAAAAACACTGCGTATGAGAATAGGATACGGTCAGGAGAGGCCACCGTGTTCTCGGCAGAGTTTGCAGGGAAAAGGGAAGATATATTTAGGTAGAAACAGAGACAAACTTCTGCTGACAATATAGGCCAGTCTCCGGGTCAAGAGATGTCAGTGTCCATGGCCAGAAAATACCAAAAAAATGTGACTAAAATAGCAAGGTAATAGAGCAATGAAAATATCTATATATATATATATATATATATATAAAAAAAAAACAATACACAATTTTCATATGTACAAAATACTGTTGCATGGAAGTTAAGGTCAAAAAAGCCAAACAGAGAGCACTGGAAGAGTCCCCAGGTGTACGTTACCTTCCCATTTTTCCTCGTCTGCTTGCCTCATGCTATTGGAAGAAATCACTTTAACTCCCTCCTTTTAGCACAACTGACTCTAGCACTGGTTAATGCAAAGAAACTAGCCAGAAAGCAAGAATAGACTGCAAAAACACACAGATATTAGCTTTTGTTAAGCTAAACAAAGCTATTAAAAATGAACAACCGGTTAAGATTTTCAAAATAAAACACTTAATGAAAAACGCATAATCACGTTCTCGATATTTCGTGTATATTTTCCCCTATTTAAAACCATTTTTAATCAGAATTGTGTACCAAACGATTATAAACTGAGCCAAGCGTAATTTGCACTGAGTTCGGAATCGTTTATCGTGTTGCTGTATTTTACTTTGACAGTGTTCTCATGTGAATTCCGGTGACGCTTTGATTTTTTGTCAGTTAACTTGACGTAGCTCGGTAACAGCTGCCTGGTTGCTAGACGACTCGCTCTGCAGATGTGAAAACAGTGAGCTCTACTCCGAAAGACGACAGCGTTTTTTAACGGATTCCGGGAAAGCTATGATTAACAAACCCTATCACCAGCTAAACGGACATTTACCTGAGCGAACCGATAATGTCCTGGACGAAAATTTTGGAGTTGTAGCATAGCTAGCGCCTCTATTGTCGCCCCATGTTTTTACTACTACTACTACCAGCAAGAGGGGCAGACAGGAGTGAGCGTTTTCTGACTCGGGAGTAAAATGAGCCGAGTAAACACGGAAAGAGTCCAGGTTTCCAACTTAACGTAACGTTTGACGTGCTAACTATGTTTAGCGCAGCTGCTAAGATGTCTGTGGAGGCGAGTGATGTTCAGACAGATGAAGACTGCGAGGAGCTGGTGAGTCCTTCTCTTCGCTTAGCTTCAAATGACTTATTTGACTTAGCTTTATTTTCCCACTTAAATCCTATAAAGTTGTGTTTTTTAACCACACTTCCTTGTTGAGCTTGTGAATTAAAACAACTCTGGACATAACAGTGTATGTCAGAGGTTCCCAACACTTAAACTGAAGTGATCTTCAACCTTTCAAACGATTTCACAATAGAAATGTGTTAAAATGAGACAAAGAAAGCATCGATTAATCGATTAGCTGAGTGATCAAACTTATTATGCAGCCCCCTTTTAAGGTGTCAAAATCCTCAGGGTTGAAATTGATGATTTACACAAACCTTAAATATCTCTGTGCTCACTGGCCACTTCATTAGGTACACCTGTGCAAACAAATACTTACTACTATAACAGTCCTGCGCTAAATCTTAGCTTCAGGACTTTTTATATTGTTCAGTTTATGCTGAAACAGCATCAGAAAGGTGGCAATGCAACAGTATGATCATTCTGTAGGGTGTAGTTTGTGGTGCTATTATTTAGCCGGAGCCCACTGACTGAAATGGGGTTATAACAGAAATAATAGAAATAAATTTAAATAGTACGACAAACCACAGCATCCAGAATGTAAACACAGTTGAAAGGACGGCTCTCTGTTATTATAAACAAATTCTGAGCACCATAATGTTCACAAAGCTAAGATTTATTGCAATGACGGTTGTGTTTACAAGTGTATATATATTGCTGATTCCTCCTCTGTCCACAATAGATTGAAGATGGTTTCTCTCTCCCTGCTGATGTCCCAGTAAAGGTAATCAAACTGACCGATAATCGTGGATTTCATTTTTTTGTCATCCTACGTATCTTTATTTTTCTGTTTGGGTTTAATGCCTTGCTTCAGACTCACAGTACGAACCTGCCTCAATGAATATCCTCTGCTTTATCCTCTGTCAGAGAACAAGGAGGAGAAAATCTGCTGGCAAGCCTCCCCATTCTCCAAGTAAGACCTGATCTGCAGCTCTCTGGGAAATATTTTCTCACGCTCTAACAAAATCTACCTCGCACATTCCAAATTTGTTTATATATGTGTGTGTGTGTGTGTGTGTGTGTGTGCGCGCGCAGGGTCTCCGTATCTCTCCAGTCTGAATGTGAACCCCAGGAGAGGAGCCGTGGGGGCCGCCTGGAGACTGCCTAGGGGCTCCCTCGGGGACGCCAGAGGAGACACACCCGGGGAGACTGGCTCAGCTCGCCTCACGTCCCTCAGCAACGGCCACGGTAGGCAGCGTGAAAAACACAACCGAAGCTCCTAGACCGTGTCTGTATCTCAGATGAATGCGCACAAAGCAAGACGGGCCTTTTTTGTTTTTAAACGCCTCGCAGCTGTTGGAAGTAAGTTAGCTCTTGTGAGGCTGTGCAAGTTGAAAGCTCTGCAGCTTCTCTGCGGCTTCATCACTTCATTATAACTTAAATGCATCATGCGCACTACTAGTCACTGCCTCAGTGTGTTCTCAGAAGGTGTTAAAAGCATGAGTCAGATGGAGTATTGAACTGTGTTGGAGCATAGCTCTGTTATTTTTTTTTTTTTTCCACTGTGCAAATGTTTTACGGATAGTGGAATGACGCATGGAAATAACCCCGACAGGAGGTGCAGTGTGCTCATTTGGTAACATCGGTGTAGGATGAGTCAGGTGGACATGTCTGTGTTGGAGGGATCTGAAGATCCTCTTGAACTTCTCAGTCAGTTTTGGCCATTTGGCTGTATATCTTCAACCAGACTGAAATCATTCTGATCAGAAACTCCCAACGTAACAGTTTACATGGACGCTAAATAAAATGATCCAGTGAATTATACAGAATATGACTAATGCAAAGTAGTTCTGCCCTGCTGCGTTGAATGGGCTTGAAACATAATGGAAGAAGATGTTAATTGCCACTTTATTAACAGCTCTGTGTTCATTTAGTAGAAAAAGATGATTGAGTCAGACCCAGCTTTTCAGACTCGCTGCCAGCATCAAACACTTGTTTGAAGAACTATGAACATGTGTACCACTATGAAGATCTAGCTCCATGTTTCTGTCACTCAGGGAAACTCATGTCACCTGGTGTTTACCACATGTGGGTCAAAAATGCACAGAATGCACAGTATTTAGAAAAAAAACATATTGGACCCAGCATTTCAATGGTTTGCATGCTAGTATTTTTCCTGTTAAATTTATGATCAGTATTATCATTAGTTTAGTTTTGTTTATTTCTTACAGGGACCATGTACAAAATGCATTAATCACTTAAAAAGGGAGAAGATACACGGTAGAGTTTGTTCTCATTGAGGTGGTTACATGAGCCATTTTTTTTCTGATTGGGCATCTGTTCGGATCATTAGTAGGAAGTAGTGTACATGTAAACATAGCCAGTTCAACGGACAGTTACTGGGATGGGTGGAGTACTTGATCATTTTGATAACTCTGGAGTTGCATCACTAAGTTGCATGACTCTTTGCTCAGAATTTTGCAAATATGAAACAAAGTAATATGTAAAATGCCCCCAAAAAAGACACCATCTAATGAAATCATACAGAACTGTTAAAAAGTCTTGATGTTCGGAGCCTCTCTCTCTCTCTCTCTCTCTCTCTCTCTCTCTCGCTGACTCTTTTCTAGATCTTTCCCAGACGCTCCGATCCGAGTGTGACGTTACACCTGAGCTTCTCAAACAGAGCTCGAGCATGAGGAAATACAAACATCTCCACTCTGCTTTCAACGGTGAGAGGATGTGTCGGTGTCTCAGAATGAGAAATGCAATGAAGAAAAGTAGAGGGTAGAGTTGAAGGTTGGATTTTGTACTAAACTACCCTTTGCTGAGGACAGGAGACAACAGCAGAAAGAGAAAAGACTAGACGTCAGGGAGTGGGACATGATAACATTTTTATTTTATTTTTTTAAGGCAGAATGAGGGTGATTTTTGTGTGATTTTGTGGTTGCAGGTTTTGCTTTAGGTACAGGTGACAACAGGGACAAGGAGGACCTGCATGATGAGATCATTCGCCTTAAGAAGGTAAAGAGCGACACCATTAATGCTGTGTATTCAGAACACATTCAAAGAAACTGTGCTTCAGTGTGATCTCAGTAGAAGTAAGGTGGGAGTTTTTTCTTTTACAAGGGAGCTTGACGTCAAGCGTTAATGTAAAAAGATGTGTACACCGATCTCCCACAACATTAAAACCACTGACAGGAGAAGTGAATAACATTGACTATCTTGTGACAATATAATGTTCTGCTGGGAAACTTTTGGTCCTGGCATTCATTCATGTGGATGTTACTTTGACATGTAGCACCCACCTACACCAGACCAGGCACCCCCACCCCATAGCAATGACACTCCTTGATGGCAGCAGCCATCCCCAGCAGGATGCACGCAAAAGCGCTTTAGGAACAACTCCAAAAACATGAAGAACAGCACAAGGTGTTGACCTGGCCTCCAAATTCGCTAGATCCCAAACTGATCAAGTATCTGTGGGATGAGCCACAGCACCCCTCCCCTCAACCCATAGGACCCAAAGGCCCCCACTAATGACATCCTGTCTCCAGACACCACAGGACACCCTCAGAAGGCCCATGTCCATTTTCTGATGAATCACAACTGTTTTGGAGGCACAGGGGAGACCTACACAATATTAGGAAGGTGGTCATAATGTTGTGCCCGATCAGTGTTTATCTTCTCCTCAAAAGCGGCCTTCATCGGTTATGTTTTGTCCTTTTATTACCCTGCACATGCTCCGTTCTGCCATGTTTTTATTTTGGTTTGACACTTTGGGATTTTCATTTGCTCTCTTCCACATGTTGACCTTGATGACTGCGCGATTCTCTGCAGAGCCTCCAGGCACATAAGTCCGACAACCAGCAAATGAAAGCAAAGCTGCGGCGGCTGGAGGAGGACAATGCTAAAAGAGAGAAACAGATAGAGGAGCTGTTGGATCCCACGAAGGTAAGATCAGAGAATTATTTTTGTTATTTTAATCACAGTCACTAAAATATTGTGAGCTGCATGCTGTTTTTCTGCAGGGCTCTGAATACACTCGCAGTCTGGTGGATAAGAAAAGAGAAGGGAGTGTGGTGAGTATATCTCGTGTGTGGGTGAACATACCGGACACTATTTTTTTTGGATGAATATCTAACAAGTTGATTCTGTCCGTTAAGGTTCTCAATGGGCTGAAACAGAGAATCCTGAAGCTGGAGCAGCAGTGTAGAGAGAAAGAAAATGCCTTAAGGTGAAGCATTCCTTCGATTTTGCATAAGTCCAACTGGTTCATGTGTAAAGCAGCATGGTGTTCAGGTTATTTCCTTTTTTCAGTAAACTGCAAAGTGAGCTGAGGACCACCAACCTGGAGGAGCTGAAGATCACAGTAGAAACCTACTTTGACGAGGTAACATCACTGCCTCTCGATACAACATGTCACAGACAATGTCCCTACTAAACTATTAACCTGGCTAATGACAATATAACATGTACACTAATATTCCTGCTTACATGCAGCTGGTGGTTGACTTTCAAACACCACCTCCCTTTTTTATTACTTGAATAATTTTCTGGAACATTTGCACATATCCAAAAAAAAATTTTGGTATAATTTTTAATGTTAGGCGTGTTTCCCCTTCTAAACAAAAAAAGTGAGCCTTGCTGGTTGGCTTGTTGGTTTGTGTACGACACCAAGAACTGAATGTAAACAGAGGCCGTGTGTCACAGGCTGCACAAAAACAAAAACCCCCACTGAGATTCATATTCTCAATGTGCTGTATGAGCTTGGAAGCCAGCCCGACCTCCCCGGGCCACAAAAATTTTTGCTCTGTTGGGAACTGATTATGCTCTGGCAAAGATCTGCTGGGACAGTTAAATAGTTTGGGCCGGCTTTATGCGGCGATGGACAGAAAGTAACAGCGATGTAGTCATACATGTAATCTGAGCGCTGTGGAGTTTAATTTGTTTACAACAAAATGACTCTGATTTGTTGTAGGACTATGCAGTTGCTTGCAGAGGATTTTTTTTCTCTGTATGGGCTCAAATACGCCACATAATGAAATGCCTATGGCGTGTTACCAGACTCATATACTAAAAGTATTCTTATGAAACCTGAATAATATCAAAGTATCTCACATTCCACACAATTAGTGGATTAAAAGTGTACATGTACGTGTAAGGTGTGTGTTAGCTCAGCTGTGGAAAAGGAAACTTGGTTTGTTTGTTCTTTCAGATCCAGAGACTGAGGATGCTTCTAGAAGCTGCAGAGAAAAGGTACGAACAACTAAAATCACATTGGACCTGATCCAGAACCTCCGTCTCATAAAAACAGCAGAATTACTATAGTTACTGTAAAACATTTTGTAAAGTTAAAGAGGCATTACCGTTTTTTACAACCTGGACCTTATTTCTGACGTAAAATACGATTGTTTACTCACCCATATAACTTTGGTGTCATTTGGAGTTGTTTGGACGATATTTATATCTCGTGGAGCGCCGCATATATCTATATAGTGGGAGTGACTGGGGCACCGAAACACAGCCTCTAAATAACACATTATCTGCCACGAAACTCATTCATTTCACCAATATTTTGTTACGATAGCTAGTGCTATTCCCTGTTGAGTCCAGAGTTACCAGTTATCTGTTCGCAGACGTGCAGCGGTTTGTTGTTCTTTGGCCAGCTGTTCCTCTCTTTGCCTCCGCATCCTACTTTCAATGAGCTCCTCATCCGTAAACTTTGGCTAAAAACGGTGAGGACGTCCATCATAAACAAAGTCGTCGTCCACAACCTCAGAATCGGAGAAAATATTCAGCCAGGTTGCAAAAAAACTAGCAGTTGCAAAAAAACTAGCAGTAGCAAATTACAGGTAAACAAGCCGACCGTCGTGGGTGCGTGCGGCGCTCAGAGATGACATCATCCAGGTCAGAAGTTAGTAGGTCAATCTACAGACTCCGGATGGTGATAACAGGTAACTCTGGACTCAACGGGGAATAGCACTAGAGTATCATAACAAAATATTGGTGAAATGAATGAGTTTCGCGGCAGATAATGCGTTATTTAGAGGCTGCGTTTCGGTGCCCCAGTCACTCCCACTATATGGATATATGCCGGATCTAAATATCTCCCGAACGATTCCAAATGACACCGAAGTTATATGGGTGAGTAAACGATCGTATTTTATGCCAGAAATAAAGTCCAGGTTGTAAAAACAGTAGTTCCTTCTTAAAGTTACATCTGATTAATTCGTAATGTTCAAGCAGATGTTGCCACAGTCACAGATTGGTCAGAAGAAAGGGTTGCAGGACGTGTGACGCATCCCTAAAATCATTCTTCGTCTCCGTCTCTGTTTCTGCCTGCAGCAGCCGAGCCGAGAGTAAATGCTCGCAGAGGCAGCAGAAGGCTTTAAGCTCCACGGTTCATCGTCTGTCTGAGAACCTGAAGCAGCTTCAACAGGAGAACGTGGCGCTCAGAGAGGAGCTCAGCACTGACAGCCCTGCTGGAGGAATTAAAGGTCTTTACTCGCACATTGGCACGGTTCAGCCCATTTTTTTTATGTAGTGAAGCAGCTGTAAATCAAAGTTCGGACAGGCGTTAGGGTGCAAAGTCAAGATGACGCCGACCCATTCACCCGTTTAGACGGATGAAATCATTAAATCAAGCATTAATGTGGTCATCTGCAAAGGTGGGGCTGATTTAAACGCCGCCAGGTCGTTCGGAATTTCTCCCCCGTGATCAATAGTCCCATCACATCATGTTTTAATCATAAAAATATATTTTTTATTATCAATTACAATTCACAAAGTAACTAAAGCTGTCAAAAAATGTAAAATGTCCTCTGATGTGCAGTGGAGTGAAGCGGAAAGTAGCAGAGACATAACTATGGATAGTAAATTTGCTTATCCCATGCAAATGCTCCACATGAAACACAGACGTAAGGGGGTTGTTTCTGAATCACATGACGCCCCCAGGTAAAACGAGTCCCGTGCGAATAGGGCTTAATACTGTAGACTTTAAAACTGTATGTAATTATGTAGTAAACAAAAAAGTGTGCCACAAACCGGAATATGGTTCATGTTTTAGGTTCTTCAAAGACGCCAGCTTTTGCTTTGACAGTGACAGTTTTGCACCCTTAAACGGCGTAACTACAGTCGTACACGAGTTCCTGCGATGCTTCCTTTAACAGTTCAGAACAAACAAAATGATCCTTTCAGTTTTAAAGTATGTTCTGTAATCTCAAAATGTATTTCGCATCAGATGGTTGATCCTTTCTTTACCTCTGTCCAACTGTATTGAGAATCAGACTAAGATTATATTCTAGAAGATAACAACAGCAGTAAAAAAATTGTTAATATATCTAATCTAGCAAAACCATAAATTAGTGAAACCTAATGAGTAAATGGAAACACTGCAGTAAGATGTTCTGCACTGATGCTGATGAAAGTCCGTGTGTGATTATGTTTCCTAGGTTACAGAGAGTGGAGTAAACAGAGGCTGCTGAGGAGGCTGTTGGAGGTGGAGAAGGTGAGAGGAAACTAGATGTTCATGTAAACACGTGTCGGTGGCCTGTGTCGGTTGTCGGCTTAGACGCCACCTTCACAGACGGACTCCTCTCTCGTCCTATCAGAGGCTGGAGGACGGCAGAAGGCACGCCCAGCCCCCGAAGAGCAGCGGCCGATTGGAGGATCGGGAGGTCCAGGCCACGCTCGCAGAAATTCCGGGCGCTGCCATGGCAACTGAAGCAGTGGTCTCCGTGGGAACAGTCACGGAGGAGGGGGAGGAGCTTTCAGATTTGAGGGAACGCCTCGGCCAATTGGAAGAGGAGAGAGCGGAGCTTCAAGAGAAGTTGTCAAGTAGAGAGTGAGTCAGTCGCTGTGAGACTCTTTGTACTTTTTATACGCTGATCAGGCATAACATTATGACCACTGACAGGAGAAGTAAATAACATTGACCATCTTGTGACAATACAATGTTCTGCTGGGAAACTCTTGGACCTGGCATTCGCGTGGATGTTACTTAGACATGTAGCACCCACCTAGACCAGACCAGGCACCCCCACCCGATAGCAATGACACTCCTTGATGACAGCAGCCATCCCCAGCAGGATTGTTTAGGAACAACTCAAAAAACATGAAGAACAGCAAAAGGTCTTGACCTGGCCTCCAAATTCACTAGATCCCAAACTGATCAAGTATCTGTGGGATGATCCACAGAGGCCCCTCCGCTCAACACATAGGACCCAGAGTCCCCCCACGAACAACATCCTGTTGCCAGACACCACAGGACACCCTCAGAAGGCCCATGTCCATTCTGATGAGTCACAACTGTTTTCGAGGCACAAGGGAGAACTACACAATATTAGGAAGGTGGTAATAATGTTATGCCTGATCGGTGTACATCATATACAGTGGCTCTATGTTTGTAAACCTTAAATCAAGTTAATAAGTTTAATTAATTGTATAAAACTGAGAGAGACAATAGTTTAAGGTGGTTTTCTGGAACACGACTGTATCTGATCCACGTTATTTCACCTGGACAAAGCCACTGAGTTTGGATCTTGAAACTGAATTCGTCTTGTGTGCGTGTGTTTTCAGTGATGAACTCAAACAGTTGAGGACAGACAGAGAAGAACTGGAGAAAGAGACGGAGCGATGGAAAGCTGAAGAGACAAAACAGCACGAGACAGAGAGACAGCAGCATAAGTATGTTTTTATTTAAGGAAACTATGTTTGTTTGGTTCAACATGCCCAGACCTGTAGCTTCTCTGGCTGGTAGTAGTGAGATTGTCTAAATAGGTCTGACATGCTCACCACATATTTCTAAAATCTGATTAGATCTCTAGTATTTGTTTAGTTCAAAACCAAAGAAGGATTCAGATTCAGCCTCACCTAAACAACCGCAAACTATAAGAGGACGTCTACTGGGGCTGCCAGCTGCACTTTGTTTCCTCTTCATGAATATCCTTTGCTTGTTCGTGTTTCCCAGACAGGAGTTGGAGAAGTTGTGGGAGAGGATTCACGCTCTGGAGGAGGAAAGAAACAAACCTGCGCAGGCTGAGCTCACCTCCCTTTCTCCCACAACGGCTGAGAGCTACGAGGACTCTCAGAGCAGAGCGGGCTCGGGGGAGGGAGAGGAGGAGAGACACACTGGATGTAAAGAGAAGGAGGTGGAGGAAGAAGATGAGGATCTGGGTACGAACGCAGAGGAGAAAGAAAGGGAGAAAGCAGCGTCGGTCGTTCAGACTCACTGGAAGGAGCACAGAAATAGGGTATGTCAAGAAAAGTCCTAGACGTGTTTGGGAAACATTGTTTATAAAAATGTCCCAACACTCAATCTATGTGTATTCCCTCTACAAAGGACATTGTGATGTTGCAGTCGGCATTAAGAGGACATCTACGCAGAGAGTCACAGCTGAAGGACCTGCTGAAAGATGCTCACAATAAGGTTTAACCCTCACACTTTTACACATACTCACATTTAGTCTTCAGTATCAGTAACACCTGTACTTTTGTTTTTTAAACTGCAGTACTAGCCCAGTGTATTAGAAAATAAATTCTACCTTTGGCGGATACTAGAAATTGCACATGTACCCTAGACGCAATAACACCAGAAATTGTTGGATAGTTTTTGTTGTAACTTACTTTGAAAACCACTAGATGGCGCTAAAATGCATTTTCTGTGATGTATGTATGTCACATGTATGTGGTATGTATTATCTGTCCCTGTCTCACCCACTCAACCTCCTCTGTCCTTTCTATACCCCCCCATTGCCCCCGTATCTTCCTCATCTCCTGGTTTTCAGGCCGCGGAGTCGTCCGACCGCACTGACGCAGCCTCCTCGGCCGGCGGAGAGCTGGATGCGGTTGCCTTGACGATGATACAGTCGGCGTTCAGGGGCCATCTGGTTCGCTGTAGTCTTGCAATAAAGAGGTGACTAACTTGTAAACAGAATTTCAAATAGAAAAAAAACAAACAAAAAAAAAACAGACGAAGCCCAAGTATAGAACATTTTGCAGAATTGTGCGTGTGATTGTGTGTTTGTGCATCAGCTCAGGGTTGTCTGTGCCTTCTCCAATGGAAAACAATCTGCCCACGCTGGCACCAAGAAGAGCTCGACTAGCACACGCACCCAGCAGAACAGGTGAGGCTCACAGTTCTTTATTATAACAACAACAACAACAACATGCAAAGCAATAACTGGCAGAGAAAGTAATTCAGACTGGTCCACGTCTTGACCTCCTATGAAACCTGGGAGAAAAAAAGAGTCTTTGAATGTTATCTTATTAAAGTTAGCAGCTAAGATTTATAAATGATTCTTGCCACACACGCATATAACAAATGAACTTAATGCCTTTGTTTTACACTGTATACACTAATAAGCCACAACATTATGACCACTGACAGAAGAAGTAAGTGGTGTGGATGTTACTTAGACATGTAGCACCCACCTAGACTAGACTAGGCACCCCCACCCCATAGCACTCCTTGATGGCAGCAGCCATCCCCAGCAGGATGCAGCCTGACACATGTACACACGTAAAAACTATTTAGGAACAACTAAAAAAAAAAACAGCTCAAGGTGTTGACCTGGCCTCCAAATTCCCTAGATCCCAAACTGATCAAGTATCTGTGGGATGATCCACAGAGGCCCCTCCCCTCAACCCATAGGACCCAAAGTCCCCCCACTAACAACATCCTGTTTCCAGACACCACAGGACACCCTCAGAAGACCCATGTCCACTCTCTGATTAAGTTTTGTAGACACAAGGGAGACCTATACAATATTAGGAAGGTGGTCATAATGTTATGCCTGATGTATGTGTAACATTTCCCTTTACATTGTCGACTTAGAAAGACTTGCAGCTTTGGTATCCTCTTGCTCTCCCCCTCAAAATCACTCATCATTTGTCCCTTGACACCTTTATGAATGTGTCTCGCTGGAGCACTGATCTAAATCCATGGTGGCTGTCTCCTCTGCTGCAGCCAGAGCTTTGACGAGGACAGTCACGTACGAAGCGGCTGCAGTTAAAAGCAGCCTTTCCTTAAGCTCCTACCCGAACAGAATGACCTTGTGAGAATTCCCCGTCTTCCCCGTCACCGTTCCCTCTCCCTCTCCCTCTCCCTCTTGAGTTTGGAGTGGGCCGGCAGCATATGGGTGCACGGAGCGGAACAGCGGCATCAGCGCTTTTCTTCCTTCAAGCCTTACAAGACAGCATTTGATGAGTGTAGCAGGCTTCACCGAGAGAGTTCGGACTGCGCTATTTTAGTTTACGCTCCAGCTGAGAATATGCTGACCCTTAAGGATTTTTGAAAGAAGATGTGCTTTCATAACTACATGTATTTTTTGTGTTTTGGTTATGGATATGTTACACTTTAGGGGCCACAGTGCAACCGTGAATGACACTTGGATGCGTTAAAAAGCTGCAACGTAACATCCGCTTGGCTAGTCCCGTTAAAATGACAATATCTGCACCATATGTTTGTGTTTTGAGAGTTTACAAATTGTCTTTCATTGACTGACTGGTGTTTTCTTGTCAAGGTGCAGCCTCCCTCAGTAATGATGGTGAGAAGAAGAAGGGCGCACAGGAAGACCTCTCCTCTCCCGTCTCTAGCACTTACGCCTCCAGGATTTCAAAAGGTTAGAGAATGAAAAGGCGTCGGTTTTTGTGTTCGACTAGTAGGGGTTTCAGCGTGCGGTCACTTTGGGTTTCATTGACGAGGCTGAACTAGATTAAATGTCATCACCGTAGCAGAGTGAGTCAACGCTTTTATGTCTCCTGCAGCCCAAACGGAGCTCCATCGCACCGCGGAGTCCGGTGGCGCCGCTGCAGTCGATTCAGATGATTCTGACGACATCATCGTGTCCCCGTCACGTCCTCTGAGGAGCAGAGAAGTTCTCATCTTGTAGACCTTCTGGATTATGTGTGTGTATGTGTGTGTTAATGTGTGTGTGATCTTGTATGTAAGAGGCTTGAGCGTAACATAACATACCAATCAATTATGTTTGAGTTCTCACGTAAAAAAAGCTGGGCTGTCCCAACACTATTCAGGATATACGTGGATACACCTCAACCTCAGTATAATGTAAAACTGAATTGTTTCACGGATGACGAGCGGCACATAAACACTGATTTTTGACGATGACTTCACTTTTAATAGTATGAGAAATTATAGCGTGCCTCTGCGTTGACGTGAGGGTAAGTGATATTCTTTCTTTGTGGGTGAGGAAACACTCATGATCGTGAGTTGAACGCTCCTTTTAATTTTGCTCTGTTACTCCTGAGCCAAATAGCCCTGCTTCATCGATCCTACTTGTTCTCTGTGGCTGTTTTTCTTTGCCAAAGTGCCTGCTGCATGGGAGTTCAAATTAAAAGTACGGTATGAGATGTATCCCGTTCTGTTAACCCGACTGGCCCTCGACACTGTAAGTTCCTCTGCGTCTCACCCGCTGAAATAATCTGACGGATCACGTTAGGAAACACCTTGATTTAAAACACGCGAACGTCGCCGCGCTGACGTATCACGAGCGCTTAATAAACTAACGGCTGATTCTGAGGTACGATCGAGAGTACGATTCTCAACTGATGCACTATTGAGCCAAGCTGTGAATAAATTATAGATCAGTCTGCTGCAATGCTAAACAGCCACCGCAGTGGAGGATGCACAGGGACTACGTCTAATGCCAATAACACATCTGTCTGAAGTAGATGAGTAACCTGTAAAGGGGGGGGGGGGTCAACAGAAACAATGGATGGCTGCAGCTTTCTCCACGTGTCGTGTGTAACTTAATTTTCATTCAATAAAATGCTGTTTTTGTAATAAAACCTCTCATTTCTTAAATCGCTCTTGCTGGACGGCGGTGATCTTGACTCAAGTGCTGCCCTGTACAATTTTGAGTGTCTTTATTTTGCACACAGTACAACCAGGATTTAAATATTCTCTGTGGTTTGGTATAATAGCAGAAAGAAGACCGTATAAACATAGTATAAAAGCGCAGTATAAAAGAGAAACTATATAAAAATCAGTACTTAACAACAGCTCGACAGTAATAAGTAGGTGAAAGCAGCATCAATACACTTGTGTATATACATACCGATCAGGCATAACATTATAACCACCTTCCTAATATTGTGTAGGTCTCCCTTGTGCCTCCAAAACAGTTGTGACTCATCAGTGAATGGACATGGGTCTTCTGAGGGTGTCCTGTGGCATCTGGCGACAGCATGTTAGGTAGTGGGAGGGCCTTTGGGTCTTGAGGGGATGAGGGGAGGGGGCCTCTGTGGATCCCCCCCACAGATACTTGATCAGTTTGGGATCTAGTGAATTTGGAGGCCAGGTCAACACCTTGTGCTGTTTTTTGTGTTTTTTTTAATTGTTCCTAAATAGTTTTTGTGTGTTTGTGTCAGGCTGCATCCTGCTGCCATCAAGGAGTGTCATTGCTATGGGGTGGGGGGTGCCTGGTCTGGTCTGGTCTAGGTGGGTGCTACATAGTCTAAGTAAAATCCACACCAATGAATGCCAGGTCCAAAAGTTTCCCAGCAGAACATTGAATTGTCACAAGATGGTCAATGTTATTCACTTCTCCTGTCAGTGGTTTTAATATGTGTGTATACTGTTTGGTATATGTACGTAAGGTAAATGTTTTATGAGCATATATTGCACAGTACCAGTGTCAGGTATTGATCTGATTGCACATTTAGACTGCACAGTCCGGAGCCTCGAGCATTTATCTCGCTTGCAGCTTTATACCTTATAAAAGCTAATATATATATATATATATATATATATATATATATGTTATTTGAATAAGTGGACTTTGTTAATTTTCTGTCTACGATGTAGTTAAACTGTCACCTTTAAATAATCTTCTGCAGAGTACACAGCCACAGACCATAAAATGGATTGATGGTGTCCTAATGTAACTTGTACTGCCGTGATTTCACCGGCAGGGGGAGCCCTTCTGCGCATTTTCTGTCCCACACACACACACACACACACACACACACGCTGGGAGCCGAAGCTGCCGCAAAGCCCCGTCCTCCGGGGGCTTTTAAAACACCGTGTTCACTTCACGCTCCAACAATATCACGCAGCCGCAGCGTTAAATGCACTGAACCGACGGGTCATCGTGGGAACAGCGCCGACGACCACAGACCGTTACGACGACGGCACCGTCCAAAAAAAAAAAAAAAAAAAAAAAAAAGGGTTTCGAGTCAAAGAGTTTTTAACCCCTAATCCTCCGTGTCTCATCGCTGCTGCTGCTCCTGCTCCTGCTGCTGCTGCTGGGGGGGAAGGTAGAGCCCTGATAACGGGACGGCGCTTCGGTGCAATGTGAGCGGACCCGGGTCGTTTCCTCCGTTATCTATCTATCTATCTACCTTCCGTTATCGCTCGTCGCAGCTTGCTCCGTTACGGCCGCGTTGATGCAGCAGCTCACGGCTGTCGTGCTCAAATCCACCGCCGGGTCTGGGAAGACAATAGGTGAAATATACACGGACTCCCAAGACTGCGCTGAACGAGAGAGTCTGCACCCGCTTGGGCTCCACTAGGTAGGTTATTATAACTCAGTTTCATATAAACCCAACCACGGAGGCTTATTTTTTTGTTGTTGTTGTCGTTGCCGCTGTCCACGGACACGCAAGCCCCGCAACGAGCCCTTTTTCTCCTCCTGGTTGCCTTGACGACTCTGTGGGACTGCGGTAGTTTTTAACGGACAAAGCATGATAACGGTTGCTAATCCGGGTTCTTTTAAACGTTTGGACGACCGTTAGAGTAAATAAGACCTGAATATTGTGACCTACATGTGTTTGTGCGGTGATTTAACTGCTATATATATATATATATATAAAAAAAAGGGGGTCGTCGTGGGGGTTTTGATATATCGGCCATTTCAACCACCCACCACCCCCCCGTTGTTCACGACACATTTATCCCACGAAGCCCGTGTTTTTGCGGTATGGGCGTAAAGTGGGTGATGCGAGGTAGCGGCTGTCAGCCATGCTATTGTCATGTACAGTATGACCGCATAGGTTTAATGTTTGCTCACATTTGAATTTTAAATTATTATTTTTTTTAGTACTTTCAAATTACATCTAATGTAATGCTTGATTTGTGATAAAAAAAATATTGTATTATATGTTTTCCTCGTTGTTTGACATTACCCATAATCCATCACCGTGAAGGAAATAACCATGTTTATCCATTAAGTCACTGTGAACAGCTTTCACTGAAATTAAGTTATGTGCCATACTGCAGTGTTTTCTGCCTTTTTTAACTACACACACATCAGTGTGTATGATGTTATACCACCACTGGGACCCCCTTCTATTGCTGCAAACTGATGAAATGATCATATAAACATGCACAGATAGTGTGTAATTGTGTTTGTAATGGATGAACAGACAGTGCATGCTTGTAGGTACCACACACTTTACGACTCTGTGACTATTTATTGATTTAACCTGGAAGATCCCATTGAGATCAAGAACCTCTTTTTATTTATTTATTTATTTATTTTTGTCCTGGCCAAGATAGGCAGCAGCAAACACAAAACACAGTTGCAAAATGGCACAGTTACAACGCAAAACAAAGAAAAAGATTAAACTTACAAGCAGATTATGTTAGAAAAACAAGTGCATATTGTGAAGTCGGGCTCTAGCACTCAGTTTAGAGTCAGTTTCCAGTCATTCTGCAACATATTCCATGCAAAAGTGGATAATTCAGTGCAGGCATATGGAACAGAAAGCACCAAATGATCTTGTGAGACAGAGACACTAATGACCAGCACTTCTCTGTGCAATTAAGGTATATAAAACACAGACTGACTGATCACTGACCAGTCATGACATCAGTGTGATTGAAATGACAGTGCAAGTGGCTGTCCAGCTCTGCAAAGCATTGACAAGGGGTCTTGAATTTCTCTACAGTCGCCGTGTGAGGGAAATCGGGTTAGAGAGCGAAGTAACAGCAGCCGGCAGGCGTCTGCAATCAGGAAGGATGGCGGCCGTGGTGAACTATTCTCCGCCGTGGTGGGTGAATCTGCTCCACCGGTTGCCCCACTTCAACATCGAGTTTCAGCTGGTGAGCAGTGACTTCAGGCCGGAGGACTCCGAGTACCAGAAGGTGAGACGTGGTGTAATAATTGCCTCCCACTCAGGATTCATCATCCCCCTCCATGATGCAGCATTACCTTATCATCCTACCTCCTGCCACCTGCCTACACTGTAATTTCACAGCGGAGTGGCCAAGTGGTGACTGAGGCTGTCCTGCAACCGCGGAGCTGTGGGTTCCCTCACCGCATCGATCAGCGCTGTGTGTGTGTGTGTGTTTGTGTGGGAGAGAGAGATGTCCTTGAATCAAGCTAGTGGGCCTGTCCTGTCATGGATAAATAATAAGTGCAGAGGGCAGCTGTTGACTAATCAGATAGTCAGGCTGGTTTCCAACTTGAGGGTCAGTGCCCCAAAGAGTTGTAATGCAAACAAATAGAGAGATGAAAAGCAAATTATGTTTTTTAAATCTTTTTCTTTGGAACATTGGATATTCTTTCCTTTTCAGGAAGTGTTTGAGACATTCTGTGAAAGGATAGTCACTATTTGAGTGAGTAGGCACTGACTGCTTGGGTCTCCAAGCATCGCTAGAAGTGTGTAAGAGTCAGTGGACTGGAAGTAATCACTCACAACTTTGATAATCTATAAATGTGTAAGTAAGCAATTTTCACAACAAAATCCATTAAATTAAATAGCTATAGGCTCTGGAGGACAACTTGGTCAAGACAACAGTTAAATAACCTTGGGTTCTTTCTATTGGATTAAAATATTACATTACTGCATTAAGAAATTAATCTCTTCGAAGCATAATCAGAAATAAAAATGAGTCATTAGATGAGGTTAAATGTGTAAAACTGATGGCAGGGCGTTTTGATTCAACACTGACTGAGTCGTCGGCGGCGCTGCCTTAGAAAGCAGCCCTATGGCTTTGGCCCAGTTTTTCTGCATTTCATTAGCTTCCTCAAACAAGGTGACTTCCAGGTCTCCGCAGCAGAAGACACATCCTCGAATCCCCCTACAGAAGACAGCCGAGACGCATCGTTTAGAATCTCACATTTCAGCGCGTTGAGGGGGGCGCCGCGCTATCCCCCTCAAATGCAGTTTTCTGGCGTTGCACGGGGAGAGGAGGGAGGGCGCGCAAGTTCAAGAGCCGAGCGTGGGAAGGCACCCACGGCCATTAGCGAGGGGAGGGAGATGAGAACTGGAGAGGGGAGCGGGCAGGAGGAGGAGGAGGAGGAGGAGGAGGAGTGAGAAAGATAATAAGGGACTGATTGGAGGCGAGAGGAGAGAAGGCTTGATGAGCCATGGGAGGTGCTTCCAAATTGTCAAATAGCCACTTCCTGCGAGCTATTCAGTGTTTAACTGAGGGCCTTTTATGCGTGTGTGTGTCAATGTGTGTGCCCACTGGAATTTTAAGGACCCCCTTTTAAGACTAATTACATCCTGACATATTTCAGCGGGCGAGCCTGTTTCTATGTCACTGAGCATTTTGCAGTGTGATCGTACGTTTGTCCGTGCGTTATGTGGACTGTAAGGGCTGTAGGTATATGTGTCACGTACAGTGCGCTGGTTTTCTGTGTCAGTGCGTATTTAGCACTTAGTGTTGTTTGTTGAGGTGAGGTCACAAATTTCCCTGAGGGGTTGTGTGTGTGTGAGGGAATATAGGGGTTCCATTCAGGGTGAAATCGTTAATTCTGGCTAGACCGGGGGAGGGAGGGGGATAGAGGGTGAGAAAAACAAGAAGAAGGAGGTTGAATCGGACAGGGGGAGGGACGGGGTAAAGATGGAGGGAGGGGGGGGGGCGAGTGGGAGAGAGAGGGCTGGAGTCTGTTGCGAAAGAATGCTCTCTTTCTTTCTTCCACTCTTTCACAGAAGACCGTCTTTAGATTGGCTCACTATATCTGTCTCAGAGGCTTTCATGCATCCACTCATCCAGCTGAGAATCACACACACACACACACACACACACACACAATACAAGGTCCCACACAGCGTCCCTCAGTGCACTGTGGCCGTCACCACACCACAACGCTACACACACACACACACACACACACTCAACACACTCTCACACAATAGAGATTCTTCTGTGTAGTGTTTTTCTTTCTGATGCGATTTGGTTCAGGTTCATTTGCATTCAGCCCCTGGAGCTGCTCAAAACTTTTGTCTCAGCCGCCGGGGCTGCATTCACACAAATTTCGTTTTAAAATAAATACTTTTAGTACGTTAACGTCCACACTACTGTGTCTTCTAGAGCAGTGGCCCCCAACCTTTTTTTGCGCCACGGACCAGTTCAATGTCAGACAGTAGTTTCATATAAAAACAAGCAGATAAAAACAAAATAAAATGATAAGACCGGCATAAAAACTGTAGTATTTTCTCTATAAAATAATAATAATAATAAACGTAAATCCACTGTGTAGCTATTCATGTGCAACTTTATTAGCAGCGTCCTCGTAACGTCACACCAACAACCGAACATGACACGGGTAACATCGTCTCTGCCGCAACGCTCTCTGGTCGCCATGGTAACGTTAAAACATGCCTTCAAAATAAGACGCACCACAAAAACAAAAAGTGCATGAAAATACTAGCTACTCGCAATAGCACTGAATCAGTGGGAGCCCCGAGCTTGTTTTGCTGCAACAAGACGGTCCCATCTTGGGGTAATGGGAGACAATGAAACCCAAAGTGTGTTGCTTATGTCCAGTCTGCTTCGTAATTTTGTTTTGGTTGCTGTCACTGCAGAAAACCCAGCTTCACACAAACAAGATGTCGGAAATGGCAACAGCGTTTTCAATGCTGTTGTGGCGATCTCGGGGTATTTTGCCATGACTTTAATCCAGAACACCGGCAGAGTTGTTGTCTCGAACATACGTTTAAGGCCCCCGTCGTTTGCGATCTCGGGACGTATCACGTGATCTATGGTCTCGAGGCCTTGTCATGCGTCAAGAGTGAGTCATAAACGGATGTAATGGAGAGAATCCGGTCATTTTTCAAAATAAAACATCATTCAGACTCAGATAATAAATCAAACGGAAATAATGGAAGTTATTTATTGTCTCTGTGCGGCCCGGTACCAAATAACCCATGGACCGGTACCGGTCCGCGGCCCGGGGGTTGGGGATCACTGTTTTAGAGTATCCCATCATGAAGACTTTAGGAAACGTTGCTAAAAACCTTTAGATGGTGCTTCAGTCAAGATGGGCTGGAAGGGACACTTTTGGAAACCCACGTTCTCTTCCTGATTGGGTCTAAAGTTGCTAAATCCCTCTAATCAATAGGCGGTGGGTTAAAGGTATTTGGCTGACTTGGTGCTTTTGAACTCCTCATGAACTGATTGAACTCATTCATGACTGATCAGTTCTACATGGACATGCAAAAAGGACAACGGGAAGTTTTCTTGCTAGCAGCTGTTGTGCATGTAAACCTTACATTTTACTTACTTACTCACTGCGTAAACTTTTCCTCTTAAACAAAGCCTCTCTCTAAAAAAAAAAAAAAAGAAAAAAGAACTGTTTGGCATTCACTCACGACAGCAGTTGGTCTCTGATGACTTCGACTACAGTGGGGATGCTGACTCTGTGTTTTTTTTCCCCCAAGAAAACTGTTTTAGTCTTTTCCTGGAGAGCTGAAATAGGAGCCCTAACCCTCTCATCCGAAGTTTCTTAAAGGCACTGCAGTAGCATGTGTGTGACTGCCTATGTGCGCCGTCGTCTGTTAGTATTATGGTAGAACTGCAGAGTCAGCCGCCAGCCGCAGTTAAACAGCTGCAGAACATTACAGAGGAGTCACGTGACCCGTAATAACACACGCATACATATTCCCAGCTGTGGAAAGTAAGACGGTAATTGGTATTTTGGAATAGTTTGCCACGGTTTGCACAGTGGAAGACATTATCTCATAGCGTTTAGAGATGGTTCGGGGTGGATCAAAGACGAGAGATAACCGCTCGTGAAGCTATTAATATCAGATTAAAACCCGTAATGTCTTTGTTTTCTAAGATCTTTGTGTAAATGCGGGATTCTTTTGTTGCTTTTATCGCAGGTAAATTATTCGCGGAATGAATCTGAGGTCAATCAGTGCCTCCGGGTTAGAAGACGGCAGCGGGGCGAAACCAGACTACAGAGCGACGCACAGTCAGAGAGAGTGCAAGGACACACTCAGTGGCGTGGAAGTGATTGATCCTGTCAGTTGAGACTCGCGCGCGTTTTGCGGCCGCGCTCGCACGCACACACGCACGCACGCACACTTAAACGGACAGATTGAAAGTAGATCAGTGTGCCTGGGTGTTTAACGCTCAGCCCCTCCTCCATCCAGCCTGCTAGCTGATCTCCAGTAGGGTCGATGTGCACACACACACACACACACACACACGCTCTCTTACATCTAATCCAAGCACACACACTCATGCGCAGCCAAGCTCTCCATGCTTATTAGTAGCTAATTGATCCACACTTAATCTGCTCTGATGGTTTGTCAGCTTGACGGTTAATGTAAGGGCCGTCATACGCACCAGGAGGAGGTCGGTTCGTAGCTTTAACATCGAGCTCATGCACCAGACCTCAAGAGTCCTGGGTCAGTTGTTGTTTATGTGCCATTAGATCATTAAAATCATTTATTAAGAACAAAAATGCCAGACCCTTCGTACTTCCAGCGTCTACATGTGTTTGTTTAATGTCACAACAAATCTAGGACGTTAACCACGCTTTTATTTTCACGTCACTAGTTGTTTTAGCTTCAGTTTGTTTCCTATTCTTGACACATTATTCACGAAGGATGCCGTGAAAACATCCTCAGTAACACGGCTCAAGGTTTTTCGTTCCGATTCCTGCAAAGCTTAATGCATTGTGCCCAGTGACGGTGTAAATCCCTTCTGTCAATTTTAAAAACTCCAGCGATGAGCCTTCAGATAATAACACAGGATAATACCGGGGACGAGGAATCTGACGAGCTTATCTCCCATCAGGATTCTCCTCGTCTTGTCCGTCGCTCATCTTCTTTGACCTGTTGGAGAAAAGCAGCAGGGGCGGGGGGGGTGAGCATTCAGCTGGTGTCTTCTTAGCCTTAGCTTAGCCTTAGCCCAGCTGCTTTCTCATGAGAAATTAACCGATGTGAATGTAAAACAAGGCCAAGAATACACACAGTCCTGTGCCAGTTATTGTGAAAGTTGTGATTCAGCTTGTAAAGGGATTCACCGTCTGCCAGACGTGAGACAATATAAATACACTGCTCCTCTCAGTTGAGGAAGGTACTGAGCCCTCTTATCTCTCTTCACATCGTACCACGGCATAACGCAACATCTTATATATATAAATTAAATCTACAGTTGTCTTTTAGTGACCCCTTAACCTGGTTATGTTGGCTGAGATATTTATACGTTGCACTTTTCTAATCTGTTACACGTCTTTACCAGACAGCGTTGACCTATAAAGATTCCCTTTTCTTAAATAATGTGGAGAGAGAGACGGGCGCCGTCGAAAGTAAGCTTGTGACTGCATATCAGCGAGCTTTAGCGCCAGCGGCCGGTGTGAATGGCGTTATTCTTGATGGCGAGCTGGTGCTTGTGGCGTGACTCTGGGGATGGCACATTTTGGTCCAGACTGAATTATCTCTGCAGCATTTGGATGGATCTGCACAAACATTAAACATCCACCTTGAGATGAGCCACAATAAGGCCTTAACTTTGTATTTTGCCCTATCATCGGGTAAATTAATTACTTATTTGCAAATGTTAATGTTTATTAGCGTGCTAATATGCTAAATTAAGATGGTGAACATGGTGAACATGCCAAACGCTAGCACGTTACCTCAAAGCATAGCCTCACATACTCCCTAGCTTTGATGTATGCCTAACCCTGCACTAGAGCGCCCCAAACAAATGTTCACGTCATTCATTATTCATGATTATTTTAGTTATTTTAAACCCCCCGAAGGCACAAAATCAAAGGAAAACATTGAAAAATCCATTTCACCGCCCCAGAAATTCTTCTTGGATGTCACCTAGATTGCATCCCTGATAAATGTAGTTTTTTACAAAACATAAAGGTGAGGAAATTGCTGGCCGCTCGAGCTGAAAAACTGAGGTCAGTACAAAAAGCAGCCGTTTTTTTTTTTTTGAAGCCTGGGAAGCCAGGAAGTCTGCGAGCATCGTGGAGCTGGAGTCGGGATTGTGTTGTTATCCGTGGTCCCCCCAGAGTTACGCCGAGCAGATCCATGGCAGGATTCCTTTGTCTGTTTGTAAGTAGTCTGGCAGGTGGAGAGCTTGGCTTTCCAGAAACGTGTCTTTTGCCTCTGCGCGGTGCTGCGGTGCAACGACTTTTCCAGACAACCCCACATGTGAAAGGAAAAATCAACATTTCGGCGTGTGATAAAAATAAGACTTCATCGCTTCTCTCTCTAGCCTAATTGCTGTAACAGCCCTCGTCTCTGTCTTTATCCACTTGTCTCCAGTTGAGTCATCTTCTTTCACCTCTTCTTTCTTGCACGTCTTTCCAGTGTCTGTTTTTTGTTCTAAATTTACTCCCCCCCTCCGACTCCTTCTCCTGTCTGCTCCCTCCACCCCTTCCTTCTTTTACACTTCAAAGCTCTTAGTGCTTGTGTGTGATCTGTGTGGTGGGTCTCTAGCGTATACAGCTCCCCAGCACCATCGCTTCCGCTCTCTCCACAGAGGTGTGCGCGTTTGATGCCGTGGAAATGCGATGCTAATTTTTCACGGTATCCCTCAAACGCTCATTTAACAGCCGCTGTTTTTTGGCCTCAAATAGCTGAGGGGAGGATCGCAACTTGCGCATTTGTTTGTGATTGTTTTCTAAATCGTGTGGTCTGTGTGTGTTTAGTTTCCGCTCATATCAGCTGATTCGCTTCCTGCGTGTTTGACCCACATCCTAAATGGTCCATGTCCCCGTGATAAGGACAGCTCTCACAGTACTGATTACTGAATGAGTCAAGCCCGAAAGTTAATGGAAAAGTGTGGAGGCACCACAAACTGTATTTTGAAATGACAATGTTTATTTGCTACTAAATGCTTATTTCTCTTTTTCCTCTTCTTTCCAGTCTGTTTTGCTCCTCGGTTCTGTGGCTTTGGTATGTTTGGGCCTGGACCTCCTCTTCCTCCTCTTCTACTCCTTCTGGCTCTGCTGCCGGCGGCGCAAGAGCGACGAATCCTCGCACTCCCATTCACACTCCCAGCAGCCGAGCGCCGACTGCTGCTGCATCCGCTTGGTGCGTCATCATCGCCACACTTGTCTGCAGAGTGAGAGGTTATCTTCACGCTTTCATAGACAATAATAAAGTTACACGTGTACGAGCGCGCTTGACCCCCGTCCGCGTTGGCAGCCATGCTAGCGGCTATGACATTTGTCGTATTAAGGAGGCTCGAGAGAGTAAGGCTTCATATATTTAATCATCCTCTCCAATTAATGAGTTGCCCTCAGGCCGAACTCTCAGAAGTGTCTCTGGGTATTTTAAAGGAAAGGTTAGCTATGATTTGTCTTTATTAAAGACACTAGTCTCGTGCCTATTGGCTATCGAGCTGATTATGTTGATTCAAGACACAGTTGCTGATTTCTTGCAAGTCGACATTCAGCTGGGTCTCTAATCCTTGATTCAGAGCTACAATCTATGCATCCACTTTTCTATCTGCGCCACGGTTCTCGTCTGTTATATTGGAATCCACTTGTGTGTATATATATATATATATACACACAGCAAATGCCTGTAATTACTGACACTTGACACTTAAATCATCTCCCAAATAACCTATGCATATAATTTGCGACAAGATTTTGTCTTAACATAGCAGGACTTGGGTCTTTTCGCTGTGTGTGTTTTAGAGAGATACTCGCAATCGCACGTAAACACAGGATATAGAGAGAGACGGATGATAAACCTACAGTTTCTCCACATGACATAAAGTACTAACAGCGACTCTCACATAGTTTCCTGAGTAACACTGTTTACATTTACATGTGCTGAACTGTGAACCTCACCTCGAAATACGGTCATTTTTCCTTTTTCGTTTTAATGCAATGCAATTTGTTGCACACGTTGAACACTTATACAGAGATGCCATCAGTTAAAAAAAATGTTAATAGCTCAAAAAGCGCTTTACAATTGACAGGTGTTGGAAACCTTGTATCAGAATCAGAATCAGCTTTAATGGCCAGTAATGACACATACAGGAATTTGAGACTCACAGGAATTCTGTCTCTAGTACAGAAGCATCTTAAATAAGTGAAATAAAATAAAATAAGATAAAATAAAATAAATCTCAATTTGTACACATAAAATATAGATAAAATAAAATATAGGATAAGATACAAACCAAACAGGGTTATTGTACAGTGTATGTTGTATGTTGATTAAAACAGAAAAAGCGATAAAGACTGACACTTTCTGATTGTCTACGAAGTAGCTTAATGCTCCTCGTCACTAGAAAAGCACTAGGAAACTCTACTTAAAGCATTGTTAACGCTACCGTAGCTGCAGCATCACAAGTCAACCTCATCTTTCTCTCACTGTACCTCTTAGCAAGGACAGATAAATGGATATTCATTTTAATGTGTATATCTATGATGAATCCGTGAATGTAGAAATGTTGGGAGGGAAGTACGGCGTAACAAGCAGAAAACATAACTTCACTGTTGTTAGAGCACTTTCAGAGGAACTTACCAGAGACTCTCTCAGAGTAAACACCCTCTAGGGAGCTCCTCTGACGACTACACACCTAATAGCTGTCTGCCGGTTCGTACAGTAGCGTACGACAATGTTGCACATAGCCTGCACTTCATTGTCAGTTCATTTCACTGTGTTTCCTTTGTTTTTTTATTTGTTTTGCCCAACTAATGTTATACAGATGTTTACATGTTTATTTAACTGCGGTTGCTGGTGAAGCATTCATGTGTTGGCCAGTCGATGTACATTTCTGTCAGGGCTAATCTCTTCTGTCTCAGTTAGGTCACTAAGTATTCATGTTGTGCTGGAAAAGTGCCTGAGCTAAAAAGAGACCCTTAAACCTACGATTGTTCTCAGTTCCTGCATTCCAACTGTTTGACAGCAGCGACAACACCACCTCCACTCAGTCTTGCTTGAAGTTGCCTGAGTTCCCGGTGTGTGTGTAACCCGGGAACCAGCCAGGTGGTTACGCTTCCCCGTTGGTGTTTATCCGACTCTGAAAGCTGTGTGTACACAAAAGGTCTTTCACCTAAGTGAGACTGCTCTGTGCAGTGCAGAGGGTAGATCGGGGTATCTTCGATCAGGGGGCTCGGTGGACTCTGCTCTCCCTTGTCACAAAACACCTCTCTTCCTCTTTTCCTTCACTCTGTCATCACTTTGCAGCCTCTGCTGACTTCTTCTCCCGTTCTTTGCGTTTCTCCATCTCTGTTAGCCGCCCCCCGCCCCACACTCCCCAACCCCTCCTTTATTTCTCTCTGTTTGGTCTTCTCCCTGGCCTAGAAAGGTTGCCATGGAGACAGAAGCAGATTTGATGCAGAGACGAGAAATGAATTATACAGTCAGGGAAGCTGTGTCTGTGCATGTGTGTGTTCGCGTGACTCAGGGCTGAAGAAGTGGCTGTGTTTTTTGGGGGGGTTTTTAATATTTTATGCTCGGCTATAATATTTCTCGGTGAATATTTCATACGCTTCGGATCATGCGTGCATGTGTCTGTGATTTTGTTTGTTTTTGTGTTTGTGTGTGCACGAGACCGCGGTTCTTTGTCCACGGTTAAAGGTGACGTCATGTCTTATTTTTGGCACAGCGCCAACTGCATGTGGACTTCCACCATTTGTGTGCAGGTGCAGTGTATTTCTGTACCTCGCATTAGCTTGTTACCATGCGTGCTGACAATACTAGCTGATCAGCACATGTATTTAGTAAAATGAAACAGCTTCCAAACAACGAACAAGCAGAATATATATTTTCGTGATGGGAAATCGTTTGAAAAGGCTTGTGCTTGTGTTTTATTTCAGTTTTCTGACATTTCACTGGCAGATAACTGAGAAAAATACCATGCGATGACTCAGTAACAAACATGCCTGGGCCAACGGTTTCTCAATCGCCACCAGCTTCGGTACTCAACTCAAATTCCTATCCAGCACAGCGCTCTCTTTTCCAACAGCCGAAAACCATACGCCTTGCTGCTTGGAAATCATTTTTGTGTGAGGTAACTTGATGCCAGGGATGCTGGTGCATTAACAGCTGAGGAGGACGGCTGCGACTGAGTGGATGCAATTTAAAGTTCTGACACTGAAACTTATACTGCACGTAGAAACCTACTTTAAAGCTGTAATTCTGGGCAATTTGATAATCAAAGTACTGATTAAAACTATAAAATAGAGAATAGATATTGTATAGAATCAGAAGTTGGGGTTTGTGCAGTTGGGCATCTTTGTGCTTTCTACAGAATACACGAAACAGTGGTTTATATGTTAGGTTGTTCATGGCGTGCATGTTATTTCACATTTATTTCGTATTTAGGCAAATCAATTCGGTTTGGACTTGAATTCACCATGAACTGACTACGACATTTACTGTTTTATCTGCTGAGCTCCTGCTGAGTGCAGTGTTGTGTGCTCATTTAGGTATGGCAAAAGCCTTTTAGCTTACGATGTCAGTTCATTTCAGCTGAAAATGGACTTGAGCCGAGACTAAAACAGGGCTCACTCTGAGCTAGCATCATTCTAGACGGCTTTCTCCTCCTCAGAGGCAAAAACTTTGTCTTAGTAGAGGGTATGTGTGTTTTCCTGCGGGGGGTGTGGACTGTGTTTGCTGTCAGTTATTTGATTTCTTTACTTACTGCGCCTTACTGGAGCCCCCGACTATATATCTTATACCTCAAGCTGTTTGGTTCATAAGTTGTGAAAATCCCCCGATAGGAGAGCAGCGGGTATTAAATCCGGATAGATGAAACTCACGGAGAGAGAACAGGAGGGCGGAGGGCGTCCTGGAGAGAGACGGGAGTAGGGGAGGGAACGGGTGGTAGGAGACGAGAAGAGGGACGGTAAACAGAAGTGGAGGGAGATGATTTACTGTTTAAACTGAGCTCACATGGAGGACGGGAGGCAGAACGAGATGACGTGTGCCGTCGGGATACGACGAACATTGAACCGCCTCGCATGCTTGTATTTATCTCTAGTCTGGTTCCTGTTTGTATTTATTGTCTTATCTCACGTGTGCACATAAAGCCCACGCAACGTAAATCCTGCTGTGACGTGAGGCTACTCAAGATCTAATGGGCTAGAATGAATCGTCTTAACAACGGCCATAAATTTCTCTCTACAAATCTGTCTGGTGGTCGGTGCAGACGGAGGCATCATCAATGCGAGGCGCCACAGTCATACACGCATGCACTCGTACAGTACACAAAGAGAGGGCAGGGGGGCACGGAAGCTTTTATGGGGTGAGGGAGAAAATAAAAAGCGTGGTCGGGAGGAGGGTGTGCCGGGGGAAAAGGGGGTTAGATGTGAGGGGTTGGTTTGCGGGGTGAACGTGGTTGAGAGGTGCATTAAGTTAGAGGAAGGGTGTCGGGGGGCCAGGACCCCAGATATCGTAGCATGTGCAGTTATGTGTGAACGTGGGTGCAGAGCTGCAGAAGGATCATATTATTTGCGGTCTGGTGACCCAATTATTGTGTAGACCTGCCCGTGTGTGTGCGTGTGCTGTGTGTGTGAATCATTCCTGGTAGCCCTGTGCTTCACCCCAGGCCTGAGGCTGACACCGTAGCAAAACACACTGAGAGCTCTCAGTGCCACCTGTTGCTGGTTAACAGGAACTGCAACCTACAGCTCGACCGTCAGTGCTGCGGCTCCGTTGTTTGTTGTTTAGCATCATGTATGAAATAGATCTGAATATGTGTGGCAGAAGAGGAGAACTGTTATGTCACTAGATTCATCCATATTGATGAATTTGATGCCGTTTTCAAAGGTTGAATTAATCATTGGATTAACATTTGGTGCTTTCTATTTTCTGCCTCCCAGCGCTGGCATCGCTGTGGTATTCTATGGAATGGGGAGTCGGAGTGATGGAGCCAAACCGTTTGGCGTACTCCCTCCGCCATGCCAACCGCACCGTATCCGGGGTGGAGAAACTGGTGAGTCATTTGCTAGTTTGCAAAACATTATTTTTTATTTTTTGTAAAAATCCTCCAACAACGGAATTAAAAATACGACTGATGCTTGTTTCAGGTGTCAGACAGTGCCCTAGCCTTAAACCAGACCGTGAGGAGAACTCTGGTCCAGTTGGAGACAGCCTTCCAGGATCAGACGGACTATCGTGTCCATCGTCCAGAAGCTGCAGGGACTGCTGGACGAGCTGGTGAGGCTGATGGTGGACGTTCCCATCTGGTCCAACACTGACATCTCCCGAGGAGGACTTGGCCCCGCAAGACGGAAGCCTTTGACGTTTACAGGTCGGTACTGACAAGTGTGAAGAACTAGTCTCTCTTTTAGTAAATACTGCTTTCAGATTATATATATAGGTTGTTGGAACTCATCAAAATCAACTATGCTTACCTGGGCATAGAGTTAGCAATAATTTAGAAAGCCCAAGGACTAAACGCTTTGCTTTATAGTCTCGTGATTCATTGCGTCTCTACAATCCTTGTCAATGGTGTGGTGCATCGTGATATTAAATTAATCACTGTGATACCATTGTTTATGTACAGGTGGTTGAGGTACCTTGGCCTGCTGCTCTTTGACGGTGCTCATCTGTCTTCTGGTGCTGTTGTCTGATACGCAACTCTAGAGGCACTCTGATTGGGTACGATCGCTCTATACATCACACCCCAAAGACGTTGCTCCTATTGACGAATCACATTATGTCTAGAGCACTGAGAAATGCTCGTCAAGTTGTTAAGCTGCTTTTAAAAATATATAATATATATAAATAAATATGTGTCTGTCCTTCAGAGTGTGTCTTCTGGGCGTTCTGACTCTGATATCAGCTGGGGGTCTCTGGGCCTGGAACTGGCTGCCGCTGCTGTAAGTGTAACCATAGGCAACCACGGCCCGAGGCTACAGCCCGTATCCT